>NC_086049.1:10971971-11596971 GCF_947568885.1 Cydia strobilella | reverse complement strand
AACGATTTATCGACCACATACGCACCAATAGAATTTCGACTTTAGTAACCCGATTTAAGGTTCAAATGGATCTTCAAAGCAAAATGCATGTGGATTTTATTGAGAAAACTGTGTGTATTGGTGCGGCTTGGAAATCGGTTTAAAGAATACCTACCGCGCTTGGATTGGCTTTTTGCCCAAGATTTTTTGTAGTAGGTGTATTAATCATATAAAACAAGCATATTTATTACGAATTTGTATTAATGTCGATTTACACGTGGCAATATACCCAATTAAATAATTTCGTACCTATAAATAAATATTAATTAGTCTCAATTAATTACAAAATAATTATAACTTTGACTCCAGTAACACTACTATTACGTTGTGCAGTAAATAAGTATCTACTGGAATAACTAGTAAAAAATAATATAGACAAATTGTATGATTTACAAGGTATTTACACAATCTACTTATGCTAAACTAAAATATTGATCTAAGTATCTAAGTACATATTTAAAAAAGATAGGTAATCTATGAGTATTCTACTTATATTTTAAACAAGGGTGAATTTAAGAAAATGAAATAAAAATAAAAAAATTACTTAAATTATATAGTACTGCAAATTATGTAGTATGTAGTAAATTATATAATATGCGAGTTACAAAGCTGAAGACTGTGGTTAAGTGTTAAGGTGACGGAATTTTTGAAAGATTCTCGTACAAAGGGAAATACGGAACTATAACAATATTACATACTCTCCCGGTTGCAAAAAGGCTAAATCTAAACTTAGATGTAAGTGTAATAATACAATACAGTAATAATGGTAACAGTACAACAACGTTAAACTTATACCTAAGGTCTTGTTGATTTATCAACAAAATATGTATCCTTAGCACGAACAAGCCGCGAGAATTCTCAAGAAAACTAAATCGTTAACTAAGGGCTCATTTAGACGGTGCGAAGGCTGCTGCTGAAGACGGTGCTGGTAGAACTCGCATGCGTCTGCAGTCTTATTACATTGCAATATTTGATCGGTCGGCTTAAATGAGTGTAACCTCAATAGCCCGCAATGTACCTAACTATAATCGCATGCGAGTTCGCGCGCCGTCTAATGAGCCCTGAGTAGGTATATTGTCCTTATGTCTTTCTTTTTTGATGTCAAGCAAATACATTCGTTTAAAAGAAGAACTATGAACAATATGTTCCAGCCATAGTTCATTCTCGAAGCTCGCTCGCGGCTGAAATTCAGCTGACAAGTCAGTTTATGCTATTGCATATGTTTGTCGATATTTCATAACCTCTTCAGTGGAAAACGACAGAAGATGTCAATAATATAAGCTGACTTACGCTAATTACTATATTTAATAAACCTTAGTAATAAGAGTAAAATCTAGAGCAAACGCAGACGAATTGAGCAAATTTAGACGCACTGTATATATATATTGTATATACAGATACAGACCGATTGCTCTGTGCAATTTGGCACCGCTTAGGTACATAGGACTTCAGTTGAAATATACAAAATAACATTAAATTGATTGTTAGAGATATCCTTGATTAAGTAAGATAGGTATGCTAATTGAAATAGTTTATTTTATTGAATTTTTATTCGCTTAGAAAACAAACACCAAGTACCTACTTGGTTTGGTTTGAAGCTATTATGTATCATATCGCAATGCTAAAAGCAGGGCGTTGTTGTTTGTGGAATACGATGTGGAAACTATTAAGTATGCAGAAGTCACCTGATTGATGAAGCGTCTCTTTTCTAGCAGCTGCTTAAACAGCTGCCAGCAAGCGATCTAATATAAATAACTACATTATTTTGCTTAGCTATTAGTCCTTAGTTAGGTTTCAGCAGGTCCTCTGACTAAATAACATAAATTTAAACGCTGACAATAATAAAAGGTTCCGTAGGTATCTTAATGCGTGGCGGTCATTAATGGTTTATTGGTCATATAATAGCATTCAGTCTTAGTTATCAATCTAAAATATCTCTATCAATCAATGTGTAACTACGAGCTAGATAAATAAGACTTAAATATAAGTATCGTATAACACAGACTTTTGACGAATACACACAAGTATATAAGTATTGTGCGCTTGTTAGTAAATCGAGGCATAGATCCCATCATGAGTTTACCAAGGTAATGTATTTATTTAGATAACGCATGAAATTTCAATTTAGGTATCTAGTGCAAAAAATTAAAAAAACATATTATGCTATCAAAGTTTTATTGATAAATACTTAAATAGCTGGCAACATTAAATTAATTCATATCGTTTGCTGCTGTTGATAAAGATAATTATGCATCATTTTGCACTCGCATAACTTGTTTGTATTCGGATGGCGGATGTTTTTTAACGATAAAAATGCTAGATTTTAAAGACAGGATCTTTGACACAGTGTGTGTGTTAGTGTGGTGCGTCAATGAATACATAATGTCATCGCAGAATATTATTATAAATAACGTCTCAGTAAAATGTATCCAAATGGGTAACTTTTGTTTTGTCCACACGAAAAACGCCAGTTTTCCCGAACGTTTTTGACACGCATTTAAGTTTGTCTCCGATGATAATCTATTTCACGTAGGTAGCCGTACCCAATGTAGAATTCTAATGAACGTAAACCTGCTAGGAAGGTTATTCTACGATGACAGATTAATCGTTTATACTATGTAGTTTAGTGATGTGTAGTTAGTAACATTATATGTACAGTCGTAAAGCTATCGGGTTTAGTTTGGTATGATATGTATCGCAAAGGTTACGCAAATTTTTGAGTATAACAAACAATAATTCTTCTACATCTAATGACAATTTATATATTGTCACTTTAACTGTGTCAGCACGAACAGGCACAAACCATAACTGTAAAGGTGCTACGAAATATACAGATATTATTTCAAATAAAAAAGATCTATTTACAATTTTTTTGAAAAAATTGGGTGTGAGTGATCTCGAGGAAAAAAATCCCCAACAAAATTATTTATACTGTTAATTGACAGGCACTTCGAGAGAAAATTATGGTAAATAACAATGTATATAACTCAATTTATATGTGTAAGAATTATCAAATGAGTATTTTAAAAGACATTTACAAAGTTAACATTTAAACTAAGTAGTTACTAACGTAAGTACAAAACCAAAATTAAATACTTTTACCCTGTCGCGAATTTGGAATTCTTTCAATTTTTAAATAGTAAAGAGTATTGTAAATCAAATTAATACCTATAATTTTAGTACTGGAGTCGTAATAATTATCAAAATTACAACTTTTTTTGTCAGATCTAACTTTCCACAACTCGTTCGTTATTTAACTTTAAGATACAGCAAAATAATTACATTACTCTACGATATAAATGTTGCGCCTTGAGCACCTAGGTAATGCCTAGGTTAAGTATTAGTTTCGTCATGTTGTAAAAAAGGAACGATTTGATAAGAATAAAAAAAATACCAAGGCACAAAATTTAAACCGTATCCTCTTTTGTAGAGATTTCAGAAAGTTACCGAACCTTGTCAGAAACTCTTGAGACCGTAAATGCCGCAAATAAACGCTTAATCTTAATCAAATAACAAAATTAAAGGACACCTTGTAAGAACAATCGATAAAGGTATAGAAATTGTTTTAAATACATATTAATCAATCCCAACACCAGGCCAGGGCCAACAGTTGGCTAAGCCATTTAGGGCATTTTCTATCTATTACGGGTCATATATATAATCACTCACGCCAATCGAAAAGTATATAGTATATGATATTTTCCATTTGACTGAAGTCACCAAAGCAACATACAAAATAGATGTAGTAAACTCGGATTCCATAATAAAAAGTCGTCAGTAGACAACGACAACTCACTAACGTATTTGTTACAACACTTAAAAACCTCTTCGTATTACCGTATCTACTAAAATAATTGAGATACGCGATTTTAACACTCATCGAGTATTACTTAAATGTTCGTCCCATTCGTCTTGTGGCGTCAACGCAACGAACAATACACACTTGTGCTCGTGTTACGCTACTGGTGCTCGCTACATGGATTCTCTGTGGGAATGAGATTGGCTGGAGTCGCTGGTGGTGCTGGGCAGCGAGTCGTGTCGCTCGCCGGCCTGACGGCTCTCGTCGCACACGGCGATGAACTGCTCGGCGTATGCCCTGGACACATATATAGAAAATTTTATAGCTATGCAATTTTTCCTGGACCAGCAAACCTAATATAGGCGATTGTCTTTTTTTTTTCAAAGTCCAATAAAAATATAGAATTCTAAAAGCTACTCATTGACTGGCTGATCGTGAAGTCTCGCTTGCAGCAGTAAACTCACCTATCGAGCCCGGTGTATGTCCTCTTCAGTTGCTCGTCGGAGACGCGGTCGCGCTCAGCTCGTCTCTTGCGATGAATGCGCTCGAGTGAGCGAGTCAGCTGGCTGTCTCGGTCTCGCTCGCGCCGCCTGCGCTCGCGCGGGTCGCGAGGCGAGCGTCGTCGTCGGAATCGCTGGAATAAGTGATTGAACATTAATAGTCATATCAGCCGAAAGACGTCTACTACTGGGTAATTGCCTTCCCAAGGATCTCATCATTCATCATCATCAACGATCGGTCAGGCGCTGATTGTCCAGTTGTTTTCTGCGATATAGAACAGAACGTCGGTCTGCATTGTCAATAACTCGACTATCTCCCTACCTACCTCTACTAGCTAGCGTGGAGCACTTGCGGCTGCTATAGCTGAAGAGTTTGAAGACGTAGTGTACCTACCGCGTCGTGTACGGGGTAGAACAGCGGCGCGGCAGCGTAAGGTGCTGGAGGAAGCGGTAGCGTGGCGTAGCGCGGAGGCACCATCACGCTCACTGGCATGCGGCCCAGCTGTGGACAAAGAGATAATGATGGTTATTAAACTATAATAATGATAAATAAATATAATAAATTTTATGTCCAACTCTTTCGCCGTTGAGGCAATCCGTCTCTGGAATTCCCTCCCTCTCTCGATTCGACAAGCCCCAAGCAAACCTGGCCGCGTAGCCAACATGCCAATCGCTTATGCTCCGTAGCGATCGAACCGCAACTGTCACTGTCGCACTAATATGGAAGAGTGAGAGACACAAAGCGTTTCGTTGTCGTTTGTCGTAGCGAATTAGCGATAGCGATTGTCACCTTGGCTAGGCCGGCTGTTTTTCTAAGCGACTACTCCGCAAGCATCTTGTGTTAGAAGAATTTAAATAATGTTCTCCATCTTGTATCTAATGTAGTAATATGTATTACTTTATCTTTTGTATATTATATAAATAAGTATTAGTATTTACTCATAATTTTGTAGGTTTATTATATTAAATATGTTTATATGTATATAGTATTTTGACTTTTTTGGTTCAATTTCTCGTTATAATTTATGAATCTCTCCAGCACCAACATTTATGTCTCGGTTTGACCCAATGGTTGACTGGTAGAGAATGCCTTTTGGCATTAAGTCCGCCATTTGTACATTTTTCTTTGTTTGAGCAATAAATAAGTAAATAGGACAATGTTACACAAATCGACTTCCCCCACAGTAACCTCCTAAGTCCCAGCTTTTTTTTGTACCGAAATATGTACTATCGGTGTTTATTACTATAGTAACTTACTTAATGCTGGGACTGAAGGGTGAATTTTATTATGTACAAAATTTGGTACCGCACTTCTTAGGAGGGTAAGCTCAATAAGGCTTGTATTGTGAGTACTAAACGACGATTTAGATATAAGTATAAGTACAGATAAATACATAGAGAACATCCAAGACTCAGGAACAAATATCTGTGACGTAAACAAACAAATAAACCCCTTACCAGGATTTGAGCCCGTACCCAGGTTTGAATTCGTAGGCAGGGCCGCTACCGACTAGGCTATTAGGAGGCCATTATGCCTCGTAGCGAAATGTATTTTTCGGTTATCCTAAGAGTCTAGAAGTTCCTATAGATTTTTTAAGTCAAACATCGAAATTTATTGAAATTTATACTTTGGTATAAATCGATTGGCGTAGAAAATGAATTTATTCTTCGCCAGTATTCTATGTACATATATAGAAACCAAAGTGTTATTGCCCATTTAGCTTCAAAGTGCTGCGTAAAAGCATCTAGAACAATGATCTGATAGCAATTTTAGCGACAGGAGGCGTCCAAAACCATTGTTCAAGCCTAGCTAATTAAAGTACACATTCACTTTCAAGATATTCGGCTGAGAAGCGTGTCTGTGTGTCAGTAGGAAGTGCCCTCCATTCAAATGTGCCTGACGAGCATTTTAAGTTCTTGGATAGAGATTAAAGTCTGACAGTGCCAGGCTGCATACGTAAGTAAATCTCCCAGATGTCACGCCAGTTCAGAGGCACCGTTAGGCATTAGAATAGAACTTAGACGGAATTTGAAATTGTTTTTCGCTCCGCAACTCTTGAGAAGTTGATTTTTGTTTTGATCATTCGATTTAGCGCACTGATTATCAGTGCGCCGGACGACATCAGACTGTCAGTTAGAACAAAAAGTTTACAGTTCCGAACAACTGACAGGCCGATATCGTCCGGTGGACTGGTAATCAGTGGGCCCCATTATGGTGTCTAGGTATTTCATTTTCTAAAATTAAGGAAAGAGGTTGGAACGCGAATATGTAGGCGAATACGGCGATATAATACATAAGGCCAGCCCGCGTCAATGACGGTTATCGCGATTAAAATGTATAAAAATTTAATGCTACAGTATTACTTACAGCAAAGAGGATATACCTAATAAGATAGAGCGGTACTGTCATAGTAAATTTTGTAACCACTGTAAATTCACTGCCATCTATCGACATACTTTGAAACTAAAAATAAAGATTTATAAAAATACGTTAAAATGTATTTAAATATCGATAAATGTTTTTTTTTATTTGCATTCATTATTTTTATATGATTTTGACCCATGATCTTTCACTGATATGCGTTAAAATTATAAATAACAAACAAAACCGTCAACGCCCTCTATACGAGAGTAGGCCAAAACTAGTGGCGCCATCTGATCGAGAATCAAATTTTCGTGATTCTCTAGGCACGTTTTTTCCTTAGACTGTATCCATCTATAATCATCTATTACGGAGTTATATCTATCTTTGCTTACAGAAATCATTTGTCGTGTAACAGTGGTGTGACAAGTTATGCTATTCCATTTTCAGACTAAACTATTTGGAACATGACACTTATCCAGCCGGCTCTGACATCACATCATTCACAGCAGATCGTGACCGTTGCCGTAACAAGGCAATTTGCAAGCACAACAACTATTGGGAATGTAGGATTTCGCCAATCTCACTCGCATGGTTTAAATTATTTAAGCTTGCCACGAGTTTGTTGTTTACGAAACGCTAATTGTAGGTAGTTTAATATTTAGAACATGTTAGTAATTGGTCAATCATCCCTTTCATTTAGCCAAAGATAGATATAACTCCGTAATAGATGGATACAGTCTAAGGAAAAAACGTGCCTCGAAAATCACGATAATTTGATTCTCGATCAGATGGCGCCACTAGTTTTGGCCTACACTCGTATAGAGGGCGTTGACTGTTTCGTTTGTTATTTATAATTTTAACGCATACCAGTGAAAGAACATGGGTCAAAAACATATAAAAATAATTAATGCAAATAAAAAAATCATTTATCCATATTTAAATACATTTTATCGTATTTTTATAAATATTTATTTTTAGTTTTAAAGTGTGTCGACAGATGGCAGTGAATTTACTGGGGTTACAAAATTTACTATGACAGTACCGCTCTAGTATAAGTTACTCTATGATTTAGCCAATAAGTAGGTAGTAGTAGTAGGCAGACGCTAATTTTATGTGGGCCCCTTTTAAGAAATGAGAGCAAGGGTATATAATTTCCAAATACTTTCTAGGCCTCCTTGCTGTCTCTACCAACCCCTAATTAGCATTATGCTGAGTTGGGTCCATTTCGTGATGCACACTTGATGATCTCTTCTTTTCTTGCTGTTGTTGTCTGTACATGTTCGTACTTGTGTTGTGATCGTCACGAATAAATGTCTTTTATCTTTATCTTTTATCTTTAATTCACAGGATAAACGGCTTAACAGCTCAAATGGATTGTCAGTCTTAAATCGGCTTAATCAATTTAATCATGACATGACATAACTGTTAGTCACTACTTTCTGCATTCAATCGCATGTCATCGGAACTCCCGATGTCTTTCCAATTCAACTCATAGGTCGTTAGTTCATGTCGTGCCGGCGGTCATCGATTTCTATTTGATCTTAACATTATCATTACTTTATCATCCCATCCGTATTTGAAACCATTGCATCCTACGGTGAGCTGTCAACCAATGGATGACAGCTGATTTATGCCGACTTTACATTTTCAAGGAGATCGCATTATGCCGGCTAGGGAGGGGACACGTCCGTCACTTCTGTCACTAGTGATGCGCCGTCTTATGCTAATACTGTTGTGTCACTTTAATTTGCTGCATAAATTGGCATGGCTAAACTTCCGGGTTGTTCGTTTATTTGTTTAAATTTCAGTAGTTGTATAACTGCCGCATAACAGTTTTTAAAAACATTAATGCCATTAATGTTAATAATCATGAAAGGCAATTATTAGCAAGTTTCGTAACTTTCACCGTAACAATGGCCAGGGAATGGAATCTTACAAAATATAGTGTTTTTGTAGAAACAGAATAAAAGTTACAAATCAACAATAGTTTAATTTAAAGTTACTAAATGGATTTGGTGAGTACGAAACTGTCAGAATTGATTGACAGACGATAGTTCATTCGTTGATTTGTGCCCCCCCCCCCCCATGATTAGCTCTGGGTCTCAATTTCTTGTCAACCAGTCGAATCAGTAATAATTTCTCAAGACTATTTGAAGTAAAAAAATAAACAGGTTATAAGTATTTTACGTTGCTGCGTTGTGCATGTTTTTTTTTGCAGTATCTCTGATTGTAAATTAAATATACCTTCGCACTCTTGTAAACTTTAGAATGTTAACCTGAATTATAAATAAATTACTTAATTATGAATAATGATGAACAAAAACATTTATGTAACCTATTTCCAACATAAGCTTTAGAGTGTTTGGTCATCGATGTTTAATGTACTATGCAATGTCTTAAGAAGTTGACCTTAACATTGCTTCGCACAACCACATTCTCTTTAAGATTATTATTTTAAACTAGCTTTATTTACAAAACAGATCAAATAACGATTAACCTTCATGGGAAAGATTAGATAAATATTGCGAAACATGAGGTTAAATGATTCTAAGAATTGTTGGAGCGATTGGTATTGGGAAAGCGAGAACACAAGCTTAATTCTTTGTTTTAGTTTAAATATGATATGACTTTTGAATTTTGATCATGATTAATTATCTGATACGTATAGCCTACATGTAGGTACATAATTGCAAAAGTACTTTGAGACTTGCATACAATCGTAACAAGTAAACAAACAAGCACTCTATGTACAAACAGCGGTGCATAATTATTAGAAAAGTTATCAGTGTTGTTTAAGTAATAAATTATAAACTGTCCTAACATTGGCGTAGCCAAAGGGGGATGAGAAAGGCAGCTACCCCTAAAATAATAATAATAAATTTAAAATTGAAGCCAAAGGAAACCATTAAACATATTGTTATGATTATTTTTGGATTTCCCTGTCCTGAAATAAACCTACCTAATTGTGACAAGGCGACTATGGCCACTGTTCAAAGATTTACTTATTTGAGAATGTTTCGATACAACTATATAATCTGTGATACAACTTACTTGGAGCAAATATAATTTCGCGTTTCTTTTGTTTTTCTTTAACGGCAATAATTTTCGGAAACCTAACTAGTAAGTTATGTGTCTGAAAAACTCGACCGTAAAGTAAGTTACAGGCCTGAAAAGTCGAATGTTGACTTTGCGCAACAAGATGCGCAATGTTTTGGCATTGCATAACCGGAGTGTTTGTCTAGTTCTAATGGCATGTACCTGCGCCGGCTCTCGAACGTTCGTGCTAGAACCGAACTGCCTTGATACGAATACGGGCGTTATTCAGCTAAATACCAAACCCGTTCGCGACATTAGACTGGTAATCGGATGGTATAAGCGGGTTTAGACTTTAGGTACGAATTAGGTAACTAAACATAACCAAAGAACTCGTCAATTAGGTAGCTGATCTTTTCATACCCATACTATTTCAGATACCTATCTACTTTACAAAGCGTACATCGTGTTTTTTGCTAAAAGGTGGTTGGTTTTGGCAAAAGGAAGGTTCTTGTTTTATCTACACGAATTCTTAGTTAAAACAGTATTAATGTCGACAACTAAAATATTTTCCTTAATTCAAAGAAATAGGTATCGCTATTGCTTCCTCATACGACTACCTACCAAATCACCCGAAGGAATTTTCATTATTTTCCTAGCCACGCCTACGGCATTCCTGCTGTTGTGGTTCGTACTTTAGACAGGCAGTGTATGCGTTAAGATACTAGAAACAATGGAATCGCTCCGCTTATCTCTATGTACCCTTGTTTGTATTAGAACTGTAGCAACCTTGACGCAAGGCGGACCGCCGGAGACGCCCTACCCTACCCGGCCAGCAACAATAGGCACACCGGGCACACCACAAAAGTAAAAGGGCATTGTACATTTTCCCTTGTATGGCTTGTACGTCTTTCTGATCCTGGGCTACAGGACTGCATTCACAACTCCGTAATCGTTCAATCAGGCTGTTTGTTCTTTGTTCGATTGACTAAACAGCTTAACAGGTTTAAATCTATGAATGCACAATTAAGGAAGTTTTTTTCTAGATATGTAGTGTAGTTTAGAACTCCTGCTGTAGTCACTTTAGCTAATGATAAATAATATGTCGACTGTAATGTGAATGCCATTGTGTGTGTGTGGGGGGGGGGCTTATAAGATCTAAATACATATACATAATTATGCAAACTACTGTAGCCAACCTGAGGTCATCGACCTGCCTGCCACTTGACCCTAAAGGCTAAATTGCAAGATTAGTGCACAAGTTAGTTCTAGACCGAGCCAGTTGTACCTACATACATGGAATTAATAAATAATCTTATCTTGATATCGTATTTTTTGTGCGTAGGTACCTAATTCATGCAAAATATTGAACTCAGTGGATCAATGTTCTGAATGATTATTTTACCGGAACAGAGCCACTGAAAGAAAAAGTTCTTTTATACGTAACTAAGCTATACGAAGAGCTTTCGTAGAATACCTACTTACTAATTAAAATATTTTGCGTATACGAACACTGCGGGAAACTTTTTTTAGATTTTATAACACTTACAGCATGGTAAGTTGCTAATCCAACATTCATTTGTAATTGTAAATTGCTGCGCGATAATTTGGGCATCTAAGCTTTCTCCTCCCTGCGTAAGCATTGATCATGACTCATGACAATTACAAACGGCCATCTAATTAGTAATTAGTAATCCCATCTCGTTTCCTCTTATTGTCTCATCAGGAAAGCGACCCGCTTTCCGGCTGACCTTGTGCTCGTGCGCACATTTACTTGCGATTTTATTTCCCACATGCATAACAAACAAATTTCAACGTTCAATGAATGTGAATAAAGTTTATTTTAGGTCGACTGCAGCTTGTATATTCTTAGATGTACAAGATAATTAATGCCTTTGTACGGCGATTAGCGTAGTAACTTTTTCGGTTACGTACTTAAATTAGAACCGTTTGTTTAATAGCGTCAAAGTTCATTGCAGGATTATAATTGGGAGAAATTATGAATTTGTTATAGATTTTCACGTGTCTTGAGCGAGTGTGGTTCTTTGTACTTGTAGGTAATTAATTTTATTGATAAACATAGTTAATAGTTATTTACGATACAAGTGCGGAAAAGAGGAAATTCGACACGAGTTTCGAATTACCTATTCGCACGTGTATCGTACAACGTTTTACAGTACATATGGCCCTTTAAACTTTCGACATATGAACGAAAAGTGCTATTTTACGCACTAGTGTAGATATCTTCGTTAACAAGGTCAGTAGACAATCATTTACTCTTAGTTACGAGACCTTACGGGTCACAATTATAATAGGTTTGCTAAATAAATTAATAGATTTATCTATATATGTCGCGTTTTCAACCAAAAGGTACCACATTGTCGCTTATCGATAAGGTTGATTTCTAATTGAAGCTATATGGAAATAGCGCCTTACTGACAAGCGACAAAAAGTACCCTTTTGGTTGAAAATGGCACATATGCCTGTGGTTATTACATGTTTCAAAAGTTATATTTATTTGAGAATATCTCTTTAATATGCCAGTAAACGCTAGTCAATAAACATAATTTAGCCTATATAGGCTATACTAGCAGCAGTGGTGTGTATACAGGGTGGCAAAAAAATAAGTGCATTCCCGTTGCCAGGGAGGTTTTGGGATTATACTGAGCAACTTTTACTATGTGGGACCAACCACGAAACCGCGAAAAATTTTTTTACCCTCCCATAGAAAAGGACCAGTCAAAATGCATGAAACAGCCTAAGTTTTTTTCGCGATTTCGGGATTGGTCCCATAGTAAAAGTTGCTCACTATAATCCCAAAACCTCCCTGGTAACTGGAATGCACTTATTTTTAAGCCAACCTGTATACACACCACCTCACTGCTGGGCACAGACTTCCTTTCATTCACAAGAAATATATACATAAATAATATACTTTTATTGTTTTCCATAATTGACGTAGTGGGGTAAAGTAAGTACTATAAATATTATATGAAATTTCACAAAATATTATAACGGTTGACTAGTAGAGGGTAGAGAACGCCTTCTGGTATTAGCAAAGAGGATATAATATTATAGAGCGGTACTGTCATAGTAAATTTTGTAACCACAGTAAATTCACTGCCATCTATCGACACACTTTAAAAATAAAAATTAAGATTTATAAAAATACGATAAAATGTATTTAAATATGGATAAATGATTTTTTTATTTGCATTAATTATTTTTATGTTTTTGACCCATGTTCTTTCACTGATATGCGTTAAAATTGTTAAATAACAAACGAAACCGTCAACGCCCTCTATACGAGAGTAGGCCAAAGGTACTGGCGCCATCTGATCGAGAGTCAAATTTTCGTGATTTTCGAGGCACGTTTTTTCCTTAGACCGTATCCATCTATTACGGAGTTATATCTATCTTTGGTATTAGTAAAGATTAACCCCCTTATTCATAAAACTTTACGGGACTGATTTAGTTAAAATATGTTGTATCCCTTTCTCCAACAAATACAAGTCAAAATTACAGATAAAGACAAACGATTCATAGTTAATTCAGGCTTGTAACGCGTTTATGAATAACGCCATAAATAAATAAAGTAACGAATGATTGAAACAGTAATTTATATCAACGTTATAAATGACTCCATTATAATAACATTAGAATAGGCCTTATGATTTATTCACATAGCATGGACAAAGTCTGCGTGGGGTTCGGTTCCCGGCATTAGCACACGAGGCGGGACAGCTGATTTATGAATGGCTCGATTTGACAGACACTTGACAGAGTCGCATTTACATTTGTTCCAACTGTACTCCCTTCCCTTTACAAAATAAAATCAGATCTTGTCAGTGTAGTTAGTTAACTTTAATATATAGGTAATACAAAATGCAACGTACAGTCGTACGGTCGAGGAATTAAATTTCAGTACCATGTCGTACTTTGTCACAGTGACAATAGTATGAGGTCACTAGCGACTTTCATATTGCTTGTCACTGTGACAAGGTACAAAATGGTACTGAAATTAAGGGTCCCGGGCAAGCTCCGTTCTCCATACAAACGTAGTAACGCTCTCATTTTAAAACGAGTAGGTAGTTTGCTCTGAAACTATTTACAATAGGATAAAAGGTATATCTATGTCTGTAATTTGTTTATGTAGCTTCAGATACCATAGTCAAAAAATACAGCGTTTTTAAGTTTTTCATACAAAACTTGTTTTTGCTCTATTTCGGTTGTTTTATAAACTGGAGCTATATAAACTAATTTCAGACCTAGATATACCTCATATCATTGTATGTGCAAAGTTTCATTACAATCCAACACGTAGTATCAGAATAAGGATCCAGGTCGCCCAAACGTTTCTCAGACAAACCAAAGGCCCTACATTACATTATTATACCTTTTAATGCTTATTAGACAAAACTTATGTACAAAACTTTTCGCTCAAATAAAGCGAGTATAAGACGCACCTAAAACCCCTTCATAAATTCTTCAGTTTTCTTGCAGAGAAATAAAATTTTCAGTACACCAGCTGGTAAAGGCCCTCTTGATTGTTCAAAAACTAATGAGAACGTTGCATTTTATCCACAAGTGTGGCAAAGTAATCAAATGCAAATTTTGAGTTGTTTCCTTATAGCTGGCTACCTTATTGCTGGTAGAATTGACTTTTAAATGATGATTTTGAATGTTAAATATTTTATAAGAGTTTGTGAAGTTTGGGCTTGTAAATTTAGAAGCTTGGCTCTACAAGAGATCTGATAACAGTGCGGTCAGTGCGAGCCTTAAGGGACCCACTGACTATCAGTCCGCCGGACGATATCGGCCTGTCAGTTGTTCGCGGAACTGTCAAATTTTTGTTCTAACTGACAGGCCGATATCGTCCGTCGGACTGATAGTCAGTGGGCCCCTTTATGGTTTCGTCTTGGCAACATTTTACATGAAAATGTTTTTGGTGGGATCAATATTAGCACGAGAGGTTAAACAATAATTTTGCCCTCTTGTAAAACAAATAACTATTAGTAAGTTTACGACAACACAGGTGATCCTGCTACGGCGTAGGCGACGTAAAGGCGACGTAGCATTAAGCGTAGCGCCAACGATAAATATGCCCTTACAAGTATTGTGATGTGATGCAGGATAAATATGCCAGTTAATTCATTGATAATTTTACGCATAGTTCTTTTATAAACAGTAGTAGGCACAATATTTACAGCTTCTAAAAACATAAGTCAAATTTTATAAGGTTTCGAAAAATTAAACTACTTATGTATTAAAATTTCAACATTTCTGACTTAATTAAAACTAACAACCCAAAACTTGTATTAAAAATATTGTAAATGGCAGATTTCATTGTTCTAGTGACTGACTGATTACACATTACACAAGCAAACAGCACCACCGTCTACACTTAACAAATAATTCGAAAAGATAATTGCAAAAATATAAGGTCCCAATAATACTAATGGGTAAATAAAGATTGTTGCTGTTATTACCTAAGCGATGCACGTCAAATAACCTCTAGCGTTCCATATCGTCCCCTAATGCTACGAGTAAATAACCTCTAGCGTCCCATATCGTCCCCAAATGCTACGAGTAAATAACCTCTAGCATCCCATATCGTCCCCAAATGCTACGAGTAGTACTAAAATCACCTACAATTAAATTATTAGTTATTTACGATACAAGTGCGGAATGTCGAAAATTCGCAACGAGAGGCGAATTACCTATTCGCACGTGTATCGTACAACGTTTTACAGTACATATGACCCTTTAAATATTTTCGACATAGGCGCGAAAAGTGCTTATTCCCGCACTAGTGCGTGAAAGTAGCACCATATGTAGTTCGTTCGATTTTAAAATAAAAGAAATCCAATTCTATTTTCTAATACCATTGATTTAAAATTAACTGCCAATTTTTTTGTACGGTGGGCCGCTAGAGGATAAAATAAGTGTGTGAATGTTTACCATGAAAAATAGCGAATGACTGACACCTGAAAGTAACGGTTAGATACGCGCTAGCTATTGTCTAAATCTCTTGCTTGACGTTCTTCTCTCGGGCTGATGTCCATTGTCCAATGCCAATAATGAATAAGGTAATTAGTATTGAGATATTGGTACAATGAGCTACTCGTAGGAGATTTTATTTGTAAATGAAGGCCTTCACACGTCTTTGCATGAATAGATTCACATGTCATAACCTTATTATGCTATAAAATATTTGAAATTCATTGAAGTAGCTCTATTTTTTTGTAAAATTCTGAGACATATAGGCTAGATAGCAGTGAAATGCTTAGGAAAAATGTTAAAAAAACAAGCTGTAAAATTTGTAACATTCGATGTTTTCTGAATTGATATTACATATACAAAACATATTTTTAAAATAAAATAAAACCGTAATAATTATTTTATTGTTAGTATGTCTCACGACAGTTTAAATTCGGGTATTGTTTTCCTTTTAATCAGGTACTTGCAAAATTGCAAAACGCAGTGGCGTTGTGGCCACATGGATCGTGTAGTTATCCACTCTTGCGCAACACGTCCGGTTGCGTCGCTTTCTTCCCCCGACCTGTCAATTAGATAACAACACGACGCCGATCAAGTGTTAATCGTGACTTGGAACCCCCGCTTCAGAACGCAAACGCGAACGCTCGTCACGCTATCGAAAGAAAAGGGTGTGTAAATTTTTGAAGAGGGTGTTTCTTCGACATTTGTATGGAAATTTTTATTTTCGGAAATTCATATTTATAATTATCGTTTTAGGAAGGGTTATATAAATATAGTGTACGAGGCACCACTACTTTTTACAGTTAGCTTTTTATATGGACGTTTCCATATCGACATTTATATGGCACTATTCAGTAGGGTGTCCCGAATTTTTTTTTTTAGTTTTCACTAACGCAAGACCTCTCAAAAGTTGCGTAATTAAATGTAGATTACAAAAATATACTTAAAAATGGTATACAAGTACGGCATTAGGGTTCTACAGACGTTCAAAGTTTTGAAAAAATTGCATTTTTTATTCTATATGAAATGTTTAATCTTTAGCTAATTTTTCAAAACAAATAACCTTTTGTGTTATTTAGTTGTATAGCATACCTGATATTATGATTTGCGTGAAATGAAATGTTACCAATGCATTAGCATTTGTCAGGTTTTAACTTAAAACTACCCTCAAATTTCAACTTTTGTCTAGTACGTTTATGACTTGACTCGCGAGTGTTTTCTTTCTGTCGAAGTTATTATTTGTGTTATAAAAGTACAGTTGTGTTCATTAGTTTCGATTTATAAGTATAAGTTCAAAACGTAGTGGCACTAAATGTGCTATATTGGCATCTTTCAAAGAACTTGATGCGCGACAGCTACCAACCATAAAGGACGTCATTCGATTTATTTTGTTTGTCAAAAATAACCTGAAATCGAACTGTAATGGAAAAGATTCATCAAATTCAGATGTATATGCGATTGTTTCTGAAGAGATCCATAATATTTGGACCAAAGCTTCGGTTCCAACTGTCACGAAGGAACGAGTTATTCAATTACTGAAACACTATTTCGTAAAATACTAAAATTTGAAAAGATATCCCAAAATCAATCAAAATGAAGTTTTAAAAGCAGTTTTAAAGATATGTTTAATCATCTGTGAAGCTTTTTGATGTTGCTGCTTGTAAATGCACTTCATTTGAATCTCTTACTACTCTTAATCCATCCGAAGAATTGAAATTGCTTGTCAACTTCTCGGTTAAAGTATACGCACCTATTTAGTTCCTAATAAAGAAAAATCCGTCTTTTATAGATGGATCCAAACATATTTTTCAAATAGTTATTTATTCTCGATTTTTTTCCCGAAAATCTGAGATTTGTTGTGGATTCATTCTTTCAGTCACATTCGGGACCTTGCATTGCAAAGAATACTAAATGCCAGAGAAGCTGAAAATGGCACTAAACGCAGGATATTTAGACCACCTAAAATAAACTTTTCTGTTACTGTTTACACCGATATTATTATATGGCGAGTGTAATGTTTCAGCACCACCAGTTCTTCGACATGTCTCTAACGAGGATCTTAAGATCATGACGAAAGATAAGTTTACTTAAGCAGTTGACTTTTCTTGTCATACAAAATCTGTAGAAAGATGTATTAAAGTGGTAACAGAGGTCTCACAAAGTGTAACAGACGCTACTTCTAGAGATGGCTTAATCAGAAACAAGTTGCTGTCTCGTGCAGAAATGCCTCATTCTGGACACAAAAATTAGTCTAAATTCTAAGGGTTTGTCATTGATTATAATAGCCATTTTGTTTATTTCTGTTACTTTTGACAATTCAATACCCTTTGACCATTCTTTTGTATTATTTTAGACGTACGGTATATTTATGTGAAATCGAAAAAATAATAAATATTCAAAGGCGGGTAGAGCCCTCAAGATAACACGTAATTCAATTTTTTTTAAAATTTTCGGAATGTTTGTAAATTTACGCACACACCTCTTGCATTAGTATACGACAATTTTTTTTTTTATACAACGTCGGGACACCCTACTATTCAGCCATTTGTAAGGCGCTTTTGACATGTAAATGTAATTTTTTCGACATTCTATGGCAGTATCAAAATTATTATGCCACCATTTATTATTTTTGTGGCATTTGTAAAACCCTGACAACATTTGTATTTGTATGGCACCTTTTCGAAACTTGAATGGCACTATGTCGACATTTGTATGCCACATTCGACATTTGTATGGTCAAAGTAGCCGTATATGTAGCCATTCAAATGTCGACAAACATGTTTTTTGGCCATCTTTCGTCCATTATGTACCCGATTCACGTATTTAATAATCACAATATTCTTCCACCATATTGCCAACTGTTATTATAAGGAAACACATTTTTATGTCAATTGTATATCAATAAATAAGAGCCCATACAAATATCGTAGCGACCGTACCAAAATTCGTAGTTCAAGAAAATTAATTCTTTATCGATCAAAAATACCGTCATGGCGTCCACTACTGTTGGAGATCGAAGCCGAAGTAATGTTCTATTGTATCGTTAATTAAAATGTAATGATAGATAAATAGACAAACCAGATTTAGGGAGGTATCCTTGAGTCATAACAAAAACAGTGTCGCGTGGGACAATCACAAAAAGGCTTTCCTGGTTTTAATAAATAACGCATTATTTTTTATAAATAATAAGTAGATCGGCTCTCTAAATAATTCTCTACTTAAGTAAAGGTATCAAGCACTTGATGATACGTTGCCTATTACATCCAAACTTATGATTTTTTTGTGGACCCAAACCGCACGTGGTACACGCGAAATAGCGGTACATTTCGCCGATTTTAGGGTTTGAAATTCGATTTTATTACAAACGATACATGCATACTTAAGGAACATTACAACATTAGCATATTTCTTATATACAATGAAAATTTACCCATAGCAATACTGAACAGTGTAATATTGAACGAACGTTCAATGTATATTGAATTATAGCCTTGGGAGAGGAAAAAATGCTCATTTGAACCGAGTACAGTACGAAGTGTACATTTTACGAACATATGGTGCTTATACCTACTGGTAGATACATCACTTACCTACTAGAAAACGAGACATTATTGAAATGTCTAAAAACTATTTACGTTCATACTATCTACGCCAATTACCTAGTCGGCTCATAAGTTCTGTCACTGGCCTTTAAAATTTAAATTTGGAACTCCTAAAACAAAAACCGTTCTGCATTTGAATTTCGAATCTTTATTAAATATTTGAGTAGTATAATTTTGCAATTTTCTGCTTTCTTCAACATGGAGTGGACGCTTAAAGATAGCCGTACCGCAATAATTGCACTATATCGTTGTTGTCACTCGCCGACTAAATTTTTTAAGCTACTTGAAAATTTAAAATTCTCTCTAAGATTTGTGTATCGTACCATAAAAAGATACAGTGAGGTCTCTAGTTTAAATGACAAGAAAAGAAGCGGTCGTCCGCGTACAGCTAGGACTCCAGCGGTTGTACAAGCAATTAGGGCACGCATTGCCAGAAATCCCGCTAGGAAACAAAAAGTTATGGCCCTCCAGATGGGTTTGAGCAAAAACACGGTGAAAAGAGTGCTTAATCAAGATCTGAGACTTCGTGGTTATAAACGAAAAACTGGCCATCTTCTCAATGGTCGGCTTAAAGCTTTAAGGCTTAAAAGATCTAAAGCTTTATTGAAGAAGTACGCTAAAAATAAGCACCGTTGTATACTGTTTTCGGACGAGAAAATTTTTAGAAGAAAACTGTAATAAACAAAATGATAGAGTGTACGCTCGCAATAGTAAAGAAGCGTCTAATAGCATTCCCCGTATTCAAAGAGGTCATCACCCTTCATCTGTGATGGTTTGGCTGGGAGTTTCTTATGCGGGCGTCACTAGTATGCATTTTTGTGAGAAAGGAGTAAAAACTAGTGCCAAAGTGTACCAAGACACGGTGTTGACTAATATTGTGAAACCACTATCCCATACGATGTTTCTAAACCAGCATTGGGTTTTCCAGCAGGACTCTGCTCCAGCCCATAAGGCAAAGTCTACACAAGCCTGGCTCGCCTCCAATACAATCGACTTTATACGGCATGAAGATTGGCCCTCCTCTAGCCCAGATCTTAATCCTTTAGACTATAAAATATGGCAGTATTTAGAGGAAAAGGTGTGCTCAAAACCTCATGCAAATCTAGACTCGCTGAAAAAATCTCTTGCTACGGCAGTGGCCAATATCGACATGAAAGTGGTGCGTGAATCCATTGACGACTGGCCACGAAGACTTCAAGCCTGTGTAGATAATCATGGCGGTCATTTTGAATAAATGTTATACATTTAGATTCTCTAGTTTATAAGCTTTCAAACGCTGTACAAATTATACGGAATAAACTTAAACTTTTGATTTTATTTGATACTATGTATATGACAGAACTTATGAGCCGACTAGGTAGTTTTCGTGCTTTTCCGTATGTCCTTATACAAGTATGAGAAATCATTGGCATATTTTATACTGAAGTATGTTGATGACCGGAACCGGAACTGACATGGCTATGATCCCCAGTGACGATTAAAAAGAGACTACTTAAACAGTAAGAAACGTCACAACACTTTAGTAATTGAAAATAGTACATTATTGTCGAGGCTCGGAAGTAGCTACTTGCTGGCTGAGGATTCGTTTTAAACGGACGACCTTGGGAGTCCGTTTAATTTAATCCGAAGCCAGCAAGTAGCCTTCCAGCCAAGTCATATATAGTGCTTTTCTCAAAAATGGCGCAATAATAACAAATATAATATAAATATTTTACAGAAGCAACGTCCTTATCTATACATTTTCACAGATAAAAGTAAAAAGATTTGCTTTGCCGCCGTTTTATTTTTTTGTAATTAAAAATAGAAGTGTATTTTTCTGCTGAAAATACGCCAACCTATTTGAGACACCTAAATAGTCGCGGTACCAACATTATAATAATAAGTACTGATCATCTGTTTGGTTGTTTAATGGACCTATGCCTTCATTTGATATGGCCACTTCAACTTTTAAAAAGTTTGGAACTCTACAAATAATGGAATTTGTATGCAACATTGCAGTCCCGAAATCGACACTGCAATGTTTTTAACTTTTTAATTTTTTGACGGACCATAAACTACGCACTTCGCGACCTACTTTTTAACCGACAACGTCGACTTTGCCGTCCATTTTTGAGAAAAATATATTCATTGACTTATTTTCCAGAGCTTACGACTATAATGATCAAATGATCATATATTAAAAAATAGCGACTCAACATTGGACACAGAATAAAGTGAAACAATTAGGTATGCTTTACACCACGAAAGCCTTACATTGATTTTGCTGGGAATTACGAACATAGCTCGAAGAGCAGGTAATTGTTACAACACATGTGATAAGTTGATAACTTTTAACGAAATTCAAATTTGCTCTTACGTCTGTTTCGGATTCGGATAAGGTAGTCAGTCGCTCGAGGCGGAAAGAAAGTTGTGAATTAGTGATACCTACAACCAGCTTGCGGTGACCGCTGACCGCACGACGCGACCTCACAAAACACAACCGGTTGATAAGTCTATTCTAATGAGGAGTGATATTACAATCGCCTAAGCGGGCGAGGTAAAGACAGACAAACCAGTAGAAGTGCATCTTTGGAGAAGGTTGTTACGGATCTAGAAGTTCGTTACACTGGTTCGCAAAAGAATTGGGCACGTACAAAGCGAGACTAATGAAAATACAAGGCAAGCTCTTACCGGAAGATTGTCAATTATTCGACATTAATGTATTGCGAATAATATGCAACAAAATAGAAAGATCTCAGTTTGGCGCATTTCTCTCTCGCACAAGGAGAAATAAAAGTCAATAATCGAGAGTGCCATACTAATCAACCATTTAATTAATTAATCCAAAAATGTTTTCCGAAGTAGCTAGTGACTGACGGTATACATGAAATAATACTATATAGTGCCTACATAAACCTACCTACCTATTAGTAGGTAGGTACATAAATAACTGGAAAATTTTCAAATATCTTTGTCTAGATTTAGCATACTTTGCAGCCCAAACTTCTTGAAGGATTTGGATTTAGCTTATGTCACTTAAAACGTCGATCGTTTCCATCGTCTCATTGGTGGAAGTAACGTGTAGTTGCTTCTCTGAGATAGGGACGTTACCAATACTCTTCAAGTAAATAAATTCTTAGTTCCCCGACATAATGTAAATGTAGGTCATGATCATTCTTGGCAAAAAAACTATTCAGCTACTGTAGCACATGTTGAATACCGAGCAGATTGTCTGCGGTACAGTCGGCGCCGTTTACCAGAACGTTTACATAAATTCTAGTTTTCTCTGCAACGACTGATGATGTTGTATGTATGAGCTTTCTCCGCGGATTCCTCGCCGAGACTTGCCCGACGCGTCCGCAATGATTGAGATGTCGGAACATCGGCATTTATAATGTCGCAAATCCTTTTACAATAAGTAATCGCTCAAATTTATGATGGATATTTGTTTTTCTTTTACGACCAAAAACTAATAAAAAGACAGAAAAAAGACATTACCTACAACTTTTTTACACGTTGCTAATCCGGTAATGGCCCTTCAAAAGACTATGACTTATCTTCCTGGCATTCTTCGGCTTATTGCCACGGCTCATGGGAGCCTGGGGTCCACTTCGTAACTAATCCCAAGAAGTGGTGTGGGCACTAGTTTTTACGAAAGCGTCTTCCATCTGACCTCCCAACCTAAAGGGGAAACTAGGCCAGTTTCCTCATGATGTTTTCCTTCACCGATAATAAGTCCCGAAAAACTCATTGGTAGGCACGCGAGCCAGGGTTCGATCTCCGGATTGAAAGTCGCACGCTCTTACCGCTAGCTAGGCTACCAACGTTTACATTCAAAAGTAAGTAAAACATCCATCATAATCATGACTGTATTGATAAATCATCGTATATGTTCTCGTCCTTCTTTTCACGATTTGTACCTATATAAATTAGAACCGTGTAACTCACACACATCGCAAAATGCGCTTGCGTCAGTCTTACTTCACCGTTGACAGGCCGTGCATCAGATGCGTGCGTGCATCGGCAACGTTTGCGCAACGACACTCGGACGAGGCTTCAACTTTAGCCTCAAATTATTTACCTATCATTATACAAGCGAAGACATGCAGAACTGCACATTGCAAGACCTTAGCGTGGTAGTAAAACTTGCGATCGGTTTCAACTGTGTCGTCGATTGTTCTGTTCTATAATGTAATATACCTAATAGGTACGTAATGTGATACTAGGTACATATAAAATATCATTTTATGGGCATAACAAATATCTAATGCCGGTTGAATTATAATGTATAATACCTATAGGCCAGTTGCTACAACGGCCCCTAATATGAGGCAAAGAGGGTAATGAAAGTTAAGAGTCACTTCCACTTGGGTACATTTTTTCTATGTATCTGTCTGTCTAAAGGAGTTCCTCATCTTCATAATGTGCCTTTCTTTGTTTTCAAAATATGCACGATTTCCCCCACTGACCTTACTACAATAATAAACAGTGATGATATATGAATTATATTCTATGCTCTATGTTCATCAATCATTCCCACAATGAAGGCTATGAGGTTATGACCAATGTTTTGACCGTTTGTAATAATGAAAGAACCATCATTACATTTGTGTGGCGGCCATGTCGTGGAGGCAATGCTGTGTAGGTAATTTATTTGAATTGATAAGTAAAAAAAATACCATATCCTCTCACTCTCACCCGCTGATTACATGTAATATTGTCTAGTAACTCAATTTGCCGCTGACATGACGTGCTGCGGAGGTACAGGGACAAATGGGACAATACTTACAATACCAATAAAATCGTCGTCACTACCACATAGAGTTTTTTATATTTACAAATTATGCTATGAATTTCACAATGACACGAATTATGATATGAATATGTAGATTGCTAAATATTAGAGTTATTATAATTTTGCGTGGATGTTTCTCGAATTTATATTAGATATACGTTCTGCTTTTGTTCATTTTGCAATAGATTAAGCCAGGTTTTTGGCCAGGTTGTTTTTACTGGCAGCTAATTTGCAATCTTAAGATTGTAAAGTAATCCTATTAGTACCTATCTCAAAAGACAATCCAACAATATCCAGTATTATGGTATCTATATACTTATACACATCTTCAATGAAAGTAGTATCAAACATAAGCGCCTGTCGTACAAATAAATAGCAATCCTTAAATTAAAGGCTTTTTGAAAGCAGGACCGTTAGCCTAATAGAGCACCACTAGCAGCTAGGCTTAGGCTTTTGGCAGTTAGGCTCTAAGTAATTAGATATTGGCCTAATCGTTACAACTGCAATAAATTGCCGTACTAGAATTGTATTGTTTTCGTAGCCGGACAGATGAATGACCTTTGCAGAATGTGCGCACCGCGTTGCGCAAACCAATCTCGCGCAAGTGATCCCCGCGGCGGTGGTTAGAGGCCGGACACTGCGTGTTCTGATATATTGCCACCTGATAATATTTGGCAGGTGGTTGGCCAATGTATGGCCTAAATGTCTGTCGTACAACTCGTACACAAGTACGAAACTACAAAGTTTTAATGGTTTTTATGGCCGTCAAGAGACCGTAGGTAAGTATCTACAAGGTATAAAATAGTAAAATATTTAATAGTGATTATAAAATGAGATTAAATGTTTATTTTTCCTATGTATGAAATGCAAAGTAATGTGTAATTGTTTTTGGGGTCATGTGATGTGAGATGTGATGTAAAATCGTTGAAAATATTAGACGTAGGTACATAAATATCTCTTTTACCTTAAACATTTCCCTACTGTCCCTATTTCTTTATAATCTTTGTTTAACAAAAGCTACTTAAGTCTCAACATAAGTACACATAATTTAGGTCTCAACAATTAGGTTACTAAGTAAGCTAACGCTACTTAACAGTAGGCAACTTTAAAAGACGAGACTAAAGATATAGTTTGCTAATTTAATAGTTTAATCGTAGGCTATTACAAAATTACGGCATGTAGTTATGCATGTTGAAATATTTAGGTCGTCCCAGGTCTGGCATATACAGGTTGATTTTGTTATGTCTGACCATACTCTGAGGGCGTGATGTGGATATGTAGATCATACTGAACAACTTTTAAATACTAAGGGGCCAACCCCGAAATCGCGAAAAAACTAATCTGCTGTTCCATAGAAAACATTGACATGTAACTCTTTGAAATGTATGAGACGGCAGATTTTTTTCGCCATTTCGGGGTTGATCCTATAGTAAAAGTTGTTAAGTATGACCCACATATGCACCCCATGGTCAGACATAACAAAATCAGCCTGTACATCTATAGGTGGACGCCCGGTTTATAGGTAGGTAGTCCCTATAGTCACCCAATATGAACTTACACATACATGCACATGCACGAATTAATAAATTAGTGTACATGGCTATATGATTATGATACTTACGTGGAATATAATATTTAATATACCTATAACTAGTACATTTTTAAGTGGGTACATACTTAAGTATGAAAAATACTGCTCTGAAAGTAAGTTTTACACAGTAGTCTAAAGGAGCCCACTGACTATCAGTCCGCCGGACGATATCGGCCTGTCAGTTGTTCGGACTGTCAAATTTTTGTTCTAACTGACAGGTCGATATCTTCCGGCGAACTGATAGTCAGTGGGCCCCTTAACAGCTGATAGGTTTAAGCGATAAATTGGTAAGACAATTGACTTTTGTCAGTTTATTAGAATTGACTTTTGTCAGTAATATTTGAATGAAAGAAACCATTTTTTAGTGTTCCGTGCAAAACTTTGTTTTGACAAACGGAACACTTATGGGATCATTTCGGTCCTGCAAATCAGTTAAATGCGTTTTTATTGTTTAATGTGTGAGTAGCACTTATTTCTTTTTGGTGAAACGTCAACTAGCGATCTTGGCTTTACAGTATAAATCTGATAAATAGTAAAATTAGGTGTAAATATCTAAGCGGAACAGATTGAGTGCAGTGCAAGCGTGCAGCGTGTGACCGGCTAATAGGCGACCTTTTTCTGTTGTTTCAAAACCAAGTTGCACAAACTATAGCGAGCAGCGTCAGCAACAACAAGACAGGCTAGAATGGGTTACATTTTTACGCTGTAGTGTTATTGGTGGTAATAAAATAAATATCAAAATAGGTGACACCATTTAAAATCATATTTTAAAGGAGATCTATGTTAACCGTCATATGTAATCCTTTTATGTCACATCTTCAAACTCGAATAACTTTTTAAATTAAAATTTATTAAATTATTTATACCTACAACACAATCCACACATTGTAATTATCTATTGCCAATATTTTGTGACTTTTTTGTTAGTAGTGCCTAGTAATAGCTAGTTAGCACCACCCACAATCGCTCTGCTTTGCCTTAAGTTTGACTGGTAGAGAATGCCTTTTAGTATTAAGTCCGCCTTTTGTACAATAAGTTTTCTTTTGTGCAATAAAGTTTAAATAAATAAATGAATAATATTTTTGTTAATGCAAATTTTTCAACAATAAATAATGAAATGAAATAAAAATCTTTATCTTCAATTCTATTGGCAAATAGATAAATATGTACCTCAAAACTAGCATACATATTATTATAAAACATATCCTAAAATTAAAAAAAAAAACACTCAATTATGGCTGCGATGCAGTTCGCAACCCCGCAGTGCCAGGGAGCTGACCGCGGAACCGCCGGAACTTGAAACCCTTCGGCCAAAACTCCTCCTTAGTGAAGGTCGCAAGGTGTTCAGTCGGAACGCTCACCACAAAAGAATTAAAATTCACATTGTGTCGAAATTCCAACTTCGCGACCCTCAGGACGAATCCGGACTTGACTCGTATATAACATACTTTACGATCTCCTCGACATTCGTAAGGTAGTGTAATCGGGACACAGAGCATAGGTATCGCTGTATGTGTCAACATTAAAATATTGACATTCAATACAATTTCAGGCAAGGTTGTAAATTTTCATATTCTTGTCGATAAAGTACAATTAATTTGCCGCCGTTACTTCGCGTGAGATAATCGAATCGCCGCAGCGCCCGCGCCGTGCTTGCAAATATCTCATTAAAACAAACTGTTTCCTTCATGTTACACACTTTTATACGTGCACTATTATTTTATTATCGTTGAGAGCTCGTTATACCTACAGCAATAGTGCTCCATTAGTTTGATAAAGGATATAAACTTCAACCATGCTACGTTTGGTCACGTGTAAGCTGCTGTACGCAAAAAAAAAAACCGGAAATCGATGTACAGTTTAGCCGTTTGGCACACGTATACAAAACAAAATTTTTGACCAGCAGTTCTTAAAAAAAATCCCTTAGGAGGGGAGTGCTGGGGCATTTTTTTATGGTATGGCAAAAAAGTCTTTTTCAGAAACCTATCGTGTGTGGTATCATATGAAAGGGCTTTTTGGGCCGATTCTAAAAATATACCACATCATTACATTTCAGCAATTTATTTTTTATTAAAACAAATATATTTCTCTAAACAGCCAAGCGTGGGCTCCTCCTCCAGACGCGATATGGCTGTACAATATACCACAAATGATACGAGATACCCTCATATCTAACCCCAAGACAGCAATTTTGAAAATAATTCCATTTAGTTTTTTTTTAGTATATTTAAGTGACACTGTGCTACTTCAGTACCTATTTTACGAGACTTATGGAACTGTACTGCAGATACGGTACATATTTATTGCAAAATGATACGTAATAACCATATATCCAACGAGGAATACGTTTTTAACCCTTTAACTGCGCCTTTTCATCAGTTGAGATTGTTGTTTTTCATATTTTTTTCCCATACAAGAAAAAACAAATTACTCAGCACTCCCCCTCCTAAGGGATTTTTTTTAAGAACTGCGGGGCAAAAATTTAGTTTCGACCTCTCGTATGCGTGTGCCAAATGGCTAAACTGTACATCGATTTGCGGTTTTCCTTTGAAATTGAGCTCGTACGGCTTCCACTATTGGCAGTGACAACGCATACATGTCGTATAGGAACATTAGGAACGCCATAGGTACTTGACATATGGTCGGGGAGCCCAAGACAGGGGATTTTTGGAGTCAATCGAGCGCGTCAGATTAAGATATGGGCGATATCTTGCATTCTGTCGAGTACCTCCACCAAGTATGCGTCCTTGACAACGAGCAGGGAGTCAAGGACAGCCCCTCAGAATAGTAAAAAAAAATATCGCCATCTTGAAATACTCGAGCGCGTCAGATTAAGATATGGTGGATTAATTACTTGTTAAATAGTCCACATTTTAATAATCTGACGATTTTAGCGATCCGTAAGCGAGTGGCAGGGTCTTGACTTACTTGAGCGCGTCCAATTTATTTTATTTTAAAGGGAATAATGCAAGATTAACTAAATAAAAATATCTGCCGATTTGAGCAAGCAGAAGTGTCAAAAATCGTTTATGAAGTTTAGTGCACCCTGTTTTTTTTTTCCTTTAACTTTTTCGCTATCCCTGACTCCTATATGTAAATTAAGCTCTTTTATAAATTTTATCTAGGTTAAGTTTAACTTACTGGTGTACTGTGAAATTTAATTATTTATATTTTGAGTTATTTTTAGCAATATTTTTTTTCTCTCTCTCTCTCTCGCACAGTCTCCATATAGCCCTCCGTTGTTAACGAAATAATTAAACAATATTAATAACAGGGGAGCCCAAGATGCTAAATTTGAAGTAACACGAGCTTTAAAAAATTCGTTAGTGAAGTAACTATAAGGGCTTGTAGTTTGTAATTGAAATGCCCGAACTGCAATCAAGCCGGCAACTAAACTGCGCTGTAAACGGTTGCAACACTTAATTGCCGATATGTGGCCCTAGACTGCCCGTATATGGCACCTAAGGCTGGGGCTAACAGATAACGGCTTTGCTGTTACACAAGTACTTTGTAGTCATATTCCAGTCGAAAACCTGCTCCTTCATTAAATCTGCTAACCAATAAAAAACCACAGAAAGATTATCTTAAACCCACTTCGTGCATTAACACCATTGAATGTCGATAGTTAATGTGGTTTTTTTTAGAAATTTCATACTTTCAGCACATTTTTCGTTGATTATGTCAAATTTCCTTTCTCTTGCCCCGAAAGTGCCAAGTTGAAAAGTCGAGATGTTTTCCGCTTCCCGCTTCATTCAAGCCACAGCTTCATAACGCCGTCGGTCTAGAATGCGCCCGCGTGGTGAAAGGGACGGCCCTTCGCCTCGACCATTGAAGTGCTAATCACTATTATCTATTCAAAATACAATTTACCATAACAATGTAAGTATTTCGAGATCACAGGGGATCATATTGGCTTCGCCCTGTTCAACTGATGTTTCTTTTTTTTATTTGATCGAGATAGTCAAGATGCATCTATTCTCACGAAGCTCTAGTCCAGGGTACTTTCATCACTTGTTATTATGCGTGCAGCGTGGGTCAAAGTTGGATTTTCTCCAGAAAATTCATTATGCCCTAGGGCTCCTGACCTCACACTTAAGGCAGCCAGACATAGGCTGTACAGCCCCTAGGTTAGGCGCAGCTAAAGTCAGTGTCTTCCCATCAGCCCATCGCAGTGGCTTCTATGGGATATTATGTACTCTTTTGCGTAGTTAGAGCTTGAAAACTGGGCTCTTGAATTTAATATTTTTCTGAGTACATGCTTAAGTACTTTATGCATAATATAGTTTTCAGACAGACTTACATTTATATGCTAGTATTAATTTATTCATTTTGTTTTTCGATCCTTTGCTTGAACAAAAAACAATGACAAGGTTAACTCCCTATGATTGTACTAATCAAGTTTTAAATAACATAATAATGAAGAATCACATAATATCATGGCCATGATGCTCATTACCCAAAGGTTGGCTAACTGTGGGAACATATAATTAATATGTGTTATTCGAGGATGTATCAACGGTGAGTCATAAATTAACTATCCATGCTGGCTAACCGCCTGACTTCTCGTGGCAATCGTATCTATTGATGCCTTTTGCAATTGCGATTGTATGTAACTCTAAAGGGCCTTTTAACCATCTGATAGAAAAACAATAAATATGTTAATTGTGAGAATTGTAAAACCAAAATCAGAAAATCATAGTAGAAATATTTATTAATGTAGTAAATGAGAATAAGTAAGTAGTATTTGTTCCAGTCTGCAAATTGGGTGCGGGCTTGAGTATTTTTGGAGTAGCTTCACGATCAAAACCAGATACATCATAGATCACAGTTCGAGGTCGCGCTGCTATAATCAAATGGTATTAAAGACATGTTAGATTTCGTTATCATACGTCGTTTTAGTTGGACGGCCTCAGCACAGGTGCGCCGAGAGTTGCGCAGGCGGCTAAAGTTCTCGTCCGGCGCGGGCGCCGTAGGCCCGTAGCTAATCAAGTAATCATTCATAACTATAAGCTGAATCTTACGTTAGGTTAAGACATGCGCCTACAAATTCGTAAAATATAATACCACTTTGATATCGAATTCAACATGTTGCGCTTGCACTCCAGACCTGCTAGCATGAGTTGCGTTCTCGCGCGCGACTTCAAGTATGGACTCGCGCGCGAGAAAGCAACTCATGCTAGACTGCTAGACGGTCTGTATTTGCGATGTAGGCCATGTACCTAGGTATTGTAGGTAAATACATACAGCGGAAGAGTTAAGAAGAAAAACAATAAAAGTCCTTTCTTTTTAAATATGTTTGGCCATTCATTGACCGTTTCGTATATAATAATAACACCTTTTATTCAAGAAATAAGTAGGATAATTTAAATTTCTTTCCTTTTTCTTGCCTCTTTTAAATATTATGGTACAGTGTGTTGGACGTACAGTCGAGTTCATTAATATGTATACATTTTTTCACCTTATTGCAATGGATTAAGGTAAAGAAATGTATACATATTTATGAACTCGACTGTACCTACTGTTGAGCTACTTTTTATGCTGACTGTACTCAGTGGAGTAGATAACAGGTCATTGGCTTGTGAAAAAAATAAGTGTACCTACTTGTAGTCATAATATGTACTTACATTAATGGAGTCTTACAAAAAGAAACCAAAAAAAAACGCCAGTCAGATGGTTTATTCAATAATCGTGACTGCTTCCCGTTTACCGTACTAAACTTTTATATACATACCCATGTTACTTGTCATGCTTATTGTGTGTCGCCGATTCATCAATGGTGCAATCATTGATGTTTCTGTTATTGTAACGGCATCGTATTGAAAATAAAACTTGTGCAAAGTGTCGGTTTGTCACGTTTGAAGCCTAAAGATTCGTAGGTAATTTTGTCTGTAAAATTCGTGTTCAGTACAAGCTTCTACCGCCGACTGTACATTTCGTCAGACAGTTATTGGTACAGTCAGCAGCAGAAGTAGCTAAGCGGATGAGATGTTCAAAATAATCTACACAAGCTCTTATTTTCTTCAACTGCTGCTGCTGAATTAATACTCTTTATGACGATTCTAACAAAACTGAACATAATTAGGCTGCTTTATTTTATTAAAAAGTTCCTAAAGACACTACGCCGAAACTAGTAGTAGATATGAAAAATTTCAGCTCAAGCGGATGCCGAAGAATGAGATGTGCATGTATTTCCTAATATTTGACAGTTGCATTAGAAGGGAACCAACCTGATTAGTGATTATGTTTTCATGACACGAGTTCTGAGTCCTATTGCCGGATCGGATCGCATTGCAGCGCTCTCGGGTTGCGACGTGTCATTACCCAACTGTTGTGGGAAGTATCGGTATATTCCATTATTTTACTATATTTCTTACTAGTTACTCGCAACGTTTTCCGTGTGAAGTTTATCTCATGTTGATTTCACAAGTGGTTTTCGACGTGACATTTAAATAATGAGTCTAGATTGTTGAAAGTGGCAGACACTATGATATTTTTGGAGAAACTAGAAATGATTCATCTTATTTACACGGTTACATATTATGTAGCTTACAATATTAAGTTAAGCTACATTATGCTACATTATTAGGTGGTCACGATTAACTCTAACATGCATATCTCGAATATATCTGACGCCTAATGTATGAGATTTTTTGCTTGCTCAGGGAAAAATTCTGAGCTGTTATTTATGTTTTACCTTATAGTAGGGTAGACTAGGGACAATTGAAACACTTTATGTTTCACCGCCTGTAACTATTTTATTTTTACAGTTAGAAGGGTGTGTGCCTGTATTATTAAAGGTTATTTATTTAATTTTTAATAAAAATGTGTTTGAAAAGCCTATTGGCCATGAATTAAAAAGAATGTGGAAGAGTGGTTTAATTGACCCTATAGGTGCATTAATTAAAACACTATGTGGTGACGTTTGAAACACGTTACTATATTTGGCAAAGATAATTCGTTATTTTTAATCTTTTTTAAATAACTATCACGGTATATTATCAACTAAAGTTCGCAAAGAAATGATAATTATTTCACAATTTATCTGCGTCTGAAGATCTTGATCAAAGAAAGGGATGCAAAAATAAATTGTAAGACTTTTTCTTGTGATTACTTTAATTGATTTCTTTTCTATTGATCACATATAGCTTAATCAAATGTGTTGTGCAACAACAAGATATGACGATAAGGAATTTTAGTAAAAATGCGTAATTTTGTTTCATACAAAAGCTTATTTCAATTGTAACAATGTTTCAATCATATCCATAACAAATATACAAAAAGTATACAAATACTACCATACTTTTAGTCGGTTATATGTGGGGACGATTGAAACGTTCCCCGTGTTTCAATCGTCTCCAAGTAAGTACGTTGTTTTTACCGTCCCCACATCACATGTTTTACTTCAAGGACCAATATTCTTTACAAAAAAACACTTTATCGCTGTTTAATGGCAGTTAAAAGATTCCATAATTCCTATCCAAAATACCAAACGAATTCAACTAATCAAATTACGTAAGTAAAAAAAAATTAGGAAAAAGTATGCGAGCACAGGTATTTGACTATAAGCCAAGAAATTTTTTAAGTCACCGCGTTGCTCGCGCGCTCGATCGCTATTGCTCCAGGATTTAAGAATGACCGACCGCATAGACTGAGTACTGCGTCACATGCATAGGTGTTGTAGTTTCAAGAAATTTGGCTTGTTTCAATCATAACGTGTTTCAATTGTCCCCGTTCTACCCTACCAATTCTACTGCTGTTAATCAGGAATTTAGACTTTACAATTTCACCAGCAAAACTATTGCAACCTGTGTCGAAACGTCGAAAATAGAGGTAGGTAAACAAAACAAATTCGTGATAGACCTCTTGCAATTTATGATTTAGTATTAATTCAAATTTGTTTTAGAATTCAAATGCCAGAATTTAACAAATGTCTTTCCATTCACCTAGTTATTATTTAATTGCAGGAGTGACAGTGCAATCCTGTGGTCGGTTGCGCCATGACCTGACGAAAGCGGCCCAGGCGCATGGTGCACTGTTGCATAGCAATGCTTTTTACACTAGTCGCGTAGGTATTCAAATTATTATATGCAATTCGTGCTAACACCATTTGTCATTGAATGAGAACTACGGGCCTATTGCATTAGTAACAATTGAATTAGGAATGATCGCATTCGCATTTGAAGTAAAGTCAGGTCTCGTCCTGAGGGTCGCGAAGTTAGAATCTCGACACAATGCGAGTTTTTATTATTTTGTGGTGAGCGTTCCGACTGAACGTCTAGCGACCTTCACCAAGGAGGAGTTTTGGCCGAAGGGTGTCAAGTTCCGGCGCGTCCGCGGCCGGTTCCCTGATACTGCGGGGTTGCGTAAAACAACGCAATCATTATGGGTTTTGCAGTTTTTAGTAATATATTGCTTGTAATATTTATGTATGCAAGTTTTAATGTATTTATTTATGGGCCACTAAATAGTTGTATGAAATAAAGTTATTTCATTTCATTATCTAAGTTATTAGTACAGCTATTTACATAATTTGATTACTGCCCCTAAAGAAATGTGGCACACTTACATAGATAACTTATCTTATAAACACTTGCCTACCATAACCGATAGTGGAAATATCTACCTATCTTATTTCTATGCAAACTACTAAGATATTATAAGGACAGATTCCTTTTCGCCAAACGAATAGTTCTTAGTTTTGTATCAACTAGATATAATATATGTGAATAGATGTGGATTTTAACTTTTGACTTACAAAATGACTGAACCGACCGTCCATATTTTCAATAGCAGAACTTACCTGAAATAAAAAAACAGTTTCTTAGTCTATTAATTCTATTATATCTTAAGTACGACCTACCATTGACAAAGTAATGACACTATTGATTCACACTATTGCGTGTCCTAATTAATCCCTACTAATATTATAAATGCAACAGCAACTTTGTCTGTCCGTCTGTCTGTTACCTCTTTACGCTTAAACCGCCGCTGAATCGATTTAGATGATGCCCACTGGTCCAGGGAAGGATTATAGGATAGTTTTTATCAATGAATTATACGCAGAAGAAGTCTATGGCGAAATTTTCTTGTACATTTAACGAGGATTTACCTCTACAGCAAGGCCCACCGCGCCTGATGTTAAAATTATTATTTTTTCCTGATGTTTCATGATCATCATCAACAATAACGCCGCCTCTCCAGCAGGTGCTAAATCGCGTCGCTAACTGCATTAAACCATTCATATGATATGAATCAAGTCTCGATGTAACGTTACTCGCGTGACGTAAGAAGTTGGTTTGTGGCGACAGGTCGGGCCACTCTCGCTGGCGAAACGGAAAGCGGACGGACGGGATGCCAGCCGACGACCGCGGCACACCGCGGTTCCTTTTTCCTTGCTAATATTTTATGGGCATGTAGATATGTTACCGACCAACGAAATTCGTACGGTGTATATGATAAAAGTAGGTATGATGAGGGTGCGACACATTAAAAACCTGGCAACAAAATAGGCTTTGCAGGCTTCTTAAGGGGCCCACTGACTATCAGTCCGCCGGGCGATATCGGCCTGTCAGTTGTTCGGAACTGTCAAATTTTTGTTCTAACTGACAGGTCGATATCGTCCGGCGGACTGATAGTCAGTGAGCCCCTTTATTTCGCAACGTCCTTTCATCTGTCTGTCAGCAGCTTAGATTAGACTGCTTAGAGACCCAACTAGAAAACTATAATTTGTCAATATACAGGTTGCGACATAATATAATAAGACTTTTAGGGTTAACAAACATTTTTAAATTACAAGCGAATAATCGGTCAATTTGATCAAATACATCAGTTAAAACGAAATGTTGCTTATTTCAAAGTTATATATTATCAAATAATATTCACTTTGTTTTCAATTGACTCTCAAATCTGAGCCCGGCCTATCCAAATGGGACATGGTTTAATTTTGGTTACCTAGTTGAAAACACGCACCGATACAATCAATCTAATCCATCAAAATGTAGGCAAAAAAACGCGGAGCCTGTGGTCGTTAGTTCCGCGTGCTAGCGGCGCGGCGCGGGCGCACGCAAGGGGAAACAGACGTTTTCAGTTACAATTACAAAACGTGTACTTCCTTAAAAAACATCAATTATAGGGCAAAACAGCCATTGATTAGAATGCAAAATACTGGCAATTGGCCCAGTTTTTATAAAATTTTATATATAGCGTTTATTTGTTTGTTTGCTGCAAATACACACAATTTAGAAATATCGACAAACAGAAAAATACACAATTAACAAACTACACAATCAATTAAAACAAAATACAAAATCTTATAAATATTAGAGACATAACACCAACAGGAATAGCGGAAAGACTTGCACTGTGCAAGCTATACGCTTCACTCTTTCGAGCAAGGCACTGATATTCTGCCGGAACCCAGATCACGTGATGAGTGTGATGTAAAAGTGTGTATAAAGTGGTAATATATATATATATATGATGCAGATGTTCAGAGATATAATTTTCTAAATAATATAAAAGTGAAATAGTACGTAACGGGAAATAAAAGTGACCAAAAAGGGAAAATATCTAAAAGTGTGTAGGTTCGGTGTAATGTCTCCTAGAAATCCTCCGAAGTACCTATTATATTCTGAAATCCGCAACCTATATAGCCGTATGGTATCCCCGATTTTTGTTTTGCAAGTAATAACTTTTTAAAGTTTTGTTTGAAAGTTTGCTTACTATTGAGCCGTCTTATAAGTTTGAGGGATATCATTCCAGCATTTGGTTGCAAGATATCGGAAACAACCGGTAAAAGCAACCGTTCTATGAAGGTGCATTTCTAGTAGGCAACGCCGAGTAGTTCTAGTGCCGTGACGGGTGTGAAAGGATGAGATATTTATCTTAGAAAAGAGATATACCGGTGATTTATCCTTTATAACACCAAAGAGAAGACATGCTCGGTGTAAATGTCTCCGAGAAGACATGTTCAGAATAGATGATTTGTTTAAATACGGCGTGATATGGCTTCTCGGGGGTATCGAGTAACAAAACCTGTAACACGCATTATGTACTCTCTGGATTAGGATTAAGCGACGAGTCTTTTGTTGCAAACGTGGTCCATAGACGATATTCATACTATAGGTAGACACATTTTCCGGGACACTGTAACAAAGGTATGCTACCTAGTAGGTATACTATAGTACACTTATTTGGCCACCTTGGCGACACTATCTAATTATATATTTTACGCTGACTGTAAACTTTTTAATCGTTTAAACCTACCTACTAATATAAGAGACATAAACCAGACATTATATTCAAAACAACTTTAAGCATGCAATAATTAAATAAGCGGCCTTAGGTTTTTTTTGGGAAGAAATACACAGAACGACAAGAGGTTTAGAATTGCATTTCCAATTTATTCTTGCGCGTGTATGAGATTTGGCAAGTTGTCGCGCATTGCGCACTGAATATCAACATCTATCTGAATCACAAAACCATTTAACCGACTGCGTGTTTCTAATAGTATAACTTTACCTAGAGATTCGCAACAAACATGCGTATTTAAAGATCACATTTATACTGGTTTTCCAGGCCATGTGCTTGTTGAGTGTTGTAAATATCATCCATCCAGGTTTTGACCCGGACTTAGGTTTGTGAGAAAACTACACAAACGAGGTTTAAGTAGGTATATCTATTAGGTATTCGGGTTCTTTACCTGACCCGTAGCTTTACTGGACAGTTGGCAAATTGTTTACGCCTGACCTCAAAGGGCTAGTAAACAGTTGCGAAAGGGATAGGGGTAAAACGTAGATAAAACTCTTCTTGAATGTAGTCGTGTACAGTTCACAAAAATACATGTAACTCACATATTACTTTACATTTACAACGAGCATAAGAGGTTAATCATACCAAACACGATAGTAAAATTACTAAGAATCAATGTTTATCCGGCCCTTTCCACTATAAGCTAGCAGTTTTACGTATCATTAGACTTATATTGACCGAGATATGGACCGTGATTATAAGTCAATATAAGTGTAGTGAAACTAACCGTGAATCATTCAAAACTCTTATTAGTTTTGACGTATGTTTTTTTAGAAACCCTGGATATTTAGACACCTGACAAATTTAATGCAACAAAGTAATACAATACAGAAAAAAGTTGAGAAGATGGAAAAAACAGTAAATATAACCTAGAAACATTTCTTGTCACATAAGTAATACCTATTAACGAAAAGCAGGTTAAGACGACGTAGACCATAGTAAATAAACGTATAATTACAACATCGTTTCATAATAACTGGTATAAGCTATCGGAACTGCGTTTCCTATGGAGCCGTGCCGTCGCGCCCGTCGCGGGCGGTCCGCTTTGCTCTCTTTGCACCAGCCGCCTGTTATTTGTAACACTTGTGCTGTGCCACAAGAATCACAAGATAAGTATTCCAGTCCAGTTAATTGACTTCACACAGACCATATCAGCGACTATAAAAATATAACTAGAATTTAAATACATAAAAAAACTCCGACATGTTTCTACCAGAGATATGTCGAAGGAGATATGTTCGATATATAAAAAAAACTTACGAAACCACAGACATACATAGTTTAACTGATAAAACCCCTCTTTTAGCGTTTTTAGTTAGATGATAATCTTTCACGGCAGATTTTCATTTCTATAGTAACTATTGTTGTAAGGATTGTTGGCAACCTGGCATCGCGGGACATGCACCGCGTAAACTTCAACTACTCAAGTGATAACAAGCTTACCAATACCATTATAGTATTTTTCACATAGCTTAGGTTCGGTGCCAGCTGTCATCTCAAAACATATTTTGCGTATTTAGTTTTAAAGTTATAAATTGTATGGAGATGACAGCTGTCATCCTACCCAAGCTATATGAAAAATACTATTTATTATCGATAACCAACTCAATACAACTCTGACTAGCTATTGTTTCTATAAGTAATCTACTTTTGTACTGATATCTTTTACTACTTTAACAAATATAAAATGTATTATTTTGTTAGTCATTCACCGATAGTCAATATACTGCCTGTAATATAGGGATTTTTGACTGGCGAGAGGAGGTGTGCACTCACAAAGGTTGTCATTTCGCTAATTAAATAATGCACGTTGCAGTTACATCATCGCGTATTCCCAAAGAGACCGGAATGTAAACTTATGTAACTATTACATAAGATTGTTTATTGATACTAAATATATATATAATATATAGGTACTATATACTATATCCGATTACAGTATACTAATGGTTACTCTTATTAAGAATACCTACAGATAAATTAAATCTAAAGAATAAGAAGTTCAAAATAAGTATTTATAATAATAATAATGAATCAATTAGGTGATTCCGCGAGTATTATGAAAAATACATACATGTCAATACATGTAGGTACTAAGTAATACCAAGGGACCCATACACATAAGTAACTATTTCTTTTTAGTTTTTAGGGGTCCGTACCCAAAGGGTAAAAACGGGACCCTATTACTAAGACTTCGCTGTCCGTCTGTCCGTCTGTCTGTCTGTCACCAGGCTGTATCTCATGAACCGTGATAGCTAAACAGTTGAAATTTTCACAGATGATGTATTTCTGTTGCCGCTATAACAACAAATACTAAAAACAGAATAATATAAATATTTAAATGGGGCTCCCATACATCAAACGTGATTTTTTTGCTGTTTTTTTTTCGTAATGGTACGGAACCCTTCGTGCGCGAGTCCGACTCGCACTTGGCCGGTTTTTTTTATTCCGCTCCCATGTACTCGCGCAGGGTGCGATAAGCGTGTAACTAATAGTAAAGCGCAACTTCGCTAGTAATGCATAGCGTAGCGATTTTTTAACATGAGTTTTGCATCGTTGAGTATACGAATTTCACTAACTAGAAATTTCGTCGAAACATAATAATAAACTAGTCAGCACATCAAGTTATGAGAAATGTCGAGCAACGCCAAACATTTTAACAAGAGAAAACGTCCGTCACGTCAGAGCGATTCATCAGGAATTTACGACCGATTATTAGGTGTAGCCACACCTCGTGCTCATACAGCTTGTTACTAATGGATTTTATTAGTTTAATATGCTAAATACGAACCAGACACTCAAGGCCCAGAAGATACTTTAAAAGTGGCGTACATCCACCCTCCTAAAAAATAATTAGTATTTCAAAAGTTCTGACATAGACAAGGACAGGTAGTAGTTTGGGCTGTTCAAAATTCGAACTAGATGAGATAACATTCCACTTCTCTAGTCAGCATAACAATAATCAACAATCTATTTTTCCATTTCATGGAATTGCTTGTTCCTGAGTTAATGAGTTTAATGAAGTACGTTGTACCTACCTACTATTAACCCCTGCGCCTTCTTTTTACTTCTCTTAGGGCCACTTGCACCAGTCAATAACCCGAGGTTAACCGGTTAAAGCTGTAGTTATCATGGTTACCAGTACAATTTAACACTGGTTAACGGTTTAACCGGTTAACCCCTGGTTAGTGGGATGGTGCCAGTGGCAGTTAGAATTTTCCCTAATGGCGCAATTAACTTTCTTTCGATATGCCATAGAGTAACTTGTACTAGAGCGGTACTGTCATAGTAAATTTTGTAACCCCAGTAAATTTACTGCCATCTGTCGACACACTTTAAAGCTAAAAATGAAGATTTATAAAAATACGATAAAATGTATTTAAATATGGATAAATGATTTTTTTATTTGCATTAATTATTTTTATATGAATTTGACCCATGTTCTTTCACTGATATGCGATAAAATTATAAATAACAAACGAAACCGTCAACGCCCTCTATACGAGAGTAGGCCAAAACTAGTGGCGCCATCTGATCGAGAATAAAATTTTCGTGATTTTCGAGGTACGTTTTTTCCTTAGACTGTCCATCCATCGATTACGGAGTTATATCTATCTTTGGATATGCGTACTGAGGGTCGCATGTAACTATGATGCAACGAAACTTCTAAAGCAAATTTTCCGTTATCTTCTCCAATTAAAACAAATCGATGCAGTACCGGTACCGCTCGGTAAAGCGGCGCGGCGATTAGTTTTACATTAAATTCATTAAATGTCCATTCAAAGAAAGGAGAATTTTACAGTAACTGTCTGTTTCCGCCGATAACGACATAAAAATACTTTGGTTAACACAACCGTTATGTAGAAAATCGTAATTAGCCATTTGAGTACAAGTATCTACTTATCTAAGTGTGATTTGGGACTACTACAATTGACTAAGGTTACTGACCTTCTTGCGTCATTGGTATTATTAAATATATTCCATCAATTACTTGATTGGTTTTGTTAATTTATGTAATATTTTGCATACCTACCATTGCAACGGATGGAATTATGAAAATTTTTGAAAACTGGATGAGGACAAATTTAATGATTTAAGATTTTAGGGTGTACATCTTCTAAATCTCGACCCCCCATGTCCTGCAATAGTACATTTCGATGCTAGTGCGGAAAGTATGTCATTACTTCACGAGTACCGAGATAAACTCGGGACGAGTGAAGAATGACATTTCCGCACGTGTATCGAACGACGGTTTTTAATACAGTTGCGAAAAAATAAGAAAAGCAACAAGTAAGGATTGGAATTCGAAACTTTTATATTATTAATTCTGTGACATCATTGAAATTGACATTATAAAGAAGTGTTTTTCTAGCTTTTATTCGACTAGAATAGATTTTGTTATTATTATTGAACCCACTTCAATGAGTTTTTTTTTTCAAATGCATGTTCTATAAGACAGAAACAATTGTAAATATTAAAACATTGTACTATTATTACCTAAATATCGTTATTTATGATTATTTGTGTATCGTATATTTATAAAAACAATATCGAATGTTGCCTTTGGAAACTTAAAACATTCTTGCAGTAAGAAAATACGCCTCTTCTTTGACAGGCGTTCCGTTCCATTCAGACAACTTATTAAGAACGGTTTTTCAACATTAAAAAATAAACGTGTTATAATACTTATAATGATGAAGTTAAGTAATAAAATATGAAATATGCATATTTTTGGTATTCTTATATTAACAGTAGGTTTTTATGTTGATTACGACGTTTAAAGGAAACTAATATTAACACTCATCAATAAGTAGTCATGAATTGGAACAAGTAAAAATTTAAAAAATTTAGAAAAGTAAAAAGCACTAGTTCGCGAAAACCAACTTTCCGCACGCTAAACAGCCATGAAAAGTAGCACTTTTTGAGCAACTGTATTAAAATAGTAGATTGTTAACCAAGGGATGAAAGGCACTCATTCCTGCCGAGGTATTTTGGCGCTCGAACGCAGTGAGAGCGCCAAGAGTCTGAGGCAGAAATGATGCCTTTCAGCCGAGTTAAACACTCTACTTTTCATTTCGAATACGAGAAAAGTAAAATGCATGGGTTTTTTAAAAAACATGACTAAGTATACATTTTTATAGTATTTCTTGAGGGTACTTTGAATTAACAATTCAGGCAAAAGTATCGTTATTTATGGAATGGAGAGTCAAATACTAGAATGGAAATTGTATAACAAATCCATTTAAACTTAAATTTCAATTGCTTATTGTAAACAAATTAATAAAATCGTACATCGAACGTAAAATGCTCTAGTGCAGACACGTATCATTTTCTGCACACCTTTTAGAACAACAATGACCCTCTTTCAGAGCATGAGAAATGAAAAATATTTTTTCCTCCTAAAGCTACGCGGCTCGCAGTTTTAACCTGGATTTTTTGGTTTTGAGTGCCCTGCGTTAAAAACTCTGTTTTAAGTACATTGCATGATGATGATACTGATAATGTATGGACAACTTCAGTAGGTATCTTCTTTTGTAGTGCTATATCTTTCTCGTGTATGAGTAATGTCAATCAGCAGGCGGTATCGGTAGCGCGGCTATGAGAGCGGAACGGGCAGCAAAAACGCTAGCATGCGGCGGAACTTACTGTAGTTCTGCATACAACTGCGTACGCTTGTGGTCTATCAACAGTCAATTATTTTAATTAATAGCTTTTATTTATAATATAATAAAATATTCTCTAGCTTGCCATATAGACGAGTCCCCGTCTCCTCTAATTCTTTCTCATGTCCTAGTCATAAGCAATCTCCCAATGTTCTTCTTCTACTTTTCCGATATCTTAATGACAGGCGTCAACAGCATCTTGCTGGTTCCTTCGAGATCTATCATCTACATATTATGTTTATGAACTTGACTCCTTTGATTGTACAATGATCAATTCTCCGTTGGCTTTGAATTGTCTAGAACAAGAGATGTAAAGACTGAAAATTGTCCTGTTGTTCTTTATCATCTTGCCACTGAATTTATAACTTTAAAACTATTTTGAAGTGCTTAAGAGTATAATTATCAGTCAGAGTTATAATCTGATAATCACAAATTAGTACGTAAAGTAATGTCACTTCTTGTTAACTGTTTCATGAGATCTCGTATCAGACTATCAAGCTTTTGAACTTTTGTTGCCCTGACAATAGGTAGTCTAAAATTGAAAAATGTCGATAGCACCTCGAAATACCAGTGTTAAAGTGTAAGAAAGCAGATACCATCAGCGTGGTTTATGAGTTTCATGACGCTTTCGAGCGTTGACCCATCCTTGTCCCGCATACCGTGAGTGTGGCGTTTGAGAAGCCAAGGCATGCCACAAACTCACGTGTTTTCTGAATACTAAGTGGTCGCCTGGCCTTTCATCTTTTTGCGGAGGAAACGATATTAGTCCATGTTTTCTCTGCATTTGTGTAGACTTAGACGGAAAAGCTAAAAGATACGAGTACAAAACATTACGATGACAGAGTCCGCTAATCGGAGTCCACTCGTGGAGGTCCATAAGTGTTCACACGATGATTAAGCGATTATCGCGCCTTGCCTGTGACGAAATTTAAAGAAAATGGTTACTCTTGGAGGTATAAGGATAGAGTATCCCTACTAACTAATATTATACCTAAACACGATAGTAACACTGTGTATCTGTCTGACTTTTACCTCTTTACGTTTAAACCGCCGAACCATTTTTGAAATTTTGTAATAAAAGTAGTTAGTAGTAGAGTGCCGGGAAAGGACATCATAATCATAAGTAAGATAGTTTTTATCCCGAAAATCATCCTGAGCTCTGACACTTTTAATTACTTGTTTAACATCAAACGTGATGCTGATGTTTACGATGATGATCGTGATAGTGATGGTGATGGTGATGGTAGTATCGTTGTCTTCACTAGGAAATTCTTAAATTGTATTAATGTGTAAGTTTAAGTTTGACATCCTCTCCTCAGTTTAATTTAATTTATGTGTAATATTTGTTAATTTGACCTGACCTTATTTGATTGTTTTTGTTTTGTTTTAATGTTTTAGTTTTTAGACTATGCTTAATTCTGATTGCATGTATTTTCTAAAGACAAATCTCTACCGCATAAGCGTTTTGGCATCCTTAGCTGTAATGCTGGCACCACACTTCGTTATGTGTTATGCGTTATGCGCGTTATTCGTCCGAACAAGACGAAGTGTATTTATTCGTCTGTATTTGCCTTATTCGCACGCATAACGCATAAGCGCAAATAGCAAATACGCGTATCCGTTCACTTGTCGGTTTTTTGACACACTTCAAAGGACACGATAAAGACGCAGCACAATTATTCGCCAAATACGGTGACGTGTGATACCCCAATTTGGTGTTCGCTTCACATAAACATATATTTAGGCAAATACAGCGAAGCCGCATAATAGTACAGCGGCCAGGTGGCCTAAAACACCATTCGATGTGACTGGACAGTATTCTACCGACAAGTGGTATCTCTAACAAATTATTAGAAAATAATCAAAAATTTCACAAATCAGAGTTGACTTTAAACTGCTCTAAATTAAGTATGGCTGAATGGATTAGTCCAAATATTATACAATATGACTGAATATCATGTCTAAAAATAGTTAACCAGATATATCCAAAAGTAAGAAAAGAACATCAAGTTGAATAACACTATAATTTTCTGTTATACTATACCAAAATAAATACATACATTAGACCAGAAAATTATACTGATATTCAACTTTATGTACTTTTCTTATTTTTGGATATATCTGTTTAATTATTTTTAGATATAATATAGAGGATATTCACAGTCATTGTGTATAAATTTTGGCTAATCCATTCAGCCATTTTCAATTTAGAGCAGTTCAAAATCAACTCAGGATTGTGAAATTTTGTTAGACCAAGTAGTGAAAATGTTAGACTATCTACATTTGTAATCTACTCACAATGCCCTTTCATTTGGTACCCCACATGGTATGTTTAAATGAAAAAAGTTAAAAACTTTGTACTGCCGATTTTGCGACGTCACAGTTATCCCCCCCACGCTCTTAGAAAGTAACAAGTTCTTATTTCGTACTCAGTAGACTCTACCGAACACAACGATACCACTTGTCGGTAGAATACTGTCCAGTCACATCGAATGGTGTTTTAGGCCATCTGGCCGCTATACTATAACGTTTAACACAATAACGAAGTGTGGTGCCAGCATAAGTTTATGCATGTGATTGGAATAAAGAAATAAGAAAAGGGGGGAGAAATATGCTGTGGAAGAGGGATATGGAAGTACTTATTTTACGCAGGCGATTCCCGGATAGAATCTTATCTTATCTTATAATTTCGGGAGCCCTTAATGTGGATACACTTCGACCCATAGGGATGTTTTGTGCAATTACCCCCCTAAGAATGATCCGTCGACTACTCAAGAGCTATGATAGAGCTCATGGGTAGCGTTTTGAATTCCCTTGGTTCCAGCCAGATAGCCTGCTGCAAAGTCCTTCATTCTTTGTTTGGCGAGGGCGTAACATTTAGGTATACATTAGGACTCTCTTTTCCATACTCCAATTGGACTCTACTTTTTGCATAAAGAGCTTTGAGTGTTTTAGACCCGTCAGATTGTCTCATTTTTTTTGATGTTTGGTCCGGTTATGGTCTTTGATAGCTGTTATACCTAATGATGTGAGAGTCCCACGAATGGTTCCGGACCTATAAGGTTGCTTATAGGTCCGGCTTTGGCAAGTTAATCTGCATTTTCATTGTCTATGAATCAGTCTTGGATAGAAGCTACGAGTAGTTATACATAGAATACTAAAAATCAACTCTTTGGTTTATGCTTACTTATCTCCTCATGTAAAACATTACCCTCACCAAGTAAGAGTTTTACGCGGCCTTAAACGCTAGCGACTGTGTCAGCTCAAACGCAGTGCAACTCGCTTGCACCAATGTAGTACGAAGGAGATGCATAGTGAGTTAGTTTACACAGTTGTTAGCGAATATGTCAGTGTCAAACGCGTGGTAAAGTCCGATGATATTTACTTGTCATGTAGCAATTTTAATTTTGGGTCATTATTTTTTCCCTTGGCCTTAATTATTAATTTTTCTAAGTAGGTATAGATCAATACAAACCCTCCATGTACAGCGCGCTGCAGAATTCAATGGACACATGGTGAATGAAATTCATCCATAAAGTGGCCATTCTTGCAGCTAAGTGTACCAAACAACCAAATTCTAGTTATGACACAATCTTATCATCAAAGTTAGAGATAAACACGTAAAAACGTTTCCGTTATTCATAATTGAATAATAGAAAACTGGAGCATTATACGCACGCGCGCGTCACGTTCCATTATCTCGTCTCTTATTTACTGTCATCTTTTCTTTATGTACCTTTATTTAAGATCCATTTCAGAACGGCTGACTTGTTTTAATATCACGTCTCTTATGTACACTTAAATAAAGTCTAATTTGTCTGACTTGGACGTATCGGAATATTTGGAATGCATCCAAGATTTGCACGTAGGAATTAGAGCGAGATAAAGTTTGATAGAGATAAAGTCGTGATTTACCATTAATCATGAATGTTATGTTACTTATGATACATTTTATAATATAACACTTTATTTTATTGTTTTATTCTATTTAAAAACTGCACTCAAGGATATACTTATCATAAAAAATGTTTTTAAAACAAAAACACGTCAGCAAGTCCCTATAAGTAATAGGCGTTGCTTTTGTTATTATAAGGTAGTGCCTCTCTAGATTTCTTTAGGATGTAAGCTGAAAAGTACTAAGTAGTGACGAAAGTGGAAATAATTACTTAACATATAATTTTTAAAATTATCAAGGTATTTCTGATTTTAAAAAAAAGTAGAATCCTACTTTCACTCCAAGAACCTAGATGCAGTAAGTACTTACATCTATAATAACCGAACAATTAAGTCAGCCGTCGCAGGCTGTCTAGATTCCATAGAGCATAGACTAATGGCGTAATGGCTTCCGGTGCGAACGCTTCAAACGCGCCGCGCCGAGAATAGTGATGTATCACGAGATTCGCGAGAATAATCCTTTATTCCCGGAAATATCCTATAAAGTACTATAAACAGGCATATCTGTTAAATGGGGTTTTTAAATTTGAGCTTTTACAAGCAAGATTCTTATATAATGAACACACACAGTTACAGTAGGCATGTATTAATTTGTATGATTTGATGATTGTTTAGGTCTTACTTTATTAAATAGGCCTTACTTTTACCTGCATACTTCGCAAAACGTAAACAAGTGGTTCTGGATCGATTTTGTAGTGAGTATTTTTTTATGTTTTTAACTGATAAGTGATACGTGTATCACCTCGAGATACTAAAAGTAGGGTGGTGAATAGGTAGCTTATAGGTAACTCAAAACCTATCCTGTGCTGGCTGTGCTCAGCAATTGGAGCTATGTAAACTGTTGATTGACGCAGTACCTGTTAATGATAATTAGCAATAATCTCTGTATTTTTATAACTGCTATCTTTGTTATTATATGCGGTTGTTATTATTAAAATAGGTAAAAAAAATGGTATTTTTCAGTCGTTCAGTAATCTACGAGAGGGTTTTCTTCGAGACATTGGCAGTTATTATCGGGAATAAACACGAGTTTTTCTTAGAAGACTGAGACTGAATATATGTCTCGGCCTGGTAAACAATACTTACAACTTATAAGCTTTTTTTATTTAATGAAATTATTTTAACTCTATTAATATTTCCCTGTGCTTAAGATACATCACTAGGCAAACGATGCGAAAACTTTCCGCATTAGTTCGAAAACGGACTAACTCTACAAACCAGCAGGTTTCAATCTCAAGCGTGTCTCTTCCTTTATAAAGACAAAATTAAAGAGATACAATATTTTCAATGTTGCCCTTTTGCTTGCCGTGGACGTAAATAGCGTGAACATAAGATTTTGATGGAAAGATGCACCGAGCAATCTCATGGGAACGTATACAACCATCGAGCTCCGGGCAATCCTTGTCATTCGTTCAGGATTATTTCACATTTTTGCTGGATTAAGTTCTATTTTTAAAGTCGAGCTCAAAAACAGTGTTCAATGAAACTAATGGACTAAGAACTTAAGAGTCGGAGCAGAGTTTACAGATTAATAAGGATTAATAGTTGCTTAGGAGCGGCGTGTGTTCAAAAAACACTATAGTTCAAGCATACCTACTTATTGATTAAAATGTCAACTCCATATGATTTTTCATTAAATATTGACACAGATTAGGAGACGCTGATGGTTGTTTCATTCTTTATCCAGAGGCTAAAATCAAACTACCTATATGTGACAAACTCGTATTAATGTCAACATTCTCAACCTATTCAAAATGTTATTTACTTTTTAGTCCACCGAATAAAAATATAAGAGCAGCTAACCATCTTTATTTATAAGTGCGTAGAGCAGATGCTCATAAAAGGAAACGTGAATAAATACATAAGAATGGAGCATATTATGTGAACAATCTGCTAAGCGTATGCGGGTAAGGGCTGCTTTCTCCGATTACAATTTATAATTGTGCTCTCCGGCCGGCACGCGATCGTTAGATAAGCAGGTTTTTTGACAAGACTATTTGAGTTTTACCTACTGAAGAAGGGAAGGATATTTTTCAATTCTAATATGTATCTATGATTTTAAAGTACAAAATGTCAGTTGTAAACCCGGGAGTAAGACGCAGTAAAACTTACGAATATAGGTGTCACAGTGCTCGGGCCTAGCAGCATCTAGTGTTTTTTAAATAAAAATATAACAGAAACCACAAAGTTTCTTAGAAAGTCAATCTTCCCATCTCCATACTCGTTATATTCAGCACTGAATGAAAAATCCACCACAAACTGAATATAAAATTCATAAAAGACACAAACAAAACAAAAACACAGGAGAAATTGGATCCGTTTGTTTATTTGTACGTTCGATAACAAGAGAGTAATCGGCGCGCGAGTTGCGTCACTTAGGGTTGTCGAAAAAATTAATTTAATTACCTAGAGTCAAACAAAGAAAAGTCTGCAGAGATTTTGACAGCACACGCAGTGCAGGTGTTATTTTAAACGTCAAACTTCTATGAAAATATGACGTATAAATAACACTGGCACTGCGTGTGCTGTCAAAATCTCTGCAGACTTTTCTTGGTCTAACTCTACCCAGCTTACCTACTTCATCTTAACATTTTTTCATCAGGGATCGAACGCCGTTATTTTTTTAATACAATCGGTATCTTAATTGTTAATATACATGTAAGTGCATATATTTTTAAATTTTACTTAGCTAATTAGTTAATTTATTTTTATTTTTTATATACTAAGTATCATAAATTTACCAAATAATAATTGTATTGTATTGTATTCATTTAATTCAAGCAACATGGCTCATAAAAGCTTTGAAACATAAAAATCTATTAAAATTAAAATACAAACTTAAAAATTAAAATATGTATTACTAAAATATTAACTTAGTTACTGGAAACATGTCAAAAATAAAAGAATAAAAATTAACTAATAAATAAAACATGATTCATGTAGAATTTCAAATAAACTAACTTTAAATAGAATGTCTTACAAAAATCATAGTCGCGTAAAAATAAGTAACATGTCCCTCATAAATTAATACAGAAAAATGTATAAGAATAATAAAAATACAGGACGATATGTAGATTTTAAGCTGTGTCGTGAAGATTCTCATTTCCTTGCTATAGGTATCTTAGGTTCAAGGCGTATAATATTATGTGAATATCAAAACTAACTGTTCAAATCTTAAATGATAAATTTTATTAATAAAGAGCGCAGGAAGTAAAGGTCTTTAATAATAGGAAAAATGCTATAAAACTCAGGTAAAATCTTCGCGCCCACATTTTTTAAATTTGCCGCCTTTTTCTACTGACAAGATTTGCTTGACCAACTATAGATATAATTTTGATGTCAAAATGTACGTTCGAATATGTATTAATCGTCAGTAGGATGTACCTATTGTTAGACATTTCAGAATACGAGCCAATAATGTGCCAGCCCTAAGCGCGCGCCCACCGGCGCCCGCGCCGCCCGAACCGTGCTCAAAAACGAAACGCGAGACTCCAGCGCACCGTTATTAGGGGGTTCCGTTACGACGTCTTAGATTATTAGCCCATATTTTTTATACAGTCTAGCCTTGCCTTTGTATTTGGCCTTTGCCCAGACAGCACAATTTCTAGGTTATGAAAAAAATCTTAAAATAGTGTTATTTTTTTCTTCGTGACTCCGCTACTTTAAATTGTACTGCGCTGCGTCTTTAATTTAATTGTATTTACAGTAATAAGGTATAAAATACTTAAATATATATAATATATTGCCAATACCTACGTAAAAATGTAATTTGTGCCTTACCCATCATTAGACGTACCGACACTAGTCACAGAAGATGACTATTATACGATATGTGTACACACAGTTGGACCACAACGTGCAAAATCTGACTAAAACCAGTTGTAACCACTTCACTAATTAGAAACTTAGAAACCCAGCCCTTCCATTTAGGCACGGAACCTTAAAAACTAGCCCCGGCGAGAGGTAATTGCGGTACTTTCTCTGCGCGAGAAATCGCCGGCATGCTCCTGCGCATGAGGTCTCTACACACCCAAAAGGGTACATAAGCCATAGACTTTAAAAGATTTACGCCTTTTAGATTAGACCGCCATTAGATTAAGTCCGGGGTGCAGTACCTACTTATTGCTAGTACAATATGTTACATCATCTTCGTGTTTACTAAAATATAGAAAAATATGTCTTAAATGACCATACGTTTCCCAATAACTGTACGAAGTTGGAGCGCGAACGCACCTCAGATATGGAATTAAGATTCTCGCGACAAATAATTGGCACTGTCATGGGAATATGAAAAAAAAAACACTTGAGTTAACGACGGCGGTCGCCGGAAGGGAGATAGATTTGTTATGATTAGGTAAAAATCCGGAAAAAAAATTCTTTTTCAAATCTGATTGACGTTTTTCGGTTTCTTTTTAGTATGATATCTTGTTAATTTATGAATTTTATGATACTATATCATTCATATATTCGCGATCGCAATCTGGCTACAACCCACATAGTACAACATACCATTCCAGTTTACATGGCACTGATTTATAATGTAGCAAATCCCATTGCAATAAGTAGTATATTTATTGCAGCTCCCGGTTTTTGCCACATCAATCATGTCTTGAACCAATAGTTAAGCCCGCGATAATAATCGTATAGGTTGCGCGGACGCAGCGTAAACAAACAAACGAACCAACAATAATAAACAATACACAGGTTGTCGACCGCGACCGGCTGGGAAAGCCTTCGCTTAAGGTGACCACGCTTCTGGGACTTTCTGAGGCTTTTGTATTAAAGTAAACATAAAATCAATGAAATCGGGACGCTTTGTGGAAATATCAATAGAAAAATGTTTCACTTTTCACAGCTTTTGGGCGTATTAGGTGCCTATTAAATAATATAATTCTCATAAGAAGTATTTGTTCCGTGTATGTAGAACAAAACCGAATATTTTTTTCAATAGAGGATATAAAAAGTTTTAAAAAAGATAGAGTGAAGGAGTTTGATGTTTTGTAAATATATTCCTGAAATATTGAAATTTTAAAAATTGTTTACTATCTACATAATTTCTATAAGATTATTAAAATAACAAATAATGGTATCTTTTTATGCATATTTATTTAGCACTAAATCGTGCTGGGATTGTTTGACCTTCAGAACAAACAAATCGATACAGAATTAAAGGCAGGTAGTAATCTTTCAAAACTACTAATGTTTCCGCATACCAAAATATCATAAAACAGACATGTGAAGTTGCGCCCAGATTGTGCAGCTAAATTTAAATATGACCTTGATTTAATAAGCTAATACAATATCTAAGGAAAACAGTCATTGTTAGTTTGATATAAATCTCGTGCTAAATAGTTATTTGATGTTAAATGTTAAGAACTTGGGCACAATAGTACATTATGGTAGGGGAGCTCAAGAGGGGATTTTTGTACTTACTTTACTCGAGCGAGTCAGATTAAGATGTGGGTGATATCTTGCTATTCGTGCTGGAGTCTACCCTTTAGTGGGTAACGGCAAGATATTTGCCGTCAGAGAACTCAGAATATATTTTTTTCTAAATGAACGCGTTGTTAGTTATTATAAAATTTATTTCGCGTCGGAGAATATAATTTTACCAATCTACGAAAAAAAAGGAGAGCGGATAAAAGTTTTTCCTTCTCTTGTAAAATGTTAATTCTTTGGCAAGATCTTACATATTTTGATATTGCCTTCTTTTGAACAAAAATATCTATGAACAAAATTGGTTACGCTTGATTTTGTTGATAATCATAATTCACATAGGTACTTCAAAATTAAAATTAATGCTTATAAACAATAAAATCACTTATTTTATAAAATATGTTAAAAATTGCCTACGATGTTTCAGTCGCACTATGAAAATGGATACTTTATGACATTGATTGATCAACAATAGCAAACATATTGCCGTCTTGTAACTTGGAAATGACAGCAGAAGGAATGAAATGAATAAGTTTCACTTTAAAAAATAATTATCGCTTAAAATTTATAAAACGTAGATAGTAAGTACGTGCTTGCAAACTTTTAAATTATTGCTTAAAAAAAATATTGGTTAAGGGTTAACCACTTTTAGACGTCTATCTTAGTCCGTTAGTTGGGCGGGGGTTGGTGGGCATTTAAAAAAATCGTAGTAGATTGTGGATTTTGTTAGTTTGGTCCACGTAAATGCTATAATTGTGCTAATACTTAATCTGACTTTTAAATTTGCAAATTAAAACTAGAGTATCTACGTCTCCTGATGCCGTAAATAGTCCTAGGCAGATTGAGAAGCCTGGTCGCCCTACAGCCTCGTTTTTGCGCACGCTCGCGACGCCCGCGCAGCCGCGCTCGCACAAAGGGTCCGCCGCAAAAACCCGTTCACACGCGCATTGTCTACCGGCAGGGACACAGGTTGGTTACCGACACCATTATCACGTTATCTCCTTTTCTATAGTTCGACAAGAAATTGTAGAAATTAAAAAGTGGCAATTGTAGTGTCGTTCCGTTTTCTTAGATTGATTTTAAAGGGACGACACTACAGCATTGCCGCTTTTTAATTTCTACAATTTCTTGTCAGGCTGTAACTGTATGCATCTATCACTAAGTTATTGGAAATTGGAATACATATTGATATTGTCTTTGATTTCAAGAATATGTAGCGCTTGCTTTTCACACTAACGAAGCGTGTTCTAGTACAATCCAAAATAACCAGACACACGCGCGTTACACACAGAAACACACACATATCCCAAAAATCAGACACACATAATACTCACACACGCGCGCGTACATACACATAATCATAGTCTCAAATGTTCACTTCTTTCTCTAATTTAAATATTGTTAAAATTATATTATAGAATGTCTAACATTGTAACCACACGCTTGTAATCGGGAAGGAACTGGCTCTTGAGACACAGGGAAACCTACTTTGAGAGCCAGGAACCAATGTTAAGTAATAATTATTTAACAGAAAGTAAGCGATAGACCTAATATATAATTTATATTAAAGCACTCGAAAAGTCGAAACCAGGAAACATGCAAAGGCTGATGTATGTTACAGTGAAACCAGGTATTAAATTGGGAAAATGGATAAACTTCAATAATAGGGATGTTGACATGAATAACGAATTTATAAAAAGTTATGTTTTTACCATAACAGGGAATATTAGAATGCCGAAAATCATATTTTGTAAGTGTTACATCCCAAGTTACATACAAGTTTGAGGATGATGGTAAAGATGAAACTAGTAAACACAGCAGACTTCTAACGGTTCTATAATCTATATATCTTCAGACTCGTGTTCACGAACTGATTTGTGCTCGACTGTGATTCCTTCCTCCGTTTAGTAATCCCTGGATTCGTATTATTTATGTGTGACCCGAGGTCAGACAAAACTGGTTCGTCCGTAGCTACTAGCTACTCGGTAATAATTTGTGAATGTGAAAAGCAGTCTAGCACTCACGCTCAAGCACCTTGTTTGAGCAAACGACTGCACATTACTGTATGAGGTTAGTTGTTACATAACTATAACTATAATACATTATTTTTCCCCTCACTAGCTCGGAAAGTTGTCTTTTATCCTTCAAAACAAGCGGGGAAAAACGCGTTTTATCCACTAGTGGCGAAAGTTATTTGACCTTGGATGGAGCGTGTTTAAGTAGCTTGACAGATAACAAAACGTAGAACGCTCATAATAATGGTTCGTTAGATATCAATTATCATGAAATAAATGGTTTAAGAATCTAATAAAAATACCAAATTTAGCTTTATTTAATGATTTTAAGTCATAAACCTTAAAATTCCATAAGAAACGTTTGTTTTTATAATGATGTTAAATATAATTCTGAACGCAAAAGTTGAGTCGATGCAATTTCAAAACGCATCGTTGACATTTCATACGTCAGAACAGTCAACATTGTCAACAAATTTTTTTACTTAAAAACTTTTCTCACCGACTCGCGTAAAAATACACAACTTCCAGTTTTCTGTTATAAGTAATATCGTAAAAATATGAGTGATTCCAGTGATGAAGATGATATTGCCTGTGGATATTGCACTTTCCTCGCTATAGTGAGGCGAAAAGTTTTGTGTTACACACGGGTGCAAATGTATTTTACTTCCGTGTGTTGAAACACTCGCTACGCTCAGGATTCTACTTCAGAACCACTCGTTTCTCTCGTGGTTCAACTATATAATCCTTTCGCTTGCTCGTGTTTCAATTCCACACTCGGGGGTAAAATACAACTTTGCACCCTTGTATAACAAATAACTATTGCTGACGCCTCCTTAGGTTGTTAACACTGCAATAAGTTAGGTAATCCGATGAACACGTTTTGAATGTAGTCTACCATACTCGTAAAAACACGCCTTAATGCGGATGTTAACAACTTAGAATTACTCCTTCGTCAGTTTGCAATAAAAGTGTGAACTATATTAATGTACATATAAGAAGACACATTGTGCATGGGCACAAAAATGATTAGTAGTGCTTTAGGTCTAATGCGGCTTGATGGCTGACTTTCCAGGCTCTCCAGTGAAGCAGAGATAAACTTGGAGACGTGCGGGAATCAACCGATAGCATCGGTTGTAATTTTGTAAATGTTGTAATCCATATCTCTTCTCCGCTCCGCTGGATTACAATCAATGCTATTAATCCTGCACGTCTCCATCATCATCTCCGTCTCCGCCTCAGTGAAAAGGCAGCCCATAATTTATGGTCACACTGACGAGTCAAATATAGCTCTAAATCATACCTCCAACCTATACCTTGTTAACTTAGTAAATGGGACATGTTCAAATACTCAAATCAACACGACTTCACAAAGGTACCTGCTCGTATTCGTATCGTCGCATACAGATTTCATTAAACTTAAGTAGGTAGTAGTAGGTAGAGTTATTTTAACCGTAACATTATCTATGTTACATAAACACAATTAATTCGATCTTACAATCAAAACAATTCGGGTCGGACACTTCAAACCAAATATTGCAATAGAAAGCAATAACATGCATTAACTCTTACTGCATACTTCTCTATTGTATTGGCATGTAGTGTTACGAAATAGCAATTTTTCGCCTTCGCGTGGGAATCTCCGATAAAATGCTTTCTAATATGCGATTGTTATCAGAATTTGTGTTGTAGTAGACTTTGGCGCGTTATTTATGTTTTACTCGTTCGTTATATAAATTATTTTGTAACTACGCCATCTATTTGCTGTTGTGATATCATTCCATCACGAATCACGACACTATTTTGTGAAGCTAAAAATTACTATTTTTTGTCTCCTGAAAAGTAGCTTAAAAATACATGGCGATTTTTACTCGCACTGACGATATGTATGTTACAAATATTGTGAATATGGTGGTAATCATGAAATATAAGCATTTTTATTATTGCCATATCCGTTTTGTGAGTAAATGTTAAACGTACAATGTATCACATGAGTCATCATACAAAGCCGTTAACCACTATACGAGTTATCGCCCGGGAGGCGATTGGTCATGGAAATCTGTTCCTGGCTCGCGGTCCATTAGGTTTGGCTTAAAATTACTAGGCTTAAAAAAGAGAGAATTAAATTATAGTTGCAAGTGACACGAATCTTGTGACAGCGATGCTGTCAAATGTCACGCGCGCCGGCGCACGTCCCATACACAAACAAAATAATAGAATCAGTATCACGACTACAGTTTGAAATAATAGAAAAATATCAAATATCGAAAGTGACCCACCAGTGATTTAGGGTTAAAATTAAAAGAAGCAGGCAGCACGTCAATCTTTTTAAAGTTTAAATACTGAGTTGGTTTAACACTTTTCTCCGTGCCCGATGTCGTACTACAACGATTAAATGATATTTTTTATGGTCTCTTGCGACCCGTGACCCGGGATATTCGTTCCTAATAACTCTCATTTAAATCTTTGTTGGGTCATTGCTTTATGTTTCGTACATGAGAAACATTTCGTTGCATCTAAATTCGCATACATATCGTTATAGTTATAGCCCGTGGATATTCAATGTGATATTGCATCAATAAAATTGTGGGGTAATATTTGGAGACCTTTACGATGATAATAGGTAATTAATGCCGCATGGAAAATTCCTAAATAAAAGAAGGACAGACATAGGGCTCCATTATAGGCGATGTCACATTTTTTAATAAAGATAAAGAGCACAAATGTACCTATATATTACGTTACTCTTTTTTGGGGGTCATCACTGGCATGAGTATCATTGGTTCGATAAAATTTGAAGAACAAGTGTAAAGGGGGAAAGTGTCACTTACCGTGCTGGCGGGATGTGCGGGCAGCAGCAGCAGCTGCGGCGGTCGCTTGCGCACGCCGCGCGCTCGGCGCCCGCGCGTGGGCACCACTGGTGCCACGGGCGCCGCGGGTGCCACAGCCGGTGCCTGCCGACCTAACCAGTGCGACACTAGCTTCTCCTTGCTGTTGGCGCTGCCGAACTCGGGGGATTCGACCTGCTAAAAAGTAATATACAGGATTATTAAGCAAATAATTTTTTGAATGGCAAAATTTCCAAAGTCCTGTCAAATGGGCTCTATAGGTTGTTGTACATATATTATGTACTTTTATAACAGGCTTGAAATCACGCCCATAGAATAAATAATTTGCTTTTCAGCCAGAATTCTTACTCTGGATATAAATCGGCCAATCTACGCTACGAAACTATAATATGTTCATGTAAACGTAGCGCAGCTAAACTTTGGTGGAAACGCAGGAAAACAACCTTTCCATAGGCGTAGGCGTTGTATTGTAAATTGTAACGTAAATAATATTGATATTTTTGTTGATTTTAAATTTCAACCTTTTGTGGCTCTTGTTACTCAATTGTACATTTCGATGCTAGTGCGGAAAGTATGTCATTACTTCACGAGTACCGAGATATCTTGCCACGAGCCGTAGGCGAGTGGCAAGACTCGGGACGAGTGAAGAATGACATATCCGCACGTGTATCGAACGACGTTTTTTAATACAGTTGCGAAAAAATAAGAAAAGCAACAAGGAATGGAATTTTAAACTTTTATATTATTAATTCTGTGACACTGATATCATTGACATTGACATTATGAAGAGGTGTTTTTCTAGCTTTTATTCGACCAGAATAGATTTTGTTATTATTATTGAACCCACTTCAATGAAAGTTTTTTTTTCAAGTGCATGTTCTATAAGACAGAAACAATTGTAAATATTAAAACATTGTACTATTATTACCTAAATATCGTTATTTACGATTATTTGTGTATCGTATATTTTTTTTAAAACAATATCGAATGTTGCCTTTGTAAACTTAAAACATTCTTGCAGTAAGAAAATACGCCTCTTCTTTGACAGGCGTTCCGTTCCATTCAGACAACTTATTAAGAACGGTTTTTCAACATTAAAAAATAAACGTGTTATAATACTTATAATGATGAAGAGGTAAGTAATAAAATATATAATATGCATATTTTTCGTATTCTTACATTAACAGTAGGTTTTTATGTTGATTACGACGTTTTAAGGAAACTAATATTAACACTCATCAATAAGTAGTCATGAATTGGAACAAGTTAAAATTTAAAAAAATTGGAAAAGTAAAAAGCACTAGTTCGCGAAACTTTCCGCACGCTATACAGCCACGAAAAGTAGCACTTTTTGAGCAACTGTATTAAAAAAATTGTATCCGACTCGAAGCCTAAATTACCTTTTTCTTCTTCAACGACTCTCCTTGCAGCTTGCTCTCCAACTCCTTGCACAGTTCATGTCCCTTCTCCCTCTCCCTCTCTCTATCTCCTTTCTCTTTCTTCTCGTCCACATGCACCACGAAAGGCTTGAAGCCCGGATCGAACTGGTTGTGGTCGTAGGCCTGCTTGGGCCGGAAACAGGGGCACACACGCTTGGACAAGTGGTAGATGCTGACGATGCAGACGAGGCAGTGGACGGAGGCGATGATAAGAACCGCGATGTTCGTGAGGACGGGCGTCCATGCTTCCATTTCATCCTGGGGACAAAAGGGGAATTCAGTTGGGTCATATGTCGAAGTCCCGACTTAATGGAAGTATGTTTAGCTGTACAGCAGCTCTGCAAGTCTGCACTGTCATACTAGGTATAAGTAAAAACAACGAAGTCCTTAGGTCATATTATGATTGTTGGATAAATTATATGGTGTTTTGGTGTTACGTTTCAGAAAATAGATGAAGACTAATTAAGACGTTTTCTTACGAATAATTATCTATATCATAACAAAACCTCTCGCGTCCTGCCAGAGAGATTTCCGTCGGCACATTTATGTAATGATCTCAAATAGTATAATCAGAAACATGCTAACCACTGCCATCGTACAGGATGGAAAGCTCGTCTTCGTTTCTCATTTACTCTAATTATTATTAGCAACATGCAGACTTGGAAATTATGGTACTGCGATTTCCACGCTAATAATTGGTAACTGAGCAAAATCTGACTGTCAATATCATGTGTATATCACATATTGGTGGTGCTACTGCGCCAAATTCGTTTTCGGCATAACCTCTTTTGCATAAAAACTAAGGTGACTTCTGGTTTCTGGCCACCGAGACAGGACACTGACATAGTGACAAACTGACAACTGACTTCACAAATAAATTAATTATCGCAAGCTACACAGCGAAACGCGAAACCACATATATTATATTGATCTTCATCATTTTCATTCGGTTCGAAGGAACAAAATGATGAAGATTGTCGTAAAGACAAAGTTTTAAGGATTGAACTGGATAATCACGGGAGCTGGAGCCGATACTGCGGTGTGTCAAAGTCTAGTCTAAATATAAATTTTGTACTCGCAGCTGACTTACCCCGTTAGTCCGTAGTCCTCGTCTATTATTCCAAAACTTAATCTTCTAAGCGGATGTTTAATATTCTTCGATATGCGGCGGCGATGCGTTGATAGTTGATATAGGTAAAGGTTAGCGGAATCAATATAATATACGTGCAGGTTTCGCTGCGTAGCTTGCGATAATTAATTTATTTGTGAAGTCAGTTGTCAGTTTGCCAATATGTCAGTGTCCTGTCTCGGCTCGGTGGCCAGAAGTCACCTTAGAGTTTTTATGTAAAAGAGGTTATGTCGAAAAGGAATTTGGCGCAGTAGCGCCAGCACATATATTAATTAATTGTATTTCATTAAGAAAAAACTCTTTAAATATAAATTATAAGTTAAGTAATTAAAGTGCATAAATAAATTACACCCTCCTACAGTTCGTCGTCAATAGAACTTGAAAATAATGTAAACTAACCATTTTACCTTCATTACTTCTTCGTAATCTCGCTCTTAAAAAGGACAACCACGACCTTATCGACAGTCTATATACTTAAATTAATAATTTTGGTTAATTTTATTGCTTGTAAAAATTGACATGTAAAAGTGCCCCTGTTTTATTTTATTGCATTTATTTATTTAAGAAACAAACAGTCTTTTATAGTTATACATAACACTGGAAATTTTCTTAAAGCTAGACTTATAGTTTCCTTAATGAAAATATTTTAACATCATGTTTAATAAAGTTTCTACATAGTAAAACAGAGCTATTTGTGCAAACAAGAACAAAAACAATAACAACAATAATGAAAAAAAAAATGCGAGAGTATCAGGGTGTTAACAATACTAAAAACTGAATACTAAAAAGGTTTTGTTATTCTTATTACTTATTAACGTTCAATACTGAGATTTTTTCCTAATAGCGCCAAATTAATGATTTGGGTTATTACACTGCATAGATAGTGTTTTAAATCTATTAAGTTTCTCGCAGGAAATATCGAGATTCAGAAATTTTTCGTTGTACAACCTGCATGCCCTTCTAACAAAACTATTTTTCGCGTAAGCAGTCCGACTACGGGGGATGTAAAAGAGGCTGTTGTGGCCTATTTGCTGAATAAATGTTTGATGTTTGAAATATTTTATTTATATAATTTTTAGTTAAATTAAATGTTAATTATTAATATTTCAGGGAAAATACCTTCGTAAAAATGTTAGGTTATATATCAAACGCTAACAAAATCTGTCATATTTGTTTACATTATTTGTAAGTTTTACTGACGACGACTTTACTAACCTAGCTTAACACAAATAGAGTCACTGCTTCATTTTAGTCTCCAGCAGTTTCCAAGACAATTGTTTTAACCCGTCATTTACTAAAGAGCAATTTACAACTTTTAAACTGATTTGTAGGTGTCAGAACTGACTTCTAACCAGCCTGGGATTGTAATAAAATAAAAACATGACGGAGATCTGACGGAATTTCTGTTTTATTTATTACGATTCTCTGTGCTTGACCGCATGATTGCTTTTTTATCAATTCCTTGTTTTAGATCACATAATTACAGTAACCTGAACAGGCAGGCTTAGAATAACTGTTCGCAATACGTGCAAAACAAAACCTAAATTACTACTATGACATGACTATGACTATCTCGAAATGTCAATTACGTTTTATGTGTGTACTTCATTTGTGCCAGACACAATTTTAGATGTAGACTATAGGTACTCACTGCATTTCGTAGTTATCAGTTCGGTGTACGTTTATTAAACTAACGATATTATCCTGCGCTCAAACAATATTTAAGAACTGCAATAAAACAGTAAGAGCGTGAAAAGGCTGAGAGATACTTGCATTAGTTTGATTTGCATTTCTAGAAAGTTTTAGGCCAACATTGGTAGGTAGTTTAGTTACCCGCTTACTCAATTTTAATGTTTACAAACAAAGCTGTGCCATGGATGAGAAAATGTTAACAGTGCCTCCTCTGTAGTATTTTATGGTTCGTAACTAAATAATTTCCCAATTGAAGAGGTTTTAACGACAGCTCGTAACGTAATATGCCATCACTGAAGACTCATAATTTTTTTTTATGGATAAAGAGAAAATTATATAGAAAAAATCTTGATGCTGTAGATACATAATGTCATAATAGAATAGGAAGTATTATGAGTAAACCTTGAACCCTGGTTTGTGTTTGTTCAGACTGTATATTTTTATTTTTAACATATCTAAATATGCCTCCATTAGGCCAATTTTGAGTTTAAAACCTTAACCAGATTTGTAATTGTTATGATACGACCTTTACACGACTCACAGTACACTCTCTCACATAAAAGCTTGTAGATGTAGCATATCAATATCGAACTATAATATACATGTATTTTTATATCTGAATATGCCACCTACACACAGGCCAATTCAAGTTTTAGTTATTCGTTCTGTTTCCGACATGATATTGATCTATCAGTGTCAAAAGTGATGTTTTTGATTGAAGACATGTCACTTTTGACACTGACAGATCAGTATCACATCGGTAACAGATCGAATAACTAAAACTCGAATTAGCCTGTTAGTTAAGTCGACCGGATGCGCACACGCAGGTCAAGGCGCCGCGCCGCGGTGACCGATCATCGCCGCGTGAAGTAATACCGCCAGCACGATTATCATGACATCGGGTAAAGAGTTATCTTAATAATTATCTGTAATCGCCTGTGAACGTGAAGACGAACATAATTGTTTATGGTGATGTAACAGTCGTATACTTACATTCATAATTGTAAAAAAATATTTTAGAGTTGGTACGTGAAAGATACGATCTCTAGCGAGGAAATAAATTGACATTGTCCCTGCAGGCAACCTAACGTTTTTTTATTTTTTATTAGAAAAAGGTAAGCATTTGACCGCAATCTCACCTGATGATAAGTGCTGATGCAGTCTAGGATATAACATGCTTACCTAAAAGATGTCTATTCACTCTCGATTTAAAAAGATCCAAGTTTTAGTGGATTGGGAACACATTTACAGGAAGTGAATTCCACTCCTTAGCCGTTCGCATGATAAAGCTGGATGCATAGCGTTTAGTACGAATCAGTGGCAGAGTAACGACGTAAGGGCGAAACGCAAGCCCGGTGGCAGAACGGAGATGGGGGGACTAGATTCTTTGATTGAATTATCAGCTATTGCGTGTGTTTCTTTACTCTTCTCTTTGAGTGTTCTCTTCGAATGTTTTAAAACATTTAGTAGTCTGGTTTTCTGATATAATTCAGCTTCAACTAATTATTGGCCCAATTCAAACAAGGCTTATAAGATGACACAGCGATACGATACCGATCTGTGAGTGTCAAAATTGACATTTCTTTAACCAAAAACGTCACTTTTGACACTGACAGATCGGTATCGTATCGCCGTGACATCTTATAAGCATTGTTCGAATTAGGTCGTACGTCGCTTTGTTAGAAATAAGTCGTAAGGTTGTAACACGTCTAGAGTTAGACCAAGAAAAGTCTGCAACGATTTTGATAGCATACGCAGTGCAAGTGTTATTTATACGTCATAATTTCAAAGAAGATCTTGCACTGCGTGTGCTATAAAACATAAAAATAAAGAAAACAGCTAGTCTCTGGATTTTATAATGAAAAACTAGATAATATCTAACTTTGAAAGCAAATGCTATCATATAATCATAGATGTCAATGTCATGTCAAAAACTGCAGTCAGATAATTTTCCGTAAATATTTATTTATTGAATTCAAATGAGATTTTAACAGTTTATTGTGTGCATATTTTCATAAAAGAACGTCATGGATAGCAACGTTTCGATCTTCAGTGATTCTTTAAAGTACTACAGCTATTAGTGGTTATATGGTGGCGATGAATGGTGTCATCATCATCAATCACTATTGAGTGATTTGTGGTTCGTAATTACGGAGTGCAGTATGGTCTAGTATTGATATGGTGATAGCTCCGAGGAAGATAGCTTCCACCAGGTACAATGTTGTTCCATCAGAAGTACAAAAAGAAAAACAAAGCATGGACGACAGATTTCAATGCAATTACGATAATGATATCATAGCATTTGCGAAGATACTGTGGTTTCATCTACAATTATGGTTCGTAATTACGGAGTGCAGTATGGTCTAGTTGATATGGTGACAGTTCCGAGGAAGATAGCTTCCACCTGGTGCAATGTTATTCCATCAGAAGTACAAAAAGAAAAACAAAGCATGGACGACAGATTTTAATGCAAATAAAATAATGATATCATAGCATTTGCGAAGATACTGTGATCTACAATTATGGTGTTTCCCCTCTAGTGGTAATACACCGCATTAACATACTACCTTGCTTTTTGCATGCAACCGCGTAAGTTGACTAACCAGACTGTTTCCCAGCCGCGCTTCATCATACATGAATGACGCTTATTGTGTACAGTGACTGCCGTGTGTTTTTATTATCGTTAATAATAATTATAATTTTAGGTATCTACTATATTTACAATAACTTTTATATGCCACCTGTACAAAACCTTTTAAATGCCGCCCCTAACCCGACGCCTGCACCAATCCCGACCGATTGCCCTTACTGCCCCCAAAGCCGCCAATTTAAGGGACAAAAAGGTCTGAACATCCACATCAGCCGTGTCCACGCTGACTTGGCCATCGAGAACAGGCCGTCTGTATGTCCCAATCCCAACTTGATAGTAAACCCCGTAGGAGCAACGATCTCGGCAACTACCCCTGATCCAACTTCAAAATTAGAAGATTTACCTGCCCTAAAAGCTAATGTGCGTGTACTGAAACATATACCCAAGGGAGCCAGGAACCTTGCCGCTGGTAAGCTTTGCGATATAATAGGCAACTGTTTACGTACAAACTGTGTTGAAGATTGGTTTTCCTTTCTCTCATTTTCATTCTCAGCCCTAAGAGTACCTGAGAGCGAGGGAAGCAAATCTTTGACAACCAAAGTAAAGGAAAATATCGTCACTATCAACAGTATCAACAGTTCAATCAATTCAATCATATATTTCCCTGAATGCATAAACCATAAATTACGCCCGAAATACAGAACTATTGAAACTAAAGTCCATGACGGTGATTTCAGGGGCGCAGTCCGTATACTTCTGTCCGACTCTGCACTAGCCCCTTCAAATGAGGCCACACTTACCACACTACATGAAAAGCATCCCTCACCCTCAAGACAACTTCATTTACCTCCTGAACCAAACCGTAATAGCGCCTTTCTATCGGTGACCGTAGCTGACGTATCCAAAGCGCTGAACTCTTTCTATAATGGCTCCGCAGTTGGATTAGACGGTTTGCGCCCACAACATCTCAAAGAACTCACTTCACAATCTGCGGGTAATAATGGAATTAGATTATTAGAGTCCTTAACCGACATGTGCAATTTCTTATTAAAGGGTATGCTTAACCTCCAAGTAAGGCCCTACCTATATGGCGCAAATTTATGTGCGTTATTAAAGAAGGATGGTGGCATAAGGCCCATAGCGGTGGGTACTGTTATCCGACGTCTCACTGCCAAATTGTGCTGTTACGCTGTCAGGGATGATATATCAAAATACCTGCAGCCAAAGCAGATTGGATTTGGGACAGCTAGAGGTTGTGAGGCAGCAATTCATGCCACTCGGTCTTTTGTTTTAAAAAATGAAAACACAGACAACGCACTCATCAAAATTGACCTTAAAAACGCATTCAACTGTGTCGAAAGAGACAGCATATTAAAGGAGGTCCTCGACCTGGCACCACGTCTCTACCCTTTTTTATATCAGTGCTATTCTGATGCCACTAATCTTTACTTTAAAGATAATACAGTGTTGTCCCAAATCGGAGCCCAACAGGGCGATCCTTTAGGGCCTCTGCTCTTTTGCTTGGCCATACATAAGTCCATCATTACATTAAATTCTCCGCTCAATGTATGGTACCTTGACGACGGAGTCATCGGCGGAAGACCCGAGGCAATAATCGAAGACCTGAAGAACCTCATACCCGCTTTCAAAGAACTTGGGCTAAAAGTAAATCCCACGAAGTGCGAGCTCTTCTCCTGTGGGTCAATGTCTGAATCCTCCTCTTTGGCTCTGCAATCATTCTTGCCGGGAATCAAAAGAGTTGACAAAGCAGCTCTCTCTCTATTAGGTGCGCCCATCTTCCCCGAGGGTGTTCGTGCCGCCCTTCGAACTAAAAAGGATGCTCTTGTGGCAGCTCGGAACCACTTGACCAATCTTTCATCTCACGTGTCTATGACACTACTACGTCATTGCTTCGCCACACCCCGGATGACCTACATCTTAAGGACATCTCCCTCATGGCTATTCCCTGAAACAGCAAAAGAAATAGATCAAGAGTTGAAGTCGACCCTACAACTCATTCTAAACGTCGATCTAACCGACATACAGTGGATCCAGGCGACCCTTCCCATACGATATGGCGGCCTTGGAATTCGTCGCGTCGAAGACATAGGACTCATTGCCTTTTTAGCATCTGTGAATGGAACTGTGGATCTTGTCACTCGAATATTAGCTCTTAATGGTGGCAACTCCCCGGTTCCATTTATCTCAGAGGCCATGGCAAAGTGGTCCACATCTACGCCGGGCGACGCACGGCCTGACGACCCCGCCGTACAAAGACAATGGGACGACATCTGGAGCAGAGGTGTGTATAACTCGTTGATTTCTGGCGCCTTGGGTGTCGATCTCGCGCGCCTTAAAGCTCTTGCACAGCCAGAGTCAGGGGCCTGGATGCATGCACTGCCCTCACCCCAGCTTGGTACATTGCTAGATAACGACTCCTTAAGAATAGCAGTGGCACTCCGATTGGGGACCAGTGTGTGCGAGGCTCATCGCTGCAGATGCGGAGCAATGGTAGAAGCCAACGGACACCATGGTTTGAGCTGCCAAAGGTGCGCGGGGCGATTTCCTAGGCACCAATCCATCAACGAGTTAATACGAAGGGCAATGGTGTCGGCTAGCGTGCCATGCATATTGGAGCCCCCTGGCTTGAGCCGTACGGACGGGAAAAGGCCGGACGGACTGACCTTGATTCCATGGCGGAGGGGGCGTTGTCTCTTGTGGGACGCGACTTGTGTAAGCACCTTTGCCGCGTCCCACCTGAGGCAAACCTCACGGTGTGCTGGCTCGGCGGCGGTATCCGCCGCTAAGCTAAAGCACACCAAATACTCCGCCCTGGAATCAAGCTATGACTTCGTGCCGGTGGCAATAGAAACCGCGGGGCCCTGGGGCTCTGAGGCTCGGCGTCTGATTGGTGAACTGGGGAGGCGTCTACGGGAGAGGGGCTGCGACCAGGCATCATGGGGACTTTTGAGCCGGGTACGATGCAGGGTGGAGGCGCATATTAGACCTTTAGTTTATTAGTTTTAGATTATTAGTTTTAATTATTGTTTGTAAATGGATTATATTGGTTAAATTATTAGAATAAGTGTAAGTAGATAAATAATTAAAAGGCTCCCTTTTATTAACTTGTTGTTATATGCTTCTTTTCAAGTCGACTCTCTTTAATTTCTTTTGGATTTACATTGTTAAATTTATTTTATCCTCGAATATTCTTCCCACCCATCGTAAATATACCTACCAATGTATATAAAATTGGCCACAAACCTTTGATTGATCGAGCCTTAGAGATATTAGAGGGCTGGCATCTTTTAGTAGTTCTGACACGAGTGCCGAAAATTAGTGCAAACCGCCATTGCATAATTTTTTACAAAAACATGCAACTTCCTTATCGTTTCTAAAGCTCGATCAATTGCAGATTTTTGGGCAATTTTCAATCAGCATTGTGAACGATGGCATTTTATGGATAAGAAACCAACAATTCTAAATAATTAAAATTAATGGTAAAAAAACAGTCTTGAAAATTTACTTAAATGTTGTTCAGTCCAAAGCATGATACGGAAGGTTAGAAAACAGTTACGAGAAATCGAAGGTGGAGGACTTTATTTTATAATATTATGTTTTCTTTATATCAAATATGCTCTAGTTTGTCATTATAAAATCCAGAGACCAATAGCTATTATCTTTATTTTTGTGTTTTCGAAAATAAAAATTCACACTACTTTAAGCCAACCCATTATTCATTGAAAATTTAATGTAGATAATTAATGTAGACGTGACTAAAGAGATATTTTTAATAGTTTTCGAGATACAGGCAAAATACTGAAAAAATATACCTTTTCCCCCTCCCCGACCGCCTGCTCGTCTCCCATTCCCACCCTTGGGGACTTTTAGTAAGTTCACCTGGGCACCTTAAAGAGAAACTGTACCAATTTTCAAAACACCACGAATTATTCGGTCTGAGCGACGATTTTTCAGAATTTTTTCTACTAATACATTGTATGTTTTACGTATGATGTCAACGGATATGGGAAGTTGTTTTATAGGTACAACAGTGGCACTAACTAGTATTATTACTCCCTCATATTTATGCATGATAATGGCTACAATGCCCCCTCGTTAATAGAGCAAATACTTAGTATTACAGAACCATTGGGCCGTAACGGCTGTCAATCTGGAAACGAACGAAGCAGAACTGTCATCAGATCCGATAGTGTCGCACACGCACCGCCTTATGCTAATTATATGGCAAGTCGATAACTCGGTCACGAATACTCGAATTATATCGATGCTAAGTTTGATATGGAGGCGTATTCTGATTATAATAATAGGTAATGATTATGAATTTGATCAGGATATGCTATGGATATGATTTGTCAGTGTCACAAATGATATATTTTCAACCACAAATGATAACAAATCCAGATCAAATTCATAACCTGTTTTTATATTCAGGATAACCTCATGGAGCGATTTCTTATTTGGGTATTAAGGGCGCGTTTATGTCGTTTACTTGTGATGATTAGTATCGGTGTGATTCTTGGTTTAGAAACCCATAGGAAAGTATTCGCTTTGGTTTTAAAATCTTTAAACATTTTGTTTAACTTCGTAAGTGTCTAGTTGCTTATAGAACTAATACCGGAAACATGGAATATTATTTATGATTATTTTTAGCCGCGTACCTGCGCTGAAGACGTCGGTTCAATTCCGGTCTCGGCCACCGGTGGACTTGGTCACTTTTTCTTTAGTACATGACATCTATGTCAGTTTATATTATTTTAAAGTTGTTACAAACAAAGTAAACAATCTTGCAATAGCAGCGAAGGAAATTTCCATCTACCACCTACTTGACCTACTACAGTAGTGGCAAATAATCTTAATAATCTATCATATTTTTTCAGATACATTTGCATATCTTTTTTGGTAATTCCTCAAAAACGGCTACACCGATTTCGATGAAATTTACAATATAGGGGCGTATGAGAACGACAATTCGATCAAACTAGGGTAAATTTTTTTAATAATTAGTTTGCCCGAGTTTTCGCGGTAGCTCGGTGGGTATTAAATTGTAAAGTAATGATTAGATTTTATTTTTAAACCAGAGGCTAACGAGGGCGAAAAATCGATCCATCTAGGTTTTATTGTTGGTAAGAGTAGTTTTTGAGTGTTTTCAAATAAGAAATTCAATCATCATTTCATATATCATCATCAATATTTATAACATACGTTAATTGGTGTGTGTCTAAGTCCCCAATCCGCATTTTGCTAACGTGGCTGTCTACGTTGCCACGTGCAGTGAGACGTAAGTATATGGTCGTGATAATGATACAATCATTATTTACATGATACGAGTATAAAGCCTTAATTTCACGAATTTTCGAATGAATGCCTGCAAAAAAAGCAATTCTGCTTTTTGCATATTTGTTCGGTTCTTATTCTAATTCTAATTTGAATATTCTATCTAATCGTGGTTAGTATTGCAAAGCAGGGACTGATTTATCGCACTACAAATACAGGCAATATGGTAATTAACCGTGTGATTTGGTCACACCGCGCGCGCCCGGGCAGAACCGACTAATGCAACTCCAATAATATCCACTTCCCAGGTTTAATATCTCTGGCATGCTCTAAAATATGCAATTTATTTACACTGGGTGCATTTTGCAAAAAGATTTGGTAACTTATCAACCAAGTTACGCTTTACCCGCTTTGCGTTTTACTTTGTAAGTGTTGTGTAAACCGTGGTGAACAATTTTATTTTACAAAGTAATCTTAGGAGGGTTGCCTACTTAATTTGTGTCGATTCTATGGGGATTTTTTGGTACACAGTATAAAGCTTATAAGAAGGGCCATTTGCTTGCTGGACCATGCAAAAAGATTCCGTACACCTCTTATCACAATAAGATCAGAAAAATTCTTGAACACTTAAATAAGGTTCATGACATCGCTGATAGATAGACGAACGAACACACAAAGAAGGCTCGGTAATATGACCACATTATCACTATTGTGTATGTAAATTACAATTGAAATAAATTACCTAACTACAAGTAATTAAAATCAACTCTACCTATTTATAATTTAATTACTAGTGTAAAATTGCACACATAACGAAAACGATAAAAAATGGAAAGTCTAATTTTATGGCACATTAGGTCCCATATTTCAGATGACTATTGACCAATTCTACTGATCAGCATTAAATCATAATGATATGCTGACATGTCACGACAATGCAAGTCGTTAGGCACTACGCCGCGCCCCGGCCCCGGCGTTGCCTCACCCGTTACTGGTGCATGGATAATCGGTTACCAAGGGTTACGGCGGTCGGCAACGATCTGGGCCAGTGGGTAACTGATGGCCTTAATCAAATGTCTTTGGAGTCTGTGGCTTTGAAGATGTCCTGTGATGGGACTAATTTAGGCAGTCTTTTAATGAGTCAGTGTTGTAATTGTTGAGAACAAATTTAATATTAGGGAATTATTAAGTTGTAAGGCCTTTGATGATTTTTATGGAAAAATATAATTATGCTTTATGGGTGAACAGACGCTAGTATTCTCAAATATTAGAGAGATTATATACTTGAAACTTCAAAATTATGGTACATTATTTTTTAATATTTACTATATATTTATTTAAGTATGTATTGTCGCAGTAAAAATATTATTGTGTTTCCATTTCCAGAAAATGTGACGCTGTACGCAATAACTACGTTATTATGAAGGCCTAAGTAGAGTTTGCACGACGGATCTGAAATGTAGATTCGGATAATTTCATACATTTCGGATCCGGATTGCAAACCCTAGGCCTAACAAGAACGGAGATCGAAACTCTATTAAAATATTGATAAACAAAGTCCCTTATGAGCTCTAATGAATTGATCTGTGTATTAAATGACAATAAGGTACGCAATTTACCTGAAAGCTGGCATTAGGTCCAGTTGCCGGCAGAGCCCTAGACGAGGCCCTCTGCAGGCCCGTGGCGGCGAGAACGGCCGCGCAGTTGCCGCACGCCAAGCATAGCAGCGACAGCGCCAAGAACGCCGTCAGGAGACCACTCCTGCGAAAATACATAACATAAATCAACAAAAATACAATATAAATCAAGTACTTAGGTACTAATGGTACATTATTGCAGAGGCCGCAAAACGGCAACATAGTGTTTTTCTTCAACATACGAGGAAAGAAGGTAAAAGCATCAACATCACTCGTGCACTTGGATTTTAACCATGGAGACTATATAAAGGAGCCAAATCTCTATGTATGAAAAGTGTCCATCAAAAAACAATAATTAGGCGGCGCCACCATACACCGAAATACTACCAAAAACAACCTACGTAATTTGGTCGGGTTATTTGTTGCCTTATATGGTTCATGTTATACATGTGTTATACTCACGTCCCAGAGCCTAACTAGCGCCACCGGAGAGATTAGGAACTATTATTTAAAGCTGAAAGCGGTCACTTTTTCAACAATTCTGCCATAAGAGATCCTTTCTATACCATCCATAATTTTAACATTAAAAACGTCAAAAACTATTATATCTTCCCTCCTTAAAACTTTTTTAAACAAAAAAGGAAAATTATAAAAGTTTAATTGTTGATCGCTGTTTTTGGAAACCTGTAACCTTAAAAAAAATGGTTATATGGTCTTGGTCTATGATTACTATTAAGCAATATTCGCACGATCTTACAAAATAGTCCTGCAAGAACGAGACATGTCTCCCTATCTCCTTCTATCCACACATGTATCCACAGTTTGAAATGATAGCTTTACCGTACCGGGCCGTGTGGATGCGGCTTTAATAATTGTTTGTTGGTTTCTTCTGAGTTGTAACATGCTTTTAAAGGTTAAAAACAATATATAGGTACTCTGTCAAGGCATTTGCGTCAGTAGAAAAGAGCGGCAAATTTAGTAAATGTAGGCGCGAAGGGTTATCGTCCCATAGAAAATTAGAATTTCGCTCCTTTTTCTACTGACAAACTTGTTTGACCTATAGTAGTTAATGAACTTCCCGCTCGCTAAAACAGTACAACAATTTATTTTATTTTATTTGAGTTTGACTTTAATGAAGAGCTTCCCGTAATATTTTTTGCTACAATAAGACGAAAGTTATATAATCATAAGCATATCGGAGAAAACAATATTTGATTATGGTTAAAAATTAGGTGGTAAAATGCATATAGCCGGTCAAACGACTTTGTCAGTACAAACGACTTTGTCAGTAGAAAAGGCGCAAAATTCAATTTTTTTATGGGTCGATAGTCGATAACCCTTCGCGCCTACATTTTTTTAAATTTGCCGCTTTTTTCTTATGACGGAAATGGCTTGACAGACTATAGTTTGTAGTCACTAGTCAGTTAAAAATTAAAAATGCCGACCCTAAATAATGGGAAAAGGACAAGGAGAAGAAGTCAACCAAGAAGAAAAAAAAAAGGAGAAGAAGACTTTATTTAGGCAACAAAAATGTCGCATCCGAACTCCATTATTATCCAGGCCATAAATGTTAAAACAAAAAAAACTCCATTATTAGTCGCGGTCCAAACTTTTAAAATAGTTGAAACGCCCATTTAAAAAGTAGACTTAAGTGCTATTCAACCAACAATGTTAATCAATAGCAAATCTTTTATTTGTGTTTGAAATTTAAATGTTTCAGGCCGAAAATTGCACTTTCAATTTTTTGAGGCGGAATATCTTGAACTAATTATGAAGCGAAACAAATACAAATACCTGTATAAGTATTTTAACATATTATAATTATAACATATTTTTATCATTGAATGGTATGATTTGAGGGAAATTAGCAGGTAATATCGATCACAAAGAAGTCGATAAGCCTTAAGTTAATCGTTGCATGTAACAGTAAGTAGTTAAGTACTAGTAGGTGACAAAGGTGACTAAATTCAGACGTGACGTATGTGTGTTGCTGTAGCGTGGACACATTACGAGTATTCAATAGCTGAATCTGCTGACTCCATGTTTTACAACACAATATTTACAATGTGTTTGTTTTCATTGTTCGTAAATGATTATGATTATCCGCAGCGTCAACAATGAAGACGTTTAGTAGGTACTTAATTGTTTGTTGTTTGGCTTATTTGTTCTGCTTTTTGCTCTATAAAAAAAAGTTAAATGCCCATCTATGTATATTTGTTACTATTAACGACACGACACTGTACCGTTTTTCCACATATAATACGTAGGATAAGTACTACTATATATACTTAATAAATCAAAGAAGAAATTTAGATACTACCTACTCGACTGCCAGAGAAGTGAGGACATTTAATAATGTGTTTGTTTCTATTATTACTATTCCATTGTCACGTCCTTTAGCCGAACGGGCTCGATTTCGAGGTGTGTACCTAATAGGAACGTCGTCGGCTTACATTTTTCCAGTGTTTTATTCACATTTGGGTTTTGAGTTTAAGAAAATACTTGTAAATATTTAGAGTATTTACTTAAGTACTTAGAGTGCTAATTGGAACAAAATAGAAATGGCCATCCGATGATTACGCACCCGTGCGAGCTTCTTTGGATCTTTGCTCATCTCTCCACACTTTTAAAAAATTTAGAAGAAATAGAACGTATCTGCTAATCAGAACAACGCTGAAATAGAAAGCTTAAATTGTAAGTGCGTTCGTATAGTGAATAGCTCACTGAGTACAAAACTGCCTGTCAAAACATTGAGAAGAAGAGGCGCGGCGCGGCGGAGCGAAAAAATATAGATAATTACGTATTAGGTACTCGTACATACTCACGAATATATACCCTGAAAACATTAAGGGAAGAAACACTACTTTTTTGGCAGCCCTGTATCAAAAAACAAGTACGTATATGTCTGGATTTCATTCGATGGTTAAATGCTTAATTGAATTTCATCCCACCTACTTTTAAGTTGTGATCGACATACTTTTCTAATTGCCTTTATTTATTGAAAATCTTAAATTGTCTATAAGTTGCTTGAAATTCTAAATGTCTTGATTAGAATATTGCGTTGAACTCTTTATTTACATAAAAGATATACAGAGGTAAACTAAACTAGATACCTACTAAACTAAATTAATAACTAGCTCAAAACTAAAATAGGCCCTTGAGGCATTGTACAATACAATACAATACAAATACTCTTTATTGCACACCTCAATAAAAGAAATCAATACAAAAGAAAACAGAAACACAAGCGGAGGTAAACAACAGGCGGTCTTATCGCCAAGGATGCTGGCGGCACTTCCTCAATGCAGCTTGTACCTTTGGGTACAATGCTGATACGTTGTGCGAGAAAGCCAGCTCTTCGGTCTCCGTTTCACCAGTTACATCAACTAGACGCTTCGCGATTTTTGCAAAAAACTTGTGCGCGCTGGGACTGCCTGATGGGACCCCTATCCGTGGACCTAGAGTTTCAACGCCAAATGGTACACAATGGTACTCTCTTCTACCGAGGCTCTTCTATTTATTTATTTTGATTATTCCGATTTTTTAATTATTAGGTATAAGAGTTAGAAGCTTCCCCAAAGTATAGAATTTATCATCCGCTCCTAACTCAAACGAAGGAAGGAAAGTCAAACGAAGGTGATTAAGCCAGCGTGGGGCCTGTAGCAAATTCTATAGTGGGGCCCATGGATTGTTTTAATTTTGTCGGACGAAGTGAACGAAGTGAAACTTAGGTTTTTTCACCTCAGCAGCTCGAACAAGCCTACTTTCGTCACTCCCTGGAGTGAGGAAAGTGCGACTTTCCTCACTCCAGGGAGTGAAACAATGTTGCTTTTTAATTTAGTGAAGGCCATGAACTTCATACTTTTATTAAATTTTTTTTATGGTACGGTACGGTACGGTACGGTCCGGTCCGGTCCGGTCTCGTCTCGTATCGTATCGTATCGTATCGTATCTTATCGTATCGTACATATTATAATACTTTTTTTTCTGTTTATTCTGTGTAATTCAAAATACATTTTAACCTTTAATATGTTCTCACTACTGAGGTGAAAAATTATGTGTGCAACACAAGAGCAAAGTTATTTTACATCTCGTGTTTTTGAGTCCCTCGCTACGCTCAAGATTCTACCTTAGAATCTTTCGCTTTCTCGGGACTCAAAATAAACACTCGCAAGAAAAACCAACTTTCCTCTCTTGTTGCACAAATAACTATTTACGGCGACAATGCGAAGGTGCGCGGGGCCCCCAAACGCGCGGGGCCCGTGGCATTTGCTACTTTTGCCACGTGGCTAATCCGCCACTGTTAATAAACATCAAATTGTGTGAAAATACTTCCCATAATGTCAATATCCAGAAAGGAATGGGAACTACGTTTGTATGGAGAAGCGGTCGTCCACTATCCTCTTAAATACTGTTTATATATTTTATTTTAACTCTTAAACAATACTTATTTACACATTCTATCACAAAAATTTCAACCTAAAATTAAGAGTATGGGCTAACGAGCTGTAAGGTAGAACATACACACAGCATAATAACCTTTTCACCTCTTTTGCTTTTCTATGCCTAAGATATATATCAAATACAAAACAGGCACTAAAATACTTGGGCAAATACGGCCAAGTAAGTTAAGCCGCATAAGAACCGGGTAAATTCGCCCGGCTACTAAGTTCCGCTTGCTAAAATAAACCATGATAGACAAGACAGCGTTACGCTCACTTGCGCACGAGATAAGAACCGTACTGTTCGCTGAGCACCTTAATCTCTAATAAAATATATTTCATGTTAATAAAATCACGACTTATTCAAGCATCCACCAACTATTATATGAAAGAGATAGGTACGTGACGTGGGTTCCTACGTTAGTCAATATCGTATGGGTTCCGCGTACAAGTAGGTAACATTCTTGTCGTAGTTTTTAGTGGTTTTTTCCAATAAAAATGGTCAAATAATGCACTATACTATTTATTTAAACTATATAGAACACTACACAGTACATATAAGGAATATTAGAGAAAAAGACAAATAATTAGCAAATTAACGTCCGTTCGGTATGACTCGCAAATCTCGCAATCGGATCTCGTTGGTGGGGTCATCCCCGCCCCGCGCGCCCTCACCCCGAGCGGCGCTCGGTACTCGTCGGCAACATCCTCCACCCCAGTGCTCTGCCGTGTCAGACGTATCTCTGCTATCTCAAAAAACATAGTTTTGAGTAAATCGACTTTAAAGTTTTTGGTGAGCGTGAAAACTAATAAACTCATATATTTCGTGAGTTTATTGAGTTAAGTCATTTTTAATATGTGTTTTGTGTTTCAATAGACGTGAAGAATAATATTTCTTTACTTTTTTTTTGTAAAAGTACATAGTTTTTGAAATAAACGCATAAACATAGTTTGGCGTAACCACTGTTTCATACATTTGGTGGTTGCGCGTAACTATGTTAACTTAAAGTTAGACGAGTTCGTTGTATGAGCGCTCATACTATTTCGCGTGGCCACGGCTCGCGGGCTTATTGCGGTTTTCGTTTATCTAAAGTTAGAAGACTACATTGTATCAACTTCTAGTAAAACGTGTAACCAGGGCATGGGGAATATTGAGGTGGTCACGCGTAGTTCTTTTATCTTAAGTTGTAAGAGTTCGTTGTTGTTCGTCGATTTTATATTGTCCTAACTCACATTACATACAAGGAGCCCGATTTCCATCAGTCCTTACATCATTGGTTATAAAGTGTGTGTGTGTGTGTGTGTGTGTGTGTGTGTGTGTGTGTGTGTGTGTGTGTGTGTGTGTGTGTGTGTGTGTGTGTGTGTGTGTGTGTGTGTGTGTGTGTGTGTGTGTGTGTGTGTGTGTGTGTGTGTGTGTGTGTGTGTGTGTGTGTGTGTGTGTGTGTGTGTGTGTGTGTGTGTGTGTGTGTGTGTGTGTGTGTGTGTGTGTGTGTGTGTGTGTGTGTGTGTGTGTGTGTGTGTGTGTGTGTGTGTGTGTGTGTGTGTGTGTGTGTGTGTGTGTGTGTGTGTGTGTGTGTGTGTGTGTGTGTGTGTGTGTGTGTGTGTGTGTGTGTGTGTGTGTGTGTGTGTGTGTGTGTGTGTGTGTGTGTGTGTGTGTGTGTGTGTGTGTGTGTGTGTGTGTGTGTGTGTGTGTGTGTGTGTGTGTGTGTGTGTGTGTGTGTGTGTGTGTGTGTGTGTGTGTGTGTGTGTGTGTGTGTGTGTGTGTGTGTGTGTGTGTGTGTGTGTGTGTGTGTGTGTGTGTGTGTGTGTGTGTGTGTGTGTGTGTGTGTGTGTGTGTGTGTGTGTGTGTGTGTGTGTGTGTGTGTGTGTGTGTGTGTGTGTGTGTGTGTGTGTGTGTGTGTGTGTGTGTGTGTGTGTGTGTGTGTGTGTGTGTGTGTGTGTGTGTGTGTGTGTGTGTGTGTGTGTGTGTGTGTGTGTGTGTGTGTGTGTGTGTGTGTGTGTGTGTGTGTGTGTGTGTGTGTGTGTGTGTGTGTGTGTGTGTGTGTGTGTGTGTGTGTGTGTGTGTGTGTGTGTGTGTGTGTGTGTGTGTGTGTGTGTGTGTGTGTGTGTGTGTGTGTGTGTGTATGTACTTTATTTAATATTTAATCCCAGTAAGTGTAAAAGGCGGAATTAACGGCAGAAGGTCAGTTACTCCACAAATTTTAACCGCCTTAAAAAAAGGTTCTCAGTTTGACCCGTATGTTTGTCCGAGATTATCTCGCGTTTGGCTGAACCGAGTTTGATGCGGTATTCAGAAAAATGTTTGTTACATTTTGGAGAAGGTTTTAGTATACATAGATCTGAGCTGATGCTGAACCCTGGCTGTACCTGGTGGAACTCAGGTTTGGTGCAACATAGGCACACGCTGTTTTGGTCATCCAACACGTCTTAATGAGTAGTTGGGGGAGCAGTACCCAAGATAAAGCTGATGCTGAACCCTGGCTGTAACTAGTGGAACTCAGGTTTGGTGCAACGTAGACAAACGCTGTTTTGGTCATCCGACACGCCTTGATGAGCACTTGGGAGAGCAGTACCTAATAGTGGAACTTAGGTTTGGTGCAACGTAGGCAAACGCTGTTTTGGTCATCCGACACGCCTTGATGAGCACTTGGGAGAGCAGTACCCAAGATAGAGCTGATGCTGAACCCCGGTTGTACCTAATGGAACTCAGGTTTGGTGTAACATAGACACACGCTGTTTTGGTCATCCAACACGTCTTAATGAGCACTTGGGAGAGCAGTACCCAAGATAAAGCTGATACTGAACCCTGGTAGTACCTAGTGGAACTCAGGTTTGGTGCAACGTAGGCAAACGCTGTTTTGGTCATCCGACACGCCTTGATGAGCACTTGGGAGAGCAGTATCCAAGATAGAGCTGATGATGAACCCCGGCTGTACCTAGTGGAACTCAGGTTTTGGTTCAGGTTTGGTGTAAATTTATTGTGGGTATTAGAAGATATATAGTAAAAATATTAAGGTCAGTTACTCCAAAAAATTTATTCAGAATCAGAATCATTAACTATACGTTTCTATGTATTACAAAATAAGACACTCCAGCGATCCAAATATATGTTTAAACTAATATTTTGCCTCTACTGACACTGTTTGAACCTTTTTCTTGCTTTTAGTAATAAAAATGAAAAGAAGAGTAAAAAATATGTTTTATAAATTATGTTCATAACTTTACTTATTAGTAATCATCTACAGAAGAAAGAAACTACTACAGAAGTATGTAACAAGATAGTACTCGTGCATTACTTATATTATATTGTCAGTTATTTCAATTAATTTTGTGTTTGTCATTTTTTATTTTTTATTTACGTTAAGATTTTTGTAAGTAGGTACCTGTCGGGGCTTCTAACCTCCGTGGCGACCTGACATAGACCGACTGACTGACTGGCTGACTGACATACATATTTGGAATATTGGAACATTTGGAACGACCGACATTTAAATTCAAAATTAGACATGACAATCACAATACCAGTTGACGACTAGTTCATGACAGACAGCGGACGACGATAAATAGTTCAGTACCTATGTAGGTTATCTTAAGATTTAAAAAAAAACGAAATAGTTTAGTTTTTCACAGGGTTTTCAGCAATGATTACAAAGTGAAATTAGCTAAGATAATTAGTCGCACAACCTTTGTTTTCTACCACATTTCTATCACTACACATTCGTAACAAGGCTTTACTTCGTAAAAAACTCATTTCAAAGACTAATTTATCATATTTTGAACAAACAACATAAAAAAACACCGGAACGCTAACTTAACCGGGTCAATATTACGTAAGTACGTAATGAAATGTAAATGTGACGTTTTCAATCAAAAGGTACCACATTGTCGCTTACCATAAGGACGAAAATTGCTTGTATCTTTATACGAAAAACCTGTCAGAATGTCCTTATGATAAGCGACAATGTGGTACCTTTTGTTTGAAAACGACACAAATAAACAAATACACGTGGCAAGGAGCGACGAGCCGCTCCCTCCGCGCCCCGCCCCCCGCCTCACCGAGAGCCGCCTATCGCCGTACTACCTGCGTGTAGTTACGCGAAACTATGATAACTCGAGATAGTAGATATCCAGTTTGCCGTAAAAAAACTGCGAAGAGTTACGCATAATTATTCTAACTTGAGTTAGAAGAGATACGCATAACTCAATGTCCAAAAATTCGAAAACGTCTATCTTAAAACATGAAATATCTCAGTAACTAAAGACATTTTTTGAAATTTTGTTTAAGTATTATATAAAGCATAGTATCTAGTTTCATTTTGCACTGGTTAGGCGTATCTCTGCTATCTAAAGATAGCAGAGATACGTCTGACACGGCAGTGCTGCTTAGCAGCACTCACCATCTATTGGTATGCGGGCTACGCGTGCAGCCGATCGGGTAAGTACACCACTCTTGGTTTTAATCCTAACGGCTCTTACTCGGCCATCTTTGCCTGGCAACAGCTGTTCTACTAAACCTTTTGGCCAGGCGCAGCGAGGTCCCTCTGGGTCTACAATCAAGACGAGGTCTCCCACTTGTAAGGGCCTCACTTCTTGTGTCCATTTTTTACGTGGTAGCAGGTCCGGGAGGATTTCTTTCACCCATCTTCTCCAGTATAAGTCGGCCAGTCGTTGGGCAGTTTATTCCTCCTAACGTGCTAAATGACGTGTTAATGGTCGCTGGACTCATAGAATCGCTATAGAATTGCTCGAATATGCAAGAATGATAGAGAGGCTGATAACGAAATTTCGATTTTCATGTTTCGCGGTAGGCCCTCCGGTAAGGGCGTTCGTGTCATGGATGTAAGTAAAGGGAGGTAGATATGGCACCAGGCGCTCTTTCGTGAGCCATCAAATATATAGGTAGGTTCCAGAACCTATATTGAGTAAGTCGTACGGCTGACGCCAATCTATTGTCACAATCATCTACTATATTGCCTGCATTTTAGTTTTGTCAACTATGAACGTCACGCGTCACGCGTCTATTATTTATAAAAGGTAATTGGTTCGTGTATCAATTATCAATATCAATCAAAACACACCCGTGTAATATGTATCAATCGTAACAGTTTAATTAGGCCGATATATAGTATGGTTTCGAGGATAGTAAAAAATTTCTAGAAAATCTCGATGATTAGATAACCGCACTAGGTTGCACCTGTATCGCGGGGAACCAGTTACATTTGTACAACAGAATTTCGTAAATAATATATATGAATATGAATATCGTGAATATGTTTAAATAATCGTAACACAAGATAGACGACCGGCCATTCAATCACTAACCCACAAAATCATAACAAACAGCCAGATTCGTAAGCAGATACATCATCTTAATTACTACATTCCATCCATGTCCAATACAAGGCACTATACTCTTCTAAAAAAGTCTTTGTATCTGTAAAGTTAAGGTTTATTTTCCCACGTTTAGTGTCGGTAATGGATGGAGTATAGGAGAAAGCCTGAACGCGCTACTTACTCGGATATTTATTAAAAATCGCTATTTAATTTCCGAGGAGGTATGTGTTGTTAGCAATGTACATTATAGTACATTATTAGAATAATCTGTATTTGGATAAAACCGTACAGGGACAGGTACATACGTCCATAACACACACGTACCTAATACATAACATAAAATCTAAGACGTTCAAGGTTTGTCCCTTTTAATTTTATTTTAATACCATTAAAGATTGACTCTAAACCAGAAGGGCAATCGATAAAAATAAGACATAATTATTATGCCTAAGTTTGTAGGTGCGTTGTGCTGATTTGAAAAATACTGAACCTCTTAAAGGTCCCTCATAAACACCCTGGGTTCTGTGGAGGACACATTGACAATAGTCAGCCATAAAAATGATTAAAACCGATAACCCTTTGCTATCCGCGACAATCTGATATTAATCTAGAACTAAGTAGTTTGTTAGTTGTGAGTTAGTAAAAAACATTCAATTGTAATCAATGTAAATACACTAAATAAAATAAGTATATCGAGATTGATGTGAGATTAAACTCAACAGTTATCGCGTAGTTGAAAGCTATATCTTCGGCCCTAGTTTAGATAAGTCACGTTACGAGACTGCAGCCAGCATAGCACGTATTTACTATTTACTACTCACTCAAGCACTAGATTACATTTTAATTAATTTATGTTACGCGTATGACATTAGTTCATTGTGGCATTGGCATTTGACCATGCAGTTCGAGCTGTTATATAAGAACTAATTACTAATTATGCAAGTACTAATCCCTGTAAACTGTACATCCACAAACGAAAATACGCCACGGCACGTACATTATTATACATTTTAGCAACCGAATTATCATGGGTACTTTTTGTGATGACTCTTAATTGCATTTTGTGAGTATCAATTAGCGTTAGCGGCTCATCAGAATCGGTCTCCATGAAATAAGTATTTAATCTGACACAACACAATAACATACTAAGCATACTTGTGCTATCTAGTACACATCACAATGCTCGTACAGTACACCGCGATACCATCTCACTAATCACGACGGTTACATCTCCGACTGATCTACAATGCTCTAATCTGTGGCATAAAGCTGCAGGTACAGTTAGTGCATCGCGACAAAGGCAAGGGAAGTATATCTACGTACAGTCAGCAACGTACTTCTTTAGCTTTAAGTTGAACCACGTAGAAAAATGGTAGTAGGTAAGTAAGATGTCAATCATGACCTCTATAAAGTCCCTTTTACGTTATAAAGTTTATTGAAGTGGTACTAATTTAGGATACACTATATGAGTAATTAGTGAGCTAATTGGCTGCTTAACAGCTGTCTAGGTTTTTGTGAAAATGTTATTTTTCAACTTTTATCGCCAGGACGGCGCCATTGTAAGTACTCAGTAAGACGGTCCTATCAAACCCATAATTTAATGAGTATGCGACGCGTTCTTGTATTACAGACTTCCTATGACCAAATTCGGTCTTCATTATTAGATCTGCTTGGTGGTACTATAACATTGCGTTGTCTTCAAAGTTGCTTAAATTTAACTTGTTAGATTAGAATACAATACAAACAAACAGACATCACAAGACAAGTGAAACTTGAAAAAAGTTCATAAAACCGCTGCGGATTATTCGTTCACTTGTACTCCCTATGGACTAAACTACAGACATTATTATTGCTATAATTCTGACGGCCCTGACTGCTGTTTGTGCACACAGGTTGACAATAATAGCATCGAGGGTAATTTGCTGGACAGATATCAAACTAATGTTATTCCATGCGTAATCAATGGGAGTCTGACTTCCGCTTCTGACTGTACTGGGTCTGTGGTGTACGTTCAGTTACCGCTGTGCACTCGATTACGGGCGATTATTGTTATAATTCAGCTGGCCCTGATTGCTGCGTGTGCACACAGGTTGACAATGCAGAAGCGTAATTTGCGTGGACAGAGATCAGAGTAGCGTTACTACGCGCTAAGAGCGCTGGCACACGCACCTATATAAATAAGATCAAGATAAACCCCAAAACAGCTTAGTGTTATTTTTAGGGTTCCGTACCCAAAGGATAAAAACGGGTCCCTATTACTAAGACTCCTCTGTCCGTCTGTCTGTCACCAGGCTGTATCTCATCAACCGTGATAGCTAGACAGCTGAAATTTTCACAGATGATGTATTTCTGTTGCCGCTATAACAACAAGTACTAAAAAATACGGAACCCTCGGTGGGTGAGTCCGACTCGCACTTGTCCGGTTTTTATTACTGATTACCTACACATTGCACAGCCCACAACTACATCTAGATAGAAATAGCTATAGAAATAGTAAAGAAACGAGCCTATTTTGTTATTTTCGAAACTTTCGGACGAATAAATATGTTATGCAAAATTGATTACGGACAAGAATGTTTCGTTCAGCAGTGAACATATATTCTAGTTGAAATTAAATAAAAACTGTAATTAAATAAACAGTGCACGTCAATTAGTACTTACATAAAATATCGCATGACTAGATGTCGTAATCATAATAAAATAAATCAGTTTTTGAGTCAGTATGGTGTCATTACTGTCATTAGTATTCTTTTTTTAATAATTTTTTAGGGTTTCGTAGTCACTTAGAAACCCTTATAGTTTTGACATGTCTGTCTGTCCGAGGCTTTGCTCCCTGCTAGAAAGCTGCAATTTGGCATGGACCGCATGGATGCATAAATCATACATTGCGATAAAAAACTATAATTTTTTTTTAGGCTACATACAATTTTTTTTATTTTTTTTACTTTGTCCCAATAGTGTGGGATATCGTTGGATAGGTCTTTCAAAACGAATAAGGGTCTCCAAAAAACATTTTTTCATGTAGTTAATATTTTCGGAAATAATCGCTGCGAAAGAAGAAAAAATATGTGTCCCCCCGCTCTAACTTTTGAACCATGAGTTCTGTTCCATGAGAAAATCGTGAAACAAAAGCTTAATAAATACTTTCAATGAAAACTATAGCGAACATCGGTCCAGTTGTTATTGAGTTATTGCAAAGCGCTGCAAAGGTACTCCCTTAGATTTAGATTTATTTATTTCATAATATTAAATTACATTATAAATTATTTTAGCTTAATCTATACGAATTTATATTATGATCGTCACTGAGCTGAGCTTATACTTACTAATAGCCCCCGTTTGGCCTATTTTGACAGAATGGTAACTAGAGTTGTGCATGCTCGTTCACTGAAAAGATCGCTCCCGACTAGTACAATTTCACAACTGTACTAACTAGTTCGGTATTTTAGTACAGTAGTAGTACACAGAGAGAGTCGACGTTTAGTTTTCAATTCAATTCAATTATTTATTTAATTCGAATCATTTTGATCCATATAGTGTTAGTAAGTACAACAAAACTTAAAATGAATTAAGGTTAGTGACATACAATTACAATTCACAAAACACACACATAAATTATAAAATAAAATACAATAACAAATAGAATAAAATCTAGGCAATCTAGATGCACCATTTCTCAACATCTCGGTTCGGTTTTAGTTCGGTCGGATGAGTAGGATCACTCGAATCGCTTTGCTGTCATTGTCACTCCTCGGTCCTCGCTCCCATTCTGTTTCGTGCGCGTGTAGTGTACCAAAACGTACTAAGAGCAGAATCATTAGGGAATAGTTCGGTCTAGTACAGTGGAGGGAATCGTGTCTTTTTGATTTTAGTACAAGCCTAATGGTAACTACGAAACCCTACACTGAGCATGGCCCGACATGCTGTTGATAAATTTTTTGATATGCTTCCTTCCCCGCGTATATGCACGTCGTCGAGGGGAAATGTGAAAGAAACGTAAGAGTGCGCTTGTGCAGCGGAACGGCGTGCCGACCGCGCGGAACGTCTTGCGTGGACAAAATGGCCCACGGAATGTTTTATGTTTTGTCAAATATTTCCAACTAGTACGTTTTTACAAACTTTTATTAAGCACTGTCACTTCGCTGTGCTGTGTGCCTTAAATTTCTTTTTCTACTCTTCGACTGTAATGGTTGAATTAAGGTTTCGTATTATTCGTGTTTCATGTATGGGCTCCCAACTCAACTATAATATTCATTACGAAACGGTTTAGTCAACTATAATGAAATTGATCAATCACAGCTCGCCGCGGTTAAGAGGACGAAACAAAACTATAGCTCAAATTAATTATTTATTTTAGGTTGTAACGTAGAAACAAATTGCTTCATAAGTCAGAAACGCGCATGTGATACCCTTAATATAATAACATACATAGACTACGAAAACCGCTTAACGTTGCTTGTTAGTCTCCAGGCTACGGCGGTGGCCAAAATCGAGAAAGAAACTGTCTAAACATTGAATTTAGCAAGAAGCAAGTACTTACCAGGGCCTCATGAGTTACGAGAAGGTTTCGTTGATTAACCCGCCGGGGCCCGACGGCCGGGGCGCATTTCGAGTATGAAGGTATTGCGGCTGCTCAGCGCTCGCGTATCTTAGCTTTATCTGTATACTTTTGGTTTGTTTATCTTTATGATTCTACTAGTTTAAAGAAGGTATTATTTTTGTTGACTCGTAGAAAAAGTATTGTTTACAATAGTGATATATTATACACTATCCTTTCAGCTCAGTCTCTAGAAATGTTCCATCCTGTATACTTATCCTTATGCAAATGTGACATGTGAAACTAAAATTTGGCGATACGAAATTGCGTTGTGGTTACGTATTTCAACTCTTAGAAACGGAGCGAAACATATTTCTTTTGCATAACATGATAATATGATATTGATGTATTATTTTCAAGCACTTCATCCGTCGCAATATCCGCTGACAGTGACGAAAAAAAATGTGTCGGTAAGTAATTTTTACAGAATATTCACTTGATTACGTAGTTAAGTAGTTTAAGTACCTATAACGTCATTCTAGATAATATTACGTAGACTCTAGAAGATGACAAACAAGATCAGAGATTTCAAACCTTTTCTGTGAAGTTGTAATACTATTTTTATTATAGTATCTTTGTGCTCATTACAGTATCTTTGTACCTACCTAAAAGTTAACCAAATTATAAAATATGACGACCAGTCTGGCCTAGTCGGTAATGACCCTGCCTATGAAGGCGATGGTCCTGGGTTCGAATCCCGGTAAGGGCATGTATTTGTGTGATGTACACAGATATTTGTTCCTGAGTCATGGATGTTTTCTATGTAAGTATATATCGTCGCCTGGTACCCATAGTACAAGCTTTGCTTAGTTTGGGGCTAGGTCGATATGTGCAAGATGTCCCTAATATTTATTTATTTATGACAGTCTTCATTTTATACAATGTTTATGGACATTTTCGTAAAGATTAGGAATTATTATTTCTGAAAATAATCCTAAATTGTTATTTCAGACACCATATTCGTTATAAGACGCCTATACGAGTACCTACCACACATTTTAGCGTTGAAGCAAAAAAATATCATCCTCACAGTTCAATTAAAACATGTACTGGAGGTACCATATACCTGTCTAATATTTATTTTACCACTCTGTCGGTGTAATTGAAAAAAAAATACCCATGTTAAATTTCATCTTTCTATAATACCTACTTATGTCTCTAAGATAAGCCGCCGACGGGCAGACGAACAAACAGACAGTGCAGTGAGGCGAAACTACTTATAAGGTTTCCTAGTTGGTTAAAAAATACTCATATTGTTAAGAATCATGGCATTCATTTTCTTGCGACCAGTTGTTTACCTCTGCCTCTTTAGGTATTTAATACGGAAACTTTATTTATTTATTTATTGTAAACTGCAATGATATTTTTGTATTAATACCCGTACCATGAGTTACTGACAGTGTCAAAACTGACATATACTCTAACGTCTACGTAATTTACTTTCTATACATCTCACTCGTACTAATATGTCAGTACGAGCGAGATGCATAGAAAGTAAGTTACGTTCACGATAGCGTTTATGTCAGTGCCGAACTGATGGTAGCCGTATAGGTATTTACAAATTATTATGATATGAAAATACATGCGTGAGAGTGCGTTATGAAAGTCGTGCGCGAGATGCGCATCGTACCAAGACGATCGGCAAGGTCGTATCATAACCAGATTTAAACCGTTACAAGTTGTTTATTCTGAATCTCAGGGCTCAAGACGCCAATTCAAACTTACATTTTGACAACATGATTTCTAATAATATGTCATTTTGTTATCATTCGCATATTGGTAATTGGTACGAACTAGAACCCGGGACCTCCGGATTGACGCTCTTACCCCTAGGCTAATACCAACGCTTTTGATACCTATAGCCTATAGGTATAACCATTTAATCTTAAAAATATAAGATTACAGCTAAGAATATTGTAATGCTTGTTCTGTATGAAAAATAAACAGTTTCAATTTAAAAAAAATATTTTTATTTAAATAAAATAAGCTTTGTTAAAAAAAATAATTTTTAGTACAAGCTTTTATCGCTGACTGTACTTTTCTTTCCACAGGCAACTAATACTCATCGAGACAATTCTAAAAACCCCAAACACAATTAGGTTGCGTTGTTTTATCACAGAGTTTCTATGGCCACCTCCTGTCTTCATCATCAGATCAGCTCGATGGTAATGATGCAAATTTTCAGCTTCATCGGAAACCGGGAAGTTGGTCAAATTTAACTTGCAAGATTTGACCCGTACAAACAGTAAAAAGCTTGTAAAAAAGGGCTGACTAATGAATTCATGACTATTGTGTTTTGATCAAAATTACTTTTCGTTATTTAACCACTTTTAATTTAATTGTACGCCTTATGGCATCGTTTGCAGACGATTCTGCTTAATACAAAGTAAGTTCGTTATTTATCGGTTATTTCGTTATTTATCCAAGTCTAGCTACCTTCCTTCAGCCGTCTTGCCTCATGTTTGTTTGCGGATGCGGTGCGGTAACAACGCTGGCATTTCATCTGTCGAAACTGTAATAATCAAATATTTTCACCGTCGACTTTAATTGGTTAATTTATATGGTATTCTTTCAAAAATGTTATTTGTTTTTGCCTTATCAATTCTTTCGGAATACATTTTATTGTAGAGATAACAAATATTAAGTGCTGAAATCAAATGCTTATGGGCATCATCATCGGGCAGTCGTCAGGATAAACTCAGTGGGGAAATTTAACAGAAAATTATAATTTAACTGAAATAAATAATAAGTACGTACATATAAACAAATGTTTATAGAGAAAATCAATGCAAACTTGAAACATTGTAATATAATATAGCTCTTAATGGTTTGAATTAAGAGTTATCAATAATGTAAAGTTTAACCACATAATGTGTGCACAAGCCGATACCGGAACAATGGCAATTAATCGGCCATTATGCAAGCCCCGTTACGGGAACCGATACGCGTCTAGTACCTACGGTAAGAGCCTAAGAGCATGTCGGCATTGTAGTCTGGAGAAAATGTAACACTAGGTAGGTACCTACTACCTACACTAATATCTGCACATGTTCAGAAATTTGAAAACATCACTAATGATTATAGATCTCAATCAAAATAAAATGTTGCTGATCCGAGCTCAATAAACCTTATTAAGATTATTTTATCGTATTTAGATAATTTACTAACCTTAAGGTTATTGGTAGACATTGCTGTAGAACGTAGGAACAAAGTGTACAAACGTACGTGTCCACGTAGGTACAAATAGTATTTTAGATTTTTGCCCGTTCTTCAATAAATATTTTATATTATTCGAGTATTTTCAGTATTTCATAGGCGCGTTTATGTCTAATACTCGTACATAGCTTGAGAAATTATTTTTCTCCACATTCGACTCGACGTCGATTTAATAATAGTTAGTATATGATGGGAAGATTACAGGAACCTTTCTATGATCCTTTATGGTCAGCTATAAAAAGTTACGAAGGTTTTTAATGAGCAATTCCTAGCATTTTCCATGTTTGATGCTGTTTACATATAATTTTTATTTCTCACAACGTTGTAATCGCATATATATTTTTACTAAAATGATGGTCGACATACCCGTTGTTGACTCCATTCAGTCCATAGCAGTCATTAATCCCGGCCAGCAGGCCGACGACGCCGGCTACCACGGCCACACAGCCCGCCCACAGACCGGCGCCCACCCGGGACAGCGCAGCCCCCTTCACCACTGCCAGCGCCCCCGCCCCCACAAGAAGCGCCCCCAGAATAACCTGCCCCAACCCCAAAAACACAACCAATTTCTTCTTCGTTGCCCTTACACTACCGGCTTCGACACTTTTCGAGCTAACACTCTGTTTATCCTTCTTAACATTTTTCACTTTTTCTTGTGGTGTTTTGCATATCAACTGTTCTGTGGAATCCTCGGATTTGAGAGAGGAGACCGTAGCGGTCGGGCGCGGGAAGTCGGCCTCCGCGGATCGCGCGCGGTCGTCCGTCATGGCGCTGACATCTGCGCTTGCGTCGAGCTAGGCTCGCGGCGCGGGGCACACTGGCGCGAGTGACGCGGGTGAAAGTCGCTCTTCCGAACCTGCAGGGTTCGGAAAAGGGCAGGCAGGTGATAGAGCCGGCGGTGATAAGCGTGATACACTGTAATACTGCGGTGATAATGCCGTACGTGACCATATCTGCATGTGACTACTTGGATTCTCGATAGTAGGTCAGCGTTCAGTGGGTAGTGGTAGCGCGATTTAATTTCATTAGACGGAAGACTGACGTCTCAGAAAAATGTCAATTGAGATATTGGATATTGCTAAACAACACTAAACTACCCGACATTAGTTTATATAAATGTTCGGGGTATTATCTACCTGTTTCTGTTTAATATTTATTGTCCACGGCACGATACGCAACACTAACAATATCCGCACACTGGTCCGAAGATCCCTTGGTTTCATTCAACATCGAATCACTGGTCCCCAAGTTGACGATAATTTGTACCTACCCAGTCTTCTCTGTTGAAATTTTTCGGGTGTTTTTTTTAAATTTCGATAGCTTCTCTTACGATCCGAGGATAATAGTGACGCTCGGTGGAGCGGACTTTGGTTTTGTGTAGCTCACTCCAGTGATTATTTTCAGTTGTCAGCAAGTGCTCAGCTATTGCGGATTTGTGTACTTGGCGATTTTTAACAGCCGCTATGTGTTCCTTCACCCTCTCTTGAACGCTACGCTTAGTCTGGCCAATATACGCACTTCCACAACTGCATTCTATCTTGTAGACACCGGGATTCTGGTACGGAATGACATCCTTTGGGCTGCGTAAAAGACTGAGAAAGAGAAGTATTTATTTTAATATTCATAATGTAAATTTAAATAAATATAAACCGTAACAAATTCAACACAGATTATGATGAAACTTTCTGTCAATTCTGTCAAAAAGTCAAAATCCATTCAAAATCTGTCACACCTCACCACTCTAGCATATCAGAAACAATATACCTATTGTTGCAATTCTAATAACAAAACTTCCGTGAGACACAGACATATTAAACATAATAATAACGGGTCACTCACGTATTTACGTATACGTGAGTGACCCGTTATTATTATGTTTAATATATTGTTGCACTCACAGACCTAAAATTTATGCTTGCACTCACAGACCTAAAATTTATGTGGTTGCACTTGATTGATTGGAAGATGAAGGGTGAAGTGCATCTCTCTCACACTAAAGTGGTTTATCCTGGTGAAAGGATGGAAAAGTAGATAGATAGTTAGGTTTTCCTTTCATAAATATTTTGAATGTTCTTTTATTGAATCATAGGTAATAACTAAAACAAACAGTGTCAATACAGTTCATGGAAGAGGTCCGAGGGAAGTGAAATTGGTGGTCCCCAAACCTATCCTGTCGTCCAGCCTCCATTCTCAAACACCGAATTCATGAACCTCCTCGTTGCTTAAAAACTGCCACAGACAAAGTTAAAGGTTATTGGTTAATTAATAAATAATTATGTAAGTATATACATATACCGGGTGTTTCCTGTAACAGGTGCAATAAATTAAGCTGTAGGCTGTACTCCTCAAACTGACCAACATTAGTTCAGCAACTTTAAAAAAAACTTGTGTTTTGATTTTTATTACACTTTAAAGTTTATTCTAAGACTCAATGTATTGCAAAAATTAAAGGGTGACAAGCAACGTCAAACACACAGATGGCAGCGTACATTAAAAATAATATTTAATTAGTATGAAAAAGGTATAATCTAAAAATTTCATAATTTTAAAAAGTTGCTGAACAAATGTTAGTCAGTTTGAGGCGTACAGCCTCCAGTTAAATTTATTGCTCCTGTTACAGGAAACACCGTGTATATGCTGTTACTGAGTATACATGGAGTGGACCATCTCCGCTAGTGGCGACGCGGCGGTGAAAGCGGCTGTCGAACTATCTCCGGCCAGCGCGGACGCATCTCCGCCGCTGTACTTACATCAATGTATAGGTATATATCTCTGACATTTGTATCTCAGTTATATTAGCATCGATTAGCAGTCTCATAGTTTATTATTGTTCCTACATGAATATGTTATATAAGTATTTTTGTGTGTAAAAATTTCAGATATCAGAATCGGAATCAGAACATTATTTTGCTTTATAATGGGTAGGTACATACATGCAAAATCTCGCAATCAGTGTGTAAATTGGCTATTTAGAGAGCACAGGTAAGAGCGTGTAACTAAAAAACATAGGCCCCATTGGCCGGTTCTTATGTTTTTGTGCGAGCAGAGCCGCTGGCAAAAGCTGGAAAATAAGTCTGTTTTACTAATGCACCCTTTCACCATCACTGAGTAATGACTAATGTGTCAATCAACATGTAAATAAAGCATCGCGACGCATCGCACGTATCCCGGTCACGTTACGTTGTCGTTGCGTCGTCGTCCGTAGCCCGTACTAGGGGCGAAACTGCTTAACTAACTTTTGACGTAATAGTCGTAATACCAGGGGTTCGATTTCGATACTCCTCGCTTCGGGCAAACTCGGCTCCGGTTGTCTCAGCATTGTCCGAGCAAGTATTAAGGTTGGCACAAGTTGACGTCCCTTTGCGTGCACGACCACAGTTAAGATAATGACTTGAATTTTGACAACCCTAAATAGCCGAAAGGGATAGTGCCATATATTAGAAAGGGATAGCATGATTCGACCCGAGTTCTACCCTGAACCGCTGTCAAACTTCGATTTTGTAGGAGGTTTCCTTTCTGTACGGTAGTACTATAAATTACTTATTCTGCGGTAATACGCAAATTCAGCTCCCGTCATAAAGCGGCCGTCTCCATACAAAATAATAGGGCTATGCTAAATATGGATGGAGTAGTAATTATTTTGTATGGAGACGGCCACTATATGACGGCACCGCTATCCTAGGGAAACGGAGCTATAGACGAAGTCTGAATTTTTAACCCTTAAATGCATGATTTAAAAATTACTACTACTACTTGGCGTTTGGTTTAAAGGTGCGTTCAGAAACTTAAGCTTTTTTCTGTTGAATCTGTGAGCTGTCCAATGCTTTGTATACATTTGGCAACAATATGCATTTAAGAGTTAATATGAGTTAATATGATATTATGATATTAACTAAAAATTAATTATTTAAAATAGATTGCAAATTGTTGAAAATACTCTTGCTAGTAGTCCGCCTAAGCTAACTTTGCAACGACTTTAATAGAACAATTTGAGGTAGTGTTATTTTAAAGGTCTTTGTCATAGAAATTTGACATTGCCACACTTTGTTATTTCAAAGCAAATGCCATGCAGTTAGCGTGGTCCAACTCTAGGAATAAAATAAATTTAAGTATTTCATACATGGTGAAATTTTAACCACCATCAGACATATTCTGCGTAGTGACTTTATAGGTCATACTAGACAACTTTTACTACGTAGAGAATGGCAGGTGATTAAAATTTCACACTGTATATAAACATTATATCCACGGTGTATCCATGAATCATTTGACTTTTTGCTAAAGAAGTAAGCAAAAAGTTATCGACGGACATGATAACTTGATAACATTGATAACCTGTATGCAATAATTACTTTTCAAGAAGGCGTAAATGTTCTTAAAACAAAATAATGTCATACATGGTGCGTCAAACTTGTAAGCTCTTGATTTAGAATATTCAATCAGAGTATAATATATTATCGAATATAGTATATTATTTTATGAACAAGCTGTAAGTATTATTTATACGATTACTTTTGAATAATTTATATAATTTATTTAATTAATATAATTTATTGTTTTGGGTTTAATATAATAGGTAGTCAAAAAATACTCGTCATTTTAGATCCAACAATGATACATTATATTTCAAAAGGGTATTTTTAATTTAATATTATTAAATGTCTGGTGCAGTGTTCAGAATAAAAAATTCAATGTTTATCTAACCTTTTCCTATTCACCAATAATCAAGACGATAATTTTCGAGCTAGTTAATAGCACCGAAATCGATATAAAATTATATATATATAGAGACCAAGCACACATCACGCCGTTGACGCCGCCGTGAAGACAAATCCATATCTCTTTAACCTGCGTACTCATCCTTTTTACCTGTGTTTGTCTCTTTAAGGTCAATGTGGTGAAGACCGGCATATAAAATTTATTGCTGGGAAAACCATTGGAGGGCAAAAACTCTCATATACATATTTGTATTTGTATACGTACGTCGCTCAGACACAGTCAGAAAGGAAGAGCTTCACTCCTTCTACTCTACAGTACTGACCTTCTGTAAGTGGAGTATGTGTACAAACGCAAGGGTTTTATTTAAAGCGATGAAGGAGCTTGTAGAAGAGGGTTTTCTTTCCCTTATTAATAGACAGTCTTCTTCACACTGACCTTATTCATAAATTTCATACTATATGTCCAAATCGCGTATATATAAGACACATATATTATATGTATTAGCAAGCTACAATATCAAGTACTAATCAGTATTTTGGATCCAGATGGCCCCGAATCAACTCGTGCCCCTTTATATTGGCACTGGCATATTTGCCGGATTGTTCATATTTGTACCATGTTTTATAAGAAAAGGGCCTAACCAAGGGTAAGTGGAAATTAGTAAATAAATACTATTTTAGGATGTCCCATAAAGAGGAAAAGTATGGATTAATTTCGGATTGGAGGGCAGAAAGTAAAAAAATACAATAACAATATTCAGTTTTTAAATCTACATGTTGGCAGTATGGAGATGTATTTTACGATAGGTAGTTATTTGTTTGATAAACAAGGTTGAAGCCATGGTGTCGAAACTCGCTGTTAGTTACGTTGGTAACTCTATGTAGATGGTACTTGTACCATCACCGAAATATGAGGAACTCAATAACGCAATTAGGTATAGTTATTTTTTAGGGTTTCGTACCCAAAAGGTAAAAACGGAACCCTATTACTAAGACTCCACTCTCCGTCTCCGTCTGTCTGTCTGTCTGTCTGTCTGACTGTCTGTCTGTCTGTCTGTCTGTATTGCCGTCCGTCCGTCCGTCTGTTTGTTTGTTTGTTTGTTTGTCTGTCTGTCTGTCTGTCTGTCCGTCTGTCTGTCACCGGGCTGTATCTCATGAACCGTGATAGCTAGACAGTTGAAATTTTCACAGATGATTTATTTCTGTTGCCGCTATAACAACAACTACTAAAAACAGAATAATATAAATATTTAAATGGGGCTCCCATACAACAAAAGTGATTTTTTTGCTGTTTTTTCCGTAATGGTACGGAACCCTTCGTGCGCGAGTCCGACTCGCACTTGGCCCTTTTTTTTATTTTAATATGCTATGCATGGTGCGATTGATGCGTCAGTTTTTTCTAAATACCTATAAATCATTCTGTTTTTCAGGATCATACGATGCAGCGTTTTGCTGTCTATATTCTCAATGTGGATATTGTAAGTAGCCAAACTATTAGCCTATAAGTATAACTATGTAGCCCTAGCAATGCAATCTCATGCTCTCTGGCAACATTGCGTTTTGATATTTTTATAATTATACGAGGATTAAATACACAATTGGCACATCATGTTTACTTATTTGAAATGGATGTACGAGTATAGTTTGGGAGTACAGGCCCGATGAAGTGGGGTTGCTATAGAGCATCTCTCCAGCAACCCCTAATTTGTAGTTTTGGCTCTGTGCTGATGAGTCAGTCAGTCAGGATTGCATCGCATGAGTTTATGTATTATATAGATTAGTTTTAGGTGTCAGATACTTTTGGCGCGTTGTTCTATCCGCTACTATTGATTCTGACTGTACACATGTTGCAGCTGGGCCACCGTGTATATCGCACAGATGAATCCTGTAGTCGGACCGCGCCACCTCAACTCCACACTCATCTGGAAGAAGCATTTGGTGACTAATTAGCCCATTTATTATCGATATTGCATTTTAACAATGGCTGTCTGGTTTTTAGAAAAAAAGAAAAATACATTTATTTAACGCTACAAGGTGTATACAGAAAAAGAATAATGCGCGCGGTAATTCGTGGTCCTGAATTTGAGTGGGGACTTTACCTAAAGCTATCTACGAATTATTTTGCACAGACAATAAGCATTGCCATACAATCCGCCTCCGCCTTCTGGGGACACTGCTTAACGGCAGCGATTTAGATGCATTTTTTAGGTGTAAATTATGTTGTTATTTCTTTTATTTAAAAAATAAATAGTTACTTTTATCTGAACAGAGCTCTTTTTATCCACAGTCTTCGTTCACTGCAATCTAAAATAGGTATCCTTCTCAATAAATTGGGATTGGATGTGGTTTTCCTGCCTGAAGTCTTCCACTAAAGCTAAAGTATAGGTACATTTCAGTCCAAGTGTGTTGATGTTGATATACGCGTAATGTTCCGCCGCCATCTGATTGTTCTGTGCGCCATCTGTGACGACTGACGAATGAAATGCTATGGCAATGTCATATGTATAATTATATATAATTATGATTACACTGCTTCTTTAATTATACAATTACAGGATGGTGCGAAACCTGAAGGTAAGAAACCTGGAGGTGAAACCCCGGAGGCTGAAACACTTGACGAAGGTACCGACAATAGAAGATCAGACCGGACCAGAAGGTTCGGTCATTGTCATGAACAACCATTCAACGTAAGCATTTTGTAACCTAAAGCACACATGCATTTGTGGTATGTATGTGTATTGTGTACTAATGGTATATCAACAATTTCAATATAATTTTTAATGTTTCTAGTTAAAAATAACACAAACGAAAATACTTCATAAAGTAGTAATTTATAGTTTAATATTATTATTTATTTATTTAATAAAATACAGTGGTATTCTTAAATATGGTCATAGCCCCGCAAAACCCGACAATGAGTTTGACTGTGGGGTCTCTAGTTATGTAACTTAAATAACTTACCTATAGTAGGTAATTAATTACTACAATATATTATAGTAATGTTTTTTCACCTCAGCAGCTCGAACAAGCCTACTTTCTTCACTCCCTGGAGTGAGGAAAGTCGCACTTTTTAGGCTTTTTAATTTAGTGAAAGCGATGAACTTTTTTTTGTCTGTATTATTCTGTGTAATTCGAAATACATTTTAACCTTTAATATGTTTTCACTACTGAGGTGAAAAGTTATATGTGCAACACGAGAGCAAAGTTATTTTACATCTCGTGTTTTTGAGTCCCTCGCTACGCTCAAGATTCTAACTTAGAATCACTCGCTTCGCTCGTGATTCAATTATAGCATCTTTCGCTTTCTCAGGACTCAAAATAACCACTCGCAAGAAAAACCAACTTTCCTCTCTTGTTGCACAAATAACTATTTAACACAGATTTAAGAGTAGACTTATTATTTTCACGTCTGGTACCAATTGGTAATTTGTACCAATATAAGTATTAAATAACATTGTGCATGAATTTAAGCAAAGTCAAGGTGCCTACAATGTACAATCACGCTCGTTGATCGTAAATATTTGTAAAATTTGAGATTATAATAATTACATGTTTTGGTTCGATGTACATTGCTGCTTTTCTTAGCGCAATTCTGCTCTTTGACTGTTGCCCTACTTCAGTTTGCTATACATTGCTACTGACATGCTTTGCTTGACAGACTATATATATATATATAAGAATTGCTCGTTTAAAGGTCACCAATAATCGTGCAGTTCGTGTGTCATCTATTTAACAGGCGTATTCTGATTTATGGCCTATGCTCAGCAGTGGGCGATAAAGGGCTGATATGATGATGATGATGATGATGATTCTGATTTTAATAACAGAGTATGAATTAGTTATGGATCTGATCTGTCAACATTTCTTCAACCAAAAACTTCACTTTTGACACTGACAGATCAGATCCATAAGTAATCCAGATTAATTCACTTGTTATTAAAATCTGAATACCTACGCCTGTAAGTATCCCATCTGAGTTGTCATGGTGAAAACACTTTCAGTTGTTCGAATGCTGCAACATTCCGTGGCTTCCTGAACGTGCCATTACCAAATGTATCCAGCAGCCAGTTAACGTTCTTAAATTAACGGTTAGTAATTGTTAGGTATGTTATGATCAGTCTTATGAAACAGCCATGAAATTAAATATCGAGACGGACAAAGTGACAAAAATATGTATACACGACCTTATTGACCATACGTTTAATTAGTGTGTTTGTGTACATATTTTTGGCACTTTGTTTGTGTCGATATTTAATTCTTTGACTGTACAATATATGTATACCTACTGTAAGAGTGTCAATTGTGTCGCTATCGTTGAAGTCAAAGACCTATGTAACTCCGTATAAGATGAATACAGTAAGGATAAAACGTGCCTGGGAAATCAAGAAAATTTCATTCTCGCATAAGTTACTCTACCACCTTTGGCCTATTCTCGGCTGGATGGCGTTGACGACCCCGTTTGATATTTAACAATTTTAACACATACGAGTATATCAGTGAAAGAACAGTCAAAATCATTTTAAAATTATAAATACAAATAAAAAAATTATTTATTCATATATATATACATTTTTATATATTTTTAATTTTAGTTTTAATCGTGTGTCGATAGATGGAAGTAAATTTACTGTGATTACATAATATACTATGACAGTAACCCTCTATGTTGAAGTCAAACGATCTGTCAACAGCGGTGGCGTGTGCCGCGGATGTTTTCCTTGGTGTTTGTTCTTTAGGTAGTTAAATAAATGTAAACAATGTGTTTTTTCACTTTCGGGTACTTGAAACATTTATCAGTTAACCAACCAAATAGAAAACTGCCTGGATCTGTTCCTCATCGTTTGATTGATTGATTGATAATTTATTTCTCAATATAGGTTACAGAGGTCTTAAAACTATTTACAATATGTAATTACATAGGATCTCCACATTGTGCCTACTAACTGGCATACAAATTTAATTAAACTAGCCTAAGTCCATGCATATTATATTAACTTAACTATTAAGGAACTCGCCCACACTGTAGAAACATTTCCCACATAGCCAAGCTTTCATCATTTTCTTAAATGTTGTATTCTTTTCCCCTTTAAATTCAAAAATTCATCCGGTAACTTATTATAAATTGTAATGCACATGATGTATGAATTTTTAGATGCTAATTCTAGTTTTGTAGCTGGTTTGTGTAATTTATGTTTATATTGTTGTCTAACATTACGAGAGCTCATCTGTTTTGCTTCTATGAATTCATCTTTATATTTATGAACAAACATACAGACCTCAGCTATATACACGCAAGCAACAGTTAGAATATTGTGCTGTATGAAGAAAGGCCGACACGATGCACTTCGGTCTAAATTAAAAACAGCCCTGACACACCGCTTTTGAGCCAAAAATATTTGATTTATTAGTGTACAATTACCCCAAATGACTAAACCATACCTTATTGTTGAGCTAACATAACCATGGTATGCCATTAAAGCCGCTTCTGTGGAAACTGTTTGTCTGGTTCGTCTCAAGGCAAACACAAAACTGTTGAGTTTTGAATAGACCTTATCTACATGTTCTCGCCATTTGCACTGACAGTCCACCATTATTCAAAAAAAATTCGTACATTTAACTTCTTCTATAGGATCGTTATTAATGTTATTATAGTGTACATTTAAGTTAGGCGGCGTAGCTCGTTCTGTATGAAACTGAATATAATTAGTTTTTTTAATATTAACCTTTAAATTATTTACTTCAAGCCACTGAATTGTTTGAGCTAATGTTAAATTTATATCATCATTATATGTCAGCAAATCATTACATTTAATTATAATAGATGTGTCATCTGCAAATAGAATACATTTGTGGGATAAGTAATTCGGCAAGTCATTTATATACATTAAAAATAGTAAAGGTCCCAGTATACTCCCTTGAGGAACTCCGTAACCATTATTCATATAGGAAGATCTATAAGACTATAGTTCGAGAATTGTTACAGTACTTGAGAATCTCTACACATTGCTTTCTGTTATCAAGGTAGTCCTTAATCCAATCGAGTGAGGGACCTCGTATACCATATCTGTATAGTTTGGCAAGTAGTCGCTTATGGCATACGAAATCAAACGCCTTACTCATGTCCATAAATAGGACCGTAACTGGCGTTTTATTGTCTATGGCATCTATCACACTTCTAATTAATTTGCGCTTTAACCTATTTCATTTAATCGTGTAATGTTTTCATCTACCCTCAAATACTCCAATTCTATCTCGTTTTATGTTCTTTACTACGGCGAAGTAATAGCGTATATTACAAAACTAAATTACTATTGATTAATCAAATCATTCCGATATATTCCTATTAACAAAATAGCACGATTATAGCAGCTTCGTTGTTATGTTGAGTAAGTAATATATCGTAGTAAAACTTCTGTAAGTTTTGGCATTTCAAGTTAAATTAATTGACTCGATATCGAGTTGCATTTTCTTGCCCAATAAAATACCTAATTGTGGTTTGTTTATATTCTTTTAAAGATACGGACTATAGTTTAGGGTAGATCGTCTATTATGTGTTTTTAGCAGCAAGCGTATACAAAGATTAGTGTTTTAGCTTACGGTGCTGTCTTAACGGTGCTGACAAAGACATACATTACTAATTTACTGTATGTAGCATACATTACCCAGTTCTTTTTATTTTATTATTGTTTGTTTTCTGTGTTCACTGGGTAAAATTAGGGGTAGACAGAATACTTTGACTGTTTCGCAGTGCGAGGAAGCTAGATGCGCGTTGAAAGAGGCAGACTGGTTGGAGCAATATGGGCCTATTATGTGTTTTTAGCAGCAAGCGTATACAAAGATTAGTGTTTTAGCTTACGGTGCTGTCTTAACGGTGCTGACAAAGACATACATTACTAATTTACTGTATGTAGCATACATTACCCAGTTCTTTTTATTTTATTATTGTTTGTTTTCTGTGTTCACTGGGTAAAATTAGGGGTAGACAGAATACTTTGACTGTTTCGCAGTGCGAGGAAGCTAGATGCGCGTTGAAAGAGGCAGACTGGTTGGAGCAATATGGGCCTATTATGTGTTTTTAGCAGCAAGCGTATACAAAGATTAGTGTTTTAGCTTACGGTGCTGTCTTAACGGTGCTGACAAAGACATACATTACTAATTTACTGTATGTAGCATACATTACCCAGTTCTTTTTATTTTATTATTGTTTGTTTTCTGTGTTCACTGGGTAAAATTAGGGGTAGACAGAATACTTTGACTGTTTCGCAGTGCGAGGAAGCTAGATGCGCGTTGAAAGAGGCAGACTGGTTGGAGCAATATGGGCTAGTGAAGATGAATGCACTGCAAACCTTCTACGACGACCTGGCGCAAACAGACCTGGACTGGGCGGAGGCGGTTCGGTCCATCAAGGTGCGGATTACAACTTATACTAGAGTTCTGGGTCTGAGGAAAGCTTGGCAGTCAAAAGTTATAAGAATAATAACATTAACCTTTTCGCCACCACGTCAATGAAGTAATAAAGTGTCATCAACGCCAAGCCACAAATTGAACGTAAACAATCCATATAAAACAAATCAAGTCGTGGCGTGTGGGGTACGAAATGTACTGACTTTATATCAAGTTAATGGCGGCAAAAAAGTAAAGGTGTGTCCAGATCTTGCGAATCAACGGCACATTGTATGCTAGATGCTAGTGATAAACGCGCTGACTGATCGCGTGATTCGCGTGCATTACGTGGTACCCACTCGCACTGTAGTACCTATGTGCGGCGCATTTTTTTATTGAATTTACCAGATCTGGACAAACCTTAATGTTGGTGTTGGTGCACTAAAAAATTTGGCAGCCAGATCCATAATTTGTTTCTTTTCGTCGCAGACGGAGTGTTTGGCGAACATCCCAAGATTTCTAGGCACATATATGGACTGCATAGAATTTGATATTATGTTCTGCGTAATGACAAGAATGTTCAAGGTAAGACTTGGGTATTGCCCCATAAATCATGAAATGAGAATTTAAATTATATTGATTTATAAGCTAAAACTTTTTAAAGTTTATTGAGTGTAGATTAGTAGTAGAAAAACTTCGGATACCTATATCATTTACATGTTTTTATTCCGACAGCACGCGCCCATACCGAGCTGGTCGACGGCCGACACGTGCTTCGCGGCCAAGCAGTTCCTCGCCACGTGTCCGCTCTGCCCGGAGAACTGCAGCAAGGGCTCGGAGGACAGCCTGGTGGCTGACTGCCGCGCTTGTATGACGTTTTGACAACATAAGGCTGTAAGCAGCCGCCGAGGGCCGCGGAGCCAGACAGTTTCTCGTTACGTAAAGTAAGGACACTAAGCACGATGAATTTCGTACATAGTCCCACTATTTCCTATCTATCGCACGCACATAATCGAACGAGCGAGCGATGCGAAGTGAAGTTATTACATTCAACTTGGAACACACGGCTGGCTAGGGGCACATCCCGGCATTTCAATGTTTTTAAGCTGAACTAGCAGAGGATAGTTTGATGGACAATAACTTAAGTAAATGAAATTGGGTACACGTGTAGATGAAGGCATTATATTTTAGTCATTAAATTATGAGCAGGCTAGATCAAGGGGTTATGGAGATAGAAGAGCCTAGAGGGCCAATAAGCTATTTGTGAGGGGACTATTGCTATTCTTCTGGTCATCTTATTTGCAAGAAAGTATGGTCGAGTTTGGTATCAAATGAAAGTGCTCAGCTTACACATTTATAATATTGTTTATTAATTTACGATATTAAATTAATTTGCAAGATAAAAAAGAAATAAAATAAACATAATATAGGTATTTGACATTTGACAAGAAAGATTACGGCTTACCACAAATACAGTCTGTTTAGTTTAATGTCTATGGTGACTTTAATCTATAGTTGGTCAAGCAAATCTTGTCAGTAAATAAGAACAAAAAAACTACACTCATCCCCTTCTTCTGGGCGCCAGTACCAGTGCAAGACAAAGACAGTATGACTCTCTCCGTCTACGCCCGAAATGAGACAGTCCCTTGACAAACTATATCAGTTATAGGGCTCCACAGACCTTGCAATAAATCGCACGCGGTTTTCGATCCTTTGCCGACTAGGTAGGTGATGCATTCAATTGGTCTAACTTTTTGGCGAACCGCGAGTTCTCAGTTCGGGGCGAACTACTACTTATATTAATTCCAGCAGTCCCACTGATTATAGTATGAATTTTCTCAAATGATTTTTTCGGGCTCGGGTCCTAATATGTTAAACAAAAGCCTTTTCACATCACCTATTCGAAAAAGGGCTTATTTTTCCCCGCTAGGAGGGATCATAGTGGCACTTTTGTTCCCTGCTAGGAGGGATCAAAGTGGCACTTAGGACACGATATTTTTTTGCACTCTTTTTTTAGGTAATTAGTATTTTGGAACATTATAATTTCTTCATAGGTGATGTGAAAAACAGTATGTGGCACATGGTAGCAAAATTATTTCCATCTTGGGCGTTATCACTTGAATCCTTCGCTTCGTTCAGGATTCAATGTACGCCCTCGCCGTAAATATGTCATTTTGCTCCCTTGTGACTTTGTGACACAATCTACTATTGTTTCTCGTAAGAGCGGTCGTTAGCACGTGCCAAAGCAGCCATGTCGTTTAAAAAGCAACTATCGTGATAGTATTAAGGTTCAAGTTTATGTGACAGCTCATTCAGAGAACAATCAGGGTGCAGTAAGCAGTGTAGGTAACCACTGCATAAAGGAAACAATGCCTTTTTCACCTCACTCGCTCGGAAAACCTCAGTTTATAGCGCGATATCTGCGTGCAAAAGTCTATTTTGTCCGCTAGCGTGCGAAAGTCATATACATTTCAAACACGATGAATTACGGCAATATTACTTATAATTGTTAATATGTGTGCTTTTCTCTTGTTTATTTTGTTTGGATTTGAGTGTGTTATGTCTTAAATTAAAATTAAATATGGTTATTTTCATTGTTTTTCTGGCATCTCGCATTTTCCTCGCTGTAGGGAGGTAAAAAGTTGTGTGTTCCGCAATTATTGGCGTCTCGTGTCTTGAAAGTCTCGCTACGCTTAGGAATCTATCTTTGAACCATTCGCTTCGCTCATGGTTCAATCTTAGATTCCTTCGCTTGCTCAGCTTTCAATTTCAACACTCACGCCAAATAACCACTTTGCAGCCTTGCATAACAAATAACTATTGTTTAACAGATTAGGGCCCGAGCCCGAATAAATCATCTGAGATAATTCATACAATACGCCGGGGGCGGCTTTCAATGCCACTGCACGAGAGGGACAGCAATATTATGGGCGTGCGATAGAGATGGGGAAAATAGCGTGTAGCTTTAGATAAATAGCATTATTTATTTTTTAAACCCGTAATTGTCTAATGCACCACTCGTACTTATTCACGTTCTTATGTCGTTTGTGCGGTCTGTGTAACATATCATTTATTTATGTAATTAACTAAAGTACTTACCAAATGTACCTTTAATAAAATACGTACTTTAAAGATAATTAATACCTATGCGTTTTTTTACATACCTAGGTGTCCTAGGTATGCATTTTTTTACATAACGTAGGCTTATTTTTTCTGGCATAACACTGTCACCAAGTCTCAATTACAAATTACAAACAATAAGTGTGACATATTAGTCATCATCATCATTCGCTTGCCCTTATCCCATTCAATGAGGGCTAACGCGTATGAATTCGCCGCTAGGGGCGCTAGTGTAGATGGTCTTTTCCATAGTTCGAAATGTCAAATGTTACTTGTCACTTCAATGACTGACAGCTGTTCTTTAGTCTTTTGGACCACCATCAACAGAGGCGCCAACTGGTGAGCAAAAAAACGATAGCCCTCATTGGGGTCGGCGCAGCATGTCTTTTTATTCCATACCTCTCTCTCGCCCGTCATCTCATCATTCACTCGCATTCGTTTCATATCATCTCTACAGTCCATCCACCTTTCCCTCGGTTTTCCTCTCCCGATACTTCCCTCCACATTCATTCGTAATACCTTTCTCGTCACATGACTTTCATCCCTCCGCATTACATTTCCGTACCACGCTAGGCGATTCGCTCTTACTTTTTCTACTATAGGTGCAACTGAAGGTGTGAAATATTAGTATCAATAGTTAATTTATTTTATTTTGATATAAAAATTTACAGGACAGTATTTTTACCAATATACAATTGCTGCAGTGTTCAATAGTTGAAATTTTGCGCCTCCATCGCAGCCCGTACTTTTGCATTATCCGGCCACAGGAACAACAGGATCCCCGTTACTAGGGATGATAACATGAACATTATTAAGTAACGTATAGCCCCAATTTTTATCTCTAGATATTAACATTATACATTATATACCTGTCGTGATATAATGGAGGACCATGTTAAGGCAACGAAGCTTGCTGAGTTTGCGAGATTGAAAAACTTGATTACTTCACTATTGTATACTACCTATAGTATTAGTATTTTATACAATCGTGATATAATGGAGAGCTTTTCAGTCGGGTACCGTGTTATTGCGTACGAGATTGAAAAGCTATTGTATATTATATATATATCACTATTATAGCTATATATCACTATTGTATACAATACTTTTTCTACAAGTCAACAAAAAAATACTTTAAACTAGTAGAATCATATAGGTAAACAAACCAAAAGTATACAGCTAAGATACGCGAGCAGCCGCGATACCTTCATACTCGTACGAGGTACCATTCCTAATTAATAACAAAATAAATAAATAAAAACTTCTCTTCACGCTTAAACGGCTGAACCGATTTAGTTGAAATTTGGTATAGAGATGTTTTAAGTCCCGAGACAGGACATAAGATAGTTTTTATGTCAAAAATCATACTTTGAAGGTGTGAAATTTGGTGTGAGGGGAATTCAGCTTCTCCGCCGGAGTTGAATTCCTGAGGTTAATACTGTTTAAGTTTAGGTTTGAGTCATGTTTGGTATCACTTTCAACTAAATCAAACATGTAGACAATCCCAAATATTATTTAAATCGGTTCAGCGGTTATCGATTCCCCATACAAACTTCCACCCCACTTTTCATACCCTCAAAAGTTGATTTTGGTTATAAAAACTACCCTATGTACTGTCTCGGGACTCAAACCATCTTTATACCAAATTTGAACGAAATCGGTTTAGCGGTTTAAGCGTGTAGTGGAGTTTAAAAAAAAACTTTTCTTTTTAATTTTGTTTTTACTTAGGAATAGTGTCAATGTTGATACCATAAATGAATTCAGCACCCCCGATTTATATGAAAACGATACCAAACCCGGCCTAGCAGCTTTCACTGATGTAGATAATCAAGATAAAAATGAGAGCCCTAAATAAACCTTCAAGAGCGGATATCTCAAAAACTATACAAGATATCGAAAAACTTGACTGAATAAAACTTGCAACATTTTAAATCATTTTTCATTTTGTATTAAGTGGCCATGTCGCTCAGACGCATAGGTTTCGAGATATAATCGAAAAATAGAAATAACTTCTTATGAACATTCATTTCCTGGCCTATATGTATAGCTATGTTTAACATACAATAAACTGTGTCAAAATATTATCCATAAACTCAATATCCAGATAGAAAAATAGGTACTACGTTTATATGAAGAAGCGGTCGTCCACTATCGTCTTACTATCTTTTCTTGTAAACTATTTGGATGTAAGAGCCTTATAGTTTTCGCACACTAGCGTTTACGCGCGTTCACTACGTTTGTTTTTTCTGAGAAACGCTTTTCTGCCAAAGCCGTCATTACCAAAACAGATCCACCCATCCATGGCTCTCTCAAATGATCGCCGCAACATTCTTTACTTTAAGTGGCATGCTGGTGGATACTACGGATGAGTTGAGTGAAGCTTCATTATTACAACGAACATTCACATTTACAGTTTAAAAAGTATAAAAGCAACCTTAACCTGTAGTGAGTATGGTAATAAGCAGGACTATGACGATACAGTTTCTCTCGAGTCCCTCCGCCAGCGTATGGGACCCTACGGCCGCGCCCAGCCGCCCTATCATGAAGAGGGTACACATCGCCAGGGCTCTGAGGACAAATTTATTACATACTTACACATTTTCTGAGTAATCCGCTATTAGATTGCATAAGTAGGACGTTCTCAAACGTATTTCTTTTCGATCTGCCTATATTAAGATTATTAAGTGACAGCTAGAACTGTAGGGTATTTTTTTCAAACCTTATCCATATTGTGCGATTATAATTAGGTATGTGAATTTGATATATGATTAAATCACGGAAGAAACTATTTACACTCTACAGCTCGTCTGTAGGTATCATAAATCTCGACCGACGCAGTTCAGATGTCGATATTTTCTATCCTATTCCTATTCCGTAATCTGTATATACCTTACATTGAACGGTACACACAACACACCACTTCGATCACGGCTGCAACCGGCACGGTGTTGGCGGCGAGGCCGCACACGTCCGGCACGAACAGCACGATGACTGTGATGTGGTGCGGCAGCAACGCCGTCAGCTGGACAACTAAAAGAGCCAGCTGCAACTGTACCTCATCTTCCTCAGCGAGTATGCGCCCACTGTCGGGCATACGCCTCTTCAAATCTCCAAGCAACCCGATTTGCTACTTCTCTCCTCTGGGCCTGCAATATTTTTGATGTCATCCTCCCATCTTGTTGGAGGTCTGTGGTTGTCTGTGATGTGTGACATGCTGGTAGGGAATACCAGCCACGCCACGGCTGCGGCCAGCACGGTGATGCCGCACATGCCCGGCACGAACAGAACGATGCCCGCGATGAAGTGGGGCAGCAACGCCGTCATGCAGCCCGACAACTACAAGAGCTAGCTGCAACTGTACCTCATACTGGTGGGGAACACCTCGACCACGGCTGCAGCCAGCACGGTGTTGGCGGCGATGCCGCACACGCCCGGCACGAACAGCACGATGCCCGCCATGTAGTGCGGCAGCAACGCCGCCAGCACAATCAACAAGGCGCATGTGCCCATGATGACACCTGCAACACCCATATAATTATTCCTTATTAGAACCTAAACTTATAAATTTATTGTATTGCAAAGGGCGTCTTCTTGATCGAAACGCGCCGCAGTCAAGTATGTAATTAGGTACTAGTGATGAATTATCAATCATACTCCCGAAGTCCCCAAATCCCATGAAAGCTCCACCTACCCGACTACGCCGTTAGCCGACCACCCGTGATTACGCCGAAAGCATAAAAGACGAATAGGACACTTTTAACACACAAAGCGGTAGAAATTTGTACCTGTAGGTATCAGTGAAATATCAAAAATACTTCAAATTTTATCTTAAATGTTTCATGATTTAGTAAAGAGTATATGGAAATAAAAAAAGCTTAAAAACCATCTTACAGTACATTTTTGCTTTTGCCCAGCCTCTTTTCATCCCGAAAGCAATGGCTGCATATATATTGGCTGTAATTATTCCGACGACTGTCGCTATTGGGTACGTGCGTTTTTCCATCTGCACCGGAATACACTCGTCCATTACCAACTGCAAAATTTTGTTATTTAGGTTTTAGTTTGCAATTATAAGGCCAATTAAAGTCAAGATAAGTGCGCCTACCTATAAATATAAGTGCTTGAAGACTATAACACAACAACAGTACATAAGCACAAAACGGTTGCTATTGCATATTATCAGGCTCATCGCGACATCTAACAAAAACTCCTAAGACCAACTTAGCAAAAATGGCTTCGCCAACAAACTGGTCACAGTTTGGCGATATTATCATTAGTAATAATTCTGAAACCGTTAACTTTTCAGGATTTTCCTCAGGTTATCCTACAGATAGGTTAGGTTAGGTTTGTTTTATGGCAATCCTGAAAAGTTACGCGTTTCTGAGAAAAACTAAAAGGTAGACAAACAATACATTATGACTTTATACTATATGGAAAACAATAGAGACCCTAAAAAATACATCACTTGATTTAACACTGTATTACCGTTTTTGTCAACAACTTTTATTGTTCTAAGTTTGGTTGTAAGCAATAGGATGATATTGGTGTTATAATACCCACGTACATCGATATTGCCGTGTAAATCGTTCATAATCCGACACAGACTGAGGCCAGGCTTATTCGGACCGTGTTTCAAAAGTTCGTCCACAATATGTGGCAACCACACGTAAAAAGCATTACTCCTGAAAAACAAAACCTTAATTTTAAATTATTCGATTTTTGGGCTTTTCAATGTCACTGCTCTGCTCCACCATAACAAGTTAACAAGCTTTATAAAATCCACTCAATTACCTATTTACTTGTTAACCTTCTTAACGCCAAGAACACCTAAAGTCGTCGTTAGGTCGTTACTACTTTACTAGTCGTGCCCACCGCGCCATGGACAAATTATAGGTGTTACTCGAATGACGTACGCTGTCAAAGTAACCTTCACACTTTCAAGTAAGGTTTATATTAGCTTGCTTGTGCCCGGGACCTCGTGTCAGTGACGTTTTTGTTTATAATGTAAAGCGTTTAAAGGGTTAACCGTATTCTCGCGCAACAAATTCCAAATTAAAAAGTAAAAACCAATGGCTGTTACGGCTGTTATAGATGGTGAGGCAGTGCCATTATGTAGATATTTGGGCAAGTTATATATCATTTTCGTATAATTTAGGGACGAGGAATTTATTTTTGAACCTTTAAGTCTAAGGAGATTTTGCCTCCTTGTGTGTGTTCTACCGCTTGTAATGGGCTGTGCTCTAAGTAATTTATTGACATGATGTCAACGTCCACTTTCTATCACCACACCGCTCGCCGCAGGTTGTTCATCCTCATACCCTAGAGCCTGAATGGTCGCGAACTGTGCGGTTTAAGAGGAATTTCCTCCCGCGGACGCTCCGACTGTAGGATGAGCTCCCTCTGCCGAGGTTTTCCTGATGGTCTGCAGTATGGAGTTCTTCAAAAAAGGAGTGTACAGGTTTTTACAGGGTCGGCAACGCACATGTATACCCATAGGCTACGGTGACTGCTTACCATCAGGCGGGCCGTATGCTTGTATGCCACTGACGTGGTATATAAAAAGGACGCCATGAATGGTGGTAACTTCACTTACTGCATAAAAACCATGAAGTTACAGATATGACTTAAAATTACACATCTCAGCAATGGTGGCTTTATCATATATTTCATTCGCGCTATGGACTCTTTAAATTTTGGACTGTTAATAGGAGGGCAAACTATCTCTTTTATCTGAAAGGAAAAAACAGTTTTAATTACAAATATTAAGTAATTAAATTTAGCAGTGACCCTGCCTACGAAGCTGATGTTGATCTGAGTTCAAATCTCGGTAAAAGCATTTTGTGTGATAGGTGTATGTATTTTTCGTTGCTGTTATGGAATATCTTTCTATTCGATATATCGTCGTCTAGTATCCACGACACAAGCCTTATTGAGTTTAATATCAGGACCTGATAAATTTATCTCGGATTGCGCCATAATATTAGATAGGGGTACCTTACCGGGTACTCAGCGGCTGTTTTTTTCTGGTTCCACGAATAGATCTTAGCCAAGACGGCTAAGGTTTCCGGGCCGCCCTTTGTGGACAGCAGGTAGGAGGGGCTCTCAGGCAGGATGGCCATGCCGACACAGGCGGTGATGCCCCAGATTGTGTACGCCCACATCAGAACCCGCCATGGCACGATTTTAAGGGCGCCATCGCCGAAAGAGAACTTTAGCGGCAATAGAATCCAGGCGAATACTAGAAGTTATATGAAGAAAATCAATCAAATGATAGAGCTTGCTAATACATTATCGATCATGTAGCTACTTCAAATCCAATAATTTAAGAACTTTTAACCGTTTTCTTTTAAAATTCAACGAAGTCATTGATACTTCTTGGCTTGGGTGGTTTATATAAGTACCATTGTAATTTAGTAAATCTCACTTAAGATTAGTCCTCATAAATTTAATTTGTTTGCACCGAAGCAAAAACTATAGGTAAATTGAGACGAACGCACAAGTTCCTTATTTTGCGCGTCCGTTTCAGTTAAACTAAAGTAGGATCAAGGATTTTGATGATTTCTGCGCCATTTATTATCTTGTCAAAGTGCCAATAATATGAGATCTAGCACTCATATTAATTGTCAATGTGACAAGGCACGAAATGGAACACAACTTAAATTCCTTAAAAATAAATTCATTGACTACATGTTGTTTAGGTACATGACTTCAGCTAATTTAATCTCCGCCTCTGTGTGCCTGGTTCTTAATATCATATTCCAAAAGTCCAAAAGGCAAGTTGAGTAAGCAGACACTTACAGGGCATGGCTAAGTAAGAACCCGCGATAAAGGCCGAGCCCCATGCGATGGATGCGGCGCGTCTAGATGGGGAAGTTAGCTCCCCCAGGTACACGTACGCAGTAGCACAGGAAGCTGAAATCCTGGGGAGACGAGAGCCCTGGATTACAAATAGTTAAATAGAGACTGATAGGGCACAAAACATGACAACGCTAAGCGCATCCTATTCCGGTTCCTTCTGATGGTACATCCCATTAATTTTCTCTTAAGCGTTTTACTGTTTTTCGCTTTTACATTTAACTTCATGTCAACTTTGTTCATAGAAAAATATATACCTATCTACATAGTATATAAAAAATAACAGGTTACTGTCGGTCGTCAAATATCAAATCGAACAAGTTTCAAATCGATGCTATTTGAAAGCTTGTAAACAAATCTTTCTTACAAACTTGCATTTTCTTAGGCGTGTATTACAAACTAGTATAGACTTACAGAGTACCAGTGACAATTCGCAGCAGGAACATGGACCAGAAGTTCGTAGACAAAGACGATAGCAAGGAGAACAGGACGGCCAGCACGGTCGCGGGCAGCATGGTCTTACGCCGCCCATACTTGTCACCGAGGTACCCCCACACTATTGCCGGCACCACCACACCTTCCGATCAATAAACGTCAACATTTTTCTTAAATCGCTAATCGCATTTTGTTCTTTTTAGGGTTCCGTACCCAAAGAGTAAAAACGGGAACTTATTACTAAGACTCCGCTGTCCGTGCGTCTGTCGGTCTGTCACCAGGCTGTATCTCATGAACCGTGATAGCTAGACAGTTGAAATTTTCACAGATGATGCCGCTATAACAACAAATACTAAAAACAGAATAAAATAAATATTTAAGTGGGGCTCCCATACAATACACGTGATTTTTTGTCGTTTTTTTTTGCGTAATGTTGCTGAACCCTTTGTGCGCGAGTCCGACTGGCACTTGGCCGGTTTTTATCTTTGCAAAGCTAACAAATTCAAATCTTCGAATAAAAGGACGATTGCTAGAATTCTTTTTTGCACTGCCTATCTGTAAGTATAAGGATGTACTCTCTGCTGGCTGCTTTCGGCCATGCGGACTGCTTCAGCTCTGTTGCTGGAGGTGTTCATGTGCTCGCGTGTGGCTCTTGTAGATGATCATATTTATGAGGAGTGAAGACCCGTGCGCACAACAGGTACGAGAGCATCATTATTACATAGCATCAATCATGCCATGTTGTTGTATGGTATACAATTATTCATAAGTACCTAACAATTAACGAGTTCTAGAACATTAGACCTCTTCGAGAGACTATTGTGACTATTGTGAGCTTGAGTTTTCCTTACACTTCGGCTCTTACCTAAATAAGCCACTTCACGTTTGGTTTAAATAAACCACTGTCGTCCGCCTCACCTATGAATGTAGCAGCAGAAATCGCGCCGCGCTGTCCTATAGTGACTTGCAGGTCGCAATCCGCCGTGTTCAACACGTAGCCCAGGCCCAGGCATTCTACGGTCACGTAGAGCAGGATGAACCCATTGGTGAACAAGGCTAGGTAATTGAATCTACCGTGCCCTGGAAACATTCAACTGCTGTTAAAGTGTCAGCAAACCATAGCATTGACCTTCTTAAACAGTACCGTCCAATAAACATTTTCTCAAAGCACACATAATTATTTTTTAAGTAACAATGTGAATGTGAATTTCTAAGTCAATTTGTTTTACGGACACACTACACCAGAGTTTTTTTTACAATAAATATAACAGTCTGCTATTAACTGTTGCACTCTACATACAAACACAAGGTAAATACTTTATTTGTAACAAGTGCTCTACAGAAGGTAATAATAGGTTATTTCAGATTTTACGCAGAACTTACCATTAATCGAATTATTTGGATTATACGATGTGACATTCGTTTTAAATTCGTTAAGTATGAAAATCTTACCAGTAAGTTCATAAGCTTCTTCAAATGTTGTCATTTAATTTAGAAATAGACAAACACCCGTCACTGCAGTAAACAAACACACGATACAGTTTACAAAGCATTTAGTGCCCTTACCACAAATACTTAATTATCTACAGACTTCTGAGTAGATGTTCATGACAACTTTAAATTTCTCGTGCTTTTTGACCTGTTAAAAATCAAATCAAATATTTTGTAAGACTCAAAGCAATCGTTGAAAATATCTAATAAAAGAAAACGCCGAAAGGAACTTACCAAGTTTGTCTTTGAAGAGAACAGATACGATAGTGACCGGGGTAGTGTAACTAGGTATAGTAGCAATAATATATAAAGTTCGTTAAATGTGATAAATCTATTGAACAGCAATGCATTTAAATCTGTTTATTATTTCACACTTAAGCTAACATTATAAAAAAATAATTATAAATTTTTACTGTAAATTTCGTTCATTGAATTTTGACAGAATTCAACCAAATATGACGTGAAAGAAGATGCATTTTTTTTATTCTATCGGTATCCCAAACGGTAGCATCAATTCGATCTAAGAAGAATTTAAAATATAAATATGATAAATATGATTAAGGAATGTTTTTTCGTTGTAAGTTAAAATGAAATGAAACAGCATTTTGATTTTCAATCCATCCCTTTAGTTGTAAAATGGGTAGGTAGGTATATCTGGTTTGGACCAAAGGACCAATCAACTATAGGAATAAGAACAACTATCTTTGATGTCTATCATGTCATTTAAAATTCTATGTCAACCTTGTCAAAAATACAAGAACCGACTTTATAAAGTACTGATAGTAAGAGATTGCTCCCTGCTGAGATCTTTCTAGATTCCCTTCTATTTTCCACATCTTCATACTTCGGTCCATCGCCTGTAGTTCTTGCTGAGTCCTGAGTTACTGTAAAGGCAATAAAAGAAACTTAATAATTTCCATCTGGTGAGTGATTTGCACGATTCCTATTGTTGATAAGTGTTTAGAACCAATGGATATCTTCTTAGATTACTTCGATTTCCATATAGCTACTTAATTGTACAAATGTTCGCTGGTCTTTGACCCTTATAAGAAATGGTCGAGAACACAATGCCGATCTGAAAACTAGCAATTACTCATAATATTATGTTAATTGTTGGATTTGGGTACTGGGAGCTCTAAACGAGGAACGGGCCACATCACCTGGGAGATTTTCACCTCAGTCACCTGCGAGACTGCATCGCGCAGTTTCGGGGTCCCCACTAAGTATGAAGCCCAACAACATTCTTGGTACCTACCTACTGAAAGTTTGGTCTGGTTTTCGAATCGAAACGTCTGAACTACATGTAGGTACACTTAGATGCAAAAGTGCACACCCACTTTATGAATGGAATGGGTATGCACTTCTGCAGCTCGCTGTATCTTATTTATCTTGTATTGTATTTCGCCTTTCGTAACAAATAAAACACAATGTAATTTTTTGTATATTATCAATCATATCATAACTGAATTTGTTATGATAAACGCTGGTTGTGTCAGTTGTGTATTTTGCACTTAGCGGAATATTATCAAGCATCAGATAAAGTTGTGTGCTACTCGCCGACAGGTGGCTTTATCTCGTAAATCTCGTTATTCTCGTTCACGCACTACTCGCTACACAACATTCTAGTTTCAACGCTGGCAGCTAGGTGGAGCGGTTTACGATAAGGTCATTGAATCGTGGCTTGTTCCTACCATTCCGTTTTTTTTTCTCGCCAGTTCACTCACCACATGACAGAGCGTAGTGGTCGGCTGCGGCCAAAGAGTGTTGTTCTATGCAAAACAATAGATTAATTTCTCACAAGTGAATGAAACAGGTGTGCAATGCTGTGTCACTAATTTTGCAGTGACTGTCTTCAAACTAATGCAAACTTTTATTGAAGTGTTTTAAGAATTTAACGTAGTTTTTCCGTTAAATTAATTTCGGAAGTGTGACAAAGTAGAAACTTTCTCGTGTTATCAAATTTTGCGGTGTTTTGTGTGAACAGCGGTGCTAAAATGAGCTGTATTTGCTGTTGCTGTTAGTGTTTCGCTGTAATCCATCAAGATGACTACAGACAGGTTCCATAAGTAAGTGTCCTGTCCACTTGGTCCGTTTGATAAGATTTAATAATACATATAAGTATAGGTATGTCTGATAATAATGGTAGATAATGTTATCGTTATCCTTACATGCATACCACGGTTTTAAGAAATTATATTTAATGCCTATCCTATCCCTTACTTATTTACCTAATATGACAGGTACCCAGGTACTTAATTAGGTAGGTACCTACTTAGAATGTTACCTAAATGGATCCTCAGATTCCTGAGGGATCGGGACAAGCACGATAGGCACGTAACGGACGGTTACAGTTTACGGTTCAATTTGTACTGGTTAATGGTTAATTGCAATTAACGTTCGGCCAACACTGGCTACATGTCTCATCATAATATACGTAGTGGTAGGTAGCCTTGTTTTTACCACAACAGAAGTTAATTGTTATTAAGGACATTAATTTATAATCGTCACTTTCACCTCCCTGTTTTATGTACAATAAACTGTTTACATACATACATACATTCACCCATTAATTTAGACAAATAGGTCTACATTTTTACGTAGCTACTAAATAAGATAGAACTACCGTACTCTATGATTTAGTACCTTCTATTCCATTTTATCCTACTATTTACATACCTATGTACACTGTTGGCCGTACGTTAATTGCAATTAACCATTAACCAGTACAAATTGAACGTTAATGGACGGTTACAGTTTACGGTTCTATTTGTAATAGTTAATGGTTAATTGCATTAATGTTTCAGCTAACACTGCCTTTGTAGAACTTGATAGTAGTATTGGCGTACCCACCTGTATGTTTAAATAATACGTAGGTACCTACATTACCAAAAATGTATCTGAAACTCTGTAAAAGCGCTACTATTTAATAAATAAGAAGTGCGTTGATGTCTTTTTTAATTTATCTACTGAGATACTTACATAATTTTGTTTAATTATTTAGGTTTAGAGTTACCAAGAAATCACGCTCCCAATTTAATATTTGTCTGAATTTTAGGTCTATCACGTTTCCTTTACAAATCACTTGTTTTAAAGCACCTATAACTTAAAATAATAAATTTTCGATTGAAGTTTAAATGTCGTGGACAGATTAGTGTCGCTCTTAAAGTTAAATCGCCCACGTACGGTATACTTAAGTATACCTATCATAGTAGCAAGGATTTTCATAAATTTCATATTCCAATTTCAAAGAACACATTTAGCGGATAGAAAAGTACATACCTACCTAAAAGGCTAGATTCCGAATATAATTAACGGTTTTTTTTGTAAATTCTATTTAGTCTAGTAAGTACTACTGTACCTAAAGGTTTACAGAATTATATAATATACCGTACAACGTAAAATTTTAAATATAAATCGTACATTTATTACAAAAAGCATAAATTTCAACAATAATTCTCGCCGAACTACCTACCAAATACCTATTATATTCTGATGTTGAATAGTACCAGTACCACTCGGAACCGGAAGCCATAGGAAGGAGACACGCTCCGTGCCCCGGTTCATACCGAAAACCGGCCAAGTTCAATGTCCCTTCAATATTAATCATCCTACATCACCACGTACATCACCAACACAATCTCATTTTATATGACTACTATACCTACTAATAGGTACCCAGAATTAGAACTGATTAATAGTTGTAGGTGTGTACCACCACCACCTATATATATAGGTATTTCATGAGATTTCATTCGTATAATAACTTAGGTAACTGGGTATTTTTATTTACCTGGCTTCGTATTCATACCTTCTCAATCATATTTGTGACGTTCCATGCTAAAGGGTCCTTATGCTCGATATGGAGTTAAGCATGGATCCTAAAACTACGTTATACAAAAAAAACCGTGACCTTAGAGGGTACTTAGGTAGGTACGATACTTTTTTTTGAAAAATCATCAAACCTACACATGCTAAAACCGCGTTTTTGAGAGAAAATTTAAGGTTTGAAACGTATTTTAACTATGTCAACTATCACTTATTCTATGACTATGTCCCCGTTGGAAGTTACATAGATGATGATTGAATATGTATCTTAAGGTGTTTTTATTTGAAATACACCAATATTTATTTCTATGTAATAAAAGTATGCCTCATCTTTACACTGGTACAAAACTGAAACCGTTGAATATTGAAGGTTGCCAATATTCAGGCCTAAACTACGCTTATTATTTAACGATTTGCACCATATTTCTAGAATCTGGTTAAATGCGTTGTAAAATTCTTTTAACTTTTTCTCAAAAACGCGGTATTAGGATGTGTAGGTTTGATGAATTTATTTTTAAAGGACTTAGGGTCATGTTTTTTATTTCATTGTTTACCTATAATACCAAATGCAATTTAATTGATACCAGCATTACCAGCACAATGTTTACGGACATTGCACACACACCTGGCGAGGGTGTTACTCCGACATTACCCAAGTTTAGATCTTAAATTGTCATTATTAAGGTTCAAATAGGTGTGTCGCAGTTTTATCAGCTTATCGATTGTTATGGCTTAGGACCGTGTTGCCGCGGTGACCGATGATTGCTTGCATGTTTGGAAGGGTTCAATAGCGTTCATAAAACTACAAATTATAGGTACATGTACATACCTAAAATATTAACTACAGCATAAGATAGTTTTTATCTCAGAAATCATCCCTTAACCCTTTTCCAAGCCCCACCAATATACACGATTTTCCCAAAAAATCCAAAAATATTCCAATTCATTCACCTTTGAAGATTAATTTGAAGACAAGTCATATTTCTCGAAAGTCCAATCTAATTTGCACCTTATATTTGATTATTAAGGTTGAAATTCTATTGGCGCGTATGTTGTGGTCGATGAATCGTACTAAATATGCCTGGAGGGGGGTGGATGCCGTGGATGTTTGTATGGGGAATCAATAACCGCTGAACCGATTTAGATGAAACTTGGTACGGAGTACGGAGATACATAGTTTGAGTTGTGGGGATGGATATAGAATAGTTTTATTCCCAAAATCGTTACCTCTTCACGCACAACCCACTGAACCGATTTAGATTAAATTTCGTATGGAGGACATAGGATATAGTTTTTATCCCGGAAATCAGGGGAATGAAAAAGGAGTGAATTTTTTTATGGAAGTGGTGAATAGAAATACCTAGTACCTAGCACCTACTTATTTTGCTTAAGTCGTTTGCTTCCATCCAGGGTAATTGCCTGCCAGATATCTAAGTAGTTACTTGTTTCCACTGGTGTTATAAAAACCACTAAAGGTGCCAAATTGCAGCAATTTGGCTCGGTTAATTAATTACATAATCGTCAGCGTAACAAGAAGCGCGGTCATGAAAAGTGAACCATACCTCATTGTTGTGACTTTCCCTCGGATGAGCAGTGCGGATTCACAGAGTAGCGCTTGCAAGCATTAAGTACTCAATTTCTCAAGTGACTTCTTAACTCTAATGTTCTTGTTAACACGCATGTCAACGTGGAAGGCACTGTGATGTAAAGAAGTAGCTACTCTAATTACAGCAAGATGTCTTACAAGCGGGATGCGTGACAACAACAAACAAGATGACAAAATTTAGTTTGTCAAAGGACTGTCTCATTTCAAACATAGACAGAGAGAATCATACTATCTTTGTCTTAGACTAGTACTAGCACCCAAAAGAAAAGGATGAGTATAGTTTTTTTTGTTCTTATTTACTGTTAATTTGGTTTGACCAACTATAAATATCTCTTTGATTCGAGAAGACGTCCCATCACTTCTATGATACAATATATATAATACGTGGCAGCTATATGGGTACCTATAACTAATAGCTACTCTTGTGATAAAGTGTTATTTATAATGAATAGTTATTTAGGTACTTCCTATTTTGATCATCATCATATGATGATATGGGTCTGCCTCTACTCAATCATCCCTTTCCCTGTCCAGTAAGGGATACCATATTCATTATTTTACTTAGCTGTAAATGTAATAAAACGTTTCCGTCACATGAATAGGTACCACTGCTACTTCTATTCAACTATTCGCTGAATATATCCCATCGAATGAGTAGAGTCTCGTCATTAACATTGTATCGCCACACCATAGCGAAAAATATGCGACACATATTATCAACGCGTGTCGCATATGTATCGCAGCTCTTCAGGTATATACTACATCACAAGTATTTAATAGAGATATGAGATAAGTATAACATTTAATTCAAATGCAACAGCAAAATCATTTTACATGGAAATCATTTAATGCGATGTATTCCTAATGTACTCAACAGCTCATGTGTATTTTGTACCTATTGGTATGCACCATGTTAGGTTCATACCATACCCTACGCACAACGGCTCTCGCACTCAGCTTCTCTGCTGCGGAATATGCATGCCCAGTTTGGAATAATTCTACACATGCTGCCCAGGTTGACATAGCTCTCAACGAGTCCTGCCGCCTAATAACTGGATGCCTAAAACCCACCAAACGTGACCACCTATACCAACTGAGTGGAATTGCACCGCCGGACATACGCAGAGGCGTAGCCGTGGCTGTGGAGCGAGAAAAACAATTACGCGACCCGCGTCACCCACTGCACGACCACAAACCAGTTGCTGCAAGGCTTAAGTCCCGGAAGAGCTTCATTACAAATTCAGCTCTACACCACCAAACCCCCCAAGAGACTCGCCTCAAATCATGGAACCTGCAACTCAGCGAGACATCGTTACGAATACCAGCTGCGGAACACCTGCCTCCAGGGGGAAAGGAAAAGTGGGCAGTATGGAAAGCCCTTAACAGACTTAGAACGGGAGTTGGTCGGTCAAAAGATAATCTTCTGAGATGGGGAATTGGGCGACAAGGTGATACATTCTGCGAGTGTGGAGTAACCCAAACAACAATACACATGAGACAGTGTTCTCTGTGCTCAACGATGTGCACTGAGGAAGATCTCCTGAGGGCCACACCCCGAGGGCTAGAAGTGGCAAAACATTGGCAGACAAAAATTTAGTTTAAGAAGTTTGATCCCTCTACACGAGCAAGAAGAAGAAGGTTCATACCAATAGGTAGGCGCCTAATAAGGTGTAGGTAACAATTTACTTGTACTAACTAACTAGGTGTAATTATTTATAACTCGTAACAATCAAGATAAATATATACGACTATCGATAATGACAAAAACCAATTTAACCAATACTAAATTATTTTTCTGATACCTACCTACTCTTTCATTACGTCTCATTTGCTTGAATTTTATAAATAAATAAAACGTGATTAACCAATCATCATCATCATACAGATGAGTTCCACACTTAGGTCCTCTGTGGTTTATATCGGTTTGGCGATTTCGTAAATGGAGTTTGTCTACTCCTATAAATACACCATGACTCCAGCAGGCGCAGCACGGTTCTATTTTTGTCGTCTATCACTATGCCCGTCACTTTTGCACTTACATACTTGTTAGAACGTGACAGGCATGGTGACAAGGGATAAAAATGCGACCGTGCTACCCCCGCAGAGTAGCCTTACCACGACTGCCTTAATACTTAGCAGTGTCAAACTCTCATATTCGCTCACGTTTGCACTAATATGCGAGTACGAGCGAGATGCATTGAAAGTAAGTTACGCACACGCAATCGAATATGTCAGTGTCACTGTCAAACAGTTTGACAGTTCGTAGACTAATAATATTAGTCTAATGCCGTTTGAGAAATGGGCCCTAGGTGTGTCGTCGTGTCACGAACCGAACTACACCGCATCACTTGCGTTCCTAGAGCCAGCAACCTTATCCCTAGAGATATAGGAACCAGAGGCGAAACTATGTAGGTTGAAGGTATACTCGGCATTAAATTAGTTAGTTTTCCTGGCGGTTGGTAGTTTCCTTACCTTAAAGGGACTGGACTTAAAAACTAGGTACAATACAAGCCTAGGTTTGGAATGAACTGGGGTTTGGAATTCGCACGCCTCCCCACATCCCCATTCTGCACATTTCCCCACACTACTATTCCTCCTGGTAGCGCTTGCCCGGAATGCCCGGTTGCATTGTAAATGACCCCGGCCCGGAGTCGGTGTCGGTGGGTACAACAATTCTACCAATTGGCGTAGGTCCCAGTTTTACGCAAGAGGTTCCAGTTCCTGGGGGACTAGTCTTTTTGATTAAGAGACCCCGGCAAGCTCGGCCGAATTACACCTTCCTATACAAACGGAGTTTCCTTTCATTTTAAATGTGTTGGATTGTAATGAAACTTTACACATACAATAACATGAAATATATCTAGGTCTGTAATTAGTTTATATAGCTCCAGTTTATAAAACAAACGAAATAGAGCAAATCAAGTTTTGTATGAAAACCTTAAATTCGCTGTATTTTTTAACTATGGTATCTGAAGCTACATAAACTTATTACAGACATAGATATACCTTATCCTATTGTAAGTACAAAGTTTCAAAGCAAACGGGCTACTCGTTTTAAAATGAGAGCGTAACTACGAGTATGTTTGTATGGAGAACCGAGCTTGCCGGGGGCCCTTAGTAGAAGGAAAAACATTCCCTAGTTATCACGTAGGTAATTTACTAAGTACTTACATAAGAAAGCAAAGACTGGCCTTTGTAGGTACTTATAATATATTTTTGTCAAAACTTTAGGGGCGAGTCCTAAATAAAATAGTTAATAACAATGAACAATATTGACGACCGATGATGATGACGTCAGTCATTCAGATATTAAACATGATCGTTAATGTTATAACGCTGTAAAAAACGATAACAGCATAATATTTACTTCAATAAAAGCCGCAAACTTAACAAGTTCGGCCGAATTTCACCTTCCCATACTACGTGTAGGATTGTAATGAAACTTTGCACAATGAAATGAGGTATATCTAGGTCTGTAATTAGTTTATATAGCTCTAGTATATAATATAGAACAAACGAAATAGAGCAAAAACAAGTTTTGTATGAAAGACTTAAATTCGCTGTATTTTTTTTACTATGGTATGTGAAGCTACATAAACTAATTACAGACCTAGATATACCTTATCCTATTGTAAGTACAAAGTGCCAGATCAATCTAGCTAGTTGTTTTAAAATGAGAGCTAAATACTTATGTTACAATTACTGTATATCTATTAATTAGTTTTCCCCAGCAATATAATCGTAGCGACCACTGTGACGCCGCGACAATCTCTATTTCACACCGCTGTATGCTCAGACATTTATATATATATATCTGTGCCCTGTTTATCAAAACTTACAAGTCTACAAGTTCACAAGTTACACCTTACAAGAATTTTTTTACAAGTTCGTGTAAATTATGTTTATCAAAAAAAACCTACAAGGTTTGTACAATTGGACCCTTGTAAATTCCACTTGTAAGTTCTAAAATCAAAATAATGTGCCGTCACCAAGGGTCTGACACTCTTTGATAGAGAAAGATAGTCTTATTGCAATTTCTATAAGAGGAAAGAGAAAATAGTGCCATGCTTTATCCTTATCACCGACCGGGTTTTTTTTCATGGTCGGGTTATGGCAGCATAGGTAGGAGGCGATGGCGAAATACCGAAATTTGGTGAAAGAGAAAAAGGATTATGCTGCCATACATTAACCTGTCAATACATGAATATGTCTTTCTCTTACCCCTGGTCGCTCGGTTTCATGTCTATAACTACTATACTATGTCTATGGCCGTCACGTTCTTTTCCCGCCATGTCACAGTTTTTTTTTAAATCGATTATGCTCTACTTAAACGCATGGCTGAATGGTATATTGTCTGTGCCTGATATGAAAAGTTCAATAAAAATAGTAGCGACAAAATTGTTTTTCCGCTCATTTCCCGTCTATTGAAACTATAATTGGACAAGTATTCATTAGTAGCAGAATTTTGAAATTGAGAGAGAGAGAGAGAAGACACTCGTTAACTTGTAATACGGAATGGAGGGTCGCCGGGCACTCTAAGGTTTTTGCATGATTTTTTACAAGTTGTAACTTACGCAGAATTTTTTGATAAACAAAATCACGAATATACGTGTAAAAATATACTTGTGAAATTAAAAACGACACTTGTAACTTGTAATTTACAAATGCAGTTTTGATGAACAGATACATGTAATAATGAAAAATTTTACAGGCAAAATGCTTGTAATACAAGGCTTGTAAGTTTTGATAAACAGGGTACTGATCTGATGGCGACCGACTGTTGCTGTACAATTGCATGGATACATTATTAATTCATTAAGTGTCCATGGACTTTTGAAGTTGAGTATACATTCAATTTTTAACAGCTTATAGGAAGCCAGATTATTTTAAAGTAATTGACTGTATGTTTGGTTTCAGGGCGGCCAAAGACGGCCTGCTGGAGGTGCTGCGCGAGGCGACGCGCAAGGAATGCAACAACAAGGACGAATCCGGAATGACGCCTACTCTCTGGGCCGCTTTCGAGGGCCACGTCGAGGCGCTGCGCCTGCTCTGCGGCCGAGGGTCGGTATTAGCTACCTTTTTTTATAAATACTTCAAAAAAGAATCCGTAAATAACAAGACAGGCTGTGGAGTTTTTGCCAGAGATGATGAGTAAGGAAAGCAACGACACTCATTGGGCCGCTTTCGAGGGCCACGTCGAGGCGCTGCGCCTACTCTGCGGGCGAGGGTTGGTATTTATCTTTATAAATACTTCTAAAAAATAAGCATACAGGTTTACTGGCGTTTTTGCGAGAGGTTACGAATAAAACTTGAGTGATTTCGAAAGTCACATTTTTAAAAGCTAAAACCATTGGGCACATGGCACATATATTCATACAGGTAACAATAGGGCGTAATTAAGCCGGTTCAGCGTCACAACATAAGTGCTGCAATAAATACGTCATTAATACCTAGAAATTTACTGCCATCGATCGATAAAGATTATAGCGACAAGGAGCCAAGCCTCGATAGTGTAGCTTTATTGAAACAACATTGCTGCATGATGCTTATTGATGCCTATAATCATATCACATTCGTGATCCTTAATTGTTTAAGGATTTAGCTCCCTACGTAGTTATGTACGTGCTAATAAGGGGTTTGTGTATCCCACCTACCTTGTTAGTAAGCACTATTATGTTATTATTTGTTTCAGAGGTGAACCCGACAAAGCAGACTACTTCGGTAACACGGCCCTGCACCTCGCTTCAGCGCGGGGGCACAAGGAATGCGTCACATTCCTGGTAAACTTCGGGGCTAATGTGTACACGATGGACGTGGACGGCCACACAGCTCAGGAGCTGGCCGCTATCAACGGGAGGGATGATATATTGCGGTTCCTGGATCAGGCCACTGCTAAGTTGGAGAATAATGATAAGTGAGTACGAATCGGCTGTTTCTGTAACCTCTTGAGTAGATCGCTGCGTTATATATACTACCTGTGAGCCCCAAAGCATCACAAACCTGGAGATTTCCAACTAAGGAACAAATCAAATTATTTTTATGAAATATTTTGATTTGTGTTTTTTAAGTAGTAACACTACTATATATGTATAAATTTTAAACTGAAATAGATATCATACTCACACACATGATTTGCCGGACTCCTACACAGCACTATGCTGCACAACAGTTTTGCCTCCGGTTCCAAACCAACATAATTATCATAATTTTAAACTAACACGGGACTTAATCGCGTAAAAACTTACGTTTATTCATCATGTTCGAAACGTCAGGCCATAAATAAACGTAAGTTTTTACGCGATTGTCCCGTGTTAGTTTAATATTATGAGTAAAAATCGTGTTAGTTTAAACCAATATGTCATATCATATTTCCAAATTATCTTGAAGGCACGCTTTACACGCAAAAAAATAACCCTGTCTCATAACACAAACGAAACCATGTAAAATTGACTTAGTCCTGTAATATCTAACTACTTACTTGTGATTAAACGTAAGATATGAATAAAATAAAAGAGAAAAACATTTATTGCAAAAGCCTTCTTCAACAGGACGACCATCCACACGACGACAATGTCCAACCTAATTTTAAACCGATTTCTATTTTACAGAAAAAAGGCGAAATCCATGAAAGAGAAAGCTAAGAAAGACCACGAAAAATCTCATAAACAATACCAAAAGCGACAGAGCAAAGCTGAGATTATGGCTGAAAAAGAATTAAAGAAGCTAGCAAAGGAGTGGGACCAGGGGTACAACGAGGATGTGTCCACGATGCCCCACAGGCCTAGCACCGTGCTCATGGCTCTGAAGCAGAAGATGACCAGGTCCACAAGCCAGGGTTAGTTGCTGTCACTTTACAAGCTTTTTTATTCATGTTTCCCATTGTTTGTTATTAAAAATAAAAATATACATTTCCCGATTTTCATGGCGATTGGTGACTACAATCTTTTGTTAATTTGTTCCCGTTCCCACTACTTCATAATACGTGTAATTAAAGTCAAGTTAAAATTGCGTAATATAAATCCGAGGCAGGCAGTAGCGTATAGCCAAAGAGAATTGATTGTAATAGAGAGGTAGTCTAAGAAAAAAAACATGCCCCTTACATTGACATCCAAAACAGAAGGCGCCGTCACTGAATTGTCAAACGTTAACTTTTGACAATCAGAGTTACTGCAAAATGTATGGAGCTGTACAGCGCCATCTCGTGTTGTTGTCAAATTGTCATTACTCATTGTCTTAGATTTTACACATCTTACTCAGTCAATGTATCTTTGGTATAGCTGGCACTGGCACGTACATAGACATAGATGTAGGTAGAGTAATAATAATAATGAGGACGTTACCTATTTTACAGTACAGTTGGTGCTACTTTCTCGCACTAGTTCTCGCACTAGTGCGTAAAAGAGCACTTTTCGTGCATATGTCGAAAGTTTAAAGGGCCATATGTACTGTAAGAACGAACTCCCTGCGGTCGTGTTTTAATTTATCGCCACTCGTTTCGAATTTCCTCTTTTCCGCACTTGTATCGTAATAGTTATTTACGATACAAGTGCGGAAAGGAGGAAATTCGAAACGAGTGGCGATAGATTAAAACACGACCGCAGGGAGTGTTTTAAATCGACACGAGTTGCGAATTACCTATTCGCACGTGTATCGTACAACGTTTTACAGTACATATGGCCCTTTAAACTTTCGACATATGCACGAAAAGTGCTATTTGACGCACTAGTGCGAGAAAGTAGCACCATATGTACTGTAAATAACTATTTAAACTGATTGAAGTTAATAGGTTAAGATATTCGTCATGTATTTATTAGATGTTAGTCACTGCATGATATGATCTCACAACTGAACGATTATGCTCCTACACAACATGATAAAGCCAGAAATAAGTTTGAAGTTTGAGAACAATTACCAGGAACCTACTTTTTAACCATTTTAATTGTTTGTCAGGTAACTTACTCGCTGACGAGCAGCCTCGACCAACATATAGTGCTTTAGTTGGAACAGTAAACTCGGGCGCCCGCGGGCGCGGCGCCGTCTACAAGAAGGCTTTAGCTAGCAAAATGAAGAACGGCACAGTGGGTCGTGCTGGGCCGACTGATGATTTCAAGGTATACCTGAATTTAGGCGTGAAGAGGTACCTATCTTAATTTACTTGAGAATGCCCAATCTTAATGCCCAATGCCAGAGATGGCTCAAATGAAGCTTTCCATCAGAGAAGGGTCCTTATACACATGAAGCATAACGACCCTTCTCTGGTGGAAAGCCACCTATTGTTTAAAATTTATGTACCTATTTTAAAATATTACTTAAATCATCAGGGTTGACTAACTTACATGGTTAGATATGACGCCAGCTTAGCTCTTATAATACACGGTAGCTAAAAAATAAGTGCATTCCCGTTGCCAGGGAGGTTTTGGGATTATCAAGGATCAGTATAATCCCAAAACCTCCCTGGCAACGGGAATGCACTCATTGTTTAGCCAGCCTGTATATACGTACTACTTATACGTACTTACATGAAACTTCTCGCTCAATAATGACTTCAATGGCAGATCAGTGCTAGAGTATTCAGGATGGTGCTGAATCGGCGACAATGTAGTTTATTAATTGACAACGAAATAGCGACACAGTAGCGCTTGCTTCCTTAGACCCGATGTTGTTCTTATAAGATAAATAAATGGATACCTGATTTATTTAGTAACGATACAATGTGCAATTGTTCTATAAATGTTGGCAACAGGTTGGCGAGGTGGAGCACGGCGGCCGGCGGTCCGTGACGTCACTGAGCGGCGTGAGACGCGACTCTGAGGTCATGTACGTGGGTACCTTCGGCGCCGGCCCTCAGGCTCGCGGCGAACTCAACAACGTGTTCAAACAACAGCAAGCACCGACGGAGCGACAGCCACTCACTAGGTTAGTCAACTACCTATTAATACCTGCAGTGTGTCACCAGACGACTCCAGGATTTAACCCCTCCTTCAAAAGGTCCTGGAATCCTCTGCATGAGATAGCATAGAAGGCGCAAAATGTTTTTTTGGGAATTAAAATACCTCATTGGATAGTAGGTAGGTACAGGTTTCGTCTTTCACAGATTTTTTGATGAGATAAGTTCGACTGCGTTATTTTTCTTCTGTTTTATCTTTTCCCCATGGCTGACTGGTAGCAATGTGGCCTGAACTCATTTCTCGTTTCGACGTTTGTATTTTATTTTTTATGATGCAATACATTAGATTAGATAAAAAACGTTCAAATGACTCAAAATTTCTTAATAATCTTGGCCTTCTCAAGGTAAGGATGTGTTCCATTGTGAGTATTGGTGAGATGAAACAAAAACATGACATCATGTTTGTTTTCCCAGATCGCTGAGCCAGCCTGATTTCACGGCAGCACAAGGCGAGGACAGCGGAATTGGACAAGAGGTGCTACTACAGGAACCCGCCAGTATATTCGACCGGCCTGGTTTCGGGAGCGTCGCATTCCGGTTAGTTAGTCAATTGCGACTTACGAGATTTGAATAACGATGCGACGTTTTTTTTTACAATATACCTTGTATATTCTTTGTTTCGAAAGACAAAATGATATGCTGTCTGGATGATAGTTGTAGTTGTTTCCGAGGTAGTTGCTTTACTTTAAACGGCCTTGTTCAGCGTTATCATTGCATTGTGTCCACAGACGATCAATAACAGCAACGCTGGGGGCACTGCCCGCGGGCGGTGCACCAGGCGAAGACATGTCCATCGGCTCCGCGGGCTCGCTGGCGGCGCGCCACGCCTACCAGCCCGCTGAATGGAACTCCGCGCAATCGGGTATTAAGTTACTCAAATTATATTATAACTAAATAGTAGGTTATACGCGCTCCAAAATTGAAGCACTTGTGACTATTGTACAGTTTGCTCTTAGTCGTTGGACTTTAAAAAGTTTGGCAAGTGACAAACACGACACTTTTGCTTAGGTATTCTTTTAATTATGCCGTCTCTTTTACGCCTTTTGCGTATGTAAACAATAAACATATTGTGAGCATGTGCTGCCGTGACGTTGGAAGCAATAGATAGGCTATTGTACTGTTATGTTAGGTTAGATATAGTAGGTACCTACCTACTTCGCGTAGCATAATGTCAGTGTTGCACTCTTTACCGACTATCCTTGCTATCATTTCAGAGAGCTCAACAATAACGTCCGACGAAGAAGGCGAGGCAGACGACTCGGGCTACGCATCTCTCGAGCGCTTCCTCACGGCATGGGGCCTCGCTCAATACGTTCAGAAGTTCAAAGACGAGCAGATCGACCTGGACGCCCTAATGCTGTTGACGGAGAGCGACATGAAGTCGCTGGGCCTCCCACTCGGACCTTATAGGAAACTGGTCACTGCTGTGCAGGAGAGAAAACAGGCGTTGAGCAATCCGGGGGTTATTATTGATTCTGCTATATAAGCTTGCAATGCTGAGTAAAGTGAGTATAGCCAACGTTACACTCTAACAATTGATGCGTCTGTCTTGGATATTTTTGTATTCACAAGTTTACCAAGTTGAGATTCGCGAAGATGCCGTAATTCTCATAAGGACAAGATAAAGTATTTATTGCTATTATCTGAATTAATACTGCTTTATTCTGTTTTTATTAAGTAGCATACGCGATCATTACAGGTCCTCGAGGTATACACATTCATCCTATTGTATATATAATCATACTATTGAGATTTTCAAAAATTAATGCCACTGCCAGTTGCCTAGTCAACTTTAAAAAGAACCATATCGTTGACTTTTGAAATTATTTTTTGTATTTTTGCACCTTTTTCGTGTTTCATGCGTAGATGCTTTCCATTTTTTGTACTAGTGTTTAATGAAATAGGTATACATTAAAATATTTATCAGTACGGTTTTTACTCACTATTATTTTTAGTCGCTTTTGGCGACATGTTTCGGATTCTTTGGGAATCCATCCTCAGGCACGAGTGTCCGCGGCGGTTGTACGTCATGCACTGCCCGCACAAACAACAAACAACAACAACACAAACATGAAACATGTCGCCAAAAGCGACTAAAAATAATAGTGAGTAAAAACCGTACTGATAAATATTTTGAAATATGTCTCACGATAGTTTAAGTGCGAAATATACATTATAAATATTAGATGTATATAATTAAGTGTCACAATCATTACCGCTTTTACATCGTGGCTTTTAGGTACCTATTTATTGCAACAACATACTATTTTGCGCTATTTCTAACGGCGATATTTATGTTATTGTATGAAGTCGTGGTACTGATTGAGATTTTCTAATGAAAAGTATTTCTAAAATGTGATAACAAACCACAATAATCGTGTCAAGTCTAATGACAATTTACCCATGTGTCGCCATAAAATATTTTTGTACATTTTTTTAAATATATTTTTATACGATCATTTGGATTTTTATTTCCTACTTACCTAATGTCTATTTTTGCTTGAATTTGGCTTTAATCCTCCGGACAAAATGAAGTACCTACCTAAGTACTAGTATACGATTTTGATAGCACACGCAGTGCAAGTGTTATTTATACGTCATAATTTCATAGAAGTTTGACGTTTAAAATAACACTTGCACTGCGTATGCTATCAAAATCTCTGCAGACTTGTCTTGGTCTAACTTTAGGAATGTAGAGGTTGACTGCGACACTTTCCAATTCAAATCTGACTGACGGTTCCTCTCAGAATGCCAGCCCCTTTCGGGCTGTCATCAGAATCAGCCAGCAACCAATCCATTAAAACAGCTGTTCGGGTCATTCAAATAAAAGTCACCGTATCGCAGCCAAACAGTTTACCCTTGTTTTGCAGAAAATTGTTTCATAGAATGTAATATTAGAATGTAATTTTAATTTCATAGAAAACATATTTTTCACAAAGGGTCGCAGTTCCAACCTAACCAAACTTACTTTTCTGTTAGACCAATGGTTCTGCACAATGACCTAATAGCTGTATTTAAAAAGTTAACAGTTTTTGAAAAAAATAACTCAATGAAATGAAAATTCTGAGAAAAATTACATTCTATGAAACAATTGTCGATGAAAGGTCACCAATGAACTGACGTTCATCAACATGATCGTCAAATTCTCGATTCCTAAATAAGGCTGCAGTGTTAGAAATTAAACAAGGGATATTTCATTAAAAATTTAATTTGGAAATTTTAAATACAATATCAATTATCGAATGTAATATGTATAATTCTAAAAATCTCTACTCTCGTAAAACGACCTAGCCTAATTTAATTTACAGTATTTGCGACTTAACTAGTTGGTCCAGTACCTTTGCTATTTGACAACCGTTATTTAAATACATTAAAATTACCAGAAACGCTTAGAAAAATCACTTACATAGATCACAGTCAGCGTCAATAAAAAAGCGCAATAATTTACCAAAAATAGCTACAAAACAATTTTTTGTGGCAAATTGTAAGCTTTGATATTATTGACGACGACTATAGTCTGTTTTTTTATTCCGTAGACTAAAATGACATCTCATGTGTTGCTAGTTTTTTACGTCTTATATTTATATTTATAAGACGTAAAAAACTAGCAATACATGAAATGTCATTTTAGTCTACGGAATAAAAAACCAGACTACAGGTACAGCCAGCTTCAAAATATCTATGTTTATAGCTTTCTCAAAAATATGTCAACGTCGACTATATTGCACTAACAATGGAGGCGATGTAGAGTTAAACCAAGAAAAGTCTGCAAAGATTTTGACAGCACACGCAGTGCACGTGTTATTTTAAACGTCAAACTTCTATGAAATTATGACGTATAAATAACACGGGCACTGCGTGTGCTGTCAAAATCTCTGCAGAGTTTTCTTGGTCTAACTCTAGGTACTCATTATTTGAGTAAGTTAGAAGCGTAAATATTTTGCCAATGACTCCACAGGACGGATCGGGATCCTCAGTCACGTTTCACTCATACCAAATGGTACACATCAATCATCCAAATACATGAAAGAATATTAATTTAATTTATTTAAAAACTTCAAAATAATCCAGAATTACCTTGTTGCCTTTTATTTATAATTATAATAAGTAGGTACCTACTCGTATAATATATTGAACAAAATTATCTATTACCAGTTACTAGTTTATTCTAATTTTCAATATAAATGAGCATTGACGTCATAAGGCACACTATTCCAATATATAGAACTTGTTCTTTGTATTATCCTTTACAAAACAAATTCTGAATCGCTTACTACTGATCCTACCGCTACATTTGTTTGCGTCGACACACTTATGGCGGAGTGGTGACACTTCTTACTAAACTACTTTCGAATAAGTACACCTTGTAAAATATCGTTATTAACTAAATTCGTAACAGAGACGTTTGTTCGAAGTAACATCACATCGCGATTTGAAGAGACCAGCTGTGTCGGAGTTTCGAAAAGCCGTGCTCAGAGGCCGGGAGTTTCCAAACGAATTAAACTTACAGAATGAACTATCAGGCACCTCCGGACGGGATCGCGTCTCGACGTCCACAGACGAAAATGTCAGTCAAATAAAATAACTCCTAACTAGTAAAATTCTATCGACGTCGAAATCAGTCCCGCGCGGATGATCGAGCCCGAATCAAACTCCTCCATCGGCCAAAATAAATTGTGCCAATAGTAACAGATTTATCACTTTTCAACCAGATTCGGGCCACCCATCGGAAGACCACGATTGCTTCGAGAGGGAGACTTATCGAAAAACCATGGGTGGGGTCGCTATACTATGACGGCATTCGTCGAAACTCGTAACGTCGCTCCTTCGCCCGCGCGTCAGTACATGAACGCTAGATACAAATTACTGTGTTTCGCAGACGTCCGCCCGACTCGCCTGTTGTACTTCCACCAGCGGCCGCGCCCGTCATCGTTGTAGTACGAGTACTCGGGGTATGGGATGTAGGCCCCGGTGGCCGGGTCCACGGGCACCATGATCGGCAGGTCGCTCATCGACACCGGCCGGTCGTACGACGAGGCCGAGTCGTAGCCCTTCGGCTCTGCGTACTGCGGGCTGTGGCACTCGTTCTGATTCTCGATCTCGTGGCTCTCGTTGCAAACGGGGACGCTTCTGCTCGTGTCGGCCGATATGTTCGAGCGGGATCTCAAGATCCGCCGCGTCGAGGAGAAATCAGTGGAATGCTGGAGGCTCTTGGACCGGGGCCTGTGAGTCTGCGGCGGCGTCTCGTCGATGCGGGAGAGCGTGTGCCGGCGCACGGGGCGGTAGACGCGGCGCTCGCCGAGCTTGGCGCGGGTGGGGGCGGGTCGGAGGCGGCGGTGGGAGTTGAAGGTGAGGAGCGAGTCGCGGCGCTCGAGGTTGCGCGCGGGCGCCTGCGGGGCGGGCGCGTTGTTAAAGTGCGCCGCCACTAGTTCCCTCATCTGGTCGCATGCTCAGTAGTTGTAGGGCCCGTACTGCGAGCCGTGGTAGTAGGGGCCGGGGTACGCCTGCGGCGGCGGGTAGCCCGCGTACGCGTACTGCTGCTTTTGTGGGTACACTGAAATATCACATGGTACCGCTTAGACTGGCGTTAATATATGTACGTTAGGACTATTTCGTTGAAATAAACTTAGGAAACTTTAGTTCTGTCACATTCAATGGAGCAAAAATTCAATAAAAATACCACTATCCACCAAGCGAACCCGAAGCAAAATTTTACTATAGTTTAAACTGAAAAATATTTACAGCATAATTCCTGTGTTTGTGTCTTTTTGTATAATAATTTAAATTAGATGTTTATTATGATGATTATTAATGAATATTTCACTGTCTCGTAACACCACTTTTTTGACGGCATAGCTTATTGTTGTTTACGAACAAAAGTAATTGGCCGTTCGATCGACTAAAACATAGGTATTATGATAGTGTTGCCAATTATAAGGCTACTGAACATTCCGCCCACCAAAATACACAAGCATTTTGACTAACGACAATAAAATGCCTAAAACGAAGTAAGCTCTTGTCGCTCTCGAACTGCTGGCACTGAGCTGGGTGGGATTGCTCGATGCGCTGCGCTACCGTCCCGCTACAGTGTGACGAACCCTAATACATATAAGCCGTAAGTGTAATCCAATGGCTGTGTGCACAGCCAGCCAGTCATGTTTCTCGTGCTGCATGTTCAGTAGTACAGCGTCTGTCAATGCATGTTTTATTACAAGACAGTGAAATATCCACTTGTTTCGTGACTTAGGCTGCTTTTTACCAGAGATGAACAGACACGTAAATAATTAAGGGTCGCACTCGCACATCACATATCTAGTGAAAAAGCAGCCTTGATGACTTAAATGAGAAGCGTTACCCGGCATGAGATACTGCATGTTAAGCGCCTCCTCCCTCTCGCGCTCGCCGCGCAAGCAAATGGCGGCCGACGAGAACAAGATGGCGGACAGCAGCGCGAGCCCCACGCCGCACCACGCGACCATGTACGACCAGTCGTACCACACGCGAGCGTTATCTCGCAATATCTGGTTTAGCGCAGTGCGTGTCGAGTTATGCGTTTGTCATTTATTTTTATGTGTAGTTTGTCGTGTTTACATGTGTTCGCGTTTGTGTTTGACACGATTAAAGTATTATGTGTGTGAGTGTGTGTGTGTGTGTGTGTGTGTGAGAGAGAGAGAGATGTGTCCAACATCATAAGAGTTGTTGAGGTTCATTTATTTTATGAGAGTTTGTAGTAATTGAATTGTGTGGTAAGAATTCAGAGTCAGTCAAGTTTATGTACATTTGTTGAAGAGTTTGAAGGAGTTTAGTCAATGTTACGTCGAATATATACAACACCGTGTGTTAATCCCGTTTGTTCGAAAGCGTGTTAGTATTGCGTTTGGCGTAAACCAGATATTAAGAAATAGCGCAATTATTTATAATGCAATTAATGGTCGTTTCCGTCCGTTATACGCAGTAGCCAAGTTTCATAGATACATGAAAAGAAAGAAAAAGCATTTTGTTAGTTTCACATAGGTACTTATATACCAACATTACCGGGACAAGACGATTTATAGGACCAGAAATATTTTAACAATCACATAATACAAATATTTGTGTCGATGTGTGTGTGAAATATTTGTGTGAAAGTTCACTACTTAGTCAATTGTCAATGAAGGTTCTAACTAGAGTAAAGATGCTCTAAGTAGTCTAAGTAATCCCTATTGGCAACTGACAAAGTACTATAGATTTACCCGATAACGTCACAGTATCAAGTAAGTTTACAAATAGCCAATTGAAACAATAAACTGTCCCGGATAAACATATAAATAAATATAAGATAAAAAAACATCTTCGAAAGAAACTCCGTAACCGCCAAGCGTTAGTAACCGTCAAGATGGCCGACGCAAAATGGCGGCAATGGCGGCTAACCTGGCATTATGTACTGCACGTTATTCTGCTGCTCGCGCCGCTTCTCCTTGCTCAGGCAAATGGCGGCCGAGAAGAAAAGAATGGACGCGCCGAAGGATACGCCCACGGCCAGCCACGCCAGGATGTACGACCAGTCGTACCATATCGAGGAGTTGTCTTTTAGCACCTGTTGCGGGTCGGTTGGAATTAAACTAAGGCTTGAGGAAGATCTGTCAATCTAATTATACCACATCAATTAATTGGTTGGGATTCGAACCCAACACTGTAAACCGATTGGTTACTCATATTGGCAAACCTCGGTATTATACATTATAATTGGTCCATAGAAATTAAAATTGCTAATACTACCAGATCCCTTCATATTTTCAAGGATTCGGTTTTCTCACAGGAGTCACAGGTGTATACTTACCTTTTTCTGCCAGTAGTCAACTTTAGACTTAAAACTGAAGATTTGATGTCCCTAACTTTAGATGCGACATTTCGTTAATTCAAGGGTGAAATGAAACAGTAAATGGGGGAGCAAAGAGCGAACACAGTCTGAATTTTGCTTAAAAACAAGTTTCAGCTGTGTTGCACTCCGTCTGTTTCAACTCTTTTGTGATACTTTAAAACGCAGCACAAGTAAAAAGGCTTACGTTGGGCCACTGCTGGTAGTACTCCTCGCCGACGACCTTCTCCTTCTCGTAGAACTCGACGCCGTGCCATAACGCCATCGCCCCGGCCGCTAGTAAACCTGCAACAAAAATGTACTTTCTTTACTTACAATATTGTTAGATGATTTCTAAGAGGGAAAGAAAGTAGACCTTGATAATAAGCTAGATGCTCTGAAAGCCCGACCACCTACACGACCTACAGCCTTAACCTATCACTACGTAGGCGGAGTCTTGACATGGCCTCGCTGTGGACGAGCACTGCAGATGAAAATTGGCTACTGCAGTCACATAGGGCGCACCTAAGGAATGTAATGCAGTCGCTGTGGCCGAAATCGGCAAGGAGAGAGAGAAAATTATTCAAGATCATCACAACCCATATTGGATATGCGCACAAGTAACGGCGCGGTTACAATTACCGGGATTTTTTTACAGATTACATACATGAAAAAAAAACCGGCCAAGTGCGAGTCGGACTCGCGCACGAAGGGTTCCGTACCATTACGGAAAAAAACAGGAAAAGAATCACGTTTGTTGTATGGGAGCCCCATTTAAATATTTATATTATTCTGTTTTTAGTATTTGTTGTTATAGCGGCAACAGAAATACATCATCTGTGAAAATTTCAACTGTCTAGCTATCACGGTTCATGAGATACAGCCTGGTGACAGACAGACGGACAGACGGACGGACAGCGGAGTCTTAGTAATAGGGTCACGTTTTTACCCTTTGGGTACGGAAGCCTAAAAATGATGAAGACATGTAAGTAGTACGTAACTAAACAGTAAGAGATACTTACTCTGCTTTTTTCATAAATTTATGATTGCGACCAAGCAAGTTCAAGGAAACCAATGTGATCATTAATTTTAATTTAAAATGAGAAAGCAGAAATTGAACCTATTTAATCCGAAAACTTGTTTAAAGATCTGAGAACTTTCATGAGCAATTAAGGCTTACGCGATTAAACTGAAATAAATATATATATAGGATACAGCATGAGTTTCATTTCCGTTTAATCACCTGAGATTAAAACTTAATTAACATACCAATCAAAAGGCAAGTTTCTACGCTGTGCAGACCGAGTTACTAAGTGTTTTACATAAAGGATGGATTTATTTTGTAAAAAGTACTTACTCCATATTAAGACTATAACAGACTTTGGTTTCTTGGTTTCGGGGATTATTTCTATGGAGAAATAATGGGTGTATGGGTACAATTTTATAATATAATAGATAAAATGGGATAATTTTACACAAATCGAACTAGTCCTACAGTAAGCTCAATAAGTTTTGCGGGGTATTAGGGAACGACATAAGTAATATAAATAAAAATTAATACTTGAGTACCTACGTAGGTACGAGTATACTCCATTCCAGATAAGACTAGAAGGAAAAATGGTTCTTTATAGTGCAATTTTTAGGATGTCATTCAATAGGTAACATTTCTTAATTATACGCTCCAAATTTAGTAGGTACCTACTAAATAAAATATCGAAGAGGAAAATATCTCCACCCAATTTATCCACCAATCATTTTAGCGACTTTCACATCATAATTGGTAAAAAATTACAATATTCTAATTGTAGTTTACAATAAATAAATAAAGCCGTATAAAACACCTACAAAGGCAGAGGTCAATGCTGTGATTGATGACTTTTTTTATTCTACTGTCGCCCCTCTAGCTACTAGGAGAGGGTCAACTTACAAGTGACAAGCATTAATATAGCCGTAGCGGTGATGTTGCCCGGGCTGCGCTTCCAGCAACCGACGACGCCGGTCCAGAACGCCACGAACAGCGAGAAAAACGCCACGATGAACAGAGCTACCGTGGACCGCGCCATGTGCAATCTGAAATTACATACGGAAATTATGTAAGGATCTTACTAGGTACTATGTTTTGCCACTGCCACTCTGTATTCAGTATTCATTTATTTCTTGCTTTCATGGTACATTTTTGGGTAGTATTTATATATTTCTTATGGTATCACATGGACCCTGAATAGGGTGTAGCAAATACAAATAATTTAATTTAATTACAGTTACTTCACTTAATATATCTAGTTGCTTTTACAAACTTATAACTACGTATATAAACCTAGAAAAAATCACTGTCTCGTGTGGGACACCCACACTATCTATAGACAGTAAATTTTTCCACATTTAATTTATTTCTAAGCTTAATAGCATCGTTTGCAGACGTTTCTGCTTGATACAAAATTAATTTACGTATATAAACTTTGTATATACTTAACACAAATTTATTACTAGTAACAACAATAATTATAATATATGTATTACGAGAAAAGGAGAGAGCAGTCGAAATTCAATGTTTTATTATTTCTGAAGCCAAAAGTAGTAAAGCGATTCATTGTATTCATTTCATCAACTCCTCTTAGATTTAGAATCTACTTAGAAGGATGTCGTTGAATTATAAATAACTCTTTAAAGATTTCACACAATTGTTGCATGAGCACTTAAAGAGTTTTTCCAGAAATATCGAGCTGATAAAACCAAAGCTACAGTACAAGCCGTACCGTTACAGCCCAGGGCAGCAATTACAACAGACACGGATGCGGAATGCATTCTCTATGCCGTGCATAGTTAATGTTTTTACAGACTTTGTATTAACAGTACATGACATGATAATGGTAAAACCTGTGACGGCAAGAACGGACTTTATGGTTGCTAACTTCATTGAATGGCAAACCACGTTGAATAATTATTTTATAGTTATATTTACTAATTGTCAACACAACTAAATTGTTATAATGTTCCCCATATTACTTCATTAAAGTGGTCACTGGAGAGAAACAGTCACGAGTGAGATACAATTAGATTCACATTTCAGCAATTTTTGTTACCAACAATGCTATTGAAAATGCATAAAGTTTTGTGAGAACAGTTTTGCATAACTGGCGCACTCAATAAAAACTGTCTTAAATTTATTATGAACTATTTCGTTTACTATTGTTTGATTTAATCACAAGAACAGCGACATTGTCTGTTTTAGGAAAAGTTTCACCCTGAAGTTCCAAGGTTGTCTGGAAGAGATTGCTCCTTAGCGATAAGACCGCCTGTTGCCTGCCTCTCTCTATTGTTTTTCTTTAAGCTGTGTCTTTTACTGAGGTGTGCCAATAAAGAATATTCTATCTATCTATTTATAACGGTAAGTATCCGTAAATCGCCACCGTATATTTGGGTTTAAAACTTTTTTGTATGGTTTCAGGTTATATATATATATATATATATATATATATATATATATATATATATATATATATATATATATATCTCCTGTGGACATCATAAAGTAAAAAGTGTAAATGTGGGCTTTAAAGTCTATATGTCTTGCTAGGGCTTATACGCATGTTCATACTGGTGGGGCTTATACGTATGATATAACCTTCACAAAATGTACACATCGTGAACTTTTATACCGTCCACAACAGAGACGTCAATTTTCCAGTACGTTTTTGAGCCGTGTAACTACATTTGATAACTTGCTCTTTGTATCGAAATATGAACTCTATTCAACATATATTAAGACACTCACCTGTTCATCGCGTCGTCAGAGAGCCCCTTGGTCTCGTTGTTCTCGTCGGGGATGAAGTAGTCCACATTGCTGCAGTGAGTTTCCACGGGAGACAGGTAGATCTCAACTGGAAAAGAAGAAATAGACTACATTGAAATCTAAAGTCACGTATACAGGAGTTATACATATTATAATTTAAACCAATAGTTCATAACATTGTGGCGGCAAGCAAAAACTTATAAATTAATAACTACATATCCCCTCAGCTGTGAACGGGCCCAGGGGGCACAGCCAATTTTGAATTTATATAGGTATGTCATAAATATATATCAAAGTTGATGGAGCCTGTCGGTATCGGGCTTTCCCACAGCTGAGGGGAAATAAGAATACGAGTACGAGTAAAAGTATGTATAAACCTTTGTTACAATGTCTTATAATAGTCAGGTACACATACATATAATATACCATGAATTATTAAACGAGCAAGGTTTATTTATACATGTACGAGTATATCAAGCACATATATGCATTATTAATTCGATCAATTTACAATACACCGTTCATTATAAGATTCCAAGATTCCTTGGTTACAAGATTCCTCGGTTATTGAATTCCGATTTCAGCAATTACAACCTTTAACCCGACTACTTTTTCCATACAGAACGTCCTCCTTTTTTGGAAGTCGGTTAAAAGAAGCCATAAAATAAGTAATATAGTATTATCATACAACACAGTGAAGTGATCAGTATCCGTTATTAGATCATCGCACAAATTATTCGATAGGTAATGACAGCAAAAACTGCCTAGCCATTCTACCCGATGAATCAACATACGATCGAACTAATGTAACCATTAAAACCAAATAAATCATATAATATATAGATTTTATTATTACAACTATCTAAGCTGCCATTCCATTGCCTAGCCAGTTAAAACATGTATTTAAAATGACTACGAATTATTTGCCAGTATATTCATACTATTCATAGCAGCAGAAGCATGAGTAAGATTATGTTCAAATATGAATCAATTAGTCATCAGTTGCAAAACCAGAAGTTCGCAAATTGTAGGCATCTTTCTCTGACACACTAATACGCCTTTATTGGAGTAAAAGAGAAAGATGCCCGCAATTTGCGAACTTCGGAGTTCGCAGTAGGCCCTCCAGATCACAGAACGTAAAGGCCCGTTACCTTTTGTCGCTGAAGATTTGGGCGCCCGAGTCACAGGGTTATCACCACATATTAATAATAAATAAATAAAGGGCCAGAAAGAATAAGATAGTTGTATGAGAGAAGTGTCATAAGGTATTTTCGCTATGTAGGATTTTTTTGCGATTTTGCAATTGAAGGCATGTTTACAAAAACAACATAACTAACATTTTTTGCGGATTTGAGTTTTTGGTATCATAGCATTCGTCTAAGCAGGATCTACACGTAGAGCAAAAGATAGTGTTCAAAAATGACCCCAATTGTCCAAAATCAGTATAAAATAAATAAATCCACTAGTTAAGTAAGATAAATCTGTACCTCTCTGATAGAATACAAACATAATTTCTATAGGTAGAAACTTGTTTTATTTTCTTACAAAAAGAACATAACTAACAAAATTTTACAAAAACAGCATAAGTGACGAACTTATTTTTAAATTTTTAGGGTTCCGTACCTCAAAAGGAAAAAACGGAACCCTTATAGGATCACTCGTGCGTCTGTCTGTCTGTCTGTCTGTCCGTCTGTCACAGCCTATTTTCTCCGAAACTACTGGACCAATTAAATTGAAATTTGGTACACATATGTGAGTTTGTGACCCAAAGATGGACATGTAACGTAAACATATTAATTTTAAACACGGGGGCCACTTTTGGGGGGTAAATGAGAAAATTAAAAAATAAAGTTTGTCAAACTATATCGTGTTACATACGTATCAAATGAAAGAGCTCTTTGTGAGAATCTCAAATATATTTTTTTTATAATTTTCAAGTAAATAGTTTAGAAGTTATTCAAGAAAATAGGCAAAAGATGACCATTCCCCCCCTTTATCTCCGAAACTTCTGAGTCAAAAATTTTGAAAAAAATACACAAAATAGATCACCGGAAAACCTATTAGAAATGTGCAGTCAAGCGTGAGTCGGACTTAATTACTAGTTTTAGTTTTTGATCCGACGCCTACGGGTTTCACATAAAAAATACATTGTTTAAATTGTGTTATGTACGGAACCCTTGGAACGCGAGTCCGACTCGCACTTGGCCGGTTTTTTTTTTCCAAAAATACTGGTCTTTGAAATGTGTAATCGTATATTTCGGAACTATTGGCCACTTACTAAAATCACCTATACAATGTTTATGTCCAATAACTAATATATAAGAAGACATTTAGTTTTTTTCGTTTCCTGTAAATTCATGTCTAGTGTAGTTATGTTGTTTTTGTAAACATGCCTACAATTATTAAGGTCGTGTCCTATTAAACTCCTAAACCAACAATAGTCGTATAGGAATACGACGTCAATTATATATTCGTGATACATTAACAATACTGCCATTTGTTTTATGTGTGCAAAGAGTGTTCCTTACGTCTAATATGTGTCTACTTGTCTAGTCATGTTTTTTTAAGAGTTCATGAGTTAAGTTCATCATCATCATCATCATGTCAGCCGATAGACGTCCACTGCTGGACATAGGCCTCCCCCAAGGCTCGCCACTCCGACCGATCCTGTGCCGCTCGCAGCCACCGAATTCCCGCGACCTTCACCAGGTCGTCGCTCCATCTCGTTGGAGGCCTACCGGCAGTTCGTCTTCCGGTACGCGGACGCCACTCCAGAACCTTCCGGCCCCACCGGCCATCAGTTCTGCGAGCAATGTGCCCCACCCACTGCCACTTAAGGTTTGCAATTCTGCGAGCTATGTCGGTGACCCTAGTTCTACTGCGGATATCATCATTTATGACTCTATCACGCAGAGAAACCCCGAGCCATCCATTCTCCATTCTCTCTCCATTGCCCTTTGCGTGACCTTGAGCCTTCTTATGAGGCCCATCGTTAGCGCCCACGTCTCAGATCCGTATGTCACCACTGGCAACACACACTGGTCAAAGACTTTTGACTTAAGACACTGCGGCAATTTGGATGAAAAGATACTGTGGAGCTTCCCGAACGCTGCCCAACCGAGTCGGATTCGACGAGTGACCTCTTTCTATGAGTTAAGTTCACTCGTTTAAAACACTTTATACCTATATAGGAACTCTTTGGACTACGCTGCGCTGCCTATTAAGAAAATTTTAAGACCTGTTGCACTTGCACACAATATTTTTTCTAAGACAGCGGCAAACACCTAAAATTAGAAATAAAATCAAAGTAAATATTAGTTTGTAAATCTTTGCCTAAAAGTCAGAATTTAAAAAAAAAACAACAGCTGCATAATATTGTATGAATATCCCTAAAAACACTACTGTAAGGATCCTAATAACACTGCGCCGGGGCCCCGCATGCCGCGCTTCGATTTCGATCTGACTGGCAGTCATTTTAATCTACAAATAAGAGTGCTGGAGTAGAAAAAAGCATGATCCGTGGAAAAAAGTAGTTTAGAGGGCAATGTTGAATGTTCAACAATTAAACAAAAAGTTCGGAGTACAAAAAAATGCGGTGCGCATTGTGCAATAACCATCCCGATCCGGTAGTTTTAAATAATAATGGCGTTAGTTCGATTACCAGTTTAGCTTCAGTTGATTATTTACAATAAATTTATCCTCGTAGGTAACTTCCACATTTTAATTCCACTCATTGAAAAATCAACTTCGTAGGTACCTATGCACATAATCGAATCCATAGTGTCGTAATGTAAAGTTTAGAAAACGTAGGTCACAAGGCAAAATTCTTAGATACAAATAATCATTAGCAGCTACTTAATCATACACACACTATATAAACCTACCAGACAAATATGGAATTCTACGCGATTGATTCACCGCAACCTTGATCTAAGTAAGAGGCGTTGATGCGCATTGAACCAGGAAGACAATGCACACAATACTCCGGAGACGAGCCATCACCATTGTTCTGGCAGATCATAGATAAATGCTGCGATTTCAATTTCGTCTTCAATAGTTATGGGGAATGAGCGTAAATAATGGATAATTTTTAGTTAAATTAGAAAGGTAGACAACTGTTTGATGCTTATGCAAGTTTTTTTCTGCTAACACCTAGATAGGTACATATTTGAAATGTATAATTGTATATACAAATTCAGATATTTCGGCAGTCAGTGATAATGAAGGGCACGTGACGAGCGAGCCCTATACCGGCTATACCTGACGATATAGCGATAACTTTACACCGAGTAGAATAGAACAAAGTGCAGGAGCGTCATTATAAACAACATATTATCCATAGAAATTTGACATTCATCACATTGCCACACTTTTCCATTGCAAATGCCATGCATACACTAGTATTATCTGTAGATACACGACCCTATACGGAAATATTTAGGAGCGCAACATCACAAACCCACATTTCCTTATTATTTACAGATTCTCCGAAAAAAATTAAGCCAGCCATTAAACCAAGATAATGTTCTAACCAGTTCCTGGTTCCCACCAATCAACACTGCAAGGCAGTACAATTAATTAGCCATCTCTTTCTAGCTTTAGCCTGTTTGCTATTTAAAGAGAGTGATGGAATGGTTAGCTTCGAAAGCATGATCGTGTTTCAATTTATAAAAAAACCGCGTAAAGTGAGTCTCATGACTGTCATACAATGCAATTCTTGGATATGTACACGCCTTGAGGAATACATTGTATATATTGTTCCATGTTGGTGATGTAAACAGTGATGTCATTTTTGTCAGTTGTGATGTGTGTATCATAATTACTCATCTCCAAGGTGGCAGTACATAAGTGCCACAAATAAACATTAGATACTACTTTATGGTCTAAGGTGTACTGTACCTGTACCTAACGGATCTGTATAGCGAGCCTGTCGATGTTTGTAGTAACAATATTTTCTGGACCAGAAACCCTTAAGCCTGTGATAACTCCAGGGGGGGGGGGGGGGGACACTAGAAATATAGTTTAAGTTAGTAAAGATGGTAGCGATTTCTGTTAATTCATTCTAGACAACCTACTTTTGCGTAAAGTTGACTTCCGATTATGCAAACTACATCACTAGATGTCACTACAAAGGGATATAATTTTAAGGCATGGATACAACATTAAGAAGGTTGCATATACATCTCTTTGTCAAGACCTTTCTTTATTTATAATGTTGACAATGTTGTTACCTTAACAACGGTTGTTTTCTGTAAGACAAAAATAAATGTCGTAAACAGAACAGATATATGAGCATATTTATTCTCTATTAGTTCTAAAGGGGTAGCTGATTAAAAATGAAGCAAGCCTACCTATGAAAAACACCTTTCAAATTTTGAAAATATATTGGTAATTTTAATTTTGTTTACGAAAAACATGTACGGTGGCACTGCAAAGATTCGTGCGATTAGATCGCGCCAAAGGCATCTGAGACGAATTAGAGCGCATCTTTGGAGGTACGTGCGTAGACAAGACATACAACCTATGCCTGAAATTCATTCAGCTACAACAAAAACCCAAATCACATCATTAGTTTATTACTCATGTGTCAATTTTAAAGAATATCTGGACCAAACTGAAATTCTAATGTGTATGATCCTGGACACTTTACCTCCGGAATATCTTCAATTCAAGCTCTTAATGTCAAAGAAGGAGTTGAGAACCTGGCAAGTCAGTTTTGCGAACGCGAAAGAGTTCTAGGTCAGACCAAGTAGTCCTAATATTATGTAGAACGAAAGTACACGTATGGATGGATGCATATGTAGTTGAGCACGCACACATACATACTTATAGTTTCAGGATGAAATCAGAGGTGGCGCTTTCAAATTAGTTTCCATAGAATGCTTCAAGAGGACTCTCTTTACCTATAAACTTACTTTACTCTTTGGATAACTCTATCAATTTGATAACCTTTACCTTTCCTGACCCATTTGATACATTAAGCGCCTTATTAAACAGAGGAAATATTATTAAATTTTTTAAAATACAATAATGAAGGGGACGAAATAAAAAATAAAACAAGACCTAATAAAGCAAGTTTAATATGCAGAAAGAACCATGTATAATTAAAATTTACAAATTACTACAGAATCGTAGAAAAAAGGTGTCAAGCATAGTACAATAAAGCAATGCAAAGGGCAACACAACTACTACAAAGCCATAACGACATTTAGTGCTGATGAATATTCAATCAGCATTAAACATTAACACAGCACAGGGGCTTTGTCCCGCCCACGCGGCCACAGTTATATATCATAGTAAATATCTTAGCTATGTATGGGCCGAGCCAAAAGCACCAGTATGTCCTATATGTCGTATCATACGTAGATCACAAAGTAAGGTAGGCAAGACAGATCAGAAGGCAAGACGTGGCCTATTTGTTGATAAAACGAGTGATAGTCATAAGGTTTTTATATCATAGGCTGGCAATACAGTACTGTTGTTTTTTTTTTCTTATTTAAGACAGTATTTTCATGTAGTGCGTCTATTTACAGTACAATTACTGATATGTTTATAAACTCAAGTTATAATTTTTTTGTATATTACTGAAAATAAACCACAGACCAACAAATCAAATAGACGTTATGTTTAAAAAAAAGCTACAAGAGGATCAAAAGGATGTACAAACCCACACAATACGATTAATTGTATTATTATAATACAATTCAAAATCGCTGCACGTTCGTATTTGTACCGCCGCCCAATATGACGAGTACAGCGAAATAGGTGACCCGGTCCACGCGACATTTCAGACTGTAGCTTAGAGAAAGTCGGTTCGTCGTCCTTGCGAATCACCTGCTGAGAACGATTGCTTAAGCAGCTCTCTCAAATAACGTTAGTTAAGTAAATAAACAAGCAAATAATCACGCTTAATTTTGGACTTTGAAAAGGAGAAACCTGAAAATGTCAATGTAAAGTATTTTTTGTAATGTTCCATCCGTCGAAAGGTGCCAAACAGAAAACTATAACCAAGGAAAATCGTTAAATAAATTACCTAAAAGGAAGTAAATGTGCCAAAATTGTTTTGTGGTTTTATCCATTACTTATCGCAATGATTAAGTAGTCTCGTTGCTCACATTGCCCTCTAGGGTCAACAGTGGCAAATTAGCGACACTAGAAAGCAGACGCATTCCAAAATCCTACTTTCTTCGCAATCGGGCTTACATCAGGAGAAATTATTACAGCATTAATTTATGGCTAGGTGAAAGCCAGTCCGCTATCGGTCAAACGAAGAAACAAAATGCAGCCGCGGCTTGCATACTCAAGTATTTTTAAGACAGACAGAACTTCCTTGTTCTACATTACGTAAGAGTTACATAAGGTTTATAATAACATCTCTAAAACAATAGCATGGGCATTAAGATTGAACTATAAATTTGCAAGAATGCAGCGGACGAGCCGTTGGACGTTCACTTGTTTATGGTCTTTCATTTTAAGGGGCCCACTGACTACCAGTCCGCCGGACGATATCGGCCTGTCAGTTGTTCGGAACTGTCAAATTTTTGTTCTAACTGACAGACTGATATCGTCCGGCGGACTGATAATCAGTGGCCCCTATATATTATAGACATTACTATGCTCGCGAGCCAAAGAGACATAAGTCCACATGATTGTTTACGCAATTTTAGTATTTAATCATTATAATCATTAGCTTTGTAACTGTGTTTAAACACAAATAACACAATAGATGATTCTGATTCTAGTACCAGTCAGATGTAATTTAAACAAGCATGTACTTATCGTTTAAAATTAACATAAATAAGGTAAACTGTATGACTAACTATCGCTTTCTCTTGTTACAAGAAACTTATTGTGAGCTTGGATATAAATCCAGGCCCTTGTGGAAAACCTTACGCCTATACATACTATACAGTTTACACCTGTAACAGCCATTAAAAAATGCATTTAATTGTTAACAATATTCTCTCGCAAAAAAATCCAAATTAAGACGAAAGTGGAGAACCCGCGCGGAATCGCCTTTCCATACAAACGTAGTCCTCATTTCCCTCTCTGGATACTAATATTAAATTTGTATATATGTAGGTATATTATTATTTTCTTTATGGATATTTGTGTAAATATAGTATCATAGTAGTCTGACTTGGATCTTTTTCATATTTACTCTTTACAATCCTGATCCAAACTAACTGTCTCTGTTTAGCCCAATGGTTGACTGGTAGAGAATGCCTCAAGGAGTTAAGTCCGCCATTTGTACTCTTTTTGTGTAAATTTGTGCAATAATGTCTAAATAAATAAATAAAAATAAATAAATATTATTGAAAATATTTTGACACAATTTGCTGTATATCAACCATTAGCTATGCCAACTACGTGTTTTTTTTAGAATTTTTTTTATAAATTAAGAGAGCATTTAAAAATTTGTATGAAATATTTTTTCGCTCGTAATTTTTACCATACCTAATCAAAAAATCTAAAAAAAGTCAATCGTAGGGGCATAGCTATGGTTAATATACATCCAATTATGTAAAAAAAAAAACATAATGTCAATCCAGAGAGGAAAATGTATAGAGAAACGGCCGTCCCCTACCTCTTAATACTGGTGTTCCAACGGCTCGGGTGTTATGGCAATATTGCGTGGTGGAACAGAAAAGTCGTGGTATTAATTTCTAGTGAAATAATTAGGTATAAGTATCCCGTCATTCAAGCAGTAAACGACAGGAAAGGAAATCAAAAATGGCGATCCAGTAACGGGTCACTTTTCCCGGCCATTACCAGTTCCACTTTCCCCGCACTTTTCATCGTGCCTAGAAGGCCAACAGGTGCTAATTTACTCAGTGCTCGTAATGTATGCCGTTTGGAATGTAGAGGCGTGGTTTAAGTATTAATGGTATAAACACTTTACTATACCTACTAAAGTGTTTAGAAAATTCCTGCATAGAAAAATTTAGAGTCCCATTCGATGTAAATATGACCGACCTATATGACATCAAAGCATCAGTTCCACAAGAATCTGTCCTCGGTCCAGTATTATATTCAATCTACACTGCTGACCTACCGGTCTCTGATGAAGTAGCTACAGCAACATATGCGGATGACACAGCTTGTCTTGCTAGTGACAAAAAACCTGAAATCGCATCACAAAAACTACAAACACATCTAAAGAATGTAGAACACTGGCTCGAGATTTGGACGATCAAAACCAGTGTAACAAAATCTGTCCAAATAACCTTCATACTACGCAAGGAACACTACCCACCTAACCCACCAGTGACTATGAGAGGTGAAGCGAACCCCTTCCTTGCCAAAACTGCGTCAAATATCTAGGACTCCAACTCGACAGAAGACTGACCTGGGCCAACCACATCAAGATGAAAAGAAAAGAAGCAGATATCAAATACAGGAGCTTATACTGGCTGATTGGAAGACAATCAACTCTAACACTTAACAACATACTACCTACTCATATACAAATGTATAATAAAACCGATATCGACATATGGAATACAGCTGTGGGGATCAGCCAGCAACCCAAACCTAGAAATACTTCAGATTCCAAAACAAAACCCTAAGAATGATCACGTATGTTCCATTATTGGTTAGAAATAGTGAAATACATGAATACACAGAAATGCCAACTATAAAACAAGAGATAAACGAATACTGCAAAAAAGTACAAGGAAAGACTTTAAAACAACTGTAACGAATTAGCCAGAAACCTGTTAAACGAACAAGACTACCTATACATACCGAGGCTAAAAAGATGGCATAATATTCTAGGGCTAGGCCAGATACAATAAGCCCCCACGTAAACTGGTGATCGTGGTCAGTGGAAAACCACCCTAAATAAGTAACGTAAAAAAGAATCGATGTATTTAAACTCGCCCTGAGGTTTTTGTAAAGCGCCAAATGTAGCGTTAGGTTTATAAGTCAATGCAATTTTGGATAGTAGGTGCTTGGTAGGTAGAAATTTACCTATATGCAGCATATGAAGCATATCTCATAATAAGATCGGCTTAGAAAATCGAAATGTCGATAGAAAAACCACTACTAGTGAGTATCAAAATATCAATGTTAGCTAAAAACCCAAAAGTTCCTAGGCCGAAGACATTTTGCTAATCATGTTTGATCATTAAACAATTTTCAAATCCTTACTTGTTATACCATCTTGATTAAGATTCGCACAGTGTAACAGGCATTGCATATTAAGCGATGTGTTAGAACTGTTTTCAATTATATCTGGCATTTTGTTCTTTTATTGCGTCACCGGCCGGAGTTGCAAAAGTCCGGACGAGCTCAAGAGCGCAGGATCGTATCTCTCAATGTGGCTTGCTGCCTTGGAATTTATTGCTTTCATCACAAAACCACTTCTCACTGAATACACATACATCATATGAAATTATAGTTTATTTTTAAAAACCTATTGTTACTTTGTATCAACTGTATCATCTTTTTGAGATTCATAAAAACAATAAACAATCGTTTTCAAATTTATCAGTTTACTGGAACAAAATAGACCTATAAGTAAGTAAGTAAAGCTAGCTATCAAAGGCACATAATCGTTATTTGGTGTCATCACAAATGTTTTATACACTAATGCTTTACGAATACCTATTTTTGTCACTAACGCCCCAAAAAAGCAAACAGTCCACTTTAAAGAAACCTAACTATTAATAAAAACGAGTACTAAACGTCGTGCCCGTGCCTATCCATAAACATGAGGCACGATATGTCCATGCATAGATCCAGTCGAAAAACAAGTGAATCGTGATACTGCAATTGGCCAAAATGGAAAAGGCAACAAAAACGCGTCACGCGTTCTTTGCCGCGTAATCGGGTTACTCGTAAGTCTCGTAACATTAGTATTGGAGGGTCGTAGCGTAAGCCCCAACCGCTATATGGTTTTACCTGTGTAACGTCACATAAGGTTGGAGGACACCTAAAAGCTTGATTGACACCAGACCAGCGCCGCCCTAGCTCATTGGCTCGCCATCAACTGGGTGTCAACACTGTCAACCATAAGTAAGCACAAAACGGAAGCGACTCATCACTTAGGAGATGTAGTCGTAGGCACAGCTACAGCTTATTACCATCGCGCTTGCAGGTTCTGTGTGACAGCGGCGCGGTGACAGCCAAATGTGAGCGCACTGTTATTCTGTGCTGTTACTGTGAGTTATCAACGCACCGCTTAACTTTGGCCGAGGTGAGACGATGCTGTTCCGATGGTGATAAGCCTTGCGTTACATTACAGTATGGAGTTTCATACAACGAGCTTAAAGGTATGGTACAACCTATAAGGCGAGAAGTCACACATTAGGCACGTTTTAATATGACTATAGGTATTTATATTTTACGTTATTATGACTCTAAAACGCACCTTTCGAGGTGCATTCTGATATGATAAATGGTAAATTAATAAAATTACGTGGTAACTATCCGAGGTATAAAGAAAATTGGCTTTATCGTTATGTTATTCATGATCATTAAAACGGCTTAGCTTATGGACCAACCACGGCACATTATTTTATATTAAATTTCTATTAATTTTATAATAATAACAATTAACTATGCCACGAGTTTTACTACAAAATAATGCCTTAGCTGAACATAACAAAAGTCTGTTATTTGATCAATAAAAGCAAATAGGTAGTACACCTACAGACTTTATGTATGTACACACATAGTATAATTTCTATGTTATATTTGTTTTGCTTGAACTGACGTGTCTCGTTATGTTAACATTAGAAAGTGCAATATCGATTCAGATTTATTACATATTTATGTGCTAGCAGTCTAGCACTTGTTAGTTAATGCACTAGCATAAAAAAGCAATAGCACAAAACATAAAAAAGTTGTAAATGATATTGTTCGTTGAAATTGCTTGCGCAAGAGCAACAGTCGGTAATCACACGTTGATCATTTTTAAATATGTTACACAGAGAAATGTAAAGAATAACACAAAAGTAATTTATTAATTATATAATAGGTACTCAATAAATCCCAAACTGTCTTGACCCAGTTAAAAATCATGTCAAACAACGTTTGTCAGCAAAAACGCTATAATTATTAACCAGGTCCCTGGAACAGCCATCTGCATAGCAGGTACGAGTACCTGTTAGTTTTTGCCTCTGATCTGCCCGGGAATACTCGCTGTGCAAGAGCACGTGCGTCCATCGCTCAAGAAAACCACTATAAACGCGCTCTCCGATTATACGCTATCAACTCGTGTTACTATTAGTATCTAAACAATGGCAATAATTCATAATTATTATTGATTACAAAAAAATAACAGAACCGAACAGTCTAATCTAATTGACAGGCTAATAGTAATAAGGAGTTGAATGTTGGTGAAAGTAGGTAATCATATTTTTTCAGGCTTCAGCTATTACGTATCATGAGGTCTCATTTGCAGTGGTTTGCATTAGGGTTCGATTCACCTATACTCTCTGAGCAATGGAAAGATACAGATTGAGCATACAAGCAACTCGTGTGTGCCTTGCTGAGCGTGGCAGGCTGCGAACGGTCAAGCAACGGGATTGGACGGCCGGCACGCATGCCGAGCTAAATGAAGTGATAATATCGTTGTGATTGATTGTGCATTACCGAGTTAAACTTGCAAGGTATAATTGTATATAAAATGCGGGTTAGGAACGTCGCTGCAAGTTTGATTGATCCCCTTGTCAAGAAGCAAGGTTGTAAATCCAAAAACTTCAATCACCATTTTTATTGGTTTGGAAGAAAGTTAAGTTATTCGCCGTTTTATGTTTAAGTAAGTAAGTAAGTAAGTAAATATTCTTTATTGCACCAAAATTATACATTTTACATACATGTAAAACTACAAAGAAATATTAAAAGAAAAAATAGAACCAGGTAACAACAGGCGGTCTTATCGCTAAAAAGCGATCTCTTCCAGACAACCTTTGGGTAGCAGGAAATGTAGAACTCATACAAAAGTCAACAGGTAGTGCAAAGAGCTAAATATGGAGACTATTAAACACAAACACACATACTACAATTACTACTTATACATATAAGTATTAAAACGAAACCTAACACACAAATAAATATACAATACAATATATATATATATATATATAATATATTTATACAAGCATATATACAATATATAAAATGGCAACTTAAGGCAGAGATAGAAAGTATAGTTTTAGCTGATTTTTGAATATGGGGAGAGATTTAGCTAATCTTAATTCTACTGGTAAAGCAGTTTAATTATAATAACATAAATTATGATTCATAATAATCATAATACTAGGAATGTTTATACAGCGGCCAACTCCACATCCTTTATTTCAGGATCCTTAACACGAAAAGCATTACGTTTTTCAAGAGCTTTTCTATAACACTGCTATTACTGATTATATTCGTATTTTATTGTATACATTTAATTATTAATAAAAAATTAAATGTACCTAAACATAATCGTTTTTTGGTTTATAATCAGTATTAAGGCCTCTTATCAAAAATTTAACCGAAAGTACCTATGTAATTAATCGAAAATACGCAAAATCCAAAATATTTGCCAAAGTGACTCTATCTCGGATTTCAACGATTGACCTGCTCTGAGCATACCTGCATAACTCAAACCGAAAGTCGGTGCATACCAAATACAGCATACCTTACGCTAGCCATCTGAAAGCTTACCTTAGCTCTAACTCGTCTAATCAAGTATCCAAACTAGGTTCACTGGGTTTCGGGCAACATTCTTTCCCATCGACTGGTGTGGTCGCTCGCTAATAACTAATAATGCCTTAAGGGTCGGTTGAACCCAACCGCATTTTACCGTATGGGATTTTTCATAGTTCTGTGCTGTGTGGCGATGGCGCTGATCAGTCCGTCGATTGTGGTTGGTGGTTGGTGCAACTGGCCCTAAGTCTTCGAATTTATAAGAAATTATTTCGTTTTCGCTTCGGCATCGAATGCACTAGTTACAACACTAGATTCGGTCGTAGATTCAGTTTGCGAAATCCTCAATGCCGCGTCTTCGCACATAATATGCATCATTAACTTGGTTAACAGTGGAACAATACCTTCTTAATTGACAGCTTGACCGCAAAATGTTTTCAGTGTGATTATTACAACATACAGTACGGATAATATTTATTTTGCTAGTACGAGTAAATACTACACTTCCTTTAATTACAGGTAAATTAAGTATAACAGCAATTGCAATATAAATTGTAATATGTTGATCCTGTATATGTCAACGCTAAAAATAAACCTAATGATCAAATAAAAACAAAACCCAAAAGTTGCGGATACCGGATCCTAACAATTTCTGATCATAAATTAGATCCACCCCGGCAACTACTTGTTTAACAAATGCTCTAATGTAAATCTTAGACAACTTAAAGGACAAATTTAAAGCTTACTCTTTTTATTGATAAATCATTATCGAACTAAACGCAAGGCTAGTAGTCTTTTATTGACACACGACACGTGGGATGAATTGAGCGCCTAAAATTCAAAAGTGGCCATGCTATGTACACAGTAGGTATAATATGTATAATGTATACAGTGGCGTACGCGTTTCCAGAACCTATGTCGCGTATACGTAATTGAAGGAGTTAAATCTTTTTTTAATACTACGTCGGTGGCAAACAAGCATATAGCCCGCCTGATAGTAAGCATTCTCCGTAGCCTAAAGACGCCTACAACTCCAGTGGTGTTACTTGCGCGTTGCCGATCCTAACGCTCCGCAGTCCGCACCCTCGTTGAGGCTTGACCTTAGCCTTACTGAGCCTTACGCACCGACAGGAATACAACACTATGAGTAAATCGGTCAAGGACTGTCCATAAAACCTTAATTTAGGAATGACGTAAGATTATTTGCACGCCCTTGGCTGGCTGGATGCAATTTATGCTCTAAGTTAAAGAGTTAACGACTGATAAAAATTACGCCGTAAGAGCCTCATTTTCTAATCCGGTAATTACGGATATTAAGTCTGTTTGCTTGCCACAATGTGGCACACGGCGCAGGCATCGCTATCAAGTCAACATGATAGCCATGTCATGACATCATTCTTTGACCACGTAGCCTTAAAAAAATATGCATTTATTTTTAGTCGTAAATTTACATGAGATATTTAAAATATATAAAATTATATTTTTTATATTGTGAAGGTACCTCAGGCGGTCACAAATCAAATTAACAGTCACTTATTAGTAATAAGTATAAAAACAATACATCTCAAAAAAATCATAAATTTTTATCAGTCTGCTTAGCTCTCCTCAACTACGCTAGTCTGTGATATAGCTACAAGAGAGCAAAAAGAGCACCATGAAAAATCATGCAGGAAGTGCTAATGACGATGACGTGCTGACATTTAACAATTTCGTAAATAACCTTAGCGAGAGGCATCATATAAATGATGAGCTAGATGTCCAGACATGACATCCAGAGTTTGTTAAGTACACAAGAATATGATAGTATTCGGATAGGGCTATTATATGCCAGCCCGATAAATTTTAACTTGGCGAAATAGCCATTAACGCAAAGAAAGCCAACTAGAAAAAGATACCAACACCGATGAACCAAACATATACAATAAAAGATCAATTACAGCAAGAAATACTAAACAAAGTATCATATGAAAACCCTGTGTGAATACCATTTGAAATGCTTCTTTAGTTTACAAGCAGTAAATACCATTCAGATCACTGCAGTAGAGTGTTCTAGTGCCCGAGTACCCACTTTATTTTTTTTTACATTTTGGGTAGGTTTATCAAGTTAAAGTATTGATATTTATAGTGGGTCAAGCAAATCTTGTCAGTAGAAAAAGGCGGCAAATTTGAAAAATCGCGGGTTAGCAACACTGTGTTCGAATAATTCCAAAATCGCGTGTCATCTGTGTCTTATTTGTGGAATGTGGATCGCCATCTTGTTTGTTTATATTCTGAATCGTCTCTATTTTATAGGAGAATTTCTGTTGTCATTGTCACCATTAAATACCAATATATTAAATAAGATTATGCAAATGTGCATGAACTTAAGGTGCCTACAACCTACAATCAAAGATAGATATAACTCCGTAATAGATGGATACAGTCTAAGGAAAAAACGTGCCTCGAAAATCAAGAAAATTTGATTCTCGTTCAGAGGGCGCTACTAGCTTTGGCCTATTGTCGTATAGATGGCGTTGACGGTTTCGTTTGTTATTTAACAATTTTAAACGCATATCAGTGAAAGAACATGGGTCAAAATCAGAAAAATAATTATTGCAAATTAAAAAAATCATTTATCCATATTTTAATACATTTTATCGTATTTTTATAAATATTTATTTTTAGTTTTAAAGTGTGTCGACAGATGGCAGTGAATTTACTGGGGTTACAAATATTACTATGACAGTACCTCTCTTGTCTCTAGTATAAGTTACTCTATGCTACAATGTATAATCGTGCTCATTGATTGTAAACATTTCTAAAATTTGAGGTTATGATAATTACTGGAAGAACTTGGGAAGAACTGAACTTATAAGATTGTGCTGTTTTTGTTTTAGGGTTAAAAGGCATAAATAAAATTAAAAAGTATGCCTAAATCTATCCAATAAGACCACAAATGAAGTTCTGAAAACCGCCCACATGTCTTATATTTTCAGCGACTGATTCGACTTTTTACAAAGGTAAACTTTTTAAGCAGTATTAAGATTAAGAACCTTGAATATATCGCCGTTCATTCGCAACATCCTTACATATTTTGTTGCAGGATTAAAACTCGCCCAATATAAGGCGTTCGTAGTATTTTCTCTTTAGACAACTTACCTACGGCGGTTTATGTACGTGTACAACCGAAAGTACCGGGAATTCCCGGGATTTAGAGCCAAGCAAAGAACCGGGATTTTAATTTTGAAATCCCGGGAAATACCGGTACTTTTGGAATCAAACCCTAATAATAAGGTTTGATTAAAATCTCGCACTGTTAAATCTGTTTTAGTAAGTGCAAACGACGATATATAAATTATTATTTCCGGTACAATATTTGACTGTTTTCTGTTACATAGCATGAAATAGCATGTTCTTTAAAGAAATATATTTTATCAATTTTAAGGCTGATCACATATTAAAATCAAAATATAAATAGTCTACGGGTTTGAAAATGCTGACAATATAAAATAGCGCAATTTGAAACTTTATGTGCATAAGTGTTTCTTTCTAAGATAAATGATTTTATACAAACAATTAGTTATTTGTATAAGTACTAAATAGGAGCAAAAAATAGAAAGACATTTGGAATTAATATAATACTCCCTTTAATTCCAACAAGGTATTAGAAACTCATAATGATAATACCATTTTTAAAGTTTTGTATTTTGCATTTCTGTATTTTTGACCTGTGTAATTATGAATAAAAATATAAACAGATTAGAAAAGAAAATTAAACGATTAAAAATGATTATCGTTCCTTTTTAAAATGAGTTAATTTATTACAGTGACACATATGTAGACATAGAGATTTTTACTAGCACGAACGAGGCAACGCTAGTGACTTCCTTCCGAGATTTAGTTCATCGATATCGTATATTATCGATATCTTATAACTGCCATAATAATGTTATAAATATAAACAAATGTGGCATGTTTAGAAATAAATGAACAATAATATTATTAATACTTTACCTACATAGTAGAATAGAATAGAATAAAATTTTGATCGTAAGCACAAACAAACAAAAGACATTACATAATATAAAAGAAAACATAAAATAAGATTAAAGTGCCACGAAATGGTCTCACACACATTACATTAGTACGTAATTTAAAAAAAAACTCCATGACACATACACCAAGATTGGTTTTCAAATTGCCATCACCAATAAAACCATCACACAGGTTTTCTTACATGATTCTCGAAGTAAGTACACTACCAATTTCATTCCCATATTTTCGGGTGTTAAACTTCTTTGTTAATGTAGGCAATGGTTAGACTCATAATAATATTTTCGTAAAAAAGAAGTGTGTGTACCTTCACTATGGTACTTTTTATATTGTACCAGTATTAAGAGAAAGATTTACGGTCGTTTTACGATTTTTTTACTGAAAATTGATGTAAAAACTGATTTTTTAAAGCACTCCCGAAAGTACCGGGTAATCCGGGGAAATCCCGGTTCCATCCTTGCCTGGTACCGAAAATCCCGGTTTTAAAAAAAAGTACCGGTTCTGCAATCCCTAGTACAACGCAACCAAGGCGAAAAATAAACTTATTATTTGAAATTTAACAAAAATATTGAGAGCAATGGATATATCTTGTAACTTAATAATATTCTTTCGATGAATGACCTGAATTATAGTGTAAGTCCTGTAATCGTGAGAGGAATAGTTACAGTGATACCCTACCAGTGACTGCTCAGTGGTTTATACAAATACAAAATTCTTTATTTACTTAATAAATTAGTTTTACATCATTTTTAAGAAAAAAAAAACCGACTTCAATGGGGGATGCCGCTGAAAGTTCACTTATTGTTGATGGTGCACTCTTAGATTCCAGACAATGAAATGAAAAAGACAGCATCTTTTGCCTAATTATGTAGAAAAGGAGGTAAAACCACCCATTTTTCTAGTAGCATTTCGTTTTTGTAAGGGTCGCAGTTCTAACCTAACCTAACCTACTTTTCTGATAGCATTTCGTTTCTGTAAGGGTCACAGCTTTAACCTAACCTAACCTACTTTTCTGATAGCAGTTCTGTTATGTGAGAATCGCAGTTCAAAAAACTGAACTGAAACATACAACCGAATTGAGAACCTCCTCCTTTGAAATCTTGAAGTCGGTTAAAAATGATCTAAGGGGATGGAACCGCCCAGTAAGCTAAAATATTAAAATCCAGTAGGATATGTACCTGCGGAAGCAATGATTTGTTTCACATTCTTTTTTCCAACATAATCCGTTTCTAAATATTTTTTGATCTTGTCAAACTTGTTAATCACCTATTGATTAACAATATTATCATCGTTTTTACTCCATAATAATAACCATTTCAAAATGTTTCAATAAAGTATAAACCGCGATCGGCAATTTGAGTTGACGTACGAAGAGCGCGCTCAGCGGGAAAAAATAGTAGATTGTACAACAAGGGCACAAAGCGATTTAGTTTCATACGAGGTAATTTATTGGTCCAAGCGGCAGCGAGGACCAATATAGCCGAGGATAAAAATAGGCGTTTGTGCCTGAGTTATATTATACACACTGCTTTTCACTTCGATTGTGAGTAAAATAAAACAATGGCAAACAAATAAAATACATTTTTTTTCTTTTTTTTTAATTTTTAACACGTCATATTTACCTTAAGCCCACTGCACACTCGTGCGCGAATCGCGGCGCAAAGCCGCGAACGTGAGTGTGGTGTCGATTTCGCTGATTAGCGATTGTCCACACTCGCGTTCACGGCTTCGCGCCGCAATTCGTGTGGAGGGGCTTTAAATCTTTATTCATACCGCCAAATTATAACTACATTTTGTAGTTTATTTCTATAATAACTATGCTGTATTGCAAGATTTTAATGATTTAGTAATATATAAAACACGGATTATTAAAAAAAACGGGCCAAATTAAGTGGAATAACAATATTATCCGATTATGTTTTATTGTGTACTATGGCAGTGATTTGATTGTCTTAGTCTTTAAAAAAAATTACTTTGTGCACTAGAGCATAAAAGTAGCATTTTGTGCAGCCTACATCTAGCACAAAGGAGAACTTTACGAGCATGAGAAGTGAAAAAACATTTTTTGGTTCGATGTACATTGCTGCTTTTCTTAGCGCAATACTGCATGAATACTGCTGTTTGAGTGTTGCCCTACTTTAGTTTGCTTTACATTGCTACTGACAGATTTGCTTGACCCACTATATTTATTATTTATTTGTAACACCTATTAAGTGTTAACGACATTTTGGTATTAATTTATTTTTAAAGTTGCCCAATTATCTGGTAATTCAATTCATTTAGTGTCCTGCCACTGATAAACAACTACTTAATGTAAACATTGTAAACTAAATACGGCTAAAATAATTCAGCGTGGACGGAATTGAATACAATGCTAATGGCTGATGATAATTATTAGGCGAGAACAAGGCTCAACCTTGCGCACTTTTGACAATTGCAATACGGGTAGAAGTTTTTTAAACGCCTACACTGTATTAAGTAGTTAATTTCTAAATTCGAGGTCATAAAGGTCTTGTAGAGCAACTACATGCATTATTAGCTCCACTTACAAGCTAATCAGACGAATCAAAAATATTACAAAATATATTACCGCGTTATTTTATATTGTGACACTTAGTAAGAAGAAGTTGCACACATAATAAAGGTACAATGCACATTCAGATCCTAAATATTTGACACATAGTTTTCAAACGTTGTAAAGCTATAACAGTATTTTATAAATTCAATTCCAAGGGGGGTTGAAGATTTTTAACTACTTTCACACGAACGAAGGCTTAAGTCATCTTATTAAACCCTAAGATGGAAATGCAGATAAAACATCCTGACAACGACATATGTACAATTGCCATGAGTTCACCATCCACGCCATGCAGAAATACCAAAACATCTGGCCACGATACGACTTCATCAACAAACAGTAAGCATTAATCTCTGACTCATTGCAGTCTACCTACACCTACTCGTATTATTTATTTGGAAGGACCCTCCAAAGTCCGTATCACCACAAAATCATCAGAAACGATCATACCATAGGTATGTAAGATGAGAGAATTATAAGATGCAATATCATTTTTCTTAGAAATGTACGTGCATAGATGAAAACTACACAAATCCTGAAATGCACGTCATGGTATAATTTCCACAAAGTGGGACATTTTACAACCAAATATCGTATTTTGTATAGAATTTTAGTCAGTTTGTAAGTGTAACTATACGAGTACGAGGTCTTTATTATTATTTATGTTAATGATAGAAAATGTATTTTCCTGTTTCTGACGTGGAATGTTTTGTGTGCATTTACGAAATAAATGATTATGATTATGGACTTAGCGATTTCCATACAAAGTGAGACTCAGCAATAGTAAAAAATGACTCACAGACCTTATCTCTTTAAGGAATATTAGCCTAGGGCAGCATTCCGAAATCCGAATGTAAGAATGTTCATTGTACGTTCTGAGCAGTAGTTTAGTAATTATCTTATGTCTTTGTACCGTTGTCCATACACACATTGTTTTTATAAATACACACGCCACGTAACCTATTTAGGTACTTATCAGCTTATGTGTACGAAAGAACGGACAAACATACGCATTTCATAGTCACACTAACATACTATTAATAAATAAGGATAAATGTACCAATTAACCGTCTTTCACCTCATATTATTTAGCACCGTGGCAACAGACTGTATGATGTTTACCTAAAGCTAAAATGTTAAGTTTGCAGGATCCATTAAAAACACAAGTGCCCTCTAGTTCTCATTAGTGTACCGATGTCATCCGCTTCCACAAATAACTTAAACAATTAACATCCCAATGACAATGAATACGGCGGAAACGTGACCTTACGTCTGAATAGTTCTAAACGTGTAGCGATAAGTAGCTGGCTTACTCGACCTAAATTGCATGTTTAGTGGCTTAGTGTTGAAATAATTATCAGGCTCAGGTAACAATTTAACCGAAGAGTTCTTTAGAAGCCAACCGCATGCCGCCGTAGGCTCGTCGTGACCTTCATTTGCCTCAAACTTATCTTAATCGCATATAAAAAAAAGGTCCGCGCATCTCCCTTCTACACACGACCAAGACGAGAGTATAGCCGTCTCAGGACCGGTTGTCTGTCGGTTTGTAGAACGAAGATTTCACCTGTGATACCTCGCACCAACGTTTTTGCTGTAGTGTGATACAAAGCGATTATAATCGTCGTACACCGAGAAAGCAATGAGACGACGATTTGTAACCGAGAATCTAATGCAATCTCAATTGGTTCTAGGCCACATGATCGATTATTTTCATTATTTATTATTGCAACGCGTCAATCTAAATTGTCTTTTGATAATTCGTATCGCATAGCTAGATCAAAAATAAGATGATGGTCACATGTACATAGCAGTAATATTTGTAGGCATCGTTTGGGCAAAATCTACAATAAGAGTAACGTAGAAATTAAGATGCAATTTGTCTGTAGGTACTGTTGTACTCAGACCAGACGGTTACGAACATGAGATCATGGATCGAATGCTCAATGCTCACCGTCTTGATATACAGGACAGGATGCATCCTACACCGGAACAGGTGACGCAACAGAAAACTGTGTCGCCAAAATGATTTTTAGGGTTTAGGCGGAGTATGTTCACTTTCTTAGGAGGTTACGTTCTGAGGACGTCACATTTTGAGTTTGTCACTTTCTGAGGTTGTTACATTCTAAGTACGTCACTTTCTGAGAACGCCATTTTCTGAGGACGTCACTTTCTGAGTTCGTCACTCTCTGAGTCACATTCTGAGTTCGTCACTTTCTGAGTTAGTCACATTTAGAGTTCGTCATGCACTTTCTGAGTACGTCACTTTTTTAAGCATAGTAACTTTTGTCTACATGACCTATAAAATTAAATTATTAATATTATTATGTATGCGTGATGCTGATTACTATATCTTGAGTTATTGGATTGCGTGACTCAAGACTTTGAATATGGCCGTTTGCTAACATGTATCAAAGCTGGTTCTTGCTCAACTAAATGCTCGAGTTTATTGTCTCGAAACCTGCGACGTTACAGCTGGCCAATGTAGTTTGTCAAGACAGTAGCGGAATGTAGTTACTAATTAGTAATAAGTCAACACTTGCGCAAATTATGGAGAACAATTTTAGGTAAATGTTGACGACGAAGTTAACGTTCATCATAAGAGTTAACGACGTAGAAATTTTAATTAGCATTATAATTTAGTAAATGTATATATAAATTAAAAACTGTAATAGATGTCATATATTAAAGAAAAAGTGACGAAGCCCTCCAGTGGTGAAGGCCGAATTCTTAAAAAACACAAATCAAAATATTTAATAAAATAATTTGATTTGTTCCCAAACTTGTTCAAATGTACCTATATTTATTTGGATGCGGTAAAAGTAAATGCTTTGTTTAGCAGTGATTTTACTAACGCTATAAGAAACATTTAATACATATTAAACAGTCATAAGTGTCATAACATAACATAAAGGCAAAGCCACATATGTACGAATTTATTACGATCATGCTCATTTTTAACGAATGTAAAATACTTTCGGTTAATGGGCCATTATCCCAATGGCTGGGCCATCTATTAATAAAACCGGACAAGTGCGAGTCGGACTCGCCCACCGAGGGTTCCGTACTTTTTAGTATTTGTTGTTATAGCGGCAACAAAAATACATCATCTGTCGAAAATTTCAACTGTCTATCTATCACGGTTGATGAGATACAGCCTGGTGACAGACGGAAAGATGAGTCTTAGTAATAGGGTCCTGTTTTTACCCTTCGGGTACGGAACCCTAAAAGACGAAGACAGTACTTGGATGTAACTTGTAGATTGTCCCGAATCGATGATTAAGCTACTTATTTCAACAACCGTTAGAAGTAACAAAGGTCAACTCGACTTCTGCTCAGACAGCATGGTAAAACGACAATAGCTTCACCAATTATCGAAGGACTACAACTAAAAAACGAGCGGTCAAGGTTGTTACCTCTGCAGTTCAACTTTAGGTGTAGTGGCAGATCTATTGTCTGCGACAATCGCACAGACGCGCGATTTCAGGATAGTAAGAGTTAATGCGAAATTGCTTCTTTCTGTGCTTAGAATTTATCACCAAAATAAACTAATGGCGTATTGAAGTTATACAAATGTATGTATTGTTGGTTATAACCAACCTATAGGATTGGATTCTTATATCATATTCTAAAATTTCTACATCGAATTTTCCGTATTTTTTTAATTTTTATCACACTTAGTAAGCGAGCTATTTCACGCATGTGCAGCGGGAGGTAACGTCCATTTTACTGCTATGGGAGTTATAGCTTTTTTTTAAATTAGGTTCTAAGTAAAATACTAGTTAAAAGTCAAGGTATAAAAAAGAGTGTTACTTTTAAAATGCTAGCGTTTATAATTTAATTGTTTTGTTTATGTTTAAAAATATTTCATTTCATTAATTTAAAGCCTATTAAAATATTTTTACACAATTTTCAATCGTAGTTGAATGCCGTCCGGTCCTTCGATGCCTAATAACCAGAGATGGGCAAAATGTAATCGACTAACGATTAACGATTAAGAACGTGAAGAATTAATTGCGACTGACGATTGAAAACGACGATTGATCAATCTTAGTTGTATAGAGTGCAACTAATTTAGTTGCAACTAAATTAGTTGCCGATTGATTTCGGACAACTAAATTTTGTAATCGACTAATTAGTTAGACTATTTTCTCGCGACTAATGTTAGAAGCAAATTGAATAGAATACCTCGGTATGACTATGTTGACAGACTGATTAGGACATCTTAACGGATGTTTAAAAATAAAATAGTCATGTATTATGAAATAAAACTATGAAAACGGATTATATATCGTATATTGAATTTATAATACATCCCGACGTTTCGAACCCTTTACAGCGTTCGTGGTACCCACATACTAAAATAATGAACAATCATAGACTATAAACTTTAAGGCTGGTTGTACATGCAAAACCAGCCTTAAAGTTTATAGTCTATGATTGTTCATTATTTTAGTATGTGGGTATTTTTGCACTTTGTAATTTTTCCTCAGTCACCCGTTGACCACGAACGCTGTAAAGGGTTCGAAACGTCGGGATGTATTATAAATTCAATATACGCGATATAATCCGTTTTCATAGTTTTATTTCATGAGTAACTATCGCGGTAACCGAAGACAATATTAGTCATGTATTACTTACGATATTTTGACCGTTTCTAAGGAGTGAGATCTGTTCTCACTATTATTTTGCTACTAAAGTAAGTAAGTTTAATGACCACACGTTGAAAACAAAATTGACCGCGTAGATAATAAACAACATGCAGATGTGTCATTCAATAGAACGTGTTATTTTTAGAAGATGCGTCGGCACTTGCACCAAAATGCAACAAACAACTTCCAGTTCCAGGTAAGTAGGATTATCCCATTGTTTTGTCACCGCGTGACACTAAAAAGAGTTTTACTATTGTCAGAGACAGCAAAATATTGATAGTTTCTATGTCTAAGATTTACTCAGTATCGTATAATTCAAAGTATTAATAATGCACCAACCTACTTTATTGTTTGCGATTTGTAAACAATGCAGTTTTTCGCTATTTGTCGTTATTACCAATATATCGTTATAATAATATTATGGCATTATTTGCATTGTCATTCAAGCATTTCAAATTAAACGTGTATACATAATTTTAGCTCAATCGGATGAAGATATCTGCTTCAAAATAAGTCGCAAAATTCTACCCAAACTAACATAGTTACAACATACGAGTACCTCCGTATGTTACATACATACGTACTTGTAGTTACATATTGCAAGATAAAAAATGCAAAAACGGGCGACTACGTAGTTTTAATATAGATTTAATCGTGAAATCTAGTCGATTGAAACTAAAACTAATTTAGTTGTTAGTCGAACATTCTCACAACTAATTTAATCGCAACTAAATTAATCGCGATTAAAAAATGACGATTGATATTTTTAATCGATTGATTAGTTAACTAAAAGATTAATCGATTAATGCCCATCTCTGCTAATAACTAGTAAAAATATGACAATATGGAAGACGAATGTCATGTCAACGTATTAAAGAATTATTTCGCTTAAAATTTAGTTTTTCTTTGCAAGTGTGATGAAAAACATTGTGTGAAACTCCGGCGGTAAGAATATCGTTACTCGAGTCTTTAATTCACTCCAGCCTGCGGCTGTCGTAAATATATACTCTCGTACAATATTTCACTTACCCCCCTCGTTGCACAATGTACTATTAACGATTCTTACTACACAAATCTTATAATTGCTAATTATTTGAGATCTGCTATAGTCTGGTTTTTATTCCGTAGACTAAAATGACATTTCATGTGTTGCTAGTTTTTTACGTCTTATAAATATAAATATAAGACATAGGTAATAGGTATAAATACTATAAATTTACTTACTTAATTTTCAAAATCGTAGTTTTTAACCCCAACTCGTAACAATAAAGAAAAACACCGTCCGCAAAATTGCATACATCTGCGAAGAAATTCAAAGGGTTACGTGTGATTTTACCAATTCGCATTTAGGTTTAGCAAATGTGAGGACTAACGCAGCGTACTACGTAGGCGAACAACACGCGAACGTGAAGCGAAGCGATGCGGCGCGGGGTGAATCAATCCTTTGATACCTATATTTCGAAGTGTTACGTGGGCGATCTCGTTGCGAACGCGAACGCCGTGGGCCCGCCGCGCCGCTTCGCTTTCGCATTCGCGAGTTATTCGCTTACGTAAGACGCAGCGTAAAGTCCATGCAACCCCTCTTGTCGCCAGCCCCCCAGGCCTTTTGTGTCCAACCCAGACAATGCAAGACCAGTCAGAATATTACAATATAAACTGGTGATCATGAAATATGTTTTTCGATAGATGATTTAAAAAAAATGGAAGGAATAAAACTATTTTCATTCAGCCCATAATACCATGTCTTTCATCAGCTTATTATCTCCTGTTAAGAAAGAAATCTATTATTTTCCTAACAAGAAACATGTTATTCTTAGTAAAGCACCCTTGAAGTCGTTGTGTCATTGTTATCGGCGCAGTGACAATCTAAACGTGATTCGCCTGTGAAGCCTTGGCGAAGTGGGTAACGCGCGGCACGTACATGCGTACACGCAGCCGTGGTACGAGTCCTACATACCATCAGCTATAGACTAACAATGTCTGTCTGCTGGTAAAGCTTGGTAGCCAATACGTATAAGTAGCACGAAAGCATGTTGTTATCGGTTTACTACCTAAAAAATTTAACTGCATGTATTGTATTACCCAAGTATCGTGTAGAAACCGTTGCTTGTGTAAATAAAGCATAGAGTAACTTATACTAGAGCGGTACTGTCATAGTAAATTTTGTAACCCCAGTAAATTCACTGCCATCTGTCGACACACTTTAAAACTAAAAATAAATATTTATAAAAATACGATAAAATGTATTTAAATATGGATAAATGATTTTTTTATTTACATTAATTATTTTTATATGATTTTGACCCATGTTCTTTCACTTCAATTATAAATAACAAACGAAACCGTCAACGCCCTCTATACGAGAGTAGGCCAAAGGTAGTGGCGCCATCTGATCGAGAATCAAATTTTCGTGATTTTCGAGGCACGTTTTTTCCTTAGACTGTATCCATCTATTACGGAGCTATATCTATATTTGACCGTACGTATGCTTATTGCATTGATACTCACATAAATGATATACATAGGAAAAGATAGAATTACAGTTAGAGAGCACGCAATCAAAACTAACGTGCTATTTAATGCTTCTTGTTAGGCATAAGAATGTTATAATGAGTGCGGATATTGAGACTCCAAATGGCAATAACACTTAAATATAATTAAAATAGCCTAGCATAGCCTAGTGTGGGGCCACAGGATAATATCTAATGTTATTAAGGTTTTTCTTTTAAATAAATATTCTTATTCTTAAAATTACTGTACTGACTAAGATATAGATGGCTTGCACTTAATCAACATTATGCTCAAACAAATGACTAATTGTAATTCTTGCGGTCAAATAACGTCGCGTGTAACACGGTCCGTCATACACGGCGACGGAAATAATGTCATAATTTTGGAATTTAGTAAAAAAAACATGTGTTAATATTAATTGACACAATCTTGAATTGACAATACTTAACACATACGTAACATTTGAATCAAGATGAAGCGACGTTAAACACAAATTAAATATCCACGTACGACCTAGACCTTATAGGAACTATTTTGCATACAAAACGTTTAACATGTACGAAATCGATGTCCAACCTTGCAAGTATGGTCGACGGCGTTAAGGCGCGTCTTACTTGAGCTGAATATATGAGAGGTAATTAAAGCCCGGCCACTTTCGAAGGCGACTAGCTGATGGCCGAACCGGAAGCAACCGAATACCAATAAATAACCCAATAATAATTAGGAAAAATTCACGGACCACGGACATATCTATTTCTACGGAAAGTTAAATAAAACCGGCCAAGTGCGAGTCGGACTTGCGCACGAAGGGTTCCATACCATTGCGTAATATCGAGCAAAAAACTGCAAAAAAAATCACGTTCGTTGTATGGGAGCCCCAAATATATATATGTATATATATATATAAATAAAATATTTATTTTATTCTGTTTTTAGTATTTATTGTTACAGCGGCAACAGAAATACATCATCTGTGCTATGCATGCATCATCTAGCTATCACGGTTCATGAGATACAACCTTGTGACAGACAGACAGACGGACAGTGGAGTCTTAGTAATAGCGTCTTGGTTTTACCCTTTGGGTACGGAACCCTAAAAAGTGTAAATAAAATATAATTTCCACAAAACATAACCCAAATGAGATCAAAGAAAGGTAACGAGTGTTATTTAGTTTATAAGTAAATTTTAGTAAAACAAACTTTCTTTTATTGTCTTCAATCTGTGAACGAATATGCTTTAAAACAATAATACATATATCGTCTAATAAGTTCGTCACTTTGTATTGTTGAATCGAAGTCACGTGTTTGCTAACACGCTCTCAATTGCTATTCAAGGTTTAAATTAATTGAAAAACCGGTGCCTTATGCTCTAATCTAAAACATTTAATACTATCTCGTTAAAACGTACCTATCTATGAATGTTATTAATTTTCATGACTACTTTTTTATGGGCCGAGGCGTTGTACTGCGCTTGTTACATGTACCTATCGCTTTCTATAATTTATAAGTTGGATGGATGCCGATTGAAAGTGAAATTCGACTTCAAATTCAATATTACTTGCAAGTTTAAGGTGTCAGTAGATATCGTCCATAATTATGATGAAGAGACTTGGTTTTCATTCATCATTTTATTTATTGACTCATTTGTTAACTCATTGACGGTAAAAATATTGTTTCCACTACCTAGCACAATCAATATTAATCATCATAACTCTCGGAGCCCAAATTTACCTTTATACCTAACTAAGGAATTATCACCAGACATTTATGAAATCAAGGCAACCTAAACCTAATTCTCAATAACATTTTTTAGAAATCAGACTCAATCTACAATGTGGTTAAATGACATTGGAAGTTCCAATACAAATGAGACCAGTTATTTAGGACGTTATGTATTGTATTTATTAGCAACAGTTAGCGATTTACCGCACACCTGTTCCACTGACCATAGCAATGGAAGTGATATCATACCATTGTAAGTCATATTTCTTGGGTGTTTGAGCTTATACTTCCGCAAAATTCAGTTTACGCTCCAATAGGCTGAGATGATCATTACCATTACCATGGGCGTTCATTAAAGTTAACACTGTGATGATTGTTTTGTGGCGTTTCTGAGAAATTACGGAATGTGTAATTATAATTAACTACAATACTATGTTTCGATGAAGATGGTATTTAGCGAGATTCGAATATCTGTGATTCTGATGATCAAGTATCATTTGACTTCCAAATACAGAGTTTTAGAAGAAAAAAATGAAGGAAAATGCTAATCGGTTCATTGCAACTGCTTTCAATCCTTACATTCTAGTAGTGGTGTCAAATTACTTTCATTTTGTCTAAATTACAGGCTAACTCGTAACATGAACTCATAAGTAGGACCATAGAGTAACTTATACTAGAGCGGTACTGTCATAGTAAATTTTGTAACCCCAGTAAATTCACTGCCATCTGTCGACACACTTAAAACTAAAAATGAAGATAATATTGTCTTCGGTTACCGCGATAGTTACTCATGAAATAAAACTATGAAAAACGGATTATATCGCGTATATTGAATTTATAATACATCCCGACGTTTCGAACCCTTTACAGCGTTCGTGGTCAACGGGTGACTGAGGAAAAATTACAAAGTGCAAAAATACCCACATACTAAAATAATGAATAATCATAGACTACAAACTTTAAGGCTAGTTGTACATGCAAAATCGGTTCATAAGGCTAGTTATACACCAATTATTTTCAAGTAAAGATATATATATACGCGATAAAAACTACGCCGGCTCCAACCCTACACCACGCCCCGAGAAGATTTAATTCCCTCCTAAATTGTAGGAGGGTATCCCAATATGGGACCGGCAACAAACTCGGCGGGACACATATTTTCAAAACATCAGAATGTCCAGCATCATCCAACACTAAGGTCTCACAGTCTATGTCTCGCTTGCTCCTTTATCAGATGGACTACAGGATCCCAAGCTGGTGGTAGAGAAAAGCTATCTTCCCTATTAAAGTTTGGATATTTCTTAATCTCAATGGCCTCGCGCAGCATTCTGGGTATGTAACGCTTCTCCTTGGCAAGAACCAGAGGCTTATCAAACTTGATTGAGTGATTGGCTTTATCCATGACATGCTCACATAATAAAAATGAAGATTTATAAAAATACGATTAAATGTATTTAAATATGGATAAATGATTTTTTTTTATTTGTATTAATTATTTTTATGATTTTGACCCATGTTCTTTTACTGATATGCGTTAAAATGGTTAAATTACAAACGAAACCGTCAACGCCATCTATACGACTGTAGGCCAAAGCTAGTAGCGCCCTCTGAACGAGAATCAAATTTTCTTGATTTTCGAGGCACGTTTTTTCCTTAGACTGTATCCATCTATTACGGAGTTATATCTATCTTTGGTAGGACTGAACTAACCTGTAGGAGGTCGCTCCTTCGGGTAGCAGATCCGGAAAAGCCCCCTCGTCCTCGTGTAGAAGTAGTATTTCGTGTTGAGGCTGTCAAGAATGGCCTGAGCTTGCGGGTTGATGCCCGACGAGCTCTCAGCTCCAGCATATGTCTGAAACAATTATTATACTCTATTAAACTCAACGTTCGGTTGGCCTTCAGCTTTTGCTTCAGCAAAAGTAGGTGCAATGGCATGATATTGGATGGTAAGTAAAAGTAAAATGTAGTCCAGCTTATATGTTGAATTTATAATGATCGCATAAAACAAAACCTTACAATATTTCCAATACAAAGGACAGACTTAATGCCATGAGGCATTCTCTACCAGTCAACCTTAAGGCAATTTCAAGCAGAGAGATCTAATCAGGCTTTTTTATGTATTTACAGCAAGTAGACAAACAGACCGCGATTGTAGATTTATTAATTGTATACCTAAGAAGTATAATGTAAAAAATACCTAAGAATCTGTCGTTAATACAAAAATAGTATATTTATTTTCTTGAATTAAACCATGTTTCTAATTATTAGTAAAATTTAGACACATTCCATATTAATGACACCTGGGCATCTCATAAAAAGTTAATCTATGGATAAAGAATGACAACTTTTGTCAGATGATGGCATTATCACGGCATTATTTACAACAAAGACAATATAGACATTATTGTACGGCCACACTTATCGGTATTCGGCGAATATTCGTGATGGCCTCTTTCATTTCCCTTGGATAGCGAGAGACGACATCACAAATATTCGCCGAATCCCTATATGTGTGGCCGCACCCTTATTATAAAACTTTGAAGTTTGAAAAAGTCAAGCATAAGTCAAATGTCTGGGAATTTCTTTGTAAACACAGAAGAATCAATTTATTTAACTTGAATTAAAAGGATTGCAGCGGCCACAAAACTACACAAAAGGTAATTAGGCAGCCAAAAGCCTCCTCCTACACACGCATTCTTGAGCTGTTCCCAGTCGTGATACGAATTGGTTCGAAAGCAAGCAGTGGGAACCGATGAAATTGTTCTACGGAGGAAATTAACATGTCCTATTCATCATGTGAACGGTAAGTATTAGAGTTTCGCTATGACGCTGACGGTGCAGATCCCGATGATGTATCGAGATTTCTCTTGCGAGTTTGTTCTTTTTAAGTGTGATTAATGTTAAAACACAGAGAGGAGCTCGAAGCCAGAACGAGAGACTGGAATTGAGTGATAGTTAAAAAACATTCCAGGGGATAACAATTAAAGGATAAGACGACTATCTCAAGCAGTAGATCCAAGGTATGCTTCTGGTTAAAATAAGAAGCGTTGATTCTAAAAGGATACAATTATATTTTAGTAGGTATAAATAGCGTTTTAACGAATCGCTACGAAAGCATTATAAATTACCTAGTCAAGCTGGAATAGACTGTGTAGGTTTGACATAGGGTACAGTTACCTCGGGTCCTCGACGCGTTGTTCAACATCAAAATTCTAATTTAGACATAACGTGTTTAGGAAACAGGTTTTACTGTTACCTACTTGCATCAGCCTGATCAGCCCGAAATCCTGTCTTATAAAAAATACGATTATAAATATGTATACCTCCTAGTTCTTATGGATACTATAGGTATGTAGATCATCTAACTCAGACTGTTGGCGAGAAGTTATTGTAGTTGACTATATTGAGAACGTAGATTTAATAGCGTGGTTTGTATTTGTACTCGTATCTTGTAAAAACAATAAAACCAAAAATATCTAAACTAGAAAACTCCTACGCAACTTGAGCTAAGTGGCTGAAATCCAATTTGTTCCTATTCTTCTATTTTTGATAGTTTGAGACGTATTTTTCGTTTTTCGGAAGTTTGTAAATGAATTGAGCACGAATTTTATTTACGCGCTACCACCTATTGGCGACAAAATTCCCTATGTAAACCTGCAGTCATTAACTTGCTATGAGCAAGAGTTGTATAAATATGCCCTTATCGGTAAACCTATTCATAGATACATACATTTAGAGTATTTAGACAATAAGAATTGTCTAAATCGACAACAGTCATGAAGGTTGCTTTCCCAAGCCGCCTTGTTATGGAGATTCTTGGAAGGTATCGCCTTATGACCATTCATTGGCAATTAGCACGCAGGCTTGAGACAGAATAATAGTAGGTATTGCTTGCATATTTTACAGGATTGTTTTATCTTATACATACTCGCCCTGTATATTGCCCCTGATTTTTTTAAAATCATCAGTTAAAAATAATAATAATATGTAGGCATAGTAAAAACTAAACTGAACAACCAAAAGTACAAGCATTTCACTGCGAGTAAAACTGCAGGTAAAAACCTTGCATAAAATACACAGTCTCGAGTGTCTCGACTTCATCAGCTTGTACGGTCGACGTCGTATATATGTTTACACTGTAGCACCTTATTCCCTTGTAATAAGGCGAACATTGTATACAATACAAGTCTTTGCACTGTACACTTACAGTGCAGTCCATATTTTAATATTCGTTCATGCGCCGGTGGCTCTCGTTTTTGCGGCGCACCGTTGCGCCTTGTTTTGATTTGCTGGACACGTTTCGGCCGTGCCGTTATTTACGAGCACTGGTTGAACACTGGTTGTGACTACTTTTACTTTTAACAAGGGTAGTAGGCAACAAAAGTAGATATTCCTCCCTTATAGACGTAACGTAACCTGATGAAACAATAACGCCTGTCTTTATCTCTAAAAATTTCACTACTCTAACCGGCATTATAACCTAATGTAGAGTAAGATGCCAGCAGTTTTCACAGTCATACATTTTTTTTCTACAATTATGCATATTAAAGAGTACCGTTTATTATCTAGTGTGTAAAGAAAAGTACAATCTGCAATAAGAGCGTGTATCAAAAACTTAATGTTTGACAGAAACTTAAAGACTGTCAAGTGGCAATTAAAATGGGCTTCATTGAAATTCTTCAATATGGTTTTACTTGTTATGTAATTGGTAGCTTTACGTAGGAATTAGGGCACAGGCACAGATCACTTAAACTACACACGTATACAATGTAAAATAAAAACCTGCTCCAGTTTTTTACCACAAGATATGTGACGCTAATAAGAATAGGTAACAGTGTTAGTTACAGAGGTGAATTAGAGTTAGACATGAACGAGTGTGTGAATACAATCGCCAAGACCGCGTCTTCCGTAATTATTAAAAAATGTAATAATAATAGGGTGTTCCGGAAGTAGAGAAAAATTTCTTTTCAAAACATGAAATTTATTGTAACCATTAAAAGTAATGATTTTGGTTAAAAGTAGACACAAAGTTAATTAAGTTATTAGATTGATACCGAATTTGCACCTACGACAACGTGGACAACAGAATATTTTTTTTCTTAGATTTTTCGCGGCCACCGCCAGTCACATTACAGCTTTTCAGGATTTTGTAGCAAATTGCAGCCACTCCTTTTGCCATACAAACTATTTCCTAAAAAAAATCGTTTTTGGTAAAAAAAATTGGTCCTAAGTCACATCTATACGACTGAATGGAAGTTAATGAGTGGTTGTACGGAAATGTTTCCTTCATAAGCATCATTGGGATTCGCCGGAACATAGGTTCAACCCTCAATAAATCTTTGAGTATTTTTTTCAGCTAACTTTTATAAAGTTATTGGTTACCTCTTTTGGCATATTCCTTTTGGTCCTTTACATTCCTATCTAGAAGCAGTTTGTTGCTCATGTGGTTTTAAACCTAGATCGTTCTTTTTTCATTCTGGCGACAGACGACTTTGATACTTTTAATTTATCCGCTGCCACTCTGACGGACGTTAAAGAGTCTTATCAAAAGTAGATTTAACTCGGTTAATATTTTCAGGGACCGTGATTGTCCTATTTCTAACCGCAATCTTCTTAAAATTAATCTCACCAGTGTCTTCATAAAGTCTTATTATTCTATATATACTAGTTTGTCAAGCTTTTACTTGAAGAAAGTGTTTTACTATATCCTTTTTAGCATGAGACTCGTAAAATAAAGGCAATTTTGAATAATCCTATTAGAAAGTGCTTCATATTCTGATCATTAATTTTGAAAAACTTATATGCAATAACGAAATTCCCGCTTTAAATGACAGATAACGAAATCGTAGATGCAACGACACCAAAACTTTTCTTTTGTTTTAATAATACTTTCAGCCAGTAAGACTTTACATGTCATTCGCGAATATATGGTTTTAAATGCTCTTGAAGCGATGCTTCTGGTCTCGGTTATTCAAACAAAATTTTCTCCGTCTGTGTGCGCCGCGAATTCCTAGGAACCGGTTGGAGACCGCGGTACGGGGCAAGTCGCAACCTCGCAACGTCACCTGTCTACGACTGGGTAAGAAATTAAGAATGAGAAAGAATCCGTAATCCGGAGGAACTGGGGCTCAGCTCATGGAAGATAATGTTTCTCCTGAAATTGCAATGCGTAAGGATACAAATTTTAAATTATTAATTTATTTATTTGACGACCGGTCTGGCCCAGTGGGTAGTAACCCTGCCTGTGAAGCAGATGGTCCTGGGTTCGAATCCCGGTAAGGGCATTTATTTGTGTGATGAGCACAGATATTTGTTCCTGAGTCATGGGTGTTTTCTATGTATTTAAGTATTTATATATTATATATATCGTTGTCTGAGTACCCATAACACAAGCCTCCTTGGGCTTACCGTGGGACTTAGTCAATCTGTGTAAGAATGTCCAATAATATTTATTTTATTTTATTTATTTTTATTAGCAGCATAATTGATTTTGATCTGACACAATCCCCTTTTAGTTTGTTGTCGTTTGTCCAACTATCAATTTTTTTACTGCAGGTTCCCATCAACTCAACTTTGTTTCGACATAGGCCGGGAAATAAATGTCCAAAAAAAGGTATAGAGGGAAATGCAAGGAACACAATTTTTAACTTCGTAGCTTTGTTTGGACTAGTTAGGAGATGAACATATCAAAAGTCCCCGGCCATAACCCTGGTGCTGGGGGGAGAGGGGGGTTTGAAGGTTCCATTTTTCGGTTTTTCGATTATATCTCGGAAACTATGCGTCTGAGCGACTTGGCCACTTATACAAAATGAAAAGAGATTTAATTTGTTACAAGTTTTATTCAGTCAAGTTTTTCGAAATCTCGTATAGTTATTGAGATATCCGCTCTTCAAGGTTTATTTAGGGCTCTCATTTCTATCTTGATTATCTACATCCGTGAAGCTGCTAGGCCGGGTTTGGGATCGTTTTCGTATAAATCGGGGGTGCTGAATTCATTTATTGTATCAACACTGACACCATTCCTAAGAAAAAACAAAATTTAAAAAAATGTTTTTTTATAAAACTCCTCTTTACGCTTAAACCGCCGATCCGATTTCGTTGAAATTTGGTACAGAGATGGTTTGAGTCCCGGGACAGTACATAGGATAGTTTTTATAACCAAAATCATCTTTTAAGGGTGTGAAAAGTGGGGTGGAAATTTGTATAGGGAATCAATAACCGCTGAACTTATTTAAATAATTGTTTAAATTATTATAATAAATTATTTAAATAGTTTGATTTAGTTGCTAATGATACCAAACATGACTTCAAACCTAAATTTAAACAGTATTAGCCTCAGGAATTCAACTTCGGCGAAGACGCTGAATTCCCCTCACACCAAATTTCACACCTTCAAAGTATGATTTTTGAGATAAAAACTATATTATATCCTGTCTCGGGACTTAAAACACCTATTTACCAAATTTCAACTAAATCGGTTCAGCGGTTTAAGCGTAAAGAGGAGTTAAAAAAAAAGTTATTTGTTTAAAGTTTATATGTTTTTTACTTTGGAAAGGTGTATTGTTGATACCATAAATGAATTCAGCACCCCCGATTTATACGAAAACGTTACCAAACCCGGCCTAGCAGCTTTACTGATGTAGATAATCAAGATAAAAATGACAGCCCTGAATATACCTTCAAGAGCGGATATCTCAAAAACTATATAAGATATCGAAAAACTTGACTGAATAAAACTTGTAACAAATTAAATCTCTTTTCATTTTGTATAAGTGGCCAAGTCGCTCAGACGCATAGTTTCCGAGATATAATCGAAAAACCGAAAAATGGAACCTTCAAACCCCCTTCTCCCCCCCCAGCACCAGGGTTACGGCCGGGGACTTTTGATATGTTCATCTCCTAACTAGTCCAAACAAAGCTACGAAGTTAAAAATTGTGTTCCTTGCATTTCCCTCTATACCTTCTTATTGCTTGGGCTAACAGTATTTCTATTCATAATCGTTCGTGTTTTAATTTGAACACATGTGTCAAGTATTCAAGTATCAAATCAACTATAACATCAATAACATCATATCAAACATAATTCATTGTGGGTCTATTGCAAATGTATTTATCCGACCGCGACCTGTAACCTGTATCCGACCGACTGTAACCTGCGTCTAAAGGTCTAAACTCTAAACTGCTGCATGATCGCAGATTTTTAGGGTTCCGTACCCAAAGGGTAAAAACGGGACCCTATTACTAAGACTCCGCTGTCCGTCTGTCTGTCACCAGGCTGTATCTCATGAACCGTGATAGCTAGACAGTTGAAAGTTTCACAGATGATGTATTTTTGTTGCCGCTATAAAAACAAATACTAAAAAGTATGGAACCCTCGGTACGCGAGTCCGACTCGCACTTGGCCGGTTTTTTTTTCTATGACACGACTCAGGTACATTAGAAATCACGCAGCCTATAGGAATATAGGTAACATTATAGATAAGTATTGTATAACGTAGCGGCTGTCATGTTTCGTCATCAAATCGTCTTTTTACCTGATAGTTAATAAGAACAATCCGAGCGCATTCCCACGAACATTAATTTAGTAATTCTCACCGGCATCGGCTATCGTAATAAACCTTATGCCGTAGGGTTATGGATGTTAATGTAGATTTACAAATAGTAAAAGAGCGCGATCAACCAACCGAGCGAGACGTTCCTTCAACTTAAGTTCGTCGATCTTTGAATCAGTCTTTCCAGTATCGGATGCTATTCGATGGGAAAATAAGAAAGGCCGAATCGGAAACCTAATGCTTGAAAGACGATATGATTCTATTATGTGAAAAGTGTGCGCGATTTATTATCGTCGTGCATTTTTATTAAGTACCCCATATGTAAATTGTAGCATACGTGTTCCAACAAAAAAAAACTGCAGTACATTTTCTGTTACGGAACAAGTATGAAATATTATACGGATAATAATTCCATAAAGTAACTTCCGTTCCGTTTCCACAAATTGTCTACACGCATAATTGTGAGTGTGGACGTTTTACGGTCTTCCGTATGGAAATAAATACTGACTTACTACTTACTTCGCTGGCTCAGCGACCCGAAGTGGATCTTGGCCTCCGATACTAGGTTTCGCCATTCGTTCCTATCCTGTGCGATCCGACGCCATTCAGCCGCCTGGATGTCACATAGGTCCTTCTGGACCTCATCGATCCACCGGTACCTAGGCATTCCGACCGGACGTCTCCCAGTTAGTCGCCCCAGATAAGCTCTCTTGGCCGCACGAACCTCTCCCATCCTCTCCACGTGACCGAGCCAGCGAAGCCGAGCAGCCTTGCTCTCGCCGATGATGTTGGGCTCGCCCACCAGTTCTTCCACCTCCAAGTTCTTCCTTACTCTCCAATAGCCATCCTCCCGTCTCGTAGGGCCTAAGATCCTTCTAAAGATCAACGTCAAGGTCAACGTCCACGCTTCGCATCCATATACGAAGATCGGTCTTATCACGGTCTTATAAACTCTAATCTTGGTTCTCCTGCTGATGAGCTTGGACGTTAATATTTTGTGAAGGGCTGCTGAACATCTTAGGGTATTCTGAATACGGATGTCGATTTCGTCTTCTCTCTGGTTGGTGTCTGTTATTGTGCAACCGAGATACTTGAACGTTGATACGCGCTTGTAATAGTTCCCGTTAACGGTTAGCCCATCTCTGCGTACCCTTCTCCGTCTTCTCATGTGGAGATACTCCGTTTTCTCCAGACTGATCCTAAGCCCCACTTTCCTACCCTCCTCATCTAGAGCTTGCGCCATTCCTCGCACTTGCTCCTCACACTCACCCAGTAGCGCCAGGTCGTCGGCGTATCCTACTATTTTGTGTTGGCCGTTCAACTCAACTCCCCCATCATACAATAAGACTTTCCGGATGACGTACTCAAGTATCAAGTTGAACAGCAAGGGTGAGAGTGCATCGCCCTGTTTGAGCCCTGTAACGACTTCAAACTCCTCTGTGAGGGCGCTACCCACTCTAACCCGCAGCTTACTTACTTGAGTGGCAACTTTGACCATTTTTACCAGCTTGTCGGGTCCTAAGGCCTTGAGAATTTGGAAAAGCGAACAGGGAACTGTCGACACTATCATATGCCTTAGTGAAGTCAACGAACACTGAGTGGATGTCCTGGCCATACTCCCATTTTTTCTCCATAAGTTGCCTTAGGAGAAAGATCTGATCCACAGTGCTCCGGTTACGGCGAAAGCCACACTGGTAATCTCCGAGAGCTGATTCCGCATATGGTTCCAGACGACCCAGAAGAATGTAAGAGAGTATCTTGTATGCTTTCGGGAGCAGCGCAATCCCCCTGTAGTTCGCACTTTTTTTCCTTGTACCTTTCTTATGTATAGGGCATATTACACCCAGGTTCCACTCCTGTGGCTGTCTCTCGTCATTCCAGATCTTAACAATAATTTCATACAGTCTGGACTGTACCGCTCCCCCCCCCCCCCCCCCCCCCATACTTCCATATTTCTCCTGGTATGCCATCAACACCTGGACACTTATTGTTCTTCAGCCTCATTATCGCCTTTCCAACCTCTTCAAAACTGGGCGTTTCCACTTGTGTACTGTGTGAAGTATCCTCTGGTACATCAATGTGAATTTCAACAGGTGGGCAATTGAGTAACCCTTCGAACTAACGTCGCCACTCATTTCTTATCTCTATTATTGATTAAAAAACTATTTATTTTATTATTTTCATCAAAACAGTAGCGGGCGATTGTGTGCTAGCTTTCCATTGCGGCTTAAATTTGACGAGCCAGACTTGGCGTGCGTTCAAAACCAGCGATGTAAAAATAAGCTATTCAAACTGTCGAGCACTGTCGAGTCACATTCAAGGTCGATTTCTCATTTTTTCTGTCAAAAGTAAGAATAAGAATAAAGTATGTACACTGCGATTTTCTTACTCGATTATTAAAATCGATTTTGAAAACAGACGAAATGATAACTACGTTCTTATATTATTATGCAGCTATATAATGTACGTAGTGAAAAGCAAATATTATTAACAAACAGGTTATGGTTACTTCTATATTGCAATTTTGTTTAAGTTTTCCGAATGATCCTAATATTAAAAATATATGGATTGAAGCAACTGGTCGTAAAAAATGGTTTCCTACGCAAAATGTTACACGCTCGGTCTCTCTACAAATTGCTGAACTCTTTCCTTCTATCTTGATATAGTTCTGTGATTTTTATTTTAAAATTTAATTCGGGCAACAAGGCCCATATTACATGTACCTTATAGACTAACATACATATAAATTTCATAAACTTAAAAACTAAACACAAATTTGGCAATAGAACGGCGTGGCTCCGTTGAATCGTCAACGTGAATTATCATTTCCTCTGTCGAAAATAATTATCATTTCCTCTGTCGGTTCTTATCGATATTTTAGAGTCGATGCCGTGTTCTAATCGATCTGTGAATCGATGCTTTTGAATCGTTTCGCGTGGCTTATGTTTCTCATCACTAAATTACGCTCGTGACGTCAAAGTACCTACGCAAAATGTTACACGCTCGGTCTCCCTACAATTTGCCGAGCTCTTTACTTCTATCTTGATATAGTTCTGTGAGTCCGAATAATAGTCCGACCAATAGTCAGAAGCAGAAATGATGCCTTTCACCAGAGTTAAACATTCTTCTTTTCATTTCGAATACGATGAAAGTAAAATGCATGTGGTTTTTTTTAACACATGACTAAGTATACATTTTTTATAGTATTTCTTGAGGGTACTTTCAACAATTCAGACAAAAGTATCGTTATTTATGGAATGGAGAGTCAAATATCAGAATGGAAATTGTATAAAAAATCCATTTTAAATCAAATTTCAATTGCTTATCGTAAAAAAAAAAAAAAACATTTTTGGTACAAGCTTTTATCGCTGACTGTACTTTTCTTTCCACAGGCAACTAATACTCATAGAGACAATTCTAAAAACCCCAAACACAATTAGGTTGCGTTGTTTTATCACAGAGTTCCGATAAACCTCCTGTCTCCATCATCAGATCAGCTTGATGGTACCATAATATTGCATTGTCACCCGACATACATTTATATGTATGCAAATTTTCAGCTTCATCGGAAACCGGGAAGTGGGTCAAATTTAACTTGCAAGATTTGACCCTTACAAACATGTTACATCCATATTACCTACATATTTACATATGTACATTGCAAGTTAAATAAAAGCTTGTAAAAATCGTACTTCGAACGTAAAATGCTGCACGTATCGTTTTCTGCACACCTTTTAGAACAACAATGACCCTCTTTCAGAACATGAGAAATGAAAAATAAACTTTTCATCACACTTGCTCCGTAAGCGTGCTATTTCACGCATGTGTAGCGGAAGGTAAATTTAGTTTTTTTCTTCGCATGTGTGACGAAAAACATCGTGTGTAACGTGTAACTTGGGGGGAGGGTAAGAATATTGAAAACTGGAGTCTCTAATGCACTCCAGCCTGTGGCTGTCGTGTATCTAAATTTTGCAAACAAGGTTGTTTGCAAAATTTCACTTACGTCCCTCGTAGCACAATGTACTATTATCATCGACGGCTATACAACAAGCATTCATAAATAGCAAGAAAATACAAGGCAAGATAAATGCTTGATTTGGCTTTCTCTTAGTTTTAACTAATTGATTGATTTTATTGCACCTATTCAAGTAATTGTTTCTTGCAGCTTACTCAAGTAGTACAAGTAAAACATATAACTGCATATTTATGATAAGTGAATAATGAAATTAATTGGTGGTATGCAATATTAGTGAGCATTTTCTTTCCATAGTAGCAAAAGCGTACATTGTATTAATACTATACTAAATGTTTTGTAAACTTATTGAATGTTGTACATTAACATGAACGCGATGATTCGGTATTTAAGATGAATGAAGGATGATACAAATCGTGCATTGTTTTTAATCTGAAAAGGCTAATAATAACAAATCAATCCAATTATTATACCTGCATAATTGGATGCAGCGTCACGCAAGAGTTGGTTGAATTATATAAATTGTTTTAATTACTACTCCATCGAAACAGTATTACTGTGAAAGGCCAAGTCATTCTGGCCGAATCGCACCGTTTAATAGTAATTAGTATACAATTTAAGCGTAACTTACTAAAAGCGACCTCCCTTTCAGTTGAGCGGAGACCAAAAGCAGGCCAAGGAAGTGGTCAACGGTGGTACGATCGTGACTTGGATCCCGGTGCAACCGTTAATGGTATGGTGAATGAATCGACAATTATACCCACTTGTGTTACTGAATAGGAAGATTTATTGGTGAGAAAAGCTTTTTTACGTAATAGTTTTCATCAAACCAGACAAAACACTGGCACTGCTGGGCTGGACATAGGCTTCCCTCTTCCTTGAACTCCACAAACTTTTGCCCCTTATTGCCACTCTCATCAAGTCTACTCTTTACTAGAGCGATTCATTTTGTGGAAAGTTTAGCCACCTGCGTTCTACCTACGTTGTAGCCATTCCAGAACTCAGCAATACTACGAGCAATGCATTTTTAGCCGCTGCCACTAATATTTGGACAATCTCCACGCAACATCGCTCGTGCACCTCACATTACTGTACCCACTACCTACCCCAGCCTAAAAGTCTGTTCACACCGATCACTCGACACGACAGCCTTACACACGTGCTTGTTTTGGCTACTTTCCCCGGCATCCCACGACGTTCGGTAATTACAAGCGCCGCCATTGTCTGGGACTTTCGCTAGCTTGTTTAGCTTTAGCTTCTCTATTTATGTTTCTAACTAAATATTGTGACCTTTTCGTTACGTACTCCCCAAGACGCTAGGATTAACTGATTTGGTCTTTGTAAAATCCTCATAATTCAAGGTCACTGACTGAATAACCCGCCAGGACCTACGTTTACAGCGATTTTACGTGAAGCCATGTATGGCCAAGTCCATAAATATGTATATATTTCTCCACCTTTGAGAAGAATGTGTATAAATATTTATGTCCTTGACTGTACATGCATTAGTTTAGTGTAAGGTTAAAATTTGGTTTTAGTAATTATACTAACAAACTATCAACTCTAATAAACGAAATAATAGCAGGTTCTTAATTCGAGAACTCAAACTCTCTTCAAAGTCCAGTTACCTAATTTGGAAGTGAAAATAACATGATTTCATGCTCGTCGCTCGACGTAACGCCCGTTGATATCTTTTCTATTACGGCAACGGCGACCAGACGTAGTTATTGTATCAATCGTCCACGTTGATAACTGACGATTCGTAAATCTTATTCCAAAGACGTGAGGTCCATCGATGACCAGTTAAGTATGTTTAAATCCGATTTTAAAAGACTAGGAGGCCGTCAAGGCAGCATCTTTATTCTTATTATTTACAGAAAGATAAATAAAATATCTAAAGATTGTCGAGTCTAGTGAATAAACGCCATCACGCTGTAAAGTGTAAATTTAAAATAAATGTAGTAATACAAGATTATTTGCAATATAAACAAGTAAATGAAATGGATTCCTTAAGAAAACGATATTATATAGTCTGGGAACGTTTTCTACAAGCTATTAATATGAAATTAGATACATGTATGTGTATATGTATATGTTGATTTTTCCCCGAGCCAGCTCATTGATAAATTATGCCTACACTACAGTAACTAACCTACTCGTATAGTGTCGTGATATAAAATCTAAAAAGTAATGAAAATGTTTTTATTTTTGTAAATACTAATTTTTATACGCGTTCTTGGCTTAAGTCAGGGTTGTTAACCTGTCTATTGTCAACAGATAAATGGGTCATTTTTTATTTTTCTCAGATTTTGATAAAATTTTGTGGATAGATACTTACTCTGTACAACATAAGCGCAATTTCACTGTATGTCCTACAAAATCTTCCACTGAGTTACGGAAAAATTCCATACGTTATTTTTTTTTGTCCCAAAGGCCGTGCGAGGATAAGCTAAGTGAATCTGCCCCCAGCGGGATCTTTTTTCGATCATATTTCGTTTTTTTGTTAAGTTCCGGGGTCTGAAATTTTGCATACTTGTTACTAATAGAAAGCCACATCATCAAAAAAAATTACAAGCCAAAACTCGCTGGGGGCAGATTCACTTAGCTTATCCTGGCACGGCCTTTGGATTTCGTGTTTATTCCGACCAGAATAAGGAGATTTCAAACCTACCAATTTTTATCAAAATCTGAAAAAAAAAAATGGCCCAAATAAGTTTATGTCTTGTCGGTGCAAGTGGCCCTAAATAATCACCGAGAAGAATCCAAAGATCTCAAACACCACTTTTTTCCTATGTCCAATTTCCGCTTCCACCGCTAGATTAGCTAAAGCAGCGGTTCTCAAACTTTTGGAAAGCGAAATATATGACGGAGACCCAAAAAAATATATCGTTCGTCACTATATAACTGTAGCCCAGAGATGTAGAAGACCTGGTTATTGATTTGTTTTCGATTTTTCTCGCGGAGCCCCCACAGAGGCATTGCGTTGCGGAGCTCTAGGGGTCGCGCAGTACACTGAGAATGGCTGAGCTAAAGCATTGTCAATGAATATGCAATATCAGCTATATTGAACGCCAAGCGGTTAAACAATTGTTGCAATCCTATGGAGAGAAACAATCATAGCGAGTATAGTATTATTAAGACCCGATCTTTGCTGTTGCGCATTCCGGTAAAAAAAGTTTTATAAATATTCTAACAATAGTCTATTAAGATATCTACGACCTAGAACATTAGGTATTAATGTCATCTCAAGATGCAAACAATAGGGTATCTATAGGTATACCTAGGTAGTACAGTAGGTACCATTGTACCAATACGTACATATTTATACGTACTGGTGCGCGTGCCTCGGGCTCGGGACTCGTCTCGTTCACCTTGCAATGCCATGAGCAAGTTCTTCACCCCGGGCTTGTATGTGTGTGTGTGTGTGTGTGTGTGTGTGTGTGTGTGTGTGTGTGTGTGTGTGTGTGTGTGTGTGTGTGTGTGTGTGTGTGTGTGTGTGTGTGTGTGTGTGTTCACAATACCTACGTAATAGTCTTAACTGACGTTATATTTATATAGAGAACGCCCTTTTGTACAAGAAAGTTGGTCCGCTCTTATAGGCTTTTGTGTTGCTGCCGACAGAATTCTCATCATACCTATCGAATGTTGTATGTAAATATAAATATGGGTAGGTCTGGGTAGGTAGATGTAAATATTTGCTTTGTAATTTGTACGTGTGTACTCTGGTGCTTTCTTGGGGAAACTACTAGGTACCTATTTATAGTGGTAGGTACTTGCTTATTATTAGGGGCAAAGATTCACAAATTTCTTCTAATACTCCATTTTCCGGAAGTGTACATTCTAATAAGCTTCACACATTTATGGTAAAATAATCTACAAAATTGTTTCCTAATTGTGTTACTAGTGATAATTATATGTAAACTTATCCAAGCACAGTTTCAACATAAGTAACTCAATAACACTTTTTAACTGACTTCAAGATTTCAAAAGGAGGAGGTTCTTAGTCCGGATGTATGTTTTTTTTTTAATGTTTTTACTCCATATCTCCGTGATTTCTGGACCGATTATGAAAATTGTTTTTTGATTGTAAGTATATACATACAGATTAGTTCCGTTTTTATCAAAACGCAGTTCTGATGATGGGATCCATAAGGAATCGAGGGAACTCCTCAAATGTTAAAGACATACATATAGTGGTTTTAGTATTTTCTTAAACAAATCAAGCATTTACATTTAAAAAAGTGACATTTTATGAAATGGAACTGCTGATGATGATCAGAATGGAATTCTTTAACGACGCATAGTTCACCTTTTTTCGATTTGTCCTCATCGTTATGATTGTTAAGCAAGTTAGGTTTTCAAGACACTTTTTGTCAAGCTCGAGTTCTGATGATGGGATCCATGAAGAATCGAGGGAACTCCTTAAATGTGAAAGGCATACATATAGTGGTTTTTGTATCTTCATCAACAAATCCAGCATTAACATTTAAAAAAGTGACATTTGATGAAGTGGAACTGCTGATGATGTTCAGAATGGAACTCTTCAACGACACATAGTTCACGTTTGGCGACTTTGGCGATTTGTCCTCTTCGTTACGAACCTGGACCCAAACTTGGACCCGGACTCGGACCTGGACCCCGACTCGTACCCGGATCCGGACCGAACTCAGACCCAAACTTGGACACGCCGGGCCCGGGCCCGAATACGCTACTAGAAAAGTGGGTTAGATTAGGTTTGAACTGCGATCCTCACAGAACCGAACTGCTATCAGAAAAGTGTGTTAGGTTAGGTTAGAACTGCGACCCTTTAGACAAACGAAATGCTATCAGAAAAGTGGGTCAGGTTAGAACTGATTAGGCAAAAGGCTTTTTAGTTTTTACATAATTAGGCAAAATATGCTGTCTTTTTCATTTCATTGTATGGAATCTAAGAGTGCACCATCAACAATAATCTTTCACCGGTATCCCCCATTGAAGTCTTTTTTTTTTTCTTAAAAAATATATTTTAAATGAATAATTGTTCTTAGTTAGTTGATTCGTTCCGGTAGTTTTCTAATGTGTCATGAAATTCATGAAACCATAACCATTACTCTTATATTAAGAGCCACCAGACCCGAAAATTTTTATGCCATTTAATGTTACAAACTTTGACTTTCAAGTTCACTTCGATTTGTTTCATTTCAAACCTTTACAATAGTCACTTGAATTTTCCCTAGCGGTAGGTATTGCTGGTGTGTTAAGGACATTATATTCCTTGTTAAAGTAAACCGCTTGTGATGCATAAATAACTCACACCTGTCGCGTAGGTATCACGTTTCCTATCATCTGCCACAAAGTAATTTAACGCCATGACGTTGTGCGCCTTTGAAACAATGGTCTGACATGGCCTTAGGTCCAGGCTGATTATATGGTGCTGGTCTTCTCAGACGTGTCACTAACTGTGTAATTAAGGGCTAAACTCAACATTTTTGTGACGATTGGTAATTTGCGGTTGTAATAAAATTTTGGTTTGCCTATATATCAAATTAACGAAGAATCTCCCATTTCATCATCATCATAATCATCTTTTGTCGGAAATCGCTAGCTTTCTTAGACACAACTTGAATTAACTTCATAAGTAGGTACTTAATCAAAATAAACATTCTCTAAAATGACTGCCGCTTGTGAAGCGCCAACACGATAAAAATTAAATTTTAAAAAACGAGGGAGCTTTATGCCACAAAAAAACATTCTTTTTTTAACGTTGGGGATATGCGTTTACGCATGCCACCTGGCCCGGGGGAGCCGATGACGGACTAACCAGTGGTAGGACTACCGTCTAAAACCACCAACGAAAGCCGACTCCGCCTTGTAGAGGAGCGCCGCAGGATCACTATCAGCATTCGACTGCGTACGGAAAAAAAAACAGATCTTCCGACTGGAGAAAAACACGCATTCAGTTACATCATTTTTATTACAAATTAGTAGCATTTTATTCGTCTATAACAAACTGATAATACTTAGTTGTGCGCGTCTGTTCCGCCGAGATAAGTTCAACTATGTATCAATAATTAGGTATCGATCAATGAAAAATGTATCATTTGTTTCTAGACAAAAACATTTTTAAATGTAATAGGTAATAGTTACTGCTAATATGTTGAGCTCAGCTGTTTTGTCGTGAGACAGACAAGTTTGTAGCACGTGACCGCTGCATCGAAGTCACGCAAGTGAATAATCCTAGCATTACCTGTAAGAGTATATAATCATCTTTCTAAGACACGTGCTAATTGTGGTTTACCGATATCTATAATATACATACAATGGAACGTGTACTTAGATTGCCTTTTTATTAATTTTTTCCTAAGCACTAATCGTACAGTTTTCTTGCTACAATAAAACATCTCAACAACAACACAAAATTTGAATAAAAAATTAAGAGACGAATACCTTCGTCATTACGACCAAGCACTGGATGTTTATACTTAAAGACTTAGAGATCTTTATAATTGTTAAAAAATATTTACATCTAAATTGCCTTTCAAGCCTCGCAAAACGAGTTTGCAACAAATGACACAATCATGAGACACCGCGCTGTGTGAAGAAACATTAGACAAAGATAAATCGTTGTCGAAGACATTGTGTACTAATATTATGCATGATAATGACTAATTAGAACAGTTAAAAAAAATAGGTAGACTATTCAAAGCAGAGTATGGTTGACATTGACATGAAATGTTGGCATAACATTTGCCTACCCAAATAGAGCACATATGGATGTTGTATTGTATTCTTATCAAAATTACATACAAAATCGTACCTATATGCCGAAAAACGAATCCTTAAAAATAGTAATCTTAGTCAATTTACACCTCCTATTGAGGTAAGTAAGACTCGTTAAGTTCAAAGTAAACAGTGAAAGTCCGGAAAACTATAAAATAAATGATGGTTACTCATCCAATCGTGAAAGCAATGTAATGATAGGAGATTAGGTACACTTTCAAGCTTAAGTTTTATTATTTCATTCCAAAACATGAAGTAACATAGTGGCGGAGCAAATCATATTAGAGCATATGCTTACGTTACAGCGTTGCGTTACAGAATATTTTTAGGGTCTTGCTTGCTTGACTGTATTTAGTGATTGAATTAAACGCAGGTTTGGAGGAACACTTAGGTTTTATTAAAAATATTGTTATTTTTACAGCAAGTACTACTAAAGTCTTGGTGTGATGTGATGACTAAAAAATTATGTGTAATGTCAAATGGGTCACCCATTTGACAATCAATTGTTTTGTTATGTATTCGGTCAATATAAGTCTAGTGAAACTAACCGTGAATCATTCAAAATTCTAGGTCTGTAATTACTGTAATTAGTTTATATAAATCTAGTATAGAAAACAAACGAAATAGAGCAAAAACAAGTTTTGTATGAAAAACTTAAATTCGCTTTTTTTTACTATAGTATCTGAAGCTACATAAACTAATTACAGACCTAGATATATCTTATCCTATTATAAGTACAAGGTTTCAGAGCAGAGCTAGTCGTTTTAAAATGAGAGCGTAACTACATTAGAATGGAGAACCGAGCTTGCATCTATGTCATAATATGAGCGCTCGCCTACTTTGAGGTGGTCGATGGTCCTACATTACCAAAACATGTTACAAGTACATAGATTTGAACCTTTAAACCAACACTTTTTAAACGACATTGTTGCTTTGGCACGCGCTCAGACACAATTAACAGATTAGGCGTAATAATAATTTGAGAAAATTCATACTATAATAGGAATGCACTACTAGAGCATCCAACTATATACTTATTTAGTAACGTCGACGAAAGTGGCATAACCGCTTATAGCGCTCAGGTCCTTTAAAAATATCGTAACAGTCAACAGAGTAACAGACTTCACAACTAGCCTCTTCCACGTGACCACATGTGGTTAAGTATCCTTTCTGCCCAAGAAACTGTAACCTCCCCCGGACGCTACACTACACCACTATTACCAGCCGCAATGACGCTTGACTGCAATATCCGCACGCAGCTTGGGCAAGCAAACGACAGATTATTACCACTTACCACACGGCTATAGTATATTTTGCGAAATACATCACTATCACAACATGTGATATCAACAGCCAAGCCGTGTCGCAAAAGAACCATAAAAATATTCAGAACAGAACACATGAGTAGAAAATTGCAACTGTCCACTACTTCGCGTGACATTTTTGCCGCATCTAAAGCAAAGTGCTAAATTACAAAGTCAAAAGCATTTTATTGCAAGTGCAAACAAGTCACCCGCCGAGTCTGTCTGTGCATTGTGTCAATTGTGTGTGTGTATGTATGTTCGCGATAAACTCGAATTCTACTGAATGAATTTTCATGCGGTTTTCACCTATGTCAATAGAATGATCCTTGAGGAAGGTTTAAGTATATAATTTGTTAAGGTTTTGTGTAACCCGTGCGAAGCCGGGGCGGGTCGCTAGTTATTACATAATATGGACCCTGCAAGAGCGCAGCAATGTTATAAATAAATAACAAACTACTACAATAGTTTCTTCGGAACTATATGAGATCACATTAGTGCATCTTAAGTGCAAATTTTACTTAAATTCCGATACTTCCGTCGATTATTGCACCACTAAGCCCGTCGAATTATCTGTCCGTAAGAAAGCGAATAGCACAAAAAGTGTAGGCATCGTCGGAAGTCATGAGAAGTAGGTGACACCACGCCGAAGAAAGCAGGTTGCTGTATTTTAATTAGCTATTGTTGACGCACTTAGTGACAACATCACGCAACGCCTAATAATCGTCTAGATCACTATAACCCTTGTCAGGTTTGTCTGTGCCATCTTTGATATAGTCTGCTTTGAATTTGAATATTAATGTTCTTTTTACAAATACAAAAATTGGCCAAGTGCATGTCGGGCCATGCTTAGTGTAGGGTTCCGTAGTTACCATTCTGTCAGAATAGGCTAAACGGGGGCTATTAGTAAGTATCATGTATATTACATCAAAAGGGAGTACCTAATACCTTTACTTTCGCAGCGCTTTGTACGTCTTTTTAAAGTAGACAAAACTTTTTGCAACAACTCAAAAACGGCTGGACCGATTATATTCGCTACTTATACTTTTCATTGAAAGTATTTGTTAAGCTTTTGTTTTACGATTTTTTTTATGTTAGAGGGGGGCATATTTTTTTCTTTCGGAGCGATTATTTCCGAAAATAAACACTATCAAAAAAAGCTCCTGATGACGATCCTCGGTACGGAGTGAAACATGTCGAGCGTTTTGGACTTAAAATACGTGAGTGACCCGTTATTAATATATTTAATATATATTTAATACTATCAAAAAATGGTTGCTAGAGACCCATATTCATTTTGAAAGACCTATCCAACGATATCCCACACTATTGAGTTAAAGTAAATTAAAAAAAAAAAAAAACATTTTTATAGGGTACCCAAATTTTTTTTTTTTAATTTTATTGTACTACGAGTTGTCGGATTTATTGATTTATATATCCATGCAAAATTGCAGCTTTCTAGCACGATATAACGATCACGGAGCAAAGCCTCGGACAGACGGACATGGCGACTGTAAAGGGGCCCACTAACTATCAGTCCGCCGGACGATATCGGCCTGTCAGTTAGAACAAAAATTTGACAGTTCCGAACAACTGACAGGCCGATATCGTCCGGCGGACTGATAGTCAGTGGGCCCCTTAAGGGTTCCTAGTTGACTACGGAACCCTAAAAATGAGGCTATTGTAGCTAGGCCTTTTTTTAAATACCTCATCGGTGGCAAACAATCTTGATGGCTTGATGGTAAGCGGTTACTGTAGGTTATGGACGCCTGTAACTCCAGGGGCAATACCTACCTGACTGAATTCTGTCCGCGCGCATATATTGCATATACATACATCGTGTCTGATTTGTTTGCTGATATTCAATATTGCTACTATATAGTATTGGCGCATTGCATACCTTATCCTCATATAAAATAAGTTACAAAGTTCGACGATATTTCAAATGCAGATCCTTACTGTTGTGTTTAGCGCACCAGAATTGAATAATCTAAAGCAATCAAAATATTAGATTGTAGAAACAAGAAGGAAATGAAGCGGTCAACAATCGCTTATAGGGTGGCCTTTTGAGAACACCCAGGCAGCCATTGTCACAGGACGAACCATCTTTCTCAATAGACTCAATCAATGGCACTTTCCTGACTTTTAAGTAAGTAAGTAATATTTATTGCGGCTTTATAAGAAATCATTAGTATCTATAAAATCAAGTTTATTACTTGTAACATTTATCAGGTATGTTAATTGGAAAAGTCGTTCAAACTTAATTCTTCGTGAATTAGGTAATTGTTTCGTGGTTATGTAGGTTTATAAATACCTGCATCGACATGCATAACCAGGTAGGAAAGCGTTTACTTAGGTAGGTTATTAAGCTCAAATTTGACAAGAGACCTACTCATCATCCAAAAGTCAAGGAAAAAAAGGAACAGATTAGTTTGTCGTCCGTTACCATTTCTTAATGGGCCGTACTCAAGCCGTACACAGTCACAAACCTTCTTCATCATCACCCCAGATGAGTTGTATTTTTAACGTGCATAACAAACATAACATCCGGTCCCTTCCCAGGTATAATAATAAAAAGTCGTGTTTACTATTTGTTCTCTTCCTGTCGTGTCGGTAGTACTTTTTAGGTATTTTGTCAGATTCACGTCACGATTTCTATAGGATGACTGGATAAAATAATTCATTCGGGCGCCGAGTTAAATCCGATATGCAGTGTTGCGAATGCAACTTATTATTGTATAAAAATATTCCTTATGCAGTAGCTAAACGCAGCCGTCGGGCTCGGCTAGTATTCGGAGGCTTTTCTAAAGTACCAATAGGAGCGCTCCACATATTATACAATTAAATTAAAGGCACCTAAATTTAAACCACCTTTTTTACTGTTCAATTTTGCAATATCCCTTTTTCATCATCCTCCATACAATCAACAATCACTTCTGCATTTAACCGTTTTGGCAAGAACCCTTGTAAACTAGTATTTTTCAAAAAATATATCAGTTTACTACAAATTGAAGCATTTTATTTGAGTCGTCGAGATCCTATGACCTGCACGGCGGCTACATGCAGTCAACGTCAATTGATTTAATCGGACAAAATGTTGAAAGCCATGCAACACTACTTTTATTTTCAGCATGTCCATGTCCAACATGACCACTATTAAGTAACAGTACTTATATTTGAATCTTTAGGGGCCCAATTCGACTCGAGAAAGTTATGATTACTTGGTTACCAATAATGTTTGCCATATCGCTACACTTGCGTGGTATGCAGTCTGTGATGTCTCGGCCGTTTGAAAGATGAGATGACAAATCATTAGGCGATATGTCAAATTACAAGAAAGTAACACTAGACTGAAGTTATTGATGAAGTTAGATATTGGCGCATTGGATATTGCAAGGAATCAATACATGTAGGTATACAATGTTGGCTATAGCTATCCCATATCCAATACGTCTCATCTCAAGTATCATACATAAACTACAAGTGACATACAGTCTGTCTAGTATACTTATGTAATATTAAGAAATTGGATAGCACAAAGTTTCTCACTTTTGCGTAAAACTTTCTTTGATCCTTGCATAATAAATACCGTGGACGATGTCCAAACGAAAACCGATCGCTAAGCCAATAGAAAGTCTCCTCTCCGGCTTTGTGCGACTTTAAATAACTATTACGTAGTAAAAGCCTCGTTTACATTAAGTATTAACTGTGTGGTATTGAGCATTTCCCAGGTATACGCGTATACGTATGCATGTTCGCGGATCATTTCACGGGCGTGACTTTCTCGATCGATTTCTCTTGAACTCTGGCTGTGGTTGCCAAATGTAAAACTGTGGTTTCATAGATCACACTTCATACTCCATTTGACTTAAAGTGTTTATTGTGTGATTCTACCTTTTTGTTATTGCACTTGAGTAACAGAGAAGATTCTTTCGATAGTATACAGGGTGGCAACTTTTACTATGGGACCAACCACGAAATCGCGAAAAAAATGTACCCTCCCATAGAAAATGGACCAGCCATAATGTATTAAACAGCCAAATTTTTTCATGCGATTTGGGGGTTGGCCCCATAGTAATTCATGTTGAGATGGGATTTTATTGTGATATAAACGTTTGTTTACTTTATGTTTTTTCTGTATTCACAATATTCACATTTCATATACATGTGTTTTAAAATATTACACACCTAAGTAGGTATAATAAACCAAAAGAATGCGGACTTCTGATTTAATTAGTGGTTATTTAATTGCCTTACGCAAGCAGGTTATTAAATCTGACAATGAACTTCAAAGGTTCGTTCACAAATCGTCCTTCTAGGGCCGAAGTTAAATTAGATTCCCAGAAAGCTTTTGAGATAGTAAGAAGCTAGCAGGTACAACTTAAAAGCAAAATATAGGGTGTAAAGATAAAGTCACGTTTCGAAAAGATTATACAACGGCCCTGACGAAAAAAGTCAAGTAACGCAGGTAGAGGGGTCGCAAAAAGGCTTGAAAGAAACCAGAATGCCAGACAAAACTTTCAAGCAAATTAAGCGTAAGCGTTACCAGTTCTCGTGAATTATGCACTTTCTGAAAAGTCAACCTAAATGTAACATTACGCGGCCAGTTTTGGTATTAAATACCGTAAGCTGGCGATTACTTAAGGTTTTGGGTAGTTAAGGGTATAGGGTTTTAATTAACATGCCTATTATGTATATCATTCGTTACATTGGCACGACATACGGCCCTTTCGCTTTAAATCTGTTGAAGTATCACTTCATGTAAATTGCAATTGATGTAATGGAATTAATTCATAAAGTGGTAAGCTTAGATGGGCTCTATTACCCAATTGGGTCACCTAGTTTCTAAAAGATATCCTGAAGTCCAAACCAAGATGATGTATAGATAGCGGCTATCGGTCTTGGTGTTATCTGCACTGGGCCCTGCACGGTACTGTTACCGAATACTTATGCGTAACGCGCACGTTGTAACGGTAGTAACGCAAGGACTTGGAATATGTGGGCCGAGTGGTTTTCGACGCTCATTATGTCGCTCAGAGTTTAATTTAAAGTCTAGAATATCTGATCTTGCGAATATTTGATTACGAGGTAGAGAGAGCGCGCATGTTAGCAATGTTTTCAATCTAAACGGAATTGATTAATACGGTAAGAATTCAGCAATATTTAATTAAACAAAATCATATCTTCTTCCTCGTTTCCTCATGTCTGAGTCACAACCACATGTGGTCGTTGTTTTGTGCACCAAGGCTCTCCATTCTGCACGATTTACCGCCGTCCTAATAATAGGCGCCTGTGTAGATCCTTGGAAGGCCTTCTTTACAATATCTACTGCTGCTGCCACCTATGGGACGGACGGTTCCGCCAAATATCAGCTGGCAGCCCTGGACTCGATAGACCGCCGGGCTCATACTCTTTGACGATAACACATCATTCAAGTCAAAGTTACAGAGCCTTGAGCATCGCCTTCGAGTCGCTTGCCTATCGGTGTTCTATCGGATACATTCCGGGGAGTGCGCACTGCGCACAAAAACTGCACGACCTGTTTCCACCTTCCCCTTTCCATCATCGGACATCCAAGCGCGGGGAGCGAATGCACGGGTGTTCGCACAAAACGGTTTGCCTCCACTTTCTTGGTGCGGACGGCTAAAGAATGGAATGCGCTGTTGCGCTCCCGCCTTCTGTATTCCCTGATAAATATGCCCTCGGTCTCTTTAAAGCAAGAGAGAATGGTCTATTACTGAACCGGTGAGCCCATCTTAGGCCCTGTCTTCACTTTCCATCAGGTTAGACTAGGGCCAATAATCACCGATCAGTTAGAACCTAATTTAAAAAAATCTACCTTTGCCGATTCCTCTGTTCCGCCTAAAAATCCTAAATTCTATCTATACAGGGTGGCCAAAAAATAAGTGCATTGCCGTTGCCAGGGAGGTAAGGCGTATGTCAACTTGGGAACTCGTGAAGTTTCTACACTGTCCTGAAAATTTAACTATATTCGTTAGTAAGTGTACCTTACGTTATCTGTAAAGGTATCGAAATTAGGGTAGATGGCAATTTCCAAAACAATAGGATAGTGTTACACAAGACGTTTAGATTTGCGATCATCTCGATTTTTCCATTGTTCTTTGGGTATCTAAAGACAAAGGTACCTGTATACAATAGTAATACAATTACATATTCTTTACTTACGCACCGCACTTTTGCATCTTGTATAATCAAATCAAACGCTAAAGCAAAAAACGAAGTCGATATTTTAAAACACGCAGTATTAATATTAAGTTAGAAAATCAAACGGGTACCTATACAAACTATCAAAATCACTCACAAACTAGAAGTAACTAAGATACTGATGTGCCGACGGAAAGTGTCCTAAATTGCGAAATTTCCATATGCAAAGAAATCGGTGCATATTTTTTATGGGAATCAAAATTTTCCATTTTCCAATGAAAGTTTCGCTTGATGCCTGTGATTTTTTCCACAATTTTGAAAACTCCACATCTTTCACATCTGTAAACTAAGTTGTAGCTCGAGTTACAACTAGTTAGTCACTATCTAGATTCCAGGTCATTTTGCTGCCTGAGGGAAAAGTTGAAGGGTTAAAGTTTGATTAATGGTTGTAGCAATTGCAGGGAATCCTCGCACAAATTGAACCTTATCGCGATGAACATAAAGTTTTCAAACTGGTTAGGCAACAAATCGTTAAATTTATTTATGATTTCGCTATATCCTCGTATTGCAAATATTGCAATGCCAAATTAAACGAAGGTCAAACCGGTTTTCGTGTGTTAACTAAATATTTGTGTTAAAAAATTACAATAATATTTTTAAATATTTTTAGATCTTACCTGGATATTGGTTCGTTTCACTTCAATGTAAAGCCAGTTATCCGTCGAAAATGCTATTGCCATTAAGGCAGCAGCCACGATTGCTGTAATGGTCGCTATAGACAAAGTTACCGCTGAGCAAGGCATTTTAACAACCTTTGAAAGACAGTAATGAGGAAGAGCTAGAAGATATTCACAATCACAACACTTATCTAGCCGAAAGTTCACCTATGCAGCATTTTTGTAAACACTTTGTGGACGAAGATCACGACAGCACACTCACGAATTAATAAAAACGCATATAAATTGCGGTCATCGCCTGCAGCGTACCGAGTTCGCGCGCGAGACTTCTTTCTTTGCCTTGCCTTGCCGCTCTCTTGCGGATGTGAAACTTTCGAAAGCGATGCGACTCCTCCAAGTGGCGGGAATGTAAATTAAAAACAGGTTTAAATGATACCAGCTCCAAATATAGTTTCTACCAAATGGTAATTTTTTATCTTATCGCACTGGCATCCCATATTTACGACCAGTGTTAAAAATTTAGATTTTCTATTCATTTAAGAGCTTGTCAAGTTGTCACCAAGGTAAAAACATGTCGCTTCATTGACAACATACCTTATTTCACAACTAGGTAATTTATTGCTATGGATTTATTTAGTTTCTTCGAGTTTTAAGTATAGTTTTACTCGTGGTTTTACTCTCATTTTATAGTCCTTGAAAAAAAAAAGAAGTTCTCTCATTTACAGTCCTAAAAAAATTCTAATTTATGGACCCACTGAGCTATAACAGCCAATACATGGCAGACTGTGCAATTATTTTAACCCTTTAAAGCCCAAGGTAGTGTTTTTTGAAATTGAGTGATAAATGATAGTTAAAAAACGACATTGTCCAATACTTACATTTTCAGTTATGTAGTTTTTAGACTACATTGCTAAATGTACAGAATTGAGAAAAAAAGTAAGAAAACAAGTTTCTTAGCAAAAACTAGCAAAGTTGACACTTAACGCTAACGTGAAATATTATAACTCCATGGATGACGGTATTGAAAGTGGTTCGGAACAGGCATCAGAGAAATCTTGTTCTTGGCGAATATTAAGAGTACGAGTACCGTGGCATTCTGTTTCTTATTCGGAAGAGTTGCTACCATCATCTGAGCAAGCATTTTAAGTTGGCACAAGGGCCATAATTTTAGAAATGCGCTCCCATTTTATACCCTGAAGCAAGCAAACAAAACAAAACATGCTACAAAACAAACCTATACCCAAAGCGCTTTAATGAGATATTTATGAACAACATCAAAGTCAATAAATCAATTACTAACATTGTAATACAATCAATAAACTTAATTGAGAATAATAAAAAAAAGTATGTCTAGAATTAAAATTACAATAAATCATTATGTTCATTATGATATGTTTAAATTAAAATTATTTTCCTGTTGTATTTAAAGAAGGTACGTCTTCATTCATTTCTTAAATAAAACTAAAACTAAGTTAATTTTTAAAAACTAATCGAATAACCCACCCCGCATCGTTCCCGGCGAAAAAGCGCGCTTTAATAGGAACAAAAGACCGAAAGAAATAGCATTAATAAGCATTATTATTAGTAAAAAAACCGGCCAAGTGCGAGTCGGACTCGCGGTCCAAGGGTTCCGTACATTACATAATTCAAACAATGTATTTTTTATGTGAAACGTGAGTGAAAACCCGTAGGGGTCGGATCAAAGACTTAAGTATTTAAGCCCGACTCACGTTTGACTGCACATTTCTAATGGGTTTTCCTGTAATCTATAGGTAAAGATCTATTTTGTGTATTTTTTTTTCAAAATTTTAGACCCAGTAGTTTCGGAGATAAAGGGGGGGGGAATGGTAATTTTTTGCCTATTTTCTTGAATAACTTCTAAATTGTTTATTCTTAAATTATAAAAAATATATATTTGAGATTCGCGCAATGAGCTCTTTCATTTGATATGTAACACGATATAGTTTGAAAAACTTTATTTTTTAATTTTCACAATTACCCCCCAAAAGTGGCCCCCATGTTTTAAATTCATTTGTTTACGTTACATGTTCGTCTTTGGGTCACAAACTTACATATGCATACTAAATTTCAACTTAATTGGTCCAGTAGTTTCGGAGAAAATAGGCTGTAACAGACAGACAGACAGACGTACGAGTGATCCTATAAGGGTTCCGTTTTTCCTTTTGAGGTACGGAACCCTAAAAAATGGGAATAGTAAGTAAAAGTTACAAAACTGAGGTAAAATAATTATGTTAGAAAAAAGCTCAGTGTTAGTTTAAAACAACAGGTGGGTAACACTCGTATTTGCAATCTAATAATGTTCCAGGATTAGCCGAAAGTGCGACTGAGCATATTCCAGCACATAAAGCACAAGGTTAAATAAAGCACGGTGCAAATAACGAAGATAAAATTTCTTTTTTTTTTTACTTATTTTGCCTCTCGCCGGTGCGCGCTTAGCCGCTTACTCGGCGCAATCTTGCAGCGTACTGTCAACTGGAGTGCGCACTGCGCAGGAGCATTGAACCGAACAGACCGATTTCGAAGACGCAGAAATGTAAGGGTTTAGATAATTTAAGCGACTTGACTTGACCTAGCGAACAATATATTACACTGTATTTAACTAAACTAACTAACATGGCTCAACGACTCAAAGAGGGTCTTGGCCTCCGAAACGAGAGCACTCCACTTTTCCAGATCCTGCCAACACTGTATTTAAAATAAATAAATTAATATTTCACTAATTAATATTTCTAATAATTATCTGGTGCTTTATTTCATAATCACCAGATAATTAGGTACGATGCAGGGGGGGTTATTTTAGGCTGTGTAAAATTATTTTTTATTTAAGGTGTGTTTTTTGTTAGTTAATTTAAATGTAATGTTTTAAAGTAAAATGAGCTTAATGTTTTAATAAATTTGACAATTTCTATTTAATCAAAAGTAGGTGAGTTGACCGTGACGTCATTGTGAAACGTTTCATATAAATTCCATATAAGCAAATCGTTTTGACAGTTCTAAAAAGAAACTAATTTGACTAGTAGGAGAATACCCTAAAGGGTATACGCAAATCTCTGCGTGCCCTCTACGCCTCTAGCCCAAACTGAGGGCATAACCAGAAATAATTATACTGTCTTTTTCTATCGCTTTTATTTTAACCCAAAAAGATGGATATGAAGTTTTTAGGGTTTTTTTTATTCTACTGTTACTGACAAAATGTCATGTCTATCGAACAACTCTGTCAGTAGAAAAAGGTACGAAATTCAAATTTTCTATCCCATAGAAAACTTGAATTACGCGCCTTTTCCCACTGACAAAGTTGTTGGACCAGCTATATCTACAAACCAGGAACCGGACAACCCTTTCCGCGATAAAACCCTTTCAATGGGCGACACTTAAACACGGCTAACACATTGAAAGACTTTCCCTTTTGAACTGCAAGCCCATTCATACCCTTACCTTTGACTAACCCTTACCGAAAAGCTAACCCAAAATAAGGGTAGCTCTTAATAAGGGTTACCCTTATCTTTAAGCGCTTTTTATAAAGGTTTCCCTTTGCGTGAAAGAGACAGGATTAGTATATATCTACGGTAGTGTATGAAGAGGAAAGAAAATACGTGCCTAGTCAAAGAACGCCGCCGTCGCCGCCGACGATCGCTCGGATTCGAAGTAATGTGTGCTTTATGAACAAGGTAGACGACTTAAATTAGCACGCTTATATGCTAAAAGGAAAGCCCTTTATAAGGCTAACCCTTATAAGCAATATGCAAGGTGTTGATGAGCGGATGATAAGGGTTTTGTAAGGGTATTTGGGCTACCGATTACTCAAATGTGGTAGCTTTATATAAGAGTTTTTAAAACCAAAACAAAGGGTTCCGTCTGGCAAAGGCTATGGTGAGTTAAGCCTTATGCAATACCCTTATAAAACCCCGATAAGGGATAGCGGGCCGGTCCCTGCTACAAACTACCAATTCGCCAGTGTTTTATACTGGTAATAGTAGAACCGATGGTAACACTAGCAACACTACAAATGTCGCTACTGTCATTAACCGCCATTTTTTATTGTAAGAGCGTTTAGATATCGCAATACTTTTATTGATTTTAGTTGTTATTTACACTATACATTACTATAATAACTAGTACATTTCAAGTCAAAATGATATTAAATGATATTTTTTTTTAAACAATACGAAAATAGTAATAAAATGTCATATCACATAAAATTCCATTCTTCGTTGGATTATATTTTACTTTATAATTTTAGAATAAATAATATCACCTTGCTAATATTAGAACGCTCCTTATTGACATAACACGTATGTGACGTATGTCGCTTGTCTGTGTCTTTCCAGCACAAAAACAAACGCCTGATCATATTCAGTTAAATAATATATATCAAACTTTTCTTCGTTTTTTATCCGTAACACAATCAATATGTCGGTGGATTCCAATATTGCCAAATACGATGACGTTTTATCATCTATCTTAGTAAACGAACAGTCAATTCTAGGATTTTTATCGGCAATATTCAACTTCCTTGCTAGACGGTAAGCATAAACTTGTCTTGTTTAGTTACAGTCTAGCCTATACTTATGAAACTTAATAGCATAAGACTGTTTTATTTCAGTACGGACTTTTACTATGTTCCCGACGGCCCCTATGAGAACATGGGCTTTCCTCCCGGAGTGGCAGAAGAGCTAGTCATAAAGGTCTTAAGAACATGCGATCCTAAAAAATGGAAGGGCACAAACGGTGCCCGTAAACCGGGCAACTTTAACAATGAGATCATGTGCTCCACGGTGGCCCAAGAAGTTGAAGTATCAGCTGAGAATGAAGAAGATCAATTAAAAAATGAAGCTATTGAAGCTGAAGTTGCTCAGCCTGCAGAACCGGAGAGAAAAATTCTAGAAGCGTCATCAAGTGGTGAAACAAAAACAGAATACAAACCACCGGTTATCCCTGTGCAAAAGAATAGTGAATCATATAATGGTGCTGTGAGAGATAAATACTCCTGGTCACAAACTATCACAGAAAATGGTAAATATCAACATTTGTTTTGCAAATTAAATAAAGAAATGGTTTGTTATTTAATTGTTGTATTCCTGAAGTACATCATGCCAACATTACTATGTGTATTCTGTCATTCTATATGAAAACCACATTTTAAACTAACATGTTTGCGGATGGTAAGTGACGTCATGTGTCATAGGCCAAAGGAAACAAAAAACTACATGAATGCTATAGCATTTATTTATTTTATTTAAGCCTTTATTTTTCCTTAAATCGTTTTACATAGTAAAAGTTTTCTAATATTATTATTTTTTCATTTTACTATATTAAGGACCCCTATCGGGTATAGGCCTCCTCCTTATCTTTCCACCTTTCTCGGTCTTTTGCCTTGATTAGCCAATTTTCTCCAGCTGTGGCTATGATATCCTTGGACCACCTTGTTATAGGATTTCCCACCTTCCTTTTGCTATGGGGGCTATAGCATTAGTGTCTGCGAATGTGTTAATCTTTTATTCTAATTAAGGCCAATGTGGGAAAGACCGGCATATATTTTTTTTTAGGAAGACCGTCATGTGGCAAGAACTTGTATTTGTAATTGTATATGTATGTCACAGCCACAGTCAGATAAAAAAAGAGAAGATAATATAGGAAGAGATGTGCTCCTTCTGCTGTACCAACCCAACGTGAATTGTTACTTGTAAATTATTTATTCAGTTCATCTACTATATAATGTTTTATGTTTATAAAAATCTAAGACAGTAAAAGTTACACATTATTGTCATAATTTTCAGATGTAACTGTGCCTCTGCCTCCAGACATAAAGTCGGCAAAAGACTTGAAAGTAACAATCAATCCAAATGACATATATGTTGCATACAGAAATGGTGATACAATTATCAAGGATACGCTGCAGTACAAGATCAAGGCCAGCGATAGTGTTTGGACCATCAGTGGGGGAAAATTGTTAATCCATTTAGGTAATTATTATAATGACTTGCATAAACGGACAGCCCCATGTGCAGAGCGTGTGTGGAAGAAGAAGAAACAACAAAACATATTCTCCTGGACTGTAAACAGGTAGAAGTACACAGGAGCAAATACCTAGGGAATCCGTGCACACTGAAGGAGGCAGTTAGCAACCTGAAGACCTTGCTAGGTTTCATGAACGAGCTGGGGTGGTTAGAATAGGCCTACCTCGTATTCACGCAAAATAGGCACATTGGATGTCGACTTGCGGAAAATGCCCAGTAAAACTAACTAACTAATGACTTGCTTCCCACTTTTTGATGCAAAACTGGCAAGATTTACCTACCTGTCTATGGCAAGTACGATAGAAAAGCTTGGCAATGTTATGTAATACCTACCTATCGAATCCCATGTCCGATGTAGTTGGAAAGGTATTAAATGTTGTTAAGTGCGGTCTGAGGGACAGAAATGTGTGATGTACATACTAGATTTGGCTGTTTTTTTTTTAACTTTGTTAATTAAGTGATGTTTTATGGGGCGACATATTCGTTCACTCGAAAAAGCCCTTTAATAAAGATAAAAAAAAAAAAATGTGAATTCTAATAATACTCACTCACACTAGTCACTCAGCCTGCAGCCTACTTCTATTGAAAAAGTGCAAGTGAAAAAATCTTTAAATTATAAAGATTTTTAGGAATTACAAAACTAGGGATTAGGGAACAAATCAAATTATTTTATGAAATATTTTTTGATTTGTGTTTTTAAGTAGTCACACTACTATATATAAATTGCTAGTATAAGAGGTGCAAGCACACATTGCTCACCCTTAAGAGTTCGTCAAAGGCGCTTAGCTTTTCAAAGATAGCATACACCTGAAAATTTGGGATGGGTGGTCTAGTGGTCAGGATGTTAGCTGCGTAAGCTGAAGACGCGGGTTCGACTCCCGCCTCGGCCACCGGTGGATTTGGCCCTTTTTTCCTTAGTGTATGTTATCTATTTCAGTTTATAATTTGGGTTCAAGTCCCACCCAAGACAGTGTTTTTTCCACTTAATTTATTTCTACAATTTTTTTTCTATAATCTTCATACTTATAGTAAATATGTAAGGTCAATATGGGTGTGTCTAGCATTATTTCATTTCATTTATTGACTGCAATCCATGGTACATATAGGTGTTATAGTCATTTTAATTATCTTTAAGGCCTGTTTAAATAGTGATTAATATTTCTTGCAAGTTCATACATTTGCCACTAAACACAAGTAGTATACATATATATTATGTACGAACTTGCAATTAACACTAATCAACTCATAAAATGGCCCCAAAGTGAAGGCCAGCCACACTTACCCATACCAAAGATAGATATAACTCCGTAATAGATAGATACAGTCTAAGGAAAAAACGTGCCTCGAAAATCAAGAAAATTTGATTCTCGTTAAGAGGGCGCTACTAGCTTTGGCCAACTGTCGTATAGATGGCGTTGACGGTTTCGTTTGTTATTTAACAATTTTAACGCATATCAGTGAAAGAACATGGGTCAAAATCATAAAAATAATTAATGCAAATAAAAAAAATCATTTATTCATATTTAAATACATTTTATCGTATTTTTATAAATATTCATTTTTAGTTTTAAAGTGTGTCTACAGATGGCAGTGAATTTACTGGGGTTACAAAATTTACTATGACAGTACCGCTCTAGTATAAGTTACTCTATGCCCATACTGACCTTACCTACTTTAATTCCAAAGTACCTACATAGTTATAGATTTTTTATATCACTGTTTCTTCATAGTTTATGTCTTATGTCATTAAAAATGCAGGTGTGGATTTGCTATTCAATTAGTAATTCTAATCCATTCAATCTAGAGAAACCTATTGTTACATGGAAAGTCATGATGAATAATAGTGAATTAATGAAATTGTAGGTACCTTGGTTAATCTTGACCTTACCATCGTCTTGATACTTACCTACCGTCGTCGGTCTATTGCAGGTATTTTTATATGAAAATTTCACACTACCTACCTAATACGCATGTCACACTTGATGCGGACGCCGCTCGCTCTGGTGTGTGAGCGAGACAGTGCTATGCACATACATATATAGCAATGTCTTGCTCGCACACCAGACATGCGAAATTTGTAAGAGTGGGAGAGTTTCATCGCTAATAGTTACTATCTAAAATAAATTATAAGATTTATCTATCATTTCAGAGAAGGTACAGGAGCGCTGGTGGACGAAACTAGTTAATAGTGAAGAAGCTATTGACTTGGACAAAATTGATTGTTCAAGGCCATTGAACGAATTGCCAGAAGACCATATCGACAAGGTACTTGAACTATGTTATGAAATAGCCGCCAGGCGGCGCAACAGTCCTGCATATATTTATAACAAATAAATCCTCGTTGTAGGTAAGAGAACTGCAGTGGAATCAAGAGCAGAAACTCAAGGGATTACCAACAAGTGACGAAATCAAGAATATAGAAATTCTTAAGAGAGCATGGAATGCCGAAGGCTCCCCTTTCAAAGGAAAAGAATTTGATCCCAGTGTCCTACAGCCTCATTAATGAAATAAACACATGTGTTTATGAGGGTAATAATAGTTTTATTTACGTAGCTCGTAGTGACTTCTGTTGTTGAGTTTGCCCAAAAAAACGTTTGAAACCTAAAGTGTTTGACGAGTATATGCAAATATAGGAATATCTCTAAATCCGCTAAGAAAAATCTTTCCAATCGATTTTTAGGGTTCCGTACCCAAAGGGTAAAAACGGGCCCTATTACTAAAACTCCGCTGTCTGTCTGTCTGTCACCAGGCTGTAACTTATGAACCGTGATAACTAGACAGTTGAAATTTTCACAGATGATGTATTTCTGTTGCCGCTATAACAACAAATACTAAAAACAGAATAAAATAAATATTCAAGTGAGTCTCCCATACAACAAACGTGATTTTTTGCCGTTTTTTGCGTAATGGTACGGAAACCTTCGGCCGAGTCCGGCTCGCTCTTGGCCGGTTTTTTTCTCTTCTATCTATGCACCTTTTTCGGATCTTCAGCGTTTATTGGTGACACGGTCTTAGTCAATGTAAACTTCAATTTCCCTGCTTCAAGCATCTCAATTATATCCTCCAGGATTTCACGATATTTGTACAGTACTTGTCTTCAGTGTTATTAGGGTTCCGTACCTCAAAAGGAAAAAAACGGAACCCTTATGGGATCACTCGTGCGTCTGTCTGTCCGTCTGACACAGCCTATTTTCTCCGAAACTACTCGACCAATTAAGTTGAAATTTGGTATACATATGTAAGTTTGTGACCCAAAGATGGACATGTAACGTAAACAAATAAAATTTAAACTTGGCGACCACTTTTAGGGGGTAAATGAGAAAATTAAAAAATAAAGTTTTTCAAACTATATCGTGTTACATATCAAATGAAAGATAGGTCTAGGAATCAAATTGGTTGACACTACCTACTACCTTAATGTATGGCCATAAAGGCCAAAAATAATAATAAAGTAATAAGTAACAAAATTATAACTTTATTTTACTTTACATCAAGGACACAGATATCATAATAGTACATTACTGCAGGCGCCGGAAAAGAAGGGCTTGCCGGCTGAGTAGGTGCTTTTCTCAAACATATGCAATGAAATAAAGAAATACACCACTCAAAAAAACAAATTTCTTTTTCGACTTTGGCGGCAACAAGTTATTAATTGCTAATTCTGCCTCCGCCCTCAATTGCGACGGAGTACAGTTAATTTCTTCGTCGCTATTATCATCGGAACTCACATTGAAATTTTATTTATAAATATCAATCACAAATATAAAATCCAGCTACTCGACAAAAGTTTTTTAATTTACCCTCCAATCCCTACACAATGTTTTTTTTACGGAAGTTGTGCGTATTTCGTGTGTGTAGTGTTCGAACAGACCTTATACACAACCTGATATAGTTGGTCAAACCAAATTGTCAATAAATAAGAACAAAAAATACTATACTCATCCTTTTCTTTTGGGTACTAGTACTAGTGTAAGACAAAGATAGTATGATTCTCTCTGTCTATGTTTGAAATGAGACAGTCCTTTGACAAACTATAAATGCAGAGGATTTTAAATATTGTCAATGGTCTCTGGTGACTTAGGCCTTAGGCCCCATACGGACGAGCATTCGCTAATCAGAGAAATCGACTCCACAACTCCACACTCGCGTTGGCGGCTTTGCGCCGTGTAGTATGTAGCGGGCTATACAGATTAGTATTCTTAATATCAGTTCGTGTGTAATAGGCGTTAACGCGGATATTTTTGGTCCGATAACCATTCAGCCACTAGGAAAAAATTTAAAAATATAATTCAGCTGTTTAGCCTGTTCATGAACACAGACGCCATGTTTACATTAAAATTTAAAAAAAAATACTTCCCGGTCTAGGCCTTCAATTTCGTATGAAATTCCTTTACAGTTCTCTCGAGTTGCTCCGCCCGAAACGTGATACTTTGAAGCCTGTTTTGACGCACATAAGGACGATATTTCATTGCATGTTTGAGAAAAATAAGTTTAAAATCCACTGAGGACAATCTTTCCAATGACTTTCTTCTCTTCTAAAAGCCTATGGGCCTCTCTAAGGTTTTCAGCATTAATTGGTGACATAGTTTTAGTCAATGTTGATTTTAATACACCTGCTTCGAACATTCTGGTTACATCCTCAAAGATTTCATGATATCTGTTCTTGTCCTCTGTATCATACTTAATTCTTGTTGCCATCATTTCAGAGACGAGAGTAAGACTCTTATCTTTAAGTTGCCTTATGTCAACCAAACCACTGCTGTCCACAATGAGGCAAATCCTGCCCTGGGGCTTAGCAGCCGCCATTATGGTGTTCCAATAGGGATATGGGTCATAATTAACCAGTATAAATTCCACTCCATTCCCATATCCATGTGCTTCCAATTGAGGCAATAAATCTTTGGTATGATTAAGGACAATGTCTACTCCATGCTGAAGACTGAAAGCTTCCGTCTCAGGCCGGGCAGCAGTGCCAATAACCTTCAGTCCTAGGTTCTTAGCTAACTGAGATGCCACAGAACCAACACCGCCACCACTGTTAATAATTAATAAAGTTTTCCCTTTATCGTTTTCCGAGAGCAGCAGCCGATCATACAAAGACTCATAGGCCGTGACAGTAGTCAAAGGCATTGCAGCGGCTTGTTCAAATGTAAAGTTTTTTGGTTTAACTCCAACCATAACTTCATCTATGGCAACATATTGAGCATTAGATCCATTTCTTCTCAAGTCGGCAGTGAAAAAGACTTCATCACCAACATTGAAATATTTAGTATTTTCACCTTTAGATGCAATTATACCTGCACCATCCCAGCCTAAAATTCGAGGAAATTGTTCAAATTGTTGTGCAGGAGGAACTGGCTTAGGTGCCCGCTGTTTTGTATCTATAGGGTTAACAGCTGTTGCTTTAACTTCTACCAACAGATCAGTACTTCTCAAGGTTGGAATGGGAACCTCCAAATTTAAGAGGCTCTCGGTTTCTGCAATCGGCAGGTACTTGTAAAGGCCAACAGCTTTCATGGTCTTAGGCATGACTTTGGTGATCATGCTGTCGTGAACACCTCTAGTTTCTTGAAAACTATATGCACCCGGGAATCTGCCGGTTAGAGTGAATAACAGTAAGAAAACACAAAACATTGCTTCTTCTTCTTCTTTTAAAATTATGGCTTCAGCCCAGTGGGACTATTTCGCCAGTATCAAGGTAGTAAGAGGTTTAAAAACGACAAAAATTGTACGGTTGTACAAGACAGTGTACGGTGATTTGTTAGCTCTTGTAAATCGATAGCTAGACTTTACAAGAAGCACGTGGACTACCGGCCGTTGACTCCAAGATGGTGGTTAAACGCGCTTCAAAATTAATTCTCCATTCACTGCACACTACCACATTAGTTTACTGTATAATAATCTATCGATATTACACTTTAAACAATATTAATGAGCAAAAAACAAAGTAATTAATCACGATGCTAACTATCAAGATGGCGCTCGAACCGGAAGTCCAAAACATTGCTAACTAGACGTATTTATATCCAGCAAAACTGAAAGTCATTTGCATATGTTTACCGATAAATCGTCAGGTGATAGTGACAACCAAAACTCACTAATTACAAACACATTACAAAACAATAAATCAACCTTATTTTGGTACTACTACGGTTCACTATTGCTCCGAACTTCTGGTAGTAATTAAATTAGTGAGTTTTGAATGATATGATAACAAACTAGTATCATCCAAATCAAACCTTATTTTATGTGAACACAACAAAATATTCTCATTCATAGAATATAGAATATTTATAGGCTCTAATATATGAATGAGACAAAATTTACTACACTTACAATCAATACTTTATTAAACTTATTACCGTTACGTCCCACTTACTTATTTGCTAAAACAGTGTATCAAGCAACAGTATTTTATTTATTTATTTCTATTTTCATTATCACGACTTCACGAGAATGATAAGAACTTCGATAAGTTTTGACATGACAGGTTTTTGACAATCGGATTACTGGAAAGGTCAAATTAGAATCTTATACTGGAAAACTTATAATGTTGTTATAATGTATAACTTAGAAAACTTTAATAAATAAATATAAAAAATCTAGGGTTATTTCATTTGTCTTTTACTACTTAGTTTACATTTATTATCAATAAAATGTCGATACTGATATTACGCGGTATCACCAATATCCAGCCAATATCTCCATGCTAGCCCTCGCGTTACCGTTTTTTCGATTTTAGCTACTCTCTACTAGATGGCGCTGTCACGGGATAGTATTGTGAATCTTTCAGTAGGAGTAGCAGAGAAAGCGCTGTTATTGTTTGTCTTTGTCATAGTTTCACTTTTCCACCGCTGCCACAACCGAGGTTGTGGCAAACAAATAAGTACGTGACATGTCATGTTTGTTCGTTGCTTGTTTAATTATTGTTGTTTTGTATGAAATTGTGCTTTCTCTTATGAAATATAGTGATGGTTAGCGTTTTGAATGCTTGAACTTTGATAAAATAATGGTGAATTGTTCTGTAATCGGCTGTAATAGCCGCTCTGAGCAAAAATATGAGATCATTACCTTTCACACGTAAGTACGGTATTTTACACCTTCCTCTTAACGCAATATGTGAGAATAACATCATAAAATTACGTTACTTTCAAAGCAATGTAGAATCAAATGATTTCAATAAAAATATCACAATTATTTATTTGTAAAATTATCCGCCCAAATTACGTAGGTAGGTAACAGTCCATTTTTAAACTTCTTCTTAATTTAGCTGCATAACAACATATAACAATCATGTTAGGGATACCAGATGAAAATATCATAATTTTATGGGTAATTTTGACCTCGAAGTTTTTTCGTACTTCTAATTCCAAAAAAAAAAAAAAACAAATGTTGTGAAGATGTAAATGTGGTGTACATTAATTGGTGTGATTGCGATTTGTGATTTCTTTAAATTAAAACCCATAATACATTTTATTTTACGTTTTATTTACTAAACATGTTTAGTTTTGTACCACCTGCGCGAATAATAGGAGGTATTTCATTGTTCATACGCCTAAAAAGAACGGCCCATTGACATTTTAGGTAACAATTTTTTAATACCGTCAAACAAGCAAACTTTGCCTCCAGGGTAATCGCCCCAACGTGACATCAAATATTGGGGTAATTTTTACCAATATGGTATCCCCACATTTATGACGTCATCTATGTTTATGCCTTACGGGCGCACGCGGTAGGCCGCATCTATAGAAATATACTAGATCTATGTTATCGAACGAGCGAGCGAAGCGGAAGTTCTTACATTAAACTTGGAATACCCGGCTAAAGGCATGTCCCGGCATTTCGATCTTTTTAACCGACTTCAAGATTTCAAAGGAGGAGGTTCTCAATTCGGTTGTTTTTTTTTTTTTTTTAATGTTTGTTACTCCATAACTCCGTCATTTCTGGACCGATTTGGAAAATTCTTTTTTTGATTGTAAGTATATACATACAGATTGGTCCCGTTTTTGTCAAAAAGCAGTTCTGATGATGGGATCCATGAGGAATCGAGGGAACTCCTCAAATGTTAAAGGCATACATATAGTGATTTTAGTATTTTCATCAACAAATCAAGCACTTACATTTAAAAAAGTGACATTTGATGAAGTGGAACTGCTGATGATGATCAGAACGGAACTCTTCAATGACGCATAGTTCACGTTTGGCGATTTGTCCTCTTCGTTATGTTTGTTAAGCAAGTTAGGTTTTCAAGAAACATTTTTGTCAAGCTCGAGTTCTGATGATGGGATCCATGAGGAATCGAGGGAACTCTTCAAATATGAAAGGCATACATATAGTGATTTTTGTATTAAAAAGTGACATTTGATGAAGTGGAACTGCTGATGATGATCAGGACGGAACTCTTCAATGACGCATAGTTCACGTTTGGCGATTTGTCCTCTTCGTTATGTTTGTTAAGCAAGTTAGGTTTTCAAGAAACATTTTTGTCAAGCTCGAGTTCTGATGATGGGATCCATGAGGAATCGAGGGAACTCCTCAAATGTGAAAGGCATACATATAGCGATTTTTGTATTTTTATCAACAAATCCAGCATTTCCATTTTAAAAAGTGACATTTGATGAAGTGGAACTGCTGATGATGATCAGAATGGAACTCTTTAATGACGCATAGTTTACGTTTGGCGATTTGTCCACTTCTTTATGTTTGTTAAGCAACTTAAGTTTTTAAGACATATTTTTGTCAAGCTCGAGTTCTGATGATGAGACCCACGAGGAACCGAGGGAACTCCTCAAATGTGAAAGGCATACATATAGTGATTTTTGTATTTTCATCAACAAATCCAGCATTTACATTTAAAAAAGTGACATTTGATGAAGTGGAACTGTTGATGATGATCAGAATGGAACTATTCAATGACACATAGTTCACGTTTGGCGATTTGTTCTATTCCTTATGGATCCAAACCCGGATTCGGACCCGGACCCGGGTCTGAACATGGACCCCAACTCGGACCCGGACCGAACTCTGACCCAAACCTGGACCCGGACAGCCGGACACGGACCCGGACTCGGATCCGGACCCAGACCCGGACCCGGAAATGCTACTAGAAAAGTGGGTTTGGTGGGTGGGTGTGTTTTGAACTGCGATTCTCACAGAACAGAACTGCTATCAGAAAAGTAGGTTAGGTTAGGTTAGATCTGTGACCCTTACAGAAACGAAATGCTACCAGAAAAGTAGGTTAGGTTAGGTTAGAACTGCGACCCTTACAAAAACGAAATGCTACTAGAAAAGTGTTTACCTCCTTTTCTACATAATTAGGCAAAAGATGCTGTCTTTTTCATTTCATTGTCTGGAATCTAAGAATGCTTTCAGCGGCATCCCCCATTGAAGTCGGTTTTTTTTTCTTAAAAATTATTAAAGTGAACTATCAGAGGATAGTTTTACAATTATTAAGCAGCAATTAGGTACCTACTTAAACGTGTAGTTGAGGACATATTTTATTCATTATATTATGAGCAGGCTCGATCAAGGGGTTAAAGGAGCCTAGAAGGCCCAAAAGTTATTTGTGATGAGTCTTAATTGTTATAGCAATTATAACATGGTCAACTCCTTTGCAAGAAAGTATGCGCTGTCCATAGTGTACCGAAGTCAAAATTGTAAAAAACGGCCGCCATCTTGAATTTTTTCACGTTTGCTCTAATGATCATGAAAATTTATATCTGGGGATTCGAAAGCACATGGAAGCACAGGGATTTGTGCACATGTTCGTTGGTGCGCATGTTCGCTCGGCATTAGGTATATGAAAGATTTCAAAAGTAAATAGGTATAGGCTTTACTTTTGAAATCTTTGGGTTTCAATCTAAGTTAACACTATTTCAACGCGGATAAAATAAAAAATAAACAATGTTCAATGCTCATACATGTATTACTAATAAGATATGAATATTTTCAATAGGTACATTGACTGTTTATTATTTCTAAACAAACGTTTAAATATTAGGTAACTTATATTACATTCAAGCAGATCATATCACAGAATATATATAACAATTCACAACATGCGAAAAATAAAGTTATCAACAGTTATCAAGTTATAATTATGGGTAGGTACCACAGGTTTCCGTCCCTCAGTTATTATTTATTATTTAGGTACCTACATATAGTATCCTACATGTCTAACCATGCAACATGAAATTGAACCTTAAGTGTGTTGACTAGTTAGAAATAAAATTATATGTATATATCAACTTAACGATGATAGTTATGGTTATGTCACACTTAAAAAATCTAATTACCTATAGGTATTTAGTGTGGAAATAAATGGAATAATAACTATAAAAACGGTTACCCATCCAAGTACTGACGCCGCCCGACGTTGCTTAACTTCGGTCAAACATCACGTTTGTTGTATGGGAGCCCCACTTAAATCTCTATTGTATTCTGTTTTTAGTATTTGTTGTTATAGCGGCAACCGAAATACATCATCTGTGAAAATTTCAGCTGTCTAGCTATCACAGATCACGAGATACAGCCTGGTGACAGACAGACAGACGGACAGCGGAGTCTTAGTAATAGGGTCCCGTTTTTAGGTAGGTAGGTAGGGTTCAAGGTCAGTAAGACAATGTAATAAGAAATAACAACGTGGGCAGGTGAATACCATATTATACTATCATTTACATCCTCAATTATCTCATTTGATATGTTTTCTACGTAACACTTACATAAGCAATAGTATAATTTTTATTTATTTTTATTGCAAAACTTATGACAGAAATTACAACGAAGCCCTTGAAATTTTTTATTTTTATTACTGATCATTTATATATATAGATACTAGCTTTTGCCCGCGACTTCGTCTGCGTGGACTTAGTAACCGCAGCTAAAGTAAGAATAGCGCCTGGAAAAATTCTCATAGCAATTTAAATTTGAGCATATTATGCACACAAATTAGCAGGCACTTCGTTAATTATCTCAATTCCACCCCGCTTTTTACTTTCTTAGGGGATGATTTTCGGGATAAAAACTATCCTATGTCCTTCTCAGGGAAACAACCTATCTCCATGCCAAATTTCATCTAAATCGGTTCAGCGGTTTAAGCGTGAAGAGGGAACACACAGACAGAAAGACAGACAGACAGACAGACTTTCGCATTTATAATATTAGTATGGATATATACCTATTAACAATAATTTTGTACTGCATAGTAGGTATAGGTTTACCGTAAAAGCGTCGAGCTCAGGTGCCTTTATACCAGTAAGCAATAACAGTCATAATATTACGTTGAATTTCATTGAACAATCAGCTTCAGACGATAGGTTAGTGGACCTAGTCTTTCGGCACATTTACCCTAGCAGTTATCTTTGCGTAAGCATTTACTTATCACCACAACTTAGCAGGTTATGAGCCAAGAAATATACCTACCTATGTATTATACATACTGTATGAAATATATAAATATGTTTTATTGTACTAATAATGATGTATTTTATTTTACTAATTTTAAGCTGACAGCATAGTAGGTATGCTAAATCTTTCAAATCAATCTTGTCTTTAGACCTTGTGGAAGCAAAAAGAATTATACATTTCGAATCTTAGTAGGTAGGTAGGTACTTTTTGCCCTCGTAGTTCTATTAATTGAGACATTCTTAATCTAATAATACTCATTTCCTACCTATTTTGTTATTATAGTTGGTCCAACCAAATTGTCAGTAAGAACAAAAAAAACTATACTCATCCTTTTCTTTTGGGTGCTAGTACTAGTGTAAGACAAAGATAGTATGATTCTCTCTGTCTATGTTTGAAATGAGACAGTCCTTTGACAAACTATAGGGACCGTACGCGTTGGAGGGTCTGCCATCTTGTGGCCTGAATCGGAACCATAAACATGTACATCACATGTACATTGACACTTCACGCCAAAGCAAGTGCTGCCATCTTGTGGGTTACTTTGGAAGCATAAACTACACATTTACGCCTCGCGCCCAAAATCTGACGTCTCCTGAGCGTGCATAAACTGTAGGGAACACAGTTTATGCACGCTCCCTATAATAACAACATAATAAAATTATGTGCTTTCTAAATACAAATAAACAATAGTAATGACCTAATGACTTTACTAATGAGCAACGAAAACAGGATTACTTACATAAAGTGTACACACTAAACTTTCTACCTATGGGGACCGTGCGCGTTGGAGGGTCTGCCATCTTGTGGCCTGAATCGGAACCATAAACATTACATCACATGTACATTGACACTGCACGCCAAAGCAAGTGCTGCCATCTTGTGGGCTACTTTGGAAGCATAAACTATACATTTACGCCTCGCGCCAAAAATCTGACGTTTTCTGTGCTGCCCCCTACAGTTTATGCACGCTCCCTATACCAATTTTTACGCAGGTCACGCATGTTTATTGACTTCTGTTTATTTTTATTTTATAATATAATATAGTCATGATGTCTTATCAATCCCATAAACCATGGAGACTATATAAAGGAGCCAAATCTCTATGTATGAAAAGTGTCCATTAAAAAACAGTAATTAGGCGGCGCCACCATACACCGAAATACTACCAAAAACAACCTACGTAATATGGTCGGGTTAATTGTTGCCTTATATGGTTCATGTTATACTCATGTCCCAGAGCCTAACTAGCGCCACCGGAGAGATTAGGAACTATTATTTAAAGCTGAAAGCGGTCACTTTTGCAACAATTCTGCCATAAGAGATTGGCATCCTTTCTATACCATCCATACCATAAACTCCAATCAATTCCTACCTAATAAATAAGTACCTGTACCTAAAGGATGCAAACGCGTAGGTAATCAAAAGTATCTAGGTACCGTGTACAAGTAGCTTTTTAAGTTTTGACTCATTTATTGTAAATATTGAATTTGTCAAAATTTTATACCGAATTTAAGGGCAACACATTGTATTAAACAGGACTTTGACCTACAGCACGGCATGATTGTGATTGGCATAGCTCAATAATTAACATAAATCTACAAGCAGAGCTGCCAGACCTGTGCTCTTGTCGGTAATTAAGTGTAATTTATAAGTAAGGTTAATACCTAATGCTAATGTGTTAGATTAAATTGCTGTGCCCTTACAGCGTCTACATTCCATGTAAATGTAATATATTGGCAATAAAGATATTTGAAGTTTAAGTTGAAGCAGTCTTGTTTTCTAAGCAACCGATTTAAAAATATATATATTATTCGCTAAATATTTAAAGGTCATCTTTACAACAATTTTCGCCTTTTACTATAGACATATATCTTACTTACTTCGTAAAGACCGGCCTTACGAGCCGGGCTTACTACGAATGGGGCCGATACATTGGAGTCAAAATCGCATTTAGTTACACCAGCGCGCTTAGTCGTGTGGCGAATTGCGCAGTGGAAAGGCGTCACCATTGGTGTAAACAAAGTATAAGCGTATGAATACAATTCCGACGGAACACCGAAGCCTTTCCACTGCGCAATTCACACGACTGAGCACACTGGTGTAACTAAATGCGATTTTGACTCCAATGTATCACCTCCATTCGTAGTGCTCGTAAGGCCGGTCTTTACGAAGTAATATATATATATATATATATATGTCTATGCCTTTTGCTAATATCAGAGTATCTTTCATTTACAAAAAATGAAAAACATATTAAATATCTTTTAGGTACAATGGTAAATTGGTACTGCTAATAAATTGAACCTACTGATAGTAGATATTTGCGTAAGTCATGTTCGCCGCTGTACTTAATCAACTCGTTAAATGTAGACCAATAGACATATGTAGCAGACGGAGACGATACATATGTGTATTATTAGGCAGATGATACAACATATCTATAGGTAATATTACCGACGGCAAGCTCAGTAACGCAGCGTACTACGTAGGCGAACAACACGCGAACGCGAAGCGGCGCGGCGCGGTGCGGGGTGAATCAATCCTTTGATACCTATAGAAGTGTCTCCTACGTGGGCGATCTCGTTGCGGACGTGAACGCCGTGGGCATGGTATAGTATCTCTGAAGAGGAGTAATGTAATGCTGATAATAATGCCATCTCTGGGTTATGCTGGACATATATTCCTCAGCCGTGGTGCCCTGCTGAGCTAAAAAGCGGTATCTCAATTGAAGATTGCATGCAAATAAGTACCTTAAATTTGAATCATAACGTTCCATTTCCAGTTCATTCGTTTTTGAGATACCGCCTTTAGCATAAGGAGGGCTGAGTGTGGCTAGATATCATTCTTGTGTGTAGATAGTAGAAAACAAAATATACCAAAACAAATATTTAAGCAGGTAACTTAATCGTATTTAATTAAATCTAGAAGAATATATTTTAATAAAAAATGTTTTGATAGTGTTACTAACCTTACGTTGCAAATGAACTAGGAAACAAAATAAATTTGAAACGTAAAAGTAGTTTTTTTAATATGTAGTGCAAACACCGTACAATGACAGACTGACGTATTTAGACGAATAAAAAAACCAAATGACGTTTGGTTTGACGGGAAATTTTGAAATTATTTCTAAGTTGTTTTTTAATATAAATTCCGTTTAAACATATTTTTGGTCAGATTTATGTTAAGATATTAACAAACAGCGTTTCTTTATATCACAACCAACCTTGTAAGTTGTGTTGAGTTGTGCTCTTACTCATTCAACCAAACCAACGCAGGCAAGATGAAAAGCAATGCCGGCCGGGCCGCGCCGAATCTGTGTACCTTCTTGTATGTACATCGGTATAAGGGCAAGGTAAGTAAATTTTCGAGTTTATAATATATATATACCTCCTGAACATTTATTTATTATTTCATCTTTATCAAAAGCTTTGATAGAGGCTTCGGGTAAAGCATATTTATGAAATGTTGGCGATGGAACATGGAACATTGTAACATTTCAAATAACAGCCGTTGAACTAGCACCATTCTTAGTGCCCGTAAGGTCCGTCATACACGTTGCTCTGATTATCATAATTAAGATACTATTTTCCGTGCCTAGGTCTTAATCTGATAAATCAACTACAACCTGCCAAAATTAGAAAGACATACATCTACTGATAAAATCCAACCACAATACGTTACCTTTGTCGACATTTTACACGAATAATATCCCGATTCACTGATTTCTTGTTACCTAACATTAAATGTGACAATAGCACACCCTTAAAATGCATGCTCAACACTTGTCCTGTTTCGCTGTAAAATAACCTTTTTATACTTTTGATAACATCTTAACTGTTAATATATTTTCAGGTATTAAAAAGCTTTCAGAATAAAGTTGCGACACGGCAGGTATCGTGCTTTTCTTCGATAAGTTTTTCGATGTTGTCAATGGCAATTTCAGTGAACCTAAAAAAGGAAAATCTACCTAATCTAATGCGCTGTAACACCCAGATCACCGCACCACAAATTGTGGATAAAAAGCTTGAATGTTCTCAAAACTATGAAATATGCGACAAAAATGGATCTAAATTAAATCAAAAAAAGTTGGATCAAACTATTGAAGCTTTCCAAGTTATTTTGGGATCAAGAAGAAGAAATGAATTAGGTTGCCTCTAATTATTGTTTAAAACATAGTCAGGAAATAAATTGTAACATACTTGCTGTTAAGTTATTTTCACGGAAGTGCGCTTAAAGCGTCGCTGTATTTGCATGTGTCTTAGTTACTTGGAATGGAACGTATGTAAATAAGTAGGTACTTGATTCAACATAAGTTTTCATTTATTTATTCTGAAAGCTTTTGATAAAGATGAAATAATAAATAAATGTTCAGGAGGTATATATATATTATAAACTCGAAAATTTACTTACCTTGCCCTTATACCGATGTACATACAAGAAGGTACACAGATTCGGCGCGGCCCGGCCGGCATTGCTTTTCATCTTGCCTGCGTTGGTTTGGTTGAATGAGTAAGAGCACAACTCAACACAACTTACAAGGTTGGTTGTGATATAAAGAAACGCTGTTTGTTAATATCTTAACATAAATCTGACCAAAAATATGTTTAAACGGAATTTATATTAAAAAACAACTTAGAAATAATTTCAAAATTTCCCGTCAAACCAAACGTCATTTGGTTTTTTTATTCGTCTAAATACGTCAGTCTGTCATTGTACGGTGTTTGCACTACATATTAAAAAAACTACTTTTACGTTTCAAATTTATTTTGTTTCCTAGTTCATTTGCAACGTAAGGTTAGTAACACTATCAAAACATTTTTTATTAAAATATATTCTTCTAGATTTAATTAAATACGATTAAGTTACCTGCTTAAATATTTGTTTTGGTATATTTTGTTTTCTACTATCTACACACAAGAATGATATCTAGCCACACTCAGCCCTCCTTATGCTAAAGGCGGTATCTCAAAAACGAATGAACTGGAAATGGAACGTTATGATTCAAATTTAAGGTACTTATTTGCATGCAATCTTCAATTGAGATACCGCTTTTTAGCTCAGCAGGGCACCACGGCTGAGGAATATATGTCCAGCATAGCCAGAATGCCAGCAGAACCCAGAGATGGCATTATTATCAGCATTACATTACTCCTCTTCAGAGATACTATACCATGGCTTCGCGTTCGCAGTGTTCGCCTACATAAGACGCAGCGTAGATTTATGAACGTCTTTGTAGAGGTCACCCAAGAGAGCTACTGTAGGTACCTTAAATTTATAGCGTGGTCGCCGAAGTCGTCATCGCCGTTGCACTCGACTCTTAAACCGTAGACATATTATTATGTAACAGACGATACATTACCGACATTGATATAATACAGCAGCCCATCCAACTGGGACTGGGTACTAAGTATATCGTGTGATAGGTGCCGGAGATGGTGGTGGTGATGGTGGGTGTACATAGAAGTAGGTAAGTCATGTTTTTTGTAGTGTTGTCAACTGCGAGCGTTACTGTACAGCGTATTTGCAGAAGTCGTGGTCGCCGTTGCACTCGACGCTGGGCCGGTGGGCGGAGTCCCAGATGCCGGGCCCGCAGCGCTGGCACAGGCCGGCCAGCGAGCAGGGGATGCGCACCAGTTGCCGGAACTGGTGCAGTAGGCCGCGCGCTTTGCGGAGGATCAGCTGCCCGTCCATGTACATCGCTGTAGAACGATGATTTTATAAATTATCTTGGAAACTCAAATTTAATTCGGCCTTTAGACAGGGCTTTTAGAACAACTCATGCCGCTAAATTCTCTCTTTCTCTCTCTCTTTAGATATATCTGTTTACATAATAATGCGAGTATCTAAAGAGTTTAGCATGTACTTATGCAGTCTATATGCACTGCTTTTACTCATGTTTTTTTTCTTTGCAGTCTATCATACGCCACTGTTTGTTCTAGCACCGAGCGAGACATCCTATAAATACTGGAAGTAGTTCGCTCGGCATATTGAGTCCTTAGTACCATGATGCCCTACCCACAACATACTAAAAGTTGGTCCCGTCCCCAGAAACTGAACTATGTTTCCTTAACTCCATTAGGCGACCCGGGCGCGATGAACACAGCTCAGTTACGACTGACTTGTCAGGTCTTAGCATATACATACCTAACGAACTGAAATGCAATAGCATCTCATCAGTGTTGAGGCCCTGCGCGATGACGTCATCGGCGTACACTGCGATAATGGCCAGGCAGAGGAACAGGTGAAAGTAATCGGTCTGATAGTTCGCCCAGCACGCCTCCCACATGCGAAGCGCTACGGCTTCGGTGAATTCCCGCTTGAAACATCTGGAATGTGACATTCGACACGGTGAGTATAGTTATTTGTGCAACAAGAGAGGAAAGTTGGTTTTTCTTGCGAGTGTTTATTTTGAGTCCCGAGAAAGAGAAAGATTCTAAGGTAGAATCTTGAGCGTAGCGAGGGACTCAAAAACACGAGATGTAAAATAACTTTGCTCTCATGTTGCACACATAATTTTTCACCTTAGTAGTAAGAACATATTAAAGGTTAAAATGTATTTCGAATTACACAAAATAAACAGAAAAAAAAGTATTATAATATGTACCCTACCATAGGATACGATACGATACGACACACGACACACCGACACCATGCCATGCCATACCATACCATACCATACCATACCATACCATAAAAAAAATGTAATAAAAGTATGAAGTTCATGGCCTTTACTAAATTAAAAAGCCACATTGTTTCACTCCAGGGAGTGACGAAAGTAAGCTTGTTCGAGCTGCTGAGGTGAAAAATAATTTGTGTGTGATCTTTCGGAAAAATTACATCTTATTCTCTTTCTCTCTCCCCCTCTCTCTCTCCCGGAAGGAACATAAAAACAGTACGTCACTTACAATAATATCCACCGATGACAGAAGAGAAGCTCCATTGCATCCACATGCTTTTCCAAGTGCTTGTAGTAATGCGGCAACATTATCCTTATTAATTCACGTAGGTAGCTCTGGAACAAACATAATTACATAAATCGCAATAGGTATTATGCATAAGTACTTATGCTATTGATGGTCCATCAAAGCATAAGTACCTTCTGAACAAGTGCTTAAATAAAAAAGTTTGGTCAAAAATGCCCTGAATGGCTTCGAGAAAGGGTAGATACGACTTGGCGGGGACACTGCCGTGCCCTAGTAAGTAGATAAAGACGTTGCATTGCCAACTTAAGCCCACTTGCACCATGTCACTTGTACAATTTGACACTGGGTTAACTGTTTAACCACTTAACCCCGGGTTAGTGGGATGGTGCAAGTGGCACTTAGAGAAGTAAAATTAAACTTTTCTAACGGTACTAAGTTCACTTTTTCTGGCTGTATTATGCTGAAACGCTAATATAGCCAACAATGATATCTACTGTTATATAGGCAGCAGTTAACAATCAGTACTGAGTTTGCTGGACTATATATTAGCTGTATTCTACATATTCATTTTCATTCATTCATTCCTTTCCTCTCGTAGGTGGTTAGCTTTCCGATTGTAAAAAACTTACAAGATTAATATCCATATCATTGTCTGTAGGTGTGCACACAAATATGGCTCGTTGCATCAGCCCCACGAAACACCAGAAGGCTTCCGCTTCGCACTTGATTTCGCAGAGCACGGGCGCCAACAAGTCACTCATGCCTTGTGTATAGCTGAAACGATATGTCATAAATTTTGAAAACTTGCCTAGGTAGGTATAATTATCTATAATTTCATATAATTCATAGATTTCAATTTCACACGAGGTTTACAAATGATAGACAGTCGATTTAAATTAAATTAGGCTGATTCTACGAAGGAGCCAATTATTAAGTTCCTTTGTTCTTTGTCGTTAAAAAAAGAGGTTTAAAGATTAATATGTTATTTTTTGTACAAAAGGTACTTAAACTAAGCATGGCAGCTGAAAACAGATTTGTGAGAACAACGGTCTAAAACTGTTTTTTGTAACAATTTAACAACTCTCTTGACTGACCATTGGTGCCATTTTCAACTAAAAGGGTACTTATTGTCGGTTGTCAATAAGGCGCTATTTCCATATAGCTTCAATTTGAAATCAACCTTAGCTTATGGATAACTGACAATGTGGTACCTTGTACTTTTTGGTTGAAAATGTCACAATTTGGTATATCATGTCTCCGCAAAAATTACACAAAGACTAAGATTTACGAATTGCTAATTAATTGTGTGGGATATGGTACTTACCCTAAAACAGGATTATATACAGCATAATTCAGCAAAATATTTTTCATAATCTCTACATTATAATTGTTTTCGCCGGCAAAGAATGGATTCCCCCGATCCGTCCTCACTACGTCTTTCTCAATTACGCACTGCACGTTCTTCCAAAACAGTGCGTATTGCTCCGGGGTCATCTTCTCCAGCCTTTTCCGAGTAATTTCTTCATATTCTCTAGTCCTTAACTGCAGAATAATTTCCCGTTCGTCATAAGTAGTATTATACGGGTAACAGTGAAGCAAAAACGGCCAAACCTCTCTTCGTAACTCCTTATCTAAACCTCCAAAGAAAACGCCTTTTCTCAGGAACAAGTCATCTTCTATCAATCCCTTGCCATTCATGACTTTTCCATAAAATATTTCCGGCGTAATTTTCGGTATCTTTCCTTCTTCGGGATGCTGCTCTGATTTTTGTACTTCGGGACGGCAGACCATGAAATGTCGATACGGTAAATTGGGCTCTTCTGATCCTGTAATTGAGTTTATATTGCATTAAGAGTGTTGATGTTCCTTGGTCCTTGGACCTTGGACCGCGTAAGTGGCGTAACACATATTAGGATAATGGAATTAAGTACAAGCTTGTGTAGCCTCTCCATTAACGGACCAAAAGGCGGGGAATAAGGGTTGCCCCGACGACGTCATTATTTTGTTATTACGGTTAAGTGTGGCTTTCGGACGTATGACTACAAAGTATTATTGACTCACAGAACAGCGCCAAGCGCCTTGGAGCTGGTGGCGGCCTGGGATAAAGACTGGATAGGGCGGAGCGAACTCTAACCCGCTGCGTTACTGTTGTGCAGCAATGAGTGCTACTGGTGCAACAATTGCGCCAGGTGGAACAACAGCCCTTCATGGTGGAAGTTTAGAAGTAGATGCCAGATGCAGCAGTTGCCCCAGGGCTTAAGGCTAAGGACGGTTGTTAGAATAGACCTCTTAACTGGAGCTTCTAATATTGTGAAGCAGGGAATGCCACCGTGCCAGGTGGGTGGATATACGGGTAGATACCGAGTCTATACCTAAAGCGGAGAGAAGGTTACTAAGTGGTGCCCTTACCCGGCGCCCGCCTGATGTTGTGCAACAACGAATGCCACCGGTGCAGCACCTGTGCCAAATGGTCCAACCCGCCGTGGTGAAAGTGCAGGATCTTGTACTGGGATTCGCGCGACGCAACCACCAGCTGCCCGCATGTGCAGTTCTCATCGTTGAAAAACAACCGCAGCGACCGCATCTGGCTTAGATCCACTGAGAACCTAGGGAAATAAACAATTGAAGGTTAGAATAAGAACCGGCCAAGTGCGAGGCGAGTGGGACTCGCGCACGAAGGGTTCCGTACCATTACGCAAAAAACTGCAAAAAATCACGTTTGTTGTATGGGAACTTAAATATTTAATTTATTCTGTGTTTAGTATTTGTTGTTATAGCGACAACAGAAATACATCATCTGTCAAAATTTCAACTGTCTAGCTATCATGGTTCATGAGATACAGCCTGGCGACAGACGGACAGACTAACAGACACGGACGGACGAACAGCGGAGTCTCAATAATGGTCCCGTTTTTACCCTTTGGGTACGGAACCCTGACAATTTTGTATGAAATTTTATTACAGACCTCTAGTCTAGCCGGGCCTGAAACTGTGATATTATGTTCTTTATAATAGGCTGCGAAGTGTCAACTTCACAGCCTATTATAAAGAACTTATATTTCCTTGCAGTTTGAGAAAAGTTTGCATGTGTGATTATATGCTGTTTCACTAGACTTATCCCGTGACTTAGACCGTGAATCATTCAAAACTCAAATTATATGCTGTTTGTTTACCTTTGCAATAATAAAAAAAAACATTAATTTTAGACGGTAAATCTAAAGTGGACCCCCGGGGCACGGCCGATGATGCCGGCAGCCGGTACCATGTTCCTCACTGAACCGCAAATTCGTAAAATGCTCATGTCAATAAGCTCTGTTATCGCCGGTGACAGCCTTACTCGTAATACTTTAGTTTTTTTATCAATTCCATTTAGACCATTTCATAGTCCATCTAGGACTAACTCCCTGCTATTAGGCATCCAAGGTCATATCGATATGTCAGGGTTACCCTTACCCCTTAATGTAGGCGACGGATCCAGCTAGCAATAATGAAATTCTCAACATTCTTTGAGAACAATCGGCGGATTATTACGATAAAGAGCGCTCGTCGGCATACTGAATGATGAGTAGGCGACCTTTCAACAGCGGAGTCTTAGTAATAAATAGGGTCCCGATTTTACCCTTTGGGTACGGAACCCTACAAACCGGCCAAGTGCAAGTCGGACTCGCGCACGAAAGGTTCCGTATCATTACGCAAAAAACAGCAAAAAAATCACGTTTGTTATATGGGAGCCCCACTTAAATATATATTTTATTATGTTTCTAGTATTTCTTGTTATAGCGGCAACAGAAATACATCATCTGTAAAATTTTCAGCTGTCTAGCTATCACGGTTCGCGAGATACAGCCTGGTGACAGATGGACAGACAGACAGACAGACAGCGGAGTCTTAGTAATAGGGTCCCGTTTTTACCCTTTGGGTACGCAACCCTAAAAACTCGTATCTTGTTCAGTCAAAGAGGATATGATCGTAATAAATATTGTCTTACGTGATACAATTGTTTTCTAAAAATTGTTTGTTCGACGTCACTTCTTTTATCGCATTTCAAAGCATTCGCCTGTGTTATTAACACCTAAGTCACCTAACATAGTCAGTAGGTAGGTATTTGTAATGAAATTCTTGAAAAGCGGAATACCCACGATGTTCAAACGACAGGCAGCCTGCCTTATTTGCATTGAGAATACATTTAACTAAATTTGGTGTTTCGTTTAAAATATCAAAAAGGCTTACGTCTTAGTATCGTTCTGTTAAAAGCCATTTGCATAATTTCAGGAGATAGTGTTTTGTTAACAGTTTCACGTGGCAAAGGTGTAGGTACTTAATTTTCCTTCAACAGTTAAGGCCGTTCCATCGGTTTGCCGCTGTCACTGTCACATTTCGCAAGAAAGAACGGGAAAGATCATGCGCGCCAAGTGTCAATTTGGATCGAATTTTTTCGATTTTTATTTATTTTAAAAAACGTTACCTTACAATATCGAAATTCGAAAGCTATGAAATTACTATTTAAGTTAAGATTGTTTTTTCTTCTTTTTTTGTTTATAGTATCACATAATATAATAACCGAGTAAAGTTTGATTAAAAGTCCGAGTTAGAGGTTACTTTGGGAATTAGTTGTATCGAGCGAAGTGTCATAATTCGTGTATCGGAAGCTATGTTATTAAAGATATTATAGTCAAGAACTATAGTTATTTGTTATACAAGGGTGCAAAGTTGTATTTTACCCGCGAGTGTGAAATTGAAACACGAGCAAGCGAAAGGATTCTATAGTGGAACCACGAGCGAAGCGAGTGGTTCTAAAATAGAATCCCGAGCGTAGCGAGTGTTTTAACACACGAGAAGTAAAATACATTTGCACCCGTGTGTAACACAAAACTTTTCCCCTCACTATAGCGAGGAAAGTGCAACATCCATAGGCGTTAGATCATCTTCATCACTGGAATCACTCATTTTTTTACGATATTATAACATAAAAATCTGGAAATTCTGTACTTTTACGTGAGAAGTTTTTAAGTAAAATTTTTGTTGACAATGTTGACATTTCTGACGTATGAAATGTCAATGATGCGTTTTGAAATTGCATCGACTTAACTTGTGCGTTCAGAATTATATTTAACATAATTATTAAAAAACAAACGTTTATTAAGGAATTTTAAGGTTTATGACTTAAAATCATTAAATAAAGCTAAATCTGGTACCTATTTTTTATTAGATTCTCAAACCATTTATTTAATGATAATTAATATCAAACGAACCATTATTATGAGCGTTTTACGTTTTGTTATCTGTCAAGCTACTTAAACACGCTCCATCCAAGGTCAAATTACTTTCCCCACTAGTGGATAAAATGCGTTTTTCCCCGCTTGTTTTAAAGGATAAAAGAGGGCTTTCCGAGCTAGTGAGGGGAAAAATATATTTTTTCCACGTCTACGAATATCAACGCCTCTTAGAAAAACATGATCATATAAGGAGATTTTTCGCCTTCTGGCTCAGGGAACCGGCTTAAATTTATGAATCTGTTTGAAGCATGTTTGAAGGAAAGAGAGTAATAATCAAGTGGTGCCGTTGCATTATAATTTATTACCTCTTCCTATTTCCTAATTCGTCTGTATATATACTACCTAAAAGTATTCATATTATTCACTAAACTAGTTATAAGATATTAAAAAAGAGATCTAAAACAAAATATCTACCAAAAAAATGCTATAAATTTTATATTATAATTAAATTGATTAATCTAACATACCTACCTAGATTATTTCTGTAAACAGCGACTACGCCTGGTACTACGTAGAGATAATGCGGAATTAGTTATTTACGATAAAAGTGCGGAAAAGAGGAAATTCGAAACGAGTGGCGGGTTTTTTTAATATAATCGGCTTTCCCAAGTCGGCATAGTAATTTTCTCTTCTAACCATAAAGTGAGTATAGTCATCAGACCTTGTTGTGATTCGATTTTCCTCAATTCCTCAGGATTATTTTCCTTCAGCCAACAACCAGATAAAAAGAGATCATGCGTTACGTACCTAATCAGATAAATACGAGAATAAGTAATCATTTTGTTACGTGGAGCTGAAGTAAGTTCCTAAATAAACCTAAGGTTTACAATTATAAAACAACGATAAAACAATGTCGAAGGTATAGCGAATGTCCTACCCAAAATGTTCACTACATTATGTGCAGCTAAAATGTAGTTTGAACCGTAGGTCGAATACACCATTGCGATTTATACTTTTAACTAGCGACCCGCCCCGGCTTCGCACGGGTAGTTCAAAACCATAAGTACTACATAGGTGCCTACATGTAAGTTAGTTGCGGGTATGGTATCGTGTAAAGTGCCCGATAGCAGTGCAATAGTGCATAGGTACCTACGTTGCATTATTAATGAGCACACCTACTTTAGTGAGAAATCGATTTGACGTAATATGAATGTAGGTTTTAGCTGTTGAAGAAAGCCTAAATTGGTTATGCAAGTCACCATCATATCTGAAAGGTATGCGTAGACTATAGACAAATTTATATGCCCGAAGGGCAAACCGCCCAAAAACAATATTCATGCGTAGCGCCCGGGCTCCGACTAAATAAGTTGTGAAGGAAATGTTTTTAGGGATCCGTACCCAAAGGGTAAAAATGGGACCCTATTACTAAGACTCCACTGTCCGTCTGTCCGTATGTCCGTCTGTCTGTCTGTCACCAGGGTGTATCTTATGAACCCTAGACAAATGAAATTTTCACAGATGATGTATTTTCTGTTGCCGCTATAACAACAAATACTAAAAACAGAATAACATAAATATTTAAGTGGGGCTCCCATACGACAAACGTGATTTTTTGCCGTTTTTTGCATAATGGTACGGAACCCTTCGTGCGCTAGTCCGACTCGCACTTGGCAGGTCTTTTATATTACACATTGGAAAAAAAGAGACCGACTTACTCGTGTACCAAATTTTAAATTAACTCCTGGTTAAAAAACAAAATGAGGAAAATGCGACTGAAAGTTTTGCTACGCGAAACAAATCAATTTGGAGACCTAATCTAGCTACTCGCTGAACTCGCTCCTAGGAACAACTACCTATGAATGTATGGCATTATGTACCTATTCTTATAGGTATACAACATATATCTATCCAAGTTATGATCCGACTAGCCAGACGTAATATGCAATTTCAAGATTGCAATTGCGTTGGCAACTCTGAAGATTAAAATAATATGCTGTTGCTTTAATTACCATCGAAGACATAGATATTAAGTGATTGATTCAACAACCTTATTGCGTCGCGATAGGTCTATTCTAGGGATGGTCACTTAAAAATGGCTTCTTGTCACAGACAAACCACCTAGCAGGTTTCCTGTGCTTCTTGTAAATATGTACTGACCTTCGACATTTAATTGGCGCGCGTCTCTGTGGTACCGGTGAGCTCTGCACACTCTCAGGAAACACCAGGTTATGCTTCAACGCTAGAAATTCAGGAGTGCTCATCCAATTGGGGTTGCCTTCGTCACACGAGCTCATGGAGAGCGACCTTATAAATTTGTCACCGGACACCGAGTCAGGAGTCAAATCGATGTTTTCGACGTTCGGATTAGCAATAGTTATGTTGACTGACGTCATGGACTGCGACCTCACGTGTTTATCAAACATAAACACATCTTCCTTGTTTTCATCTTTTTCAAAACTCCCGAAAACGCTATCTTTGGCCGAATCAACGGTCTTTACCGTAGGTTTTGAGCTGGATGTCAAATCGTCTTGCGTAGTTTCGTTATGCGTGTATCGCGTATCGTTAGATTTAATGCTATGTTTGTCGGAGTTAGAATTAATACTAGTTGTTTCTGAAGAGTCTGAAAATGCATTTTCGTTGTTAGGATCGATCTTCTTATTTGAGTTTTTTGGCTTTGTTTCTTTGGTAGTTTTACGCAGTTCCAACTCATCGCTCGGACTTGTTTCTACGGCTGAAGGGCATTTCTTGAGCGTAGAATTAGGTATCCAATTTAAGAATAGCGTGGGTCGTTTGGCATTGTTATGTTGATCTGTAAATACCTTGGTAGTTACTGTTAGATAGCCTGGATGGTGGATAACATCAAGCTCATGCCTCGCGACTGTTGGAGGATGTACGCACACGTTATTTTTGCAGAACAATATTTCATTGTCGACATAATCTGGCAGTTCTTCGTAGTCCTCGAACTCCAGTCCTAGGAAGTAGCTCGAGGCCCTTTTTAACAGTTCGGGAAGCGGCATCATTCACATTTCCCGTTTACGTTATCGCGAGCGACCTCATCGGAGCGCGGCTGTGTGTGTACTACGCGCATAAACACCTACGCTCTGATAACAGTATTGATCCGTCGAGAATTGCGGCCCGATGTGACAGCTGTGTTTACCGTCCGGAGCCAAAGGAGCGTAAGAGCGCCATGTTCTTGAAAGATATTAGTACTTCTTTACACTAGTGTGTTGTATAGCTGACACAACTGGAAGTATGCTGAAAACCTTTGTTTTAAAATGCGTAGCGTGTTCAGGGGTATCTGATCTGAAACTATTTTGTCGTTGGGATTAAAAACCTGACTAGGAATTTAGCTTGCTTAGCTTAGTTAAAGGGCCAAAAGCAGCTATACATAACACTACCTTAATGTACAGGCAATTAGGTTGTATACTTACACAAGTTACACATATTTATGGTGATGACGAAACAATGATGACCCAAGGCTGATATAGGTCCTGTGGATCGACAACCCCGACACGTAATGGGCATTTTATTGACTGATGTATATTATGTAATATATTTATGTAGAGGTAATTGTATTTTACATAGTATATAGGTATAGCTACATTAGTACCTATGGATATGGGGCCCGTTTCTCAAAAGCTTGTAACTTGTAATACAAGCGGATGTCACTTTTTGACAGCTTTTGTTAGAAAGGGACTTCCACTTGTATTACAAGTTACAAGCTTTTGAAAAACGGAGCCATCGTCGTCATCAAATAGGTATTTATGAAATTGGCTTCTATATCCTTTATACCTACATACCTACACAGGCAGGCACCTAAGATTTTATTTATAGTATATATTTTTTGTAAATTGTACCTACTTTCGTCTCTCGTGGTAAGGTTTATATAATAAGGAATTAGTAGGTAGATTTATTTACAAGTAAAACTGATGTACATACTTACGAAGCTTGACGAACGCTTTTTTGGATAGCTCGTAATTTAGATACCTATCCCATAGCAAATTATATAAAATACGTTATAATTATCGTTATGTATCGTTATTGCAAACTGCCGGGTTAAAAGTTTTGCCAATTTCTTGCAAAAACCTGGCGAAAAGATATAGTTATCTTACTGTTTAGAACTGATAATAAAAGCTCGTTTTATTAATCTAATTAAATTAAAAAAAAAAATCATTAAAACACTTTTTGAACATAACCATCAAGTAAACGAGGTTAGTGTCATTACGTTCCATTACTAAAACAAATTATTGATTTATTTAATTAAATAAAAAAACACAATTGAATTAGTACTTTATGTACCAAGTAGTTCTTGGAGTTTTATTTTATAATTTATATGGTGTTGATGATTTTGATGAAAGATATTTATAATAGTTTAAACATATAAGTAATTTTAAAATTGTTTTATACTTACGTTAATTGCGTGAATTGAAACGCACTGTTTTTTCAACAACGCCCGCACGATGGCGTTCCCGTTGCATAATTGTATAGTGATGCCCGCAATAATTTCGTCATTCGAGCCTAAAACATAAAATATCGATATTATTAACATGTTGCATGTACTATGAACATAGTTGAAGCGAGTATAGATAAGAAACTTAAGTAAAGCTTTTCTTTAATGTAATATGTAGGTACTGAGAGCGTACCGCGAAACACGAAATTGGAAATTTCGTTATCTCCTCAGCTCCTCACCTCTTGGATATTCGATCGATAGAGAGGCAGATAACGATATTTCGGTTTTCAAGTTTTGCGGTAGGCCCTCTGATTACCTACCAATCAGTTCGAAAATATAGCCCCTTGGGTGTGGACGCCCTAGGTACCGCTGGAGAGACTAAGTGCAAAAAGACCTTAGCGAACTCGGCGCGAACGCCAGAAACGGTTTTGGACAGAGAAGCATGGCGGTCTTTGGTGTCGGAGACCAAGATCCACTTCGGGTCTTTGCGCCACAGCAGTAAGTAAGTAAGCTCGAAAATATAAGAGCGGTAAAGAGGCAGATAAAATTTAAATTGTCTTGTCGATGAACTTGGACCCAGGGACCGGCCCGCTATCCCTTATCGGGGTTTTATAAGGGTATTGTATAAGGCTTAACTCACCATACCCTTTGCCAGACGAAACCTTTTGTTTTGCTTTTAAAAACCCTTATATAAAGCTACCACATTTGAGTAATCGGTAGCCCAAATACCCTTACAAAACCCTTATCATCCGCTCACCAACACCTTGCATATTGCTTATAAGGGTTAGCCTTATAAAGGGCTTCACTTTTAGCATATAAGCGTGCTAATTTAAGTCGTCTACCTTGTTCATAAAGCACACATTACTTCGCATCCGAGCGATCGTCGGCGGCGGCGGCGGCGTTCTTTGACTAGGCACGTATTTTCTTTCCTTTTCATACACTACCGTAGATATATACTAATCCTGTCTCTTTCACGCAAAGGGAAACCTTTATAAAAAGCGCTTAAAGATAAGGGTAACCCTTATTAAGGGCTAGCCTTATTTTTGGTTAGCTTTTCGGTAAGGGTTAGTCAAAGGTAGGGGTATGAATGGGCTTGCAGTTCAAAAGGGAAAGTCTTTCAATGTGTTAGCCGTGTTTAAGTGTCGCCCATTGAAAGGGTTTTATCGCGGAAAGGGTTGTCCGGTCCCTGCTTGGACCAGGGGGGTGTCACTGCGCAGTTTAGGTATATTTGGCCGGCGCACCGCCCGGGCAGGTGTATGGCAGTGGGCTGCCGCTCGGCTCGCACACTAGTCGTGTCACGTGGCGCTCGCGCAAAATTGAAAATACGCAATGACTTCGAAACTTAAATCGCGATCTAATCTGTATAAAAGATAATGTCCTCTTTACGGATGTCTGAATAAACGGAAGGACAAGGAAGCAGAAAAAGCATTTTCTTTCTTTCCGGACTATATTGACCGACATATTTTCAAAGGAATAAGTACTTCTGTGGCATACCTATTTCCGTGAGAATCAGACATACTATCTTCGGCTAAAAATTTTATGTTTCTGTAGAATCAACGTTTGTAATTCCTACATATATATCTTAAAAATAATAAATCAGTAGGTATAGGTACAAAAACTTGTCAAGTGACAACCCTGTGCCGACATTCGCAGCTCGGTCATAAAACTGCGGCGCGCAAAGAAGATTCACGGTTCGTGCGCGGTTATAAGTTTCAATTTTGCTTGCAGGCGGCGAGTGTAGGTATAATTTTATACCTAAATCTGGCTTTTGTGAAGGAGTGAATTTTCTGTACGGTAGTACTATTAGTTATTCTGTGCTTGGACTGAATATTGACGAATTAATATTATCATTAATGCATCTACTCGCCTTGCAACATAACCCAAGCGATTTTAGATATATTACCGGCTATGTAATTTCAACGAATTCAAATTTTATTGTTCGACCAAGAGATTCAAAAGCCGCAATGTATTAAAAATCGCATACGATTTGTTGCAAGGTGAGTAGGAGCCTTAACAATTACACTCAAACTTGCTACGGATCTAAACATACAACATAATAATATTTACTTAGTGATTCAAAAACTTTGACACACAACTAAAGTTAGACCAAGATAACTCTGCAACTATTGTGACTGAGCACAGACTGTGCAAGTGTTATTTATACGTCATAATTAAGTGTTACTATGTGATATATGTAAATATGTGTGTACATTGTATATGATGTTAGATATAACGTTTTCTTTTGGTTTTCAAATGCACCGCCTACAATCTTTTCTGCTTTGCCTTAAGGTTGACTGGTAGAGAATGCCTCAAGGCATTAAGTTCGCCTTTTGTACATTAAGTTGTTCTTTTGTGCAATAAAGTTTAAATAAATAAATAATTTCATAGAAGTTTGACGTTTAAAATAACACTTGCACAGTCTGGGCTATCAAAATCGCTGCAGACTTACCTTGGTGTAAATCTCAGCAATTTTTTGGAACCATGTAGGTATTGTCCTGTTCTGACCTCTCAAACAAGGCCAGTTTTCCGAAATAATTTAATACTCAATAATTTGAATTTTGAAAAAGTTGATGGGGTGAGGCTAAGCAGAGGGCAATGTTATGAATAGAGCACAACGGATGAATCTTCAATGAATATATTTAGTAAATTAGTTACCACAATTAATCTAAATATAATATTAATAATAACAGCACAGACTGTTTTTATCGAATGACAATTCATTGACTTGACAGATCAATTTTATATTATATATTTGAAATATGTTCTAAGTGGCCTGTAGCTTGCAACCTTATTTCAACACTCCTCCTTAATATAGAAAACTGTCATCAAAACATTCAATCACCTTGCATGCCCATTAACTTGTTTGTACACCATACAAACTTTCCTTTCGGCAAAGGTTTAGTTAGTGCATCGGCAATCATACGATCTGTCTGGACATACGTAACAGTTATCTGCTCATTCATGATCGCTTCTCTCACAAAGTGATAACGTACGTCTATGTGCTTCGTCCGCTAATGATGCACTGGATTGTCTGCAATCGCTATTGCGGATTGACTATCACTGAGGATAGGAATCAGTTCCTCGTCCTTCCTGGTGATTTCCGCAATTAACCTTCTGAGGAATATTGCCTCTCTTGCAGCTTCTGACATAGCTACGTATTCTGCCTCTGCAGTAGATAGTGCTATTGTCTTCTGCTTGATGCTTTGCCAGCAGACAGCTGCCCCTTGAGCTATAAAGGTGTAGCCTGTCCATGATTTTCTATCTTCATCACCTCCGTGACTTGCATCTGAATATCCTTGGATGAATCTGTCAGCACTGTATCTTTTGGAGTACACTATTCCACGAGATTTTGTTCCTTTTAGGTAGCGGAGCACACGCTTTGCTGCTACCCAGTGTTCTTCTGTATAGCAAGTATTAAATTGGCTCAGAGTACTGACTACATGCGTTATGTCTGGCCTCGTACATACTGCTAAATACATCAGAGATCCTATAAGATTCTGATATGGGATCCTGTCATCAGACTTGTGATCTGATTTCTTTAAGTGAGACCCAGCAACTGCCGGAGTTGCTACTGTCTTGCAGTCCTCCATTCCAAAAATCTTGAGAAGTTTCTCAATGTACCTCTCCTGATCAACTTTGATGACATCCTTTGTTTGAGTTATCTGCATTCCTAAAATTAATGCAGCTTTTCCAAGATCCTTCATTTCAAATTTGGACATGAGGTCACTCTTGACCTTACGAAGCTCGTCTTCATCATTCCAAAAAATTAACAAATCATCCACATAAACTGCTAAAATGATGATCTTGTTTCCTTTTGATCTTGTGTAAATGCATGGTTCATTTTTGGACTGTTGAAATTGAAGTTTCTTCAATTCACTGTCAAGCTTATTGTTCCACGCTCGAGGTGCTTGCTTTAATCCGTAAAGCGAACGATTAAGTTGACATACATAGTCCCTCTTCTCTTTGACTTCGAAGCCTTCAGGTTGCTTCATATAAACAGTTTCGCTCAGATTTCCATTCAAGAAAGCAGTCTTAACGTCCATCTGATCTATGTTCAGTCCAATCTTGCTTGCTAAAGCCATTAGCATTCTCAATGAACTGTGGCGTACAACAGGCGAAAAGGTCTCATTATAATCAATGCCCCACCTTTGACTGAAGCCTCTTGCCACCAGTCGGGCTTTGTATCTGCATCTATTTCCCGCCTCTTCTTTGATTTTAAATAGCCATTTAGAATCAACGATGTTACACTTTTTAGGAGGCTTCACAAGAGTCCATGTATTGTTTTTCTTGAGAGCGTCTAACTCCTCCTGAATCGCAGCTCTCCATTTGTCAGCATCTCGACCTGACAAGGCTTCTTTCAGGGTAGTTGGATCCTCATCATGTTCGATTGTGTGATAAAGGTCATAGTCCGGAAACTGCTTGGGTTTTCTGTTCCTTAAGGGATACCTTCGTGATTGCGCAGGTTCTTCTATGTCCTTCTCGTCCGCTGACATGAAGTCATCAGATTCATCATCAAACACTTCAATCTCCACTCGAGGAAATTGAACTCCTTCCATGACAGGTTCAACTGCTGGTTGTTCTCTATCCTCTTCAGTTTGTTCTACTGTTTCTATATAGGAAGGTTGACTTTCCTGAACAGTTGGTAAGAGGTCTATTTTTGGGGATTCTACCCTTATGTCTTCTTCTACGAAGAGAGGTTGACTTTCGAGAACATCAGGTAGAAATTCGACTGTTGGTTGCTCAGCCCTTGCATCTACTTCTGTTCGATCTTCCTCATCTTGTATAATTTTTAAAACCGGGATATCTCTGGTCGGTGTTCCTTGACTTTCTTGCCTCTGGGATCGGTACATCTGGTTTTCAAATAATACCACATCCTTCGCATTGTATGCTCTACCAGTCTTTGGATCTAGCAGTCTGTATGCCTTCGCATCATCTGCAAAACCTGTGTATACCAATTCTAAACTTTTAGGGTCAAACTTTGTCCTCTTTTGATCAGGAATATGCATAAAAGCTCTGCATCCAAACACCTTTATGTTGTCCAAATTACATTTCTTCCCCGTCCACGCCTCTTCTGGCGTTTTGTCTTTGACTGCAATTGTAGGTGATCTATTCTTCAAGAATACTGCGTGGTGAACGGCTTCAGCCCAAAAACGCTTTTCCAGACCTGATTCTTGCAGCATCGATCTGCTCTTCTCGCAAATCGTGCGATTCGCTCTCTCTGCGACACCGTTCTGACTTGGAGTATATTCAACCGTGCGCTGGTGCTTAATGCCATGACGCTTGAGAAAATCTTCCATCTGCTTGTTGACGTACTCCTTTCCGTTGTCTGTCCTTAACGCTTTCAACTTATGACCGGTTTGCGTTTCAACTAATGCTTTAAATTCTAGAAAGTATTTAAAGACTTCACTTTTATTTTTTAAGAAATAAACAAAAGTTTTGCGCGTAAGGTCATCAATAAACGTGAGGAAGTATAGACACTTACCAAAGGATTGTACGTTGATGGGTCCACACACATCGGAGTGTACTAGTCCTAACACTTCCGTTGCTCGTGTTACACGATTTTTCTTCACCGGTTGCTTGGTTTGTTTTCCCTTCAGACAGGATACACATTCCAGGTTTGAATTGCTGTTAGGAAAACTTACCCCAGACGCCATCTTGTTTTTCAAAAGTAGAAGATTTCGAATACCTAGATGTCCCATACGGCGGTGCCACAAATTCAGTGCATCACCGCGTTCCGACGTAGTATTAAGGGCCGTATTCTGTAAACAACACTCATTAAGTTTGTATACACCTCTATCTTCTATACCTTTGACAAGAACCGTACCACTTATTTTGCATTCATCACTTCTATAAATTTCACACCGCTTGTGACCAAATACTATAACATACCCTTTCTCTGCTATAGTACTCACACTCATCAAGTTAGTTGCTAACTTTGGGACATGCATGACGTTACTTACAGTCATTCCAGTTGACTTACACAGTACCGTACCTCGTCCTTCTCCGTATACCTTACCACCATTAGCGCAATTTACAGGAACATGATCTGTAACCTTATAGTCTCTAAACCACTGTCTTCGATTTGTCATATGTGTGGACGCCCCGGAATCTAGGACCCATTCCTCTTCTCGGTCTCCAGTCATGGCAAATGCATAGGCAATTAAAGCTTCCTTCTGCTTTTTAGGTTTCTCTGGACATACTGATGCCTTATGTGGACCATCACAAATAAAACATTTTATCTTCTTCTGTTTAGATTTCGGCAGTTTCTTGCCTTTTTGCTTGGTAAGCAATGCAGAAGTTGTAGAAGTTCCACTCGTGCTCGGTGACGTATACGTCTCTTCCATTTGAAAAAGTTTCGATTTGACATAATTAGATGTCAATATAATGTTGCTGTTTTCTACAGCCAGCCGCATAGGTTGAAACTCACTCGTGAGGCCTTGAAGCATCAAAGCCGCTAACAACTCATCATCTATTTCCTTTCCAAGGTCTGACAGTTCCTGAGATGTCTCCATTACCGCTGTTACATATTCTCTTACTGTCGTAAACATCTCTAGTTTATAACTCACTAGTCTAGAGAGTAATCTACAGCGGTTATTCAAACCTTTGTCTTCGAAGGTATCTTTCAACACTTGCCACGCCTCTTTAGCTGTCTTCACGTGTTTGACGTGCACTAGGCAATGCGGTTTTATCATCAAGCAAATCTTAGCTTTTGCTTTTTGATCCTTTCTCGTACCTGGTAAATCGGTAATCGCGGGAGTAACGCTCGTGTATTCCCATAAGTCTGTATCTATTAGATATAGTTCCATCTGGAATTTCCATGTTGAATAGTTCGAGCAGCCGTCCAGTTTATCGAAGAGCATCGTACTATTCATAATTCCAGTACCTCTGTTATTATCCACCTCACTAGAAGAATCGCCAGAGCCCGTTGACATTTTTCATGCTTGTTCTGAATAATGTTCGCCCATAACCCTGATGGGGTGAGGCTAAGCAGAGGGCAATGTTATGAATAGAGCACAACGGATGAATCTTCAATGAATATATTTAGTAAATTAGTTACCACAATTAATCTAAATATAATATTAATAATAACAGCACAGACTGTTTTTATCGAATGACAATTCATTGACTTGACAGATCAATTTTATATTATATATTTGAAATATGTTCTAAGTGGCCTGTAGCTTGCAACCTTATTTCAACAAAAGTAACTGACAGAATATTGCATTGCAATGGAAAAACAACATTAATCGATAGAGCTTTGCTTTTTATCGACTCTTCACTCTTACGCGCATCACTACATTGACGCATGCGCCACAATTCAATTGCAATCAGCTGTCAGAAAGAACATAATCACGTAAAAAACAAAATTATTTGTGTCTTTAGATAATTCCCGTCAATATGGCGGGTCAAAATCCGGGTTCGCCGACTGACTTTCAGTACTTTTACGAGGATGAAGTGTATAAAATCAACAATCACGGCCAAGTGATCTTCGGTCTGGTGCTCGAGAACTATGAAGCCAACTCCAGCGACCAAGAAAGCGATATGGAGACACCCATTCAAAAAGGCGAAATTCGTGTTGTGTGGCACCCGTCAGGCACCGAACGTGTCATATCAGAGAAATCGGTGAGTGACTTCTAGAAATCGCATTTGTATCTTCCATGTCTTTGCATACATGTGGTGTTTCATTCTCATTAAAAACATCGAATTAGGTCGAGAAAAGTGCATCAACCCCTAAAAGCGAGTAAGGGTTGAATTATGCATGCAATAATCTAATTATGCATGAATGTCAGTTGTGGGGGTAAGGACAACAATTATGAGGACTCATTTAGCATGTTGATCTACCCACAGTTTGAGGGAAATGAGCAATGGCAATCATGGTAACTTTGAAAAAGTTGATAGCTTTTAAGTATTTAATAATACTTGAAATTAATAAGCTTCTATTCGGACAATATTCTGCCACACAATTTAGTATTATTTCTGACAAATTGACACCTGTACACGAGATTAACTAATGTTAAAGATAGTACCTCACTAGCAAAGAAATAAATACAAGAATTACCAATGGATGGAAAAAATATTGGTCTATGAAGGAAGGCCTGAAGTCCACTAATCTCAGCATTACCATAAAAAGAAAAGTATTTAACACATGTATCTTACCCTGCATTACATACGGATGTGAGACATGGGCACTCAACAAAGAGCACCGAGACAGGCTTAAGTACTGCCAGAGATCAATGGAAAGAAGTATGACGGGAACACGCAGACTAGACAAAGTGAGAAATGAAGACCTGAGACAAAAAACAAAAGTGACCGAAATACTCACTAAAATAGATCAGCAGAAGTGGAGATGGACTGGCCACATGTTGAGAGACAGGCGGGAAAAATGGAGCAAAATAGTAACAGATTGGTATCCAAGAGGTTGTACACAGGGCCAGAGGAGACCTCGAACAAGATGGGAGGATGAACTCAAACTCACAGCGGGCCCGAACTGGAGAAGAGTGGCCCACGACAGACCTCAATGGAAAGAGCTAGAGGAGGCCTTTGCCAAGCGGCACACTGAGCTACGGGACATACTCTAGCTCAGAATAAAAGGGCTAGATAGATAGATAGATAGAAAGATAGCGTGACATTCTAACTGATTATGGCTAAACAACAGTAACCCATAATTGTCAATTCGACCATACAGAATTGCAGTTTATTGCAAGATAAGTTGCGAAGTGGAAGGCGGCCAGTAATGCCCGAATCAGGTTTATTAAGACAATCCATTTAAAATTCAATTATAAACTTAGATTTCAAGTTAAGGCCGTTTATTAGGTTGTATTGTAAGCTTATCACTTATAAATAAGCTTTACAACTGTATACATGAATAATTGGTCCAGTAGATTCGGAGTAAATAGGCTGTGACAAACGGACAGACAGACAGACGCACGAGTGATCCTATAAGGGTTCCGTTTTTTCCTTTTGAGGTACGGAACCCTAAAAATGGTAGTCACAAAATTTGCGGTAATATAGAGGCCTCACTAAAACATGCAATTGAACCTTCTGGCAAAGATGCAAGTTTGCATTGGACACGCTTTTGTAAAGTATAATTTTCATAAATTGACCGCGTGTTTACATCTTCAGGCAATCTGGAGTTTTCCAAGGATTCCCATAAATTCTCCATCTGAATTTTATATTATTATATCATGTTTTGATCATTACAATCAAAATAAGCTATCAAACTGTGGCAAAACTTTTTTATTTTGAGCTTTATTTTATATTTAATCAGTTGAAAACCTAGTAACAGAACTTAGTAACCGACTAGGCTAGGTATATAACCTTTTTTAACGCAAATAAATGAATATGATTAACTTAATTTATTTCATTTCATGAGAAGCTCCGTTAAAACAACGGAAGTCCGAAAGGCGATGCAATCAATCATTGGCATGATTGCGTATTCTCAGAGTTACCTTCAATGATGAATACTTGGAAATCCACCATTTTTATCTTACTATTTTCGACTATAGGAATTGAAAAAAGGTTCGGAAAAGTTTGCATTGTGGAGACAATAAATTTTATTACCGCGAATGCTCCGTTTTTGAAAGGCCCGCTAAAAACTGCTAAATAGCTTGCAAAAGTTGCAAGCAGTGCAAGCGGTTCTTGAATGGCCCGCTAGTGGTGTGCATTTGCCAGATCTAGCTAGACGCACGACAACAGTAAAATTTTTGACAGAAACTTTAATATTCGTCAGGTTGGTCTGGCCGATCGCTCCCTGATGCCGGGCGACGTGGTCCGCCGCCTTATCGCCGGCAAGGACACGCAACGTGGCTACTGTCGCGACATCGTGATGACAGCCGCGCTTCAAGTCGTGGGAACTAAACACGTCATCCCAAGTGTGGCTAGTGAGCGTCTACAGCCGCTTGAGGAGTTCACACCCGACCTGGCTGTTTGTCTCGACTCGTGGGTCGGAACTTCTAAGGTAAGTCGCCAAGTGACCGAGTCATCACCAGCATGCATGTCATGGCTAGTCGGCCCAGTTGCTCGAGAAGTGACCGCGGTGTTGCATGTTAACCACTCCCGTATAATTTGAAAATTTAGTACGTAAGGGAGGTCGATCTTGATTCGACAACAACCAATACAGCCCCTCATACATTTTAGTCCTTGAGTGTGTGTGACCCTCGAATTCGAATTTGGGGCCCTGAAAATAACCTGCATAGTAGCCTTTTGTTGGTGTCGAGACTGTGTTATTTAAGCATATATTTTAACAAAAATTGAAAAAACTCATAAATTGATAAATGTTATTATTATATTAGGCGTTATTTTTTAACTGATGAATAAAATATAATAATATAATATAAAAATATTAAAATATTAATATAAATAAAATAAAATAAAAATAAAAAAGCCCTTTATTCGATGTAAAAAACGGTTACATATAAATTTGAAAAAATAAAACAATCTTAAAATTAGTGTTTAATTACATGAATCCCTAGTGGGTAAAGGCCTCCTCCAGTGCTGCCCATTTGTCCCTGTCCTGTGCTAATGACATCCAGTCTGTGCCGGCTGTTCCTTTTATGTCATCTTCCCAACGTGTAAGTGGTCTGCCTTTTATAATATTAATATTCTGTAAACTAAAGGTCTAGATTGTGTTTATGGTCAGAGCTTATTATAGCAGAAAACGCCCGACATCACGGTGTAAAGTGTGTATCTTATACTTACTATTTTCGCGTGTCTTCTAGTTGAATAGAATAGTATTGTTCCAGTATAATATTGATTTTTTAAGTTAGACTTTTAATTCACTTCGCGACCAAACCGACTCGCGACTTATAACCAAATTGACGAAAATCCTTATTACAGTCAGTGAACAGCAAACTCCGTCTGGTATCAGCAGACGGGTCCCGGCTCGAATACCAAGACTTAGAGAACTGTCCCCTGGAAGACTACTCTTTGCGTCGTCGACGCTCCACGCCTTACTCTTCCTCGGAGTTCTACCCCGGGCAGGTGGTCTACGGGCCGCTGGGAGCGCTCGACAGCGCCAACTGGCTCCACATGACGAAGGAGATGAAGGCTGCGAGGAAACATAAGATGCACGATCATAAGGTGAGTGTCCATACTTCTAGAGTAAAGATTTTTTAGAGAAATCACCAGCTTCAACTGGCTCTAAATGACCGACAAGGCAAGATCCAGACCTAGAAAATTGTCCTCTGAAAGATTAATCTTTGCTCCGTTGGCACTCTATTCTCTATCCACACTTCTTCAGAGCTTTATCCAGAACAAGTTGTGTATGGGTAGTTAACAACGCTTAGCACCTTTACCGTCATCTTTTTGAACGTGGTTTTGATTATGTTTGCTTAAGTCATTGCGCGTGACACATTGTAATTTATGGTATAGTGGCCTATACTGTATTAATTTATATATTTATTTGACAGTTCACTGTGGAAGCCGTGGTCACGGAGAGCGTTGGCGTCCACTGGCAGTGCCGCGCGTTGTCCAAGGAAACCAAAGAGGCAGCGCCACAGCAACCCAAGTACCTTGTGGAAGGTGAGCCTTATTACTTTCTAGTTGAAGTGGCTGACATTCATATATCAGCTACTTATAAGTGTGACAGCTACAGATATGTAGAAGTTTATGTAAACTTAAATGCGGATTAAATCTATAATTAGTGTGATACAGAGTGGATTATAACTGAACAGACTGAATAGGAGTTGTACTAGTTTGGAGGGATGGAAGGGAACAGCTATCTTCGCACTTATAAAAGACCTGTGCCATTTTCATAAGAATATGATAATTGATAACAGACCAGAAGCTTTTACAAATAATAATAATATGAGTAATTACAGCCACACAAGTTGTATTTCTTTAACCCAAAGTAAATATTCCTTCACAGCTGATGAGCTGAAGAACTTAAAACTGCTGAATGTGTTCGAGCCGTGCACGCTGCAGGTCGGCGACCGGAACTTCCTCACTATTGGTGCCGAAGACACTTTCGTCAGCAAACAGCAATGGCGGAAACAGCAAAGTAAGAACATCCAAGTGTTTTTTTAGTGTGTGTCTGAGTTTTTTCACCAGGCCGATAGAATCCTGTCCTGCTATCTGAAGATGATGACGATGAATTTTGGGACAATCTTACAAAAATCATAAATCGAATGGAAAATTATAATGAATATCATTATAGTGTTGGTAACTGAAGTACTAGGTATAGATATTTTCACTGATTCCATGTCTGAAAAAAGTTTTTCTATTCATGTTAAATTTATGTACTCGAGACAAATAAACTGTGTCTAATAAGCCTACAAGTTCAATAAATGTAATCTTAACCCTAACCCATTAAACGCCAAAAGCGTTACCGTAACGCCAAGATTAAGCGCGCGAGCGAGCCTATCCTTACCTTACTTGAAATGTACATATAGGACTACAGTGACTACCGGAGTAGGTTGTTTAATACTAATACACATTCTTGACGTCCAAAAGGTTTAATCAAATGTTTTGCCTCAGGTAAATTCTACAGGAGCATTCGCAAGCAAACCCGACCCAGCAAGAAGCAGAATTCGGAGCATGTGCCCTCGCGGCCGAAGAAGCGCGCATCTGCACATCGCAAACTCAAGTCCGTCGATGTAAGTACACTGCCACGCCCACTTTTATTCTCTTAAATCCTCAAGTCAATACAAGAAGACACTTAGTGCAATATGGACATATAAAATGCAAGTAGGTGACTGATAAAAGTGGTCAGGAACATCTTTGTCGAACGAAAACTAAGTGTTTATAAGGCAGAGGTGAATAATTTACGACACGCATTAAAGGGTTCCATTCCCTTTAAATTTCACAGTCGTCCCTAAGCCGTTTCTTTGCTTCCCTTCCTTTCACCGTATTAGTTGTTTTGGATAACTTATATTTAATAAATCCTCAGAACGAAATGGAGGTGGACCCTTCAGAGAACACTCTAGAATCTCTAGACGAGGCGCTGAAGGTGGACTCGAACTGCCCCAGCATCAAGATCGAGCCGAGCGCAGACGTGTCTCTGCCTATCGTCAGCAGTCAGGAAGACACTGTTACTGAGGAGAAAAACGACTCTGGGATTAGGTGAGCTGTTCAAATGTTGGCCTTACGTGTTGAGGATTAAGTTGAAACTGCAGTATTACATGAATGCTATAGAATATATGCGGGATCCCAGTGTCAACACTTCGGTTACCAATTAGCTAAAAAATTACTGCTACTAAACTGGAACGGGAACAACTCCAGGAGTAGGTTGATGTCTTGGATCAAATTCTATTGTGTTTTAAGTAAAAATAAAACCTTCTTCTGGGACTCTAAATATGTCTTCTCATTCTTGTTGAGTGTCGCTTTTGCACCCTTGCATTTAGGTATCCTCTTTAACACTTACAAGTACTTAACTAGAAATACGAAATACACATCATGCTAATACGATAACTCTGTAGAACTGTGATATGATGGCGCAATATATTTTCGTGGTCCTATTCTATATTTTACTAGTTAGACAATAAGTGCTAAGCGAATGTATTTCATCCACAGCGGGCTAAGTAAATCGCACATCCACAGTCCCGAGCCGAACAAGGAGAACAGCGAGCTGCTGAACGGCGACAGCAAGTCGGAGCTCGGGCTCAACGACGACGACTCGGACAACTGGGAGAATACTAGCAGCGATGGCAGTGACACCGATAGGTGAGGTCGTATGCTATATAGAATAGAATACATTTTTGTTGTATATCGTGTTTTTGAGACAGCAGAGCATCCATTGAATCCCAATGGCACGAGCTTGCCAAATTCTCAGTCAGTTGATTAGATTTTCATTCAACATTGCCAGCCTAAGCAGTATTCAGTATTCAGTCATTTATTGCCTTCATAGGTACATAATAAGATGTTACATAATAATTTTGATCAGCTATGAACCCTGTAGGGCACTGCAACTTAATACTCACTAATTAACTACATTCTTATCTACGTAACTTACTAACTAAGTAATTAGTAATAAGTAGCTAAGGATCACGATTATAGGTTACAATACATAATATATTAAATTTGACATTCCAATTAAAGATTATATTACATGTTATTGAATTTCACATTAGATAAGAGATCAAATATTATTAAACTTACATTAAAATGGAATTTTACATTGCGATTGGAGATTAAATATTGTTAAATTTACCTTACGATTGAAGATTACATATTACATTTTACATCACGATTAATTACATATTAAATATTTTATTATATTATATTTCATAGTTAATAACATTACATTATATTTCATATAGTTACATCTTCATTTAAGAGCCCTTATTCCCTGGAGCGTTCATCGATTTCACGAAATAACACTCAATAGATGGCGTTGACGCGCGGTACGCGAGCGCCGGCAACTATAACGCGTTTTGAACGCAGAGAAGAATAATCTTGATCTTTGTCGATTTCAATAGCAAGTAACATTATTTTTATTGTTATAGCCACTCTTTTATTTTATTTTATATGCATGGTAGTAGTAATTTCAGTTTATTATGTTAAGAACATATACATACTTGTACCTAGAGATGACCAGGGAATCTCTCTCTATCACTCTTCAATATTAGTGCGACAGAGACAGTTACGTTTCGTTTGCTACGGAGCATAAACGGTTGGCATCTTGGCTAGGCACCCTGGTCATTTGGAAAATGAAAGACATACGGATCGCGTTTCTATTACCCATTTCAGGGGCCAGCTGCAGATTTGGTTTTAATGTAAACTATAGGTACCTAAACGGTTGGCATCTTGGCTAGGCACCCTGGTCATCTGCAAAGCGAAACACATACGGAACGCGTTTCTACTACCCATTTTAGAGGCCAGCTACAGATTTGGTTTTAATGTAAATTATATTATAGATACCTAAACGGTTGGCATCTTGGCTAGGCACCTTGGTCATCTGGAAAGGGAAAGACATACAGAACCCGTTTCTACTACCCATCCAGAGGACAGCTAGAGATTTGGTTTTAATGTAAACTATAGGTACCTAAACGGTTGGCATCTTGGCTAGGCACCCTGGTCATGTAGAAAGCGAAAGATACAAGGAACGCGTTTCTACGACCCATTTTAGAGGCCAGCTACAGATTTGGTTTTAATGTAAACTATAGGTACCTAAACGGTTGGCATCTTGGCTAGGCACCCTGGTCATCTAGAAAGCGAAAGATACAAGGAATGCGTTTCTACTACCCATTCAGAGGCCAGCTACAGATTTGGTTTTAATGTAAACTATAGGTACCTAAACGGTTGGCATCTTGGCTAGGCACCCTGGTCATCTAGAAAGCGAAAGATACAAGGAACGCGTTTCTACGACCCATTTTAGAGGCCAGCTACAGATTTGGTTTTAATGTAAACTATATTCTAGGTACCTAAACGGTTGGCATCTTGGCTAGGCACCTTGGTCATCTGGAAAGGGAAACACATACGGAACCCGTTTCTACTACCCATTCAGAGGCCAGCTACAGATTTGGTTTTAATGTAAACTATAGGTACCTAAACGGTTGGCATCTTGGCTAGGCACCCTGAACAGACCCGATCACCTAGGCGAAAAAATTTAATATTTGTGCTATAAAATGTACCTATGATTACATTGATCACCTAAGGATCAAGATTTTCTAATCGCAGTATACACCACTTTTCGGAACTAGCTCGTTGATTACGAACGAAACAAACGCCTGACGATCGAGCACAGGTCCGTCCCCTAAGCGCGCCCGGCGGAGACTGAGCGCGCAGTGTCGGTGCAGCGTGATTTATACGTCTTTTAAAAATATTTAAATTTACGATAAAATAGGTCCTATAGTTATGATTATTTTTTTATGGGTTCACATAAAGTTAGAGTTTGCTATAATATTATTTTAAGGGCAAAATATAAGTACAATTTGCGATAAAAAAATATAATGCGACCCTGTTTTCACCGAAAAAATGAAGAAAACTCGGTAGGTATTTTATCAATTTTTTTAAATGAATCTTTGATTTTCAATCATTTCAGCCCCTCGTACAAGATATGGTGAATTGAATTGTAATCATTCATGTACCAAATGATTCTTGTTTACTGCAAAATTGGCAACCGAAACGACACCTTTCACTGCAAATTTTGAAAAATACTCCCAGGAAAACTCATTTATTTTAGGTTTAAAAAGAGAAAATGCTAACTTTAATTATTTTAGCCGCTAGTTTAGGAAATGATTATTTAAGAACGTTAACAGTTTTTGAATAAATACTAATAGTTACGTCGTAATGTTGAATGAAAAAGGAAGCATTTTGCAAAATACGCTCGTTTGTAGGAATAAGGCCTCTTAAGAATTCTAGTACAGAGTAAAAAGCTTTTTCAATTAAATATGCTTTGAGTTGGGTTTTAAATGCACCTATGTTACTCAGTTCTTGGATCTTATTTGGGATTTTGTTAAATATTTTTATTGCCATGGCAGAAGGACCAGTGCTAACCATCTTCAATTTAGTCTCAGGTAGAGCTAGTTTTTTTTTAGGTCGTAATGAAGATGCGTGTGAGTATTGTGGAAATAATGACAGGTTGTTTTTCACGAACATAGAAGCTTCCAAGATGTATATTGATGGTAGAGTCAACATTTTTTGTGCTATAAAGTAGTGTTTGCAGCCTGTCATTTGATCCACATTAACTAATATCCTTAGGCAACGTTTCTGGAGTATAAACAGTTGTATAGTATCTGTACTGTTTCCCCATAATACTATTCCATATTTTAGCCATGCGTATGCGTAAGCATAATAGGCACAAGTCGCTGTTTTTATATCGGTGCATTTCTTAATTTCATGCAAGGCATAGATAAATCGACTTAATTTAAGGGATATTTGATGGACATGTTCTTGCCAGTTTATTGTAGCATCAATATAAATACCCAAAAGCGCGGCAGAATCTACACATTCAAGTTTTGTATCTTTGAAGCTATAGTCTACGTTCAAACTGCGTTTTTGGTAAGGTCTGAACTCTAAAAGTTTAGTTTTGGAGAAATTTATTCTTAGGTTATGCTCGCTAAGCCAATTCTCAATACTATATATTGATTCATCTAAGTGATTTCTTAAAGTAATAGTATTTTCGCATGAAATTACTAATGATATATCATCAGCGAAAAGAGTGCAGGAGCAATTTATCGTTTTGGGCAAATCATTAATATAAATTAAGAATAAAATGCATCCGAGAACACTGCCCTGAGGTATTGATTGAGTAACCCTTGTCAGCTGTGATTGAATTTGTTGTATGTTGCCAGTTACATTATTGTGGTAGTTAACTTCTACACATTGGTTGCGATTTGAAAGATATGAAACAAACCAATCATAAGGTAGTCCTCTTACACCAATTCCGCGTAACTTTTGCAGTAAAATTTCGTATAAGACCCGATCATAAGCTTTACTCATATCAAGCAAGATTCCAATTGCATATTCCTTGTTATTTATTATATTTAATACTTCTTGCATGTATTTAAAAACAGCTAGGGTTGTACACCGGCTTGCGCGTATCGCGCGTGACGGAAGGATTTCGCTACCACTGGTCGGACACGCCATACTACGGAAGCCGTTTGTGTATCTATGTGCGCACGTCATGTCTGTACACGCGTCAACGTGTGCGTAAGCTTCTTAGGGCAGTCAGTTGAAAATATCTTGGCGCAACTATAGAAATGTGGCAGAAGCAAAAGTCGTTATTTACTTGAAATTGTCGAGAAATACTGCCAATACTGGACAAAATACACAACCTTTTTCAGTATGATAATACTACTACTTATTCTGTGACGCTACGTAGCAGCACTAAGCACTATACATACGTCAGCGTGAAAAAGGATCTCCGGAGTCGTAACTAGTTGGCCGGCTATCTGCTATCTCCCAGCCTCTATACTCTATACATAGTAATGTAATATGTTGTACATGCATAGCGGCGCGACATGGTCGTCCCGCTGCTCGTCGGCGGCGTCGACGCGCGGCAAGCGGTCGCCGCAGCTGGCCGTGCGGCTGCTGCGCGGCAAGCGGCTCAAGCGCGCCGTGCGCCGCGCCCCGCCCGCGCCGCCGCCCCGCGTCGGCGACCGCGTCGTCGTCGAGACGCTGCACACCACCAGCCGCGCCAACGTCGTGTGGCAGGTACCCTACCCTACCCTACCCTACCGTACACAACACCGCCCTCGTGCGCCGCGCCCCGCCCGCGCCGCCGCCCCGCGTCGGCGACCGCGTCGTCGTCGAGACGCTGCACACCACCAGCCGCGCCAACGTCGTGTGGCAGGTACCCTACCCTACCCTACCCTACCGTACACAACACCGCCCTCGTGCGCCGCGCGCCGCCCGCGCCGCCGCCCCGCGTCGGCGACCGCGTCGTCGTCGAGACGCTGCACACCACCAGCCGCGCCAACGTCGTGTGGCAGGTACCCTACCCTACCCTACCGTACCCTACACAACACCGCCCTCGTGCGCCGCGCCCCGCCCGCGCCGCCGCCCCGCGTCGGCGACCGCGTCGTCGACCGCGTCGTCGTCGAGACGCTGCACACCACCAGCCGCGCCAACGTCGTGTGGCAGGTACCCTACCCTACCCTACCGTACCCTACACAACACCGCCCTCGTGCGCCGCGCCCCGCCCGCGCCGCCGCCCCGCGTCGGCGACCGCGTCGTCGACCGCGTCGTCGTCGAGACGCTGCACACCACCAGCCGCGCCAACGTCGTGTGGCAGGTACCCTACCCTACCCTACCGTACCCTACACAACACCGCCCTCGTGCGCCGCGCCCCGCCCGCGCCGCCGCCCCGCGTCGGCGACCGCGTCGTCGACCGCGTCGTCGTCGAGACGCTGCACACCACCAGCCGCGCCAACGTCGTGTGGCAGGTACCCTACCCTACCCTACCGTACCCTACACAACACCGCCCTCGTGCGCCGCGCCCCGCCCGCGCCGCCGCCCCGCGTCGGCGACCGCGTCGTCGTCGAGACGCTGCACACCACCAGCCGCGCCAACGTCGTGTGGCAGGTACCCTACCCTACCCTACCCTACCGTACACAACACCGCCCTCGTGCGCCGCGCCCCGCCCGCGCCGCCGCCCCGCGTCGGCGACCGCGTCGTCGTCGAGACGCTGCACACCACCAGCCGCGCCAACGTCGCGTGGCAGGTACCCTACCCTACCCTACCGTACCCTACACAACACCGCCCTCGTGCGCCGCGCCCCGCCCGCGCCGCCGCCCCGCGTCGGCGACCGCGTCGTCGACCGCGTCGTCGTCGAGACGCTGCACACCACCAGCCGCGCCAACGTCGTGTGGCAGGTACCCTACCCTACCCTACCGTACCCTACACAACACCGCCCTCGTGCGCCGCGCCCCGCCCGCGCCGCCGCCCCGCGTCGGCGACCGCGTCGTCGTCGAGACGCTGCACACCACCAGCCGCGCCAACGTCGCGTGGCAGGTACCCTACCCTACCCTACCGTACCCTACACAACACCGCCCTCGTGCGCCGCACTCGATACGGATGATGACACATGTTGAAATTTATAACAAAATCTAGTAAATATGAAATAAAACTATGAAAACGGATTATATCGCGTATATTGAATTTATAATACATCCCGACGTTTCGAACTCTTTACAGCGTTCGTGGTCAACGGGTGACGAACGCTGTAAAGAGTTCGAAACGTCGGGATGTATTATAAATTCAATATACGCGATATAATCCGTTTTCATAGTTTTATTTCATGAGTAACTATCGCGGTAACCGAAGACAATATTATCTAGTAAATAAGCAATTTATCACATTCAAATCAGCAATTTATTATATTCAAATAATATATGGAAATAATAATAAAAAATCTAAGTTTCAAAATTTAAAGTTTTTTTTAACTTCCAAAAAGGAATAAAATAAAGATACCATTCGATTCCATGCACTTTATCCAAAAAAGATTGTATAGCGACTATATGCATAAACGCAATAGTTGCCGACAAAATCGCAATTTTACTTATTTTCCATAAATTCAAGATGGGCTCTCAGTGACCTTGACGTCACGTTAGGAGCGTTTCGCGAGTGAAGTACGACTGTCGGACTTTGACTATCATTCCTGACTTTTGTATTGCTGTAATGCCCATGGTCCCATATAGACATTTGATCCCAAAAACAAACCTGATCGATTTATACCATTAATAAAAAATTGTCATCTAGGTGTTGTTTTAGTCCTTAGGGTGGTATTCCATCTGTCCAATATCTTGGTCCAATGTGTATTTGCGTCTCACATTTTGCTTAATGAGAGAGTGAAACGCAATGCACATTGGTCCAAGAAATTGGAAAATATTCTGCAAAATGAAAGCTCGTACTGGACAAATTTTATAGGACCGACACGGAATTCATGAAAAAAACGTTATGTCCCATTGAATAGGCACTTGAACGGCTAAAATGTATGAAACAGTAAACTTTTTTTTTGGCGAATTTGATCTCACAGGAAAATTGTGAGATTGATATTTTCAATTATAATCAGTATAGCGATTTTAATTAAAGGAAAATAGGAGAGCAAATTGAGAAAACAACCTGTATAAAACTATTGTGTGATGACAGTGTTTTCATATTTATCCATATTGTGCTATCCATATTTTATGTAAAAAAAAAATTATGACCCTAATATACGATACGATCGATACGATACGACTGGCTGGAGTCGGGCCGCGCCGGAGCGCATTTTCAATGTGCCCATACATTATGTATGGCAGAAGCGATGGAGTACGACCGCGTCCACGTCCGCGAGGAGCCGAGCCAAGCCTATGCGCATTAGGACAAGCAGCCAAGGCTGCTAGCTATATTACAGCCAAACCACGCGGTTAATCGCTTGCGCATAATATTATTAATGTTGATATGATCAGTGGTCGCCGCTATCGTTTAAAATGTACATTTGTTTTTCTCCTGAGCAGGATGGCACCATAGAGATGGGGATCCCATCGACCCAGTTGTACCCAATCCACCATCTGGACGGGCAGGAGTGCTTCCCGGGAGACTTTGTTGTGAGCGGCGCAGCCAACACTGAGGAGAACCAACATGTATGTATAAGGATTATATGTATTATTTATTTCCAATCACCAATCGACCTGTGATTTTTTTATTCATAGATTTCATTGAATACGCTTACCGTTAGTCGGGTGGTTTATTTACTCATTTAATTAACCGATTTCATTCCTTAATATTCCCACAAACTTCGGTTATATAAGTTTTGCAACTAAGCAGCTATTAGTGATCTGGTTAAAGTCGCGGCGCGTTATCGCGAATCTTGACGTAATCGTAATGCACTTAGGTTGATATTGGACTGTAGCCGCGCGCGACAGTTGACATTTTTGGCGATCAAGGGGATACATTTTGTTTACAAAATACAAATACAGAGTTATATCTATCTTTGTTACATAATAAACTATAATTTTGTCTGTCCGTGCAGCTGAAACACAGAGAATATGGCGTAGTGCAGCGAGTCGATCACCACGGACGCACCGCCATCGTGCACTGGTACCGCACCTACACCAGCGCCGACGAGCCTGTGTGAGTATTACATGAAACTAGTAACTTTTCTACTAAGTTTTCATTTCTCCTTTACCTTGCACGTTCCTGGCCGTCCTCGTTCGCAAATTTTTATTCATTAACGTCTAATAACATAACGCGCGGATGCGCACGGTGCGGTTTTATAGGATTTTGACACACGCACGCTTTAATTCTTCAACATGATTCAATTCTCCGATAGTGGGTATTCTACTAGTGTCCAATTCCCTGTCTCGCTCTTCTCCACCTTGCTTGATCCTAAGCATCAACTTTCGTAAGTCCATTTACTCGTGTCGCCATCATGAGGCTTTTATAATTTATATCATAGCATCCTTATGGTTGCACATGGTTGCAGTTCTTGAGGAATTTCATGTACGAACGCAAGATTGGAAAGTGGCAATAGGGTTGAATTCCACTTTAGTGTGAATTTGTCCATTTTTTCAAATGATAACTGCCTCCTGCCTTAAATGATAACGTTTCATTACTTATTTGATCAGTCAAATACATTCATGTCGATACACAATCATACTTAAGTCGAAGTTATATGACTTTATAAACATTACAAGTAGGTCTGTTTAGTTTTTGAGATCTATGTGGCCTAATCACAAGCATGGTTCTCATTTACTGTATCCTTATCGTTAAAAATGGTTCGAGAATCTCAAAGAAGTACTTATCGCCCAAGCTAGTGGAGGCAGTGACACAAGTGATACGACGATGGTTGAAGAAATCAAGACGCTCACGACCGCTATACTGGTCTGTGCAATCGTGGTGTTCCTGTTGGTTGCGAGCTGTTTCGGCCTTCTAAGCTTGGAAGAAATCTGTGTGTAAGTGGATTGTGGTGAAAAATTGCTGTTACTAAAATGGTTTTCAGTAGTTGTCCGAACACTACGGAGTGGAAGGATTTTTAAGTGGTTGATCGTTTTTAAGTGGCGCATGTGGCCGCGGGAGTTCGAAAAGTATCTTTTGAGACTTTATAGTTGTGTGACTGTATGCTTGTTCTTGTTTTTCAGTAAATATCGTGACATAAAAGCATATACCTCAATTCGTTCTTCACATCCACAATATATGGACTAATGCATAATTGTGCAGTCAGCACCTGATCTAATCTAGACCATAAGCACTTTTCATAAGGTCGGTTACGCCCTCATTTTCTGTATTATTAAGAGTCCCCAGCAAGCTCGGTTCTCCATACAAGCGTAGTTAGTTACGCTCTCATTTTAAAACGACTAGCTAGATTGCTCTGAAACTGTACTTACAATAAGATAAAGTATAGTTAGTTTATGTAGCTTCAGATACCAAAGTAAAAAAAAAATCAGCGAATTTAAGTTTTTCATACAAAACACGTAGTTTTAAAATGAGAACGAAACTCCGTTTGTATGGGAAGGTGATATTCGGCCGATCTTGCCGGGGACTTGTTTATGTGCTAAGGCTAAACGCACATTGAAGGGCTAGCGCGTACAGGTTAATGTATTTGAAATTAGTGACTTCAGTGTTTCTTGGTTTGAAATTTGTCACAGCGTGAGTTTTGTTTCATAGTTTGCTGCCAATCGACTACTTGTTTTAGACTCATCATTCTTCCTTGCCCTAATGCGATGACAAAAGTTTGCGTCTAACATCAATCCGTGTCCATAACAATAATATATGTTTGTTTACTTGTTGCAGTCCTCAAATGCTGCACGAGAGCGAGATGAGCGTGTACGACCTGAAGGACCACCCCGATTTCCAGTACAGACCGGGGACAGTCGTCATACGAGTGGCCAACTTTACCGGCGAAGACTCAACTTGCACCGCGGGACAGGTATGGAACTTATCGCGTCAATTTTAACAGTTTTACCTTTCCTTACTGCTGAAAAAACAATTCTATTTTCATGTTACATCCTCATTCGTCACGTAGCGTCGAATCCAAATTTTGACGTTACGCAAATATCTAAAGAAATAATTCTTCTGCACGTTCCTAATTAATTAATTCGTCATTGGTATTGGTTTGGGGTAAACGTATCAGTGGTATCAGGCGATACAGGTTCGGCTAATTTAATCCCCAGTATTGCTGCGACGAGGAATGATAATATAGCGGACGATAATAACCAAAATAAAGCAGGTTTTTTATTATTGATTTGACGCCTCAACTCTACCGTTGCAATATTGTGTCGGAAGAAAAGTGACCTACTGAAAATATACCTTTCGAATGCCCGGGACCTTTCAAAGTGCTGGAAGTTGGGTTGTTAAAGTTTTGTTTTACATGGTGAGCGGTTAGAGTTTAATATAAAAAATATGACCTACATTAAATATGATAACTATTATTCCTACCAGGTGATCGACAATTTCCCGTCCGGGCGCGTGAAGGTGTGGTGGGTGGACGGCCACTTGAGCATGTGCTGGCCGCAAGACCTCTACAAGGTAATAACCAAGGTGTGCATGCTGCTTTCATTTCCGGAAATCTTTTATTTTCCTTTTGCTTTTACTTTATTTTCTTTGCTTTGCTAAACAGTGATCGGAATTTGACAGAGTCGAATAATAATGTGTATGTGGCGTAACAGAGTTGTTACATTTTTTAACACTGATGTGAGGTAATAATGCTATGCTAAAAGCAGTATGTTGTTATACTAAAAGCTGACAGAAATCAAATCTTGAAATTCTGTCTTTTAATTTGCTTCGCTTTCAGCTTGAACGCTAAAATAAATAATAATAAAAAAACTGCAAAATTGATAACAGAGTATCTATGCCATCAAAGATAGATATAAGATCCCTTATAGGGATAAGTCCGCCTTTGTACATTGTATATATGTTTGTTCTTTTATTGTGTTTGTAATCTGTCTTATGTACAATAAAGTGTTTACATACAGTCTAAGGAAAAAACGTGCCTCGAAAATCAAGAAAATTTGATTCTCGATCAGAGGGCGCTACTAGCTTTGGCCTACTGTCGTATAGATGGCGTTGACGGTTTCGTTTGTTATTTAACAATTTTAACGCATATCAGTGAAAGAACATGGCTCAAAATCATAAAAATAATTAATGCAAATAAAAAAAATCATTTATCCATATTTAAATACATTTTATCGTATTTTTATAAATCTTCATTTTTAGTTTTAAAGTGTGTCGATAGATGGCAGTGAATTTACTGTGGTTACAAAATCTACTATGACAGTACCGCTCTATCTTATTATATCCTCTTTGATGCCATTTATGTATGTTTTGTAAACAATGTTTACTTAAGATGGACATGATTATTTACGATAAGTCGATGTTGTTGATTTGTTTGGGCTTACGTACTTACTTGTCCTTTTGTATGAGTGACAGGGTATGTGTTAATATTTACTGCTTGGTCGTTGGGACAGCTATAGCAGAATAGAAAATGAGTAACGATAAATATCCTAAGGTGGGCGAGTACGACTCTGAAGAGGGTGAACTGTGGGGCTCGGACGGATCTGGGTCGGAGGACTCTTGGGAGACGCAGAGCTCCGCGCACGACGCCGAGCCGCGCACGCCGCTGGCGCCCGTCCCGGACATGACTAGTGAGTACTATAGTTGGTCAAACTAAATTGGCAGTAAATAATAACAAAAAAAACTATACTTATTCTTTTCTTTCGGGTGCTAGTACTAGTGTAAGATAAAGATAGTATGATTCTCTCTGTCTATGTTTGAAATGAGACAGTCCTTTGACAAACTATGACAACAACTCTGACCATCGGTATACCTTTATGTCTTTGCAATAAAGTTTCAGAATGGCCAGTTCAGAGTTTGGACGATGCTACTCTGCTCCAGTGCTGTATTTACATAATTATGCGACGAGTCAATAGGCGAATAGCGAACGCGAAATTGTGGACACGGGCAAAACGCATCTCTCGCCATTCGCCTCTTCCGCGATTTTATACTCGCGGAAGGGATAGGGGTAGGGTAGGGTTATCCCTAAGGGAATACCGCGAAAAACTAAAATCGACATTTCGTTATCTGCCTCTCTATCGCTCTTGCACATTCGGGTAATGGAGAGACGGATAAATAAATTTCGTCTTTCGCGATAGGACCTCTGGAGTTACATATGCGTGTCGTACTATTCGCATGCATATGTAACTAGAAGAAAATGGGTCGGAGCTATTATGACTATTATGAGAGACCTCTTGATCAATAGGGTTCTTCAATAATCTGCAATGTAACGAAAATCGCATGCGCATTCTCGCACCGTCTAAATGCCCCCTTAATATGATTGTTGGCGTTTTAGTGCGCCGTGATATGTTCGAGAACGTGGCTGCGATCAAGCTCGGCGAGACGACCGTGACCAGCCCAGCAGTCCCCCGTCTCCTGGAGCCTCGGGTAGCGGCGCACATCGAGCGCGGCAGGGTCGCCATGCGCCGCCTCGAGGAGATGTTCGCTAAACACCCTACTTTGCAAAGCCAGGAGGTAAGGCCACACAGATCATGCTTCAGTCTATTGTATAACATCTCTCTCTAATAGTAATTATTTAGAAAAAGACGGGTAGTTTATCTCAACCCTGTGCTAGGCCTACTGTTGCGGTCATGGTCAGAGAGAAGACTACACTAACGGTTCCATGCCTTCTGAAGCCGAGAGTTGCGGCGTACATGGAGCGCGTCAGGGTCGCCATGCGCCGCATTGAGGAGATGTTCGCCGAACTACAAAACTAATGTAAAACCTTTGCTTTCAGTGTGTTACTTGTTGTTCTAATCATATACTTCTTTGTTTTGCAGATCATGCGCAAGTTACTGAATCTGTACAAAGATTGCAGATTTCTGGATCGTTTGATGGGCACATCTTTCTTCCACGAAGATCATTTTCTGGTAAGTCGATAACAGACATTTTAAATTTGATTATGTTCTGCAAACAGTCTTCACGAATGAAAGAGTAGACGTACTGAAAAGACTCTCCTATCTGATATATACTATGGTCTCGGCCTCACGCGCACGCAAACTGTTATAGTATGCTGGTCCACACCACGGAATGTTGATAATAACTGACGCAGGGTCTCCTCGAGCGCGTCCGCGAGCGCGGCGCGAGCACGCCGCGCTCGGGCGAGCGGCGCGTGCACGAGCAGCTGGCGCGGCTGTTCGCGCCCGCCGAGCCCGCCGACGACGAGCGCCCGCCCGACGAGCGCGCCATCATCACCGCCAACGTCTGCGTCGAAGCCATGGAGGTGAGCGTCTAGCCTCTAGACTAGAGCGTGTTGTGGCCAGTCGCACCGACTGGTCGACGTCACTCGACAGTCAACTGTGGAGCTTCTTCCCATACAATATAATATATAGGAAACGCTTCACGAACGTACCGATACGCTCAACATAATTAGATTTATTTTGAGCGTGTCAGTTTGATATCACAAAATACAATTAGTTACTTATATAGTTCATTTTCATTAATGTTACCTTAAAGTAAAGGTTGCGAGAGCTAGCTGAATAAGCGTGTCAACGAACCTATATTATTCGTTTCGATCCTTCAAGAAGACATTTGCCTTACAGTGTCTAATTGTCTATGATTGTAATAATTTTCCTTTTAGCTATGATTGTTAAAATAACCTTTTATTAATTTATTCAGGTGGAAAACACGACATCTAAGAAGCAGCCGGAACTGTCCATGGAGACCATCTCCCTCCAGCCCTCGGGATCTGACGCCGGTACTGATGATGACATAACGGTCATAGCGGACACCCGTAAGTTGGCCAACATTAAAAATTGACGGTCAGTCGTTACATTTTTAAATAGAATTCGTAAGAGAGCTCTCTGTCCTTAAGATCTTTTATGCATTAGAAAGTTGATATTTTTAACAAAAAATAAATATTTTTTGCTCTTTATCGGCCGGCAGTTGCATTTCAACTAATGTGGGTTTTCGGAAACACGAGTAAAATACTCAAATCACCATAGATTTTGTATAGATTACTCCGATTGGTTCATCAGATCCTGACTTAATGACAATAAGTCCAACTGTGAAACTTTCAAACCAAAAATAATATTTAGGTCTGTAGTAACTTGAGAAAAAAACATATACCCCGGCTAATTGACACCCTACTCAACTTAGACGTCGATTAAAAACTAGTTTATCCTTATGTGTCCAGCGGCCGTGGAGCCCTCGGATGTGGACGGCACGACTCGCAACGTGTGCTACAAACTCTGCTCCCTCATCCACTCGCAGCTCGTGAAGGCGCACAAGGAAGTCAGCCGGTATGTACGCACCCTTACACCCGCGGCTGGCGAGAGGCATGCTGTATACAACCATCTTCATAAAACGTTGCAGATTAGCCTCAGTCTGTGACTTCGTCCGCGTGGAAGTCGTTAACTAGCCTCCACCACTGCCCCCTTAGTGCTCTCGTAACTTTATCCCCCATTTCCACCCCCTTAAAGGATGATTCACGCGATAAAAAGTATCCTATTTCCTGATGAAGGTCGTAAGCTAATGTCAAATTTATATGTATATGTCAAATTTTATCAGCCGTTTTTGCGATACTGTTATAAACATCCAGATATCCAAAAATACAAACTTTCACTTTTATTTCAACCAGTTCCGAGCCTTGAATATGAGTAGGATTTCTGTGCCATGTAGTTTCTGTTTAGCGACTGGCGAAATCTCGGGCAGAGACTAGTTAGAGAATCTACTATGTTTTATGAAGATGTTTTAATATAAATCACAACAAGAGTGCTGCTTACTTCTATGTGTGACATTTATTCTACACCTTGAAGCAAGTAAATATGTTTTATTTTCACTTCTACAAGATCACCATAAGGACTCCTTTCAAACTGACAGGTTAAAAATAGATTACGTTACAAAGTGCGGCATAAATAAAAACTTATTTGTTTTCCGCAGGAGAAGGCCCCAAGAATTGGCCGAATTTCTAAACGGCTTAATGGAAAAGCAAAACGTGAATGAAGAGAAGTTACCCTACCACTTTACAGTGTGAGCTTACGTTTATTTTTTATTTGTCATTCCCTTGCTCTATAGTTTGTACTTGTACAGACATGGTACTCCGTACATTATACATAACACATAACATATGCATATTTGAACGCACTCTTTGTTTGCTTTGCAATCATTTTGTACAAAATTCCATACCATTTATGTTGTTTCACATGTTTTAGTTAACCCATTATTTTCGTATTCCGTCGTTGTTTATACGAAAATTCCCTTACACAATAAATACAACTGCTGTAATGATTGTCCTCAATCAAGTATCCTGTCGCGATAGTGACAGTTTTACTTAATCGCTAATAGGGCACGATATATTTTTTGGTCAAGTGACAAATTATATTGTTTGTCACCCAAACAATGTATGGCTCAGTATTGGCGCTTTAATGAAACTGTATTATCAAGGCAGGATTATTTTTTGATTGAGTACATCATTCACTTCCATTTACTGTGCTTACACGTAAATTCAATGTTACCATGACGCTTACTATTGTATCAACAATGTTATAAATCGGCTTGAGATGAACAATGTTGGTGTTATAGTGATCTACATATTTAAAAGGAATATCCGCATTTGTATAATTTATTTATACCCATATCGCAATACTTATATTAAATAATCCAATTTCTGGCCCAGATTTGTTACCCAGCAATTTCAAGTCATCTTTTTATTTTTTTACCGTTGTTTTTTTTTCTACCCGAACCGTACACTGCGGACAATTTTCTTTTTATTTAATTAATTCTATTATGTATACCAATATATCTTTGATACTAGCGAGCACGTATTGTGAAAAAAAGGCTTAATAAATGCCTCATGTATAACCTTATAAAATTTATAAACAATTCATACAATTTATAATAAACTCGTAATTTACAAAGGCATGATGGATTCTACACTACACACACAAATAGGGTATTTGACTATTTTACACCTTGCAAGAAATAAAGCACCAGAAGATTAATAGAGAAACGTAGACAGCAGTTATTTTTTAATACAATTTCTATTTTAAAACCCGTATAAAACTATAAAGAGTATAATTTGATCGTGACGTCACATGCTAGTGTTTTGTATAAATTCCATAGTAGCAAATCGTTTTGACAGTTCGAAAAAAGAAACTGATTTGACTAGCAGTCAAATACTCTATTGTCACATATTTTAGGTGAACACTGATCATTTAATTTCCGATACTTTTAGCATCATGTGGGCAAAGGAAGAAGTAAATGGGTACGTACTAAACTCCCGTAGATTGACTTGTCCCTCCAGTGTGCAGTGTGCGGTTACTCCGAACCCTTTACTTTCAGTTTTATGCATTGGCCTTTTTATCAAGTAGAAAAACTGTAAAAAGTGGTAACTTAATTTCTCTGTTTTCGAATTGTTGTTTTATGAAATTGTTGATTAGTATTTAGAGTCCTCGCGTAGTTTTAAAGTATTTGAATTATTTAATGTGAGTCTTGCGTGATACCTATATTTGGTTGTATGTATTTGTGAGGTGGACTTGATTCTCAGCATGTTGTTTATAGTGTTTGTCGATATTTGTATAATTTGGGAGGTTGAGTTATTGAAATGCTATTATATAAATTCTATTTATATTAAATTTGTAATATTGTAACTACCTACTATTATTTTGTTTAATATTTTTATTTTATTAAACGTAGTAACTCACAGAAATAAATATACCATAGAAGACGCAAATGCATCTTCTTCGCGTGTCCGAACCCCGACCAAGCGTCGAGGTTGACCGTCGCTCTTTACAGTCCACGCCGCCGGTTGTTGCAGCCGGACGTCCGTGAAAACTTAAAAAATGCTTAACTGCAACAGCCCAAAAATTGCGAGCACCCAAAGGCAAGCACATATTTCCTATCACAGATAAGTAATTTTAAAATTATATTATGCGTACATTTTGTATGAAAAAGTCGGCACGCTTGGTTTCAATACAAATCGTGGTATTTGCGTCATCTAGCGTATATATTATATCTGTGCAGTAACTACTATTAAAACATTAGTTGTCTGAAGGACACACATTTAATTATATTCATTTTATTTATAAATAAAAATATACTTGTGACTAGATTAAAATAATTACGTATACACACATACTCTTAGATATTGACTGTGAAATTATGTGTTATATATTTGTATAGTACAGTGGTTATACAGTTGCAGAATTGATGAGTAACTTAAACAAAACTGTTATCAGATCAGATATATATTTCTGGTGAACAAACAAAACAAAAAACTAAAATCGATTATGTCATTAAGTAATCCAAGCACCACAAAATATGACGTCGTTCTAGCAAGTATTGAAGATGTTATTAGTGTCAATGTTCTTGGGCGCTACACGTTATATGTATGATAAGTCCTCGATTCGTCGATAGCCGTATACTATTTCTATAGTTTATGTGTTCGTCATTAAAAATGGTGTGTGTGTGCAGTCAATACGGCGCGCTGGTGGTGAGCATGGCGGACCAGGAGGCGGCCGGCGAGAGCGAGACCGGACAGGCCAAGGAGCCCGCGCCGGTGCAGGCCACGGAGAGCGTCCGTAAGTACTAGTCGTTATCGACCGTGCGTGTGCAGCCGAGACGGCCGCTGGTGTGAGCATGGAGGACCAGGAGGCGGCCGGCGAGGACGAGACCGGACAGGCCAAGGAGCCCGCGCTCTTTTGAGACTGAAGAAATGACCGTTTTATTGCTTTACCTGTGAAAAGCCACAATTATTTGAATTATGTCAAGTGAGTGATAGAAACGTCATGCTCGCTTTTGTTGTCAAGCAGTCAACAATGACTCGAAAACCAGGTCAAGTAAGACTTTCAGACACACATATATGAATATGTGTGTCTGAACAGCAATCAAATTCACTTGGTAATTGGTTCTCATCCAAAAACAATTTTTTTTGAAGAGACTATAAAATATATATATTTAGCAGCGACAACGGAGACAGCCCCTCTAGCGACCGCCGAGCCCCTGGACGTGGAGCCGTTGCCGTTGCCCTTGCCCTTGGTCGGCGACACCGAGGCGGCCGAGGGCGGCGAGGGCTTCAGCGTGCTCGACGCCGCGCCCGCGCACCACCGCTTCCGGCTCTCCATGCTGCAGCCCTCCGAGCCCCGGAGCTTCTACTCGGCCGTCAAGCGCGAGATCAAGCTGCTGAAGAGCGACCTGCCGCCCGGGGTGAGTGGACATGACATGAACACGACAGGCCAGCACACAGCCGACGCCGCGCCCGCGCACCACTTCCGGCTCTCTTGTTGGATTGTATATTACACTCGTGAAACGTGACGACATGAAACTTTAAATATTCCGTATATTTCAGGTATGGGTGCGCGGCTTCGAGGACCGCATCGACCTCCTATCCGTGATGATCGCTGGCCCGAGCAAGACGCCGTACGAGGGCGGGCTGTTCGTGTTCGACGTGCAGCTCGGCGGCGAGTACCCGCGCGCGCCGCCGCTGTGCCACTACCACTCCTACTGCACCGACCGCCTCAACCCCAACCTGTACGAGGACGGCAAGGTACGTACGAGGGGGGCTGTTCGTGTTCGACGTGCAGCTCGGCGGCGAGTACCCGCGCGCGCCGCCGCTGTGCCACTACCACTCCTACTGCACCGACCGCCTCAACCCCAACCTGTACGAGGACGGCAAGGTACGTACGAGGGGGGCTGTTCGTGTTCGACGTGCAGCTCGGCGGCGAGTACCCGCGCGCGCCGCCGCTGTGCCACTACCACTCCTACTGCACCGACCGCCTCAACCCCAACCTGTACGAGGACGGCAAGGTACGTACGAGGGGGGCTGTTCGTGTTCGACGTGCAGCTCGGCGGCGAGTACCCGCGCGCGCCGCCGCTGTGCCACTACCACTCCTACTGCACCGACCGCCTCAACCCCAACCTGTACGAGGACGGCAAGGTACGTACGAGGGGGGCTGTTCGTGTTCGACGTGCAGCTCGGCGGCGAGTACCCGCGCGCGCCGCCGCTGTGCCACTACCACTCCTACTGCACCGACCGCCTCAACCCCAACCTGTACGAGGACGGCAAGGTACGTACGAGGGGGGCTGTTCGTGTTCGACGTGCAGCTCGGCGGCGAGTACCCGCGCGCGCCGCCGCTGTGCCACTACCACTCCTACTGCACCGACCGCCTCAACCCCAACCTGTACGAGGACGGCAAGGTACGTACGAGGGGGGCTGTTCGTGTTCGACGTGCAGCTCGGCGGCGAGTACCCGCGCGCGCCGCCGCTGTGCCACTACCACTCCTACTGCACCGACCGCCTCAACCCCAACCTGTACGAGGACGGCAAGGTACGTACGAGGGGGGCTGTTCGTGTTCGACGTGCAGCTCGGCGGCGAGTACCCGCGCGCGCCGCCGCTGTGCCACTACCACTCCTACTGCACCGACCGCCTCAACCCCAACCTGTACGAGGACGGCAAGGTACGTACGAGGGGGGCTGTTCGTGTTCGACGTGCAGCTCGGCGGCGAGTACCCGCGCGCGCCGCCGCTGTGCCACTACCACTCCTACTGCACCGACCGCCTCAACCCCAACCTGTACGAGGACGGCAAGGTACGTACGAGGGGGGCTGTTCGTGTTCGACGTGCAGCTCGGCGGCGAGTACCCGCGCGCGCCGCCGCTGTGCCACTACCACTCCTACTGCACCGACCGCCTCAACCCCAACCTGTACGAGGACGGCAAGGTACGTACGAGGGGGGCTGTTCGTGTTCGACGTGCAGCTCGGCGGCGAGTACCCGCGCGCGCCGCCGCTGTGCCACTACCACTCCTACTGCACCGACCGCCTCAACCCCAACCTGTACGAGGACGGCAAGGTACGTACGAGGGGGGCTGTTCGTGTTCGACGTGCAGCTCGGCGGCGAGTACCCGCGCGCGCCGCCGCTGTGCCACTACCACTCCTACTGCACCGACCGCCTCAACCCCAACCTGTACGAGGACGGCAAGGTACGTACGAGGGGGGCTGTTCGTGTTCGACGTGCAGCTCGGCGGCGAGTACCCGCGCGCGCCGCCGCTGTGCCACTACCACTCCTACTGCACCGACCGCCTCAACCCCAACCTGTACGAGGACGGCAAGGTACGTACGAGGGGGGCTGTTCGTGTTCGACGTGCAGCTCGGCGGCGAGTACCCGCGCGCGCCGCCGCTGTGCCACTACCACTCCTACTGCACCGACCGCCTCAACCCCAACCTGTACGAGGACGGCAAGGTACGTACGAGGGGGGCTGTTCGTGTTCGACGTGCAGCTCGGCGGCGAGTACCCGCGCGCGCCGCCGCTGTGCCACTACCACTCCTACTGCACCGACCGCCTCAACCCCAACCTGTACGAGGACGGCAAGGTACGTACGAGGGGGGCTGTTCGTGTTCGACGTGCAGCTCGGCGGCGAGTACCCGCGCGCGCCGCCGCTGTGCCACTACCACTCCTACTGCACCGACCGCCTCAACCCCAACCTGTACGAGGACGGCAAGGTACGTACGAGGGGGGCTGTTCGTGTTCGACGTGCAGCTCGGCGGCGAGTACCCGCGCGCGCCGCCGCTGTGCCACTACCACTCCTACTGCACCGACCGCCTCAACCCCAACCTGTACGAGGACGGCAAGGTACGTACGAGGGGGGCTGTTCGTGTTCGACGTGCAGCTCGGCGGCGAGTACCCGCGCGCGCCGCCGCTGTGCCACTACCACTCCTACTGCACCGACCGCCTCAACCCCAACCTGTACGAGGACGGCAAGGTACGTACGAGGGGGGCTGTTCGTGTTCGACGTGCAGCTCGGCGGCGAGTACCCGCGCGCGCCGCCGCTGTGCCACTACCACTCCTACTGCACCGACCGCCTCAACCCCAACCTGTACGAGGACGGCAAGGTACGTACGAGGGGGGCTGTTAGTGTTCGGCGTGGAGCTCGCGCCGCATCTACCAACAAGGACTTAAGTAATAGAAACGGCAGTCTGCTCCTCTTGGTAACATGCGTAGTCTGGTTCTGTTTAATATCAATGATTGCTTATTTGTTAAATTTCTACAGGTGTGCGTCTCTCTGCTGGGCACATGGTCAGGACGCGGTGTTGAAGTGTGGGGCAAGGACAGCTCGCTGCTGCAAGTGATCGTGTCACTACAGGGGCTCATCCTCAACGCAGAGCCCTACTTCAATGAGGCCGGCTACGAGAAGCAGAAGGGTAAGCGGCCAACTTTAATATGGACCGTATGCACCAGCTACAATTGACAGACTGATTTATGTAACGTATTTCTTCTAGTAACCAACCAATTCCCAAACGAAACAGTTTATGGTGGAATAATATGACGGATCGACTGGCGTACATTGATTTGATGGATTTCCATTTACACTCACAGCGGCGTCACCGAACAGGATGGAGTTTTTGGGTTATAAACTGTCAACTGCATACAACAATATGTTACAGGCACACAGCAGGGCACGGAGAACTCGCGCATGTACAACGAGATGGTCCTGCTGAAGCTGGTGCAGTCCATGACGAAGATGCTGACCAACCCGCCCGAGCCGTTCCGCGACGAGATCCTGCAGCACCTGCGCGCGCACGCGGCCTCGCTCTGCCACCGCCTGGAGAGCTGGGTGGACCTGTCCAACGGCGCGGCCGACATCCCTCCCCCCGACTTCCCCCTGGTGCCCGCCTCCCGCGGCTTCTGCCTCACCTTAAAATCCTCCCTCGAATCGTTCCGCGCCGCGCTCCGTCGCAACGACATCGCTTTAGAGTTATAGCCCGAGTAACGCACGCCTAGATAGCGATTAGTACTTAAAATGTTATTTATACGCGCTCGTACGTGTACGAAAGCAAAAAAATACGCCGGACGCGCTCGGGCCTCTCAAATCTATGTAGTTATAGTATTTATTGTGATGTACTTTTTCGACTATAGGAATATTTTAGTCCGAACCGGCGGTAGTTGTATTGTTTATCTCGTTTTATTTCACTTTTGAATGATATAAAGAATCTGCGCGAGGCGTCGCGTTAGTATTATGCATGCCGGCGGCTCCGTCCTTCGTATTACTGGTCTAATATGACGCCACGGGGTCCGTCTCATTATTCAATCAAATTCTAAATGAATGTTCAATCTTATGCGAAATACCTAAATCATTGTTAGATTTAATAATTGATAAATTATTATAAATGATTTGTTAAAGTAATCTAGCTACTTTTCATGCGTCATCCTATAATGTTACAATAGATTAATGTTTATTACAATTTTCTTGCGAGACGACGCTTGTGCTGTTATATTATTGCAGCATGCTATAAATTCGATAAAGACACGTATTTTTAGATTATTTAAAATAAACCTCTCGGAAAGCCGAGAGTCGTTGTCGAGTTTTGGCAACTGTCACAACCTGTTATAAGGATGGATGTATGAATTTTGTAACTAGTGTATCTCGGCAAATGTTATTTTGTGAACGTGTGATGTTTCGTGGCGTGTTTAAACTCCTGTTTTTTATGTAATTGTAATTTCTTATTTTTATTTTATATAGCGAGAATTATTATTTTAATCAAAATGCGCATGTTTGTTCTATAATTCGGTACCTACGTATATTTTAGGATGGCACTTGTTACACAGACATGTGTTTAGTTAATGAAATCGATCAGCCGCTTTCCTGTTACCAAATGTATTGAACGTTTCCACGTAGCGGGACCGTACCCGGCTCACAATAGTTAACTTACTTCTCTCGGGCGGCAAAGTCCTGTAGGCGTACGTACACCTTCACGCCGTGTATTAATGTGTACTTCATACGTATGCAAAATAAATTATAATAGTGCTCTCAACCAGTGAGTCTAAGCTAATAGTGTTGTTTCGAGACCTTACCTACTACCTTCCAATCAGTTCAATTTCAGTAGTTTTATTTCGTTCAGTATTGTAATAGTAATGTGTAAAATATAAGACGATTTCGTGCTTCCAATTTGGCAGGTAAATGAGATGGTGCTGTACAGCTCCATACATTTTGCGGTAACTCCGACTGTCAAAAGTTGACGTCTGACAATTCAGTGACCGCACTGTTTTGGAGGTCTAACTAAGGGGCACGTTTTTATCTTAGACTTTACCTCTCTAATAGCCTGGCCTCTCTAAGGGTCCGGGCCTTTCCTTCCCTTACAGTACCAGATGCCAAATTTCGAAGAAAGTTTCTGTTAAATTCAATTTTGTTTTGTAACACCAGTCTGGGACTGGTAATTTGGTTTTTGGATATGTGGTCTCGAAGCCTTTGCCGCACAAAACTGTTTCATGCCAAAGTCAATTGAGCTATGGAAGGCTTGTGTCGCTTGTGTACGCAGTAAGTGACAACTATGTATAATGGTGATGATAAATAAAATAATTCTTCAACCTTCTTTGGAGTTTTTCCTAATATATTTACCCTATGTTATAATCTACTATCCTTTTCTTAGTTATGATTAGAAAGAGATGGAAAGTCCTATTAGCGCAATGTCACTGACCCCATGCCAGAGAACACGCATTTACAGTAGTGATAAATATTGCACATAGGAATTTCGGATTCGTAGAGCGTTGTCTCTTTCTCTCTCGTCTCGTTGTTTCCAATTATATATTTCTAAAGACTGATGTGCAATATTTATCGCCGGGTACTGTACGAGTTTAAGTAAAACATCAAAGATTTCACAAAAAAAATATCTTTATTAATATATACTTTTATCTTAAATAAAATAAATCTTCATCTTTGTTAACATTAACACGAATACAAAGGTTGCTCTATCACAGGAACAAAATTATAATTATATTATTATAATATACGCTAACATACCTGTAAATGCATTAAATATCTTTTCATCACACTTGCGCAATAAGACTTATTTAATTGTTTTTGTTTTGTTTTAATGTTTTAGTTCTTGACTTTGTTTAATTTAATTCTCAATAGGTATTTGGGTATTTGACTGTATTTAAAATAAATTATTTCACACCATGCATGAAATAAAGCACCAGATAATTATTAGAAAAACATAGATAGGAGTTATTTTTAAACACAAGTCCTATTTAATAAGTAGGATAGAAAAGTTGACGTCATTGTGTAATTCCATATTAGCAAATCGTTTTGACAGTTCTAAAAAAGAAACTGATTTGACTAATGATTGGAGAATACCCTATTGTCTCTACCGCATGCGTTTTGGCATCCTTAGCTGTAAGTTTATGCATGAGCAGCGGGAGCTAAAATCATTTTTACTCCCACGGGAGTTAAAGCTTTATTTTTAATTGGGTCACTAACTCATACGAACCAAGTAGGATCTAAGTAACATACTTGTTAAAAGTCAAGGCATAAAATGAGTTTTACTTTCAAAATACTAACGTTTATAATTTAATTGTTTTGTTTATGTTTGAAAATAAGTATTTAATTTGATTATTTAGGTAATAGCCGTTTAAAATATTTATTACACAATTTTCAATCGTGGCTGAATGCCGAACGGGTCCGTGCCTTACGAATGTCACCGTATTTAAGAATTATTTCGCTTAAAATTTAGGTTTTTCTTTGCAAGTGTGATAAAAAACATTGTGTGTAACTCCGGGGGTAAAAATATTGCTAACTCGAGTCTAATTATATAGACCTCGTTAGCAAAATGTTACTTACCCCCCTCGATGCACAATGTACTTACTATTGTTGACCAGGTTCATTGATCGTTAGTTAACAAATTCTTAAAACACTGTACAGAGTTAGAAATTATATAAAATTCTTAGTTACACCAACTTTGGCAGTATTAAGTAAAATAATACAAAACATTACCCTTCCTTTTTCTGTTAGTCGGGTAATAAACACATGAAGACTACAATCGGAAGACTTCAAGCATTGAGCGCAGACATAAATAATCATTTACAAAACTATGAAAAGACAACTAAAGCTAAATAAATTATTGTACTTATTTATTCTTTAGTTTAATTACAGAGTCTTAGGTTACACGATTATTATCTTTGCGCTTTGACAATAACAACATTATTAATAATACATCTTTTAATACAATTATTTCAACATGCCATAAACAGATGAACATTAAGCGCCACTTGCACCAGCCCACTAACCCAGGGTTAACCGGTCAACCGTTAACTCAGTGTCTAATTGTACTGGTAACCATGGTAACTCCAGGTTTAACCGATTAACCCCAGATTAGTGGGTTGGTGCAAGTGGCGCTAAAAGACCGAAAAGACGCAAGGAGTTGAGCATATACTTAAGAGTATTGACTCGGCCACGAAACGTACGATCGACGCTGATGCCAAACGCATTAGATAAAACAAATGTATATCGGCGGGAGACAGCGTCGAGCGTGCGTAATTAAACTGATTTTGCATTATTGTAGGTATATAGCAAAATGTAACTATGCCTACCATTAGCATAGTAGCAAGTGTAATTGGCGTAAACCGTTCTTGTAAATAAATGGGCCTCGGGTGCTTTTGAAAGCTGACGCTATATTCCTCCACAATTTCCACATTGAGTCTATTAGGCATTTGTCTGTAGTAGTATGTACAATTACTACAAATAAAATATATTCTATTTTATTCTATATACGTACAAGCCTACGGTCATGAATTCTTTTCGAAAATGTTTACTGATACCAATATTACGCACACGATAGCCCACACTAACACAAAAATTGCCCAAGCATTATTTGAAAACGGGCTTTTGTACTGATTCGCGACCCCTAAACCTAATAAATTAGTACAATGCCGACGCGCGGACAATACTAAAAACGTGGGTATCAAATACTGAATACCAGTACCCGCATAAGACCCTGTAAACTCAATAAGTACACCTATATCTTCTAAGAAGTATGTAACTACTAGAGGCGGCGCGACTGCCACTATAGGAAACAATAATTTACGTAAAACAAAGTTATAGGACTCCAAACGAGTCATATCAAGAAACATGCTTTGCAAGTTGTTCCTCAAAGTGATAGCTATTATTGGATAACTGGTAGACAATGTGAACACTGGGAATAAAGCTAAGAAATACTCAATGATTTTAACGAATAGATTGTCATCGTGTGTGGGTATAAAGTTTAAGGTGTATAGATCGTTTAAATGTGCGAACGCGAAGGCTCCAGTGAAGGCTAGAAGTAGATAGAAGGCGCTTATAAGAGCGTAGTCTAGAGCTATGTGTAAGCCGAGGCGTTGTTTGCCTCTGATAGGAGAGATGAGGCCGGGCAGGGAGTGGTGGCACATGAAGGAGTAGACGCAGGCGCCGAAGAGTGTCGGCATGCCGCTGAAGTCGAAGGCTGGCGGGTGGCCCTGCGCGCCCGAGTGCACCAGCAGGTGGATCGCGAACGATATCATTATGGTGAATGCTGAAAGATATAGCAGTTTTAATGTGATTGCCTCTGGTTGATATGGAGTTGAGGTACGAGATACGAGTATGGACTTGTTATAAAATACGTAGGTCACATATCGTCGCTACTTTGAAAAGGTCTTATCTTTTAGTAGAGTACAGTAGAGTCGGACTCGCGTTCCAAGGGTTCCGTACATTACACAGTTTAAACAATGTATTTTTAATGTGAAACGTGAGTGAAATGACTTTAAAAAACCCGTAGGGGTCGGATCAAAAACTAGGTAATTACGTCCGACTCACGCTTGACTGCACATTTCTAATAGGTTTTCCTGTGATCTATAGGTAAAGATCTATTCTGTATTTTTTTCAAAATGTTTGACCTAGTAGTTTCGAAGATAAAGGGGGGGAATGGTAATTTTTTGCCTAATTTCTTAAATAACTTTTAAACTGTTTATCCTAAAATTATAAAAAATATATATTTGAGATTCTCATAATGAGCTCTTTCATTTTATATGTAACACGAAATAGTTTGAAAAACTTTATTTTTTAATTTTCTCATTTACCCCCCAAAAGTGCCCCCGTGTTTAAAATTCATTTGTTTAAGTTACATTTCCGTCTTTGGGTCACAAACTTACATATGTGTACCAAATTTCAACTCAATTGGTCCAGTAGTTTCGGAGAAAATAGGCTGTGACAGACGGACAGACAGACAGACGCACGAGTGATCCTATAAGGGTTCCGTTTTTTCCTTTTGAGGTACGGAACCATAAAAATAACGTTTGTTGTATGGGAGCCCCCCTTAAATATTCATTTTATTCTGTTTTTAGTATTTGTTGTTATAGCGGCAACAGAAATACACCATCTGTGAAAATTTCAAGTGTCTAGCTATCACGGTTCATGAGATACAGCCTGGTGACAGACGGACAGCGGAGTCTTAGTAATAGGGTCCCGTTTTTACGCTTTGGGTACGGAACCCTAAAAAAATGAAAATTATGTTTGAAAGTTATTGTCACGCAATGTTATCCATACCTGTACCCGAGATACAAGATTTTTCAAAGTATAGTAACGATATAACAATTTCATTATCGTTCCCGTCTCCGTCCTTATTACATACTTGAGTATTTAATAATCCTTGAAAGGCTCGGCGCCTTTGACCACATTGTAAGGGCGCACACTGTTCACAGTTCGTGCTTTAGCCGCAAAGCTAACGTTATACCGTTAACGTAAGACGTTGGTTCGAATCCGGCCTCGGCCACTCACCATTTGACTCAATCCCTGGTCACTTAGGTATGACACATATGATATGACTCGCGATTCTTATATTAAGTATTAAGCATCTTAGAATAACTTAATTTATTTACCTAACCACCTCATGCCAGTTGTAAACAGCTGCAGATACTTGGTCTTCTGCACGTTGAAGAAGACGAACGGCCCAATGGCGGCGGTGAAGGAGAGCAGAGCGGTTCTGTAGCAAGCGAGTCGGGTGTACGGTTCGGGGCTGGTGCTGTTGAAACACGGCAGCGCGTCCCAATCGGACGAGTTCGTCAGGTTCGTGGGGACGGATGAACTGTGGACAAACGTGACACTGATATACCCCCGTATTCATACATTTTAGCTAAATTTTGTTACTTTCTAACAAACAGTGCAAATATTACAAATTTAAACACTTAACGTAACGTCGCTACATTGAAAGAGTTTTTCTTAAACTAAAAAAAATAATGTTATTATTATTAGAAATTTAATCCATTTTATTGAAACTCCATTACTTGACCTTCCGAAAGTATCTTGCCTTAAGTTAAATATGGCATGGCGTCATATAACACAATATCGGCACTTGTGTCAATATTTGTTATCTACTTGCGTCTACCAGACTGATTTATTATGGTTAATAATTTCCATTAAATTACTGGCTTCAATTGTACTGTGTTATGTTTAGTATGTTATATATCTCACTGTAGTAATTTTTTTTAAATAAAATAAACTGTGCACAACCAACTGCAATGTATTGTTTAAAAAATAATGGTCATACTTTACGGAAAAAGATACAATACACTTATTCAGCATTTCATTACAGTATATTATAATAACCTAAATATTTGAGCTCTCTAGCGTTATCCTAACCGAAACTATGGGGTTCGAAAATACGACGAAACGCGTCGAAAAAAGGTAGGTAAAGGGAGTTCCCTTTGTCGGGTCTTGGCGGATGCTCGGCTGTGCCCCCAGATAAAATTCCGAATAACAAACAAACTTTACTAGTACTGTGGGACTAGATCAATTTGTGTAAGATTGTCTTTTATTTATATTGAATTGATTTATTTTATTTAACTATATATTAACAACACGTGATATACTTGTATTACATAGGTACTTACTTAAATTACTATTTCTTTAGTAGGGTAAGTAAGGACAGTAAATGTATGGAGCAGTATGCACTTTAGTCTCAGGCAATGCCGCTTGGCATGATTGATCCTTAAGTCAAACAAAACTGATTTGGCCCGGTAGCCACGAGATCTTACCGTGCCTACCCCCCCAAAAAAGAGGGGAGGAGGGTCGATCAGCAACTAGGGCAAGTAATATATCATTTTCGTGTAATTTAGGGACAAGGAATTAATTTTAGATATAAATTATTATACCTTTTCATACAAAAAAATTATATGAAAACGTCATGAATTTTTTTGTGACAATTTTGGTTGTTACAATCATAGTATGACCCATAACACTAAATAAAAAATTGGACAATGTTGCCCATTATTCTTCATTCTGGAATACATCACTTCAAAGGAAACATTCATGCATTTTTTTGTAGGAAAAAAATAATTTATAGCGCGTGGCGGTGACGATTTCCATACAAATGGAACTATGGCCAAAGTCAAAGATTAAAAATGTTTACAAAAACACTGAACTTGGCGTTTTTAAAGTATGATTATAAATTAATGCTTGTTTAATGTATTTTTGCCCTTTTTTGGTATACATTTGTTGTTTTTATTTTTCTTACATACAAATTTTTCGACTCGCCGGTCTAAGCTGTAGTAACAAGAAGGCACGGAAGCACAGACGAGTGGTTCCTCCATGTCGTTTGTCGGTACAACTACCTACTCTTCATGCGTTTTTGTTTTTGAATTTAAACACTTACCAAACAACATCCATGACTGATTTTGCAACAGCCGCGGAGTATATAGACAGGTCGCCGAACAGATAAACGCAGAGCGTGCAGTAGAACAGGGTTCTGCCGGTGCGGTTGAGGAACAGGTTGGCCATCTCGCCGAGCTCGACGCGTCGGTCCAGGCTGTAGTAACGAGAAGGCACGGAAGCACAGACGAGCGGCTCCTCCATATCGTTTGTCGGCTCGTCTGAATCGTGGCCTTCATGCTCTTGCACCTGCAATCAAATTGCGCATATACTAAGGTAGATATCAGTGGTGAGCATCCATAGAAGTCGATTCCCAATGGCTTATCAAAATTAAGACAGCTGTGGGCACTTTTACTATTGAATGAGTATAACCCATGAAGAAAAGGAAAACAATAAGGTTCTGCTTGCAATACATAAACACCTTCATGAGTCTATTCCAATAAAACTTAAAACAATATATAAACAAACAAAACCACGGATTTAAACTTTCACGATTTATACTCATTATTATTCCCAACGACGGGACTTAAATAAGCGTAAAATAAGTTTTTTTACCTCCGACGTTTCGAGGACGGCGTGGTCCCCGTGGTCTCGGGGAAGACCTCCGTTATTAAGTCCCGTCGTTGTGAATAATAATAAACAAAACCCGTAATAGCCCGGAGCTAGGCCAACGTCCATAAAGCATAAAGCCCCGTCTATAACAGTGTACTCTAAGCAGGGACCGGACAACCCTTTCCGCGATAAAACCCTTTCAATGGGCGACACTTAAACACGGCTAACACATTGAAAGACTTTCCCTATTGAACTGCAAGCCCATTCATACCCTTACCTTTGACTAACCCTTACCGAAGAGCTAACCAAAAATAAGGCTAGCTCTTAATAAGGGTTACCCTTATCTTTAAGCGCTTTTTGTAAAGGTTTCCCTTTGCGTGAAAGAGACAGGATTAGTATATATCTACGGTAGTGTATGAAAAGGAAAGAAAATACGTGTCTAGTCAAAGAACGCCGCCGTCGCCGCCGACGATCGCTCGGATTCGAAGTAATGTGTGCTTTATGAACAAGGTAGACGACTTAAATTAGCACGCTTATATGCTAAAAGGGAAGCCCTTTATAAGGCTAACCCTTATAAGCAATATGCAAGGTGTTGGTGAGCGGATAATAAGGGTTTTGTAAGGGTATTTGGGCTACCGATTACTCAAATGTGGTAGCTTTATATAAGGGTTTTTAAAACCAAAACAAAGGGTTTCGTCTGGCAAAGGGTATGGTGAGTTAAGCCTTATGCAATACCCTTATAAAACCCCGATAAGGGATAGCGGGCCGGTCCCTGACTCTAAGTGTTTACATTCACTACCCATATGTCCCCTTTCTCGCAAATCTGAGACTAACTCGGTGAACCTCCCAAGCCCTTCAGGCCAGGAAGATATGTGCTCCTGCTCAGGCAGCACATCACTGAGTTTTTTCACAGCTTCAAGGGTCTGTATACCTGGGTATATGGTCTTAATTTCAACTCGATACCTCCAAGCGTTCCTGAGATAAAGGAGCTTGACAGCCAGACGGACGGACGGACGGACTGTTGAGGTACGGAACCCTAAAAACATTAACAATTGATTTCTAAGACTTAACTTACACTGTCCCTCTTAATAGACTGCAGCAGTTTCCACTTGTACACGGCGTTGGCGCACGCCATGGTCTCGATGACGTAGGTGGCGTTCATGAAGCTCATGAACGCCAGGAACACGAGCGAGATGGTGCTGAGGCCCCAGCCGGCCCGCGCGAACGCCGCCGGCAGCGTCAGCGCGCCCGTGCCCACGATCAGGTTGAATACGTATATTAGGCCAACCTGGAAAGTAGTTTAACACTGTTGTATGGCTCTGAACACACGCGACCGGCGGTCGCCTCCCGCCACCCCACTTGTCGCGTGAGCCCAGTCCGCGGACTAAGGCCGCCAGTAGCGAGAGTCAAGTGGCGCGTTTAGTGGGGCATGGTGGGTAGCGTAGAGCTTCCAAGAGATTTGAGCAGTGTGCACTGAGGCCACTCATTTATTTAACATGGACACTGCGCCGCACACCCCACTGGTCGCCATCGCATGAGCATCCATTTAGTTTGCACAGTATACTATAAACTGGGGTAATACATCTATCTCTTTCATTTTTGCTATGACTTTACAATTGGTAACGAGAAGTTATACAACCCTGATCATCAGTTCGATATAAGGATATCGTATATGGTGAACACACTTCCATTAAGCAATATTAGAAGGGTAGACAATATTAGAGCATGGAATTAAGTACCTATAAGCACTAGACATGTGCGTCATGTGCAAGTTTTAAGTTTTTATAAGGCAGAGGAAATATATATTAGGATTTTGAACTTGAAGTGATAGGATTCAATTTAGAATAATATCAATTTTAATTTCTGACACCCTTATGCCCATTAAAGGGTCATTAATATGCAGTTAATACAAAAGCTTCATTGTTGAATAACATGTGTAAAATCTATGAAGAATTTGTGCTACCAATTTTACAGTTATGTAGATTGGCGAACAACTTCATAATTACTTGCAAGAAAATAATTAAATTACTCATGACACTCAGACTCTAACTTCCCCATAAACAGATTAACCCTACATATGCAGCCAGTCAAAATTTGCTAATCAAAAGGCAACCTTAAGATTTATGCAATTTCAGGATTAATTTAAATCTTCAAGGACAGTCAGTATTTCATAATTTGTGACGTTTTCAACTAAAAGGTACCACATTGTCGGTTGTCGATAAGTTTGATTTCAAATTAAAGCTTTATGGAAATAGCGTCTTATTGACAACCGACAATAAGTACCCTTTTGATTAAAAACGGCAAATTTTCATAGTATTAATTAATGGAATAAATTTGTATTGGAAATACTTTTAGCCTCTTTTAAGTATAAAACATGTTCTGTAATACCTTGTTCACAAAAGCTTGGCATACTCTGTAGTCTTAATGACATCACAATAAAGTACCTTCTTATATAATGTACAGTAGAACCCGCTTAATACGGTCACGTTTAATACGATTTCCCGCATAATACGCCATTTTACGCCGGTCCCTGCAACTTTAGGCCTGTTTTCATCCATTTTACATGGTTAATACGAATTGCGTCCCACTTAATATGCCATCTAAAATTATATTATTATAATTGGTTTGTACCAACCTACACTTAGATTTAATTTGCTCATTATCACCGCTGCAGATTTAATTTGTTTTATAATTATTTTGTTTTAAGTTTCAATTGTTGTCTTATTAAATTCTTAAAGCATTATCACTGCAAGAAAAATTAACCATATTTAATTTAAGATGAAAAATCACTAATTTTTTTTTCACGTTTTAATACGATTTTCTGTTTAAGACGTTTTTTTACTAGGTCCCCCCTCAGAATCGTCTTAAGCGGGTTCTACTGTACATAGAAATAAGTTCATGTTTAAGCTACTTGTTTAGTGTATTATGCCTTAATAATATTATGTAGTTGTATTAGACTACAGAAGTTTAGTTTGTGGACACAAGTGCATCCTTAGCATTGAATGAGTCATAAACATACATCGTAAACTGCGAGCGAAATCCATTGAAGTACTAGGGTTGTTACTTAATCAAGTCAAGTTGTCATACATCATTTCAATGGATTTCGCTCGCAGTTTACGATGCCTGGTCATAAAAGTATAATTATGTGTAAAATTGAAATTCCACATCACAAATTATTTTCTTATATGGTCAGGTTTTAATAACATAAATAGAAACTATAAGTACTATTTAAAACAGGGTATTAAGAGCAAAATAGCGTAGGTGAAAAGTCTTATTTATAAACATCGAAATGAAAGTCAATTCAACATAAAACAAAGAATTATAGAATTATAAGTGGAGTATCAGTATCGCCGAACTTCCACGATCCTAAATTTGTATTATGCCATACGTGGAACATGTGGTTCAAATTATTGTCTTCGTCGATAATGTTTGATTTACAATAACAAAGAGCTTACCCATATTGAGTATTGATCCCCCGCCTCCGCCAAAGGCATCCTTAGCAACCGTCTTATTCCCCAGAAACGACGCGGCATAGCAATAAGTTAACCAAAGCCATTTCTGACTATATCAGTCGAGCAGCAATGATTCAAATACGGCAGTTATCAGGCTTAATATAAGATTTTCGATAACGTAAAAGCCAATTAAAAGCCACTAATGAAACATGAAACCAGAATCAAATCAACAATTTGAGCGCAAACGTCAACATGACATTTTTAAATGTTATTTGAGCGAAATATTCTATCAGTAAGTAAGAGCGAGAAAGCGATATCTCTTTCTCGCTCTTACTTATGTGTGCGTCGCACAATTACCTTGGTGCGGTGCGACGGTGTGTTACGGATTATAGTTGGTCAAACCAAAAAAAAAACTATACTCATCCTTTTCTTTTGGGTGCTACTCTCAGAATAATGACTAAAGCAAAGAAGCCGGGCAAAAATAAAAGCTTGGTAAAAGATATCGTATTCACAACACGCTATTACTTTTTGTCTATGAGTGAGTGAGACAACAATCCGCAAGTTCTTTCGTTTTTTTCAGTATTGTCATAAGATGAACTGAGGGAAATGTCAAATGGTCCTATGTGGTTCTATAATATAATCCAGCCAAATAAAATATATGTTCGTTATTTCACAGGTAGGTGTCAACTGTAACAACTTGACATAGTCGTATTATTTTAGTTGAAATATTTCGGGAATTTCAGCGGTCATCTTGGTTTATTTTATTTATATTGTTGCTATTCCTGAAAGATTGTTGAAAAACGTGCTGAGTTTTTATTTGTAATGATTTGAAGTTACCTTTGTGATAATGTCTTGTGTGATCGAGGGCTGTAAATCGCATACAGGAAGAAAAGAAAATACGCACGAACCGATAACCTTTAATCGGTGTTTTGTTCAATTTTGAAGAAATTAATTTATAGGACCTGACCCTAAACATAGTAATCGATATGTTGTTTATGTAATTATTACTTGCATTCAAGTCTATATAGATTTTTGCATATATTTTCGAACTTTTCTGCTAAGTATGAAAGGTTATATTTTTGGCATAGTGATGTATCGACCTCAGATCAATAAACTATCGACATTTACAGCTTTCTTATAGTTTGGCCCAGGACTGTCTCATTTTAATTGATGAGTACAGTCAAGGGCATAAATATATATACATTCCCAAAGTCTCAAAAATATGTGTACGCTCAGACAATAAAATCGTGTTCACATATTTTAAGCCATTTGTCTGGATCGATATTTTTGCCTTCGACTGTACCTATAGTTTTCTTTGTTCTTACTTACTGACAGATTGTGTTTGCCAGACTATAGTTTAATACTAAAAACCGGTCAAGTGCGAGTCGGACGCGCGCACTAAGGGGACCGTACTTTTTAGTATTTGTTGTTATAGCGGCAACAGAAATACATCATCTGTGAAAATTTCAACTGTCTAGCTATCACGGTTCATGAGATACAGCCTGGTGACAGACAGACGGACAGCGAAGTATTAGTAATAGGGTCCCGTTTTTACCCTTTGGGTACGGAACCCTAATAAAAAAGACATTAATGATCATTGATGAATGTTCCTTTTAATAATATTGTTGGTCACAAAACTCAACTTTTTATTTCAGATTTCCAAAGGACGAGGAATAGGGGGTATTACTGCAATGTTCTGTCACCAGAGTGCAGCACTGGCTTTTTTAGTGCACCGTAGAGTAACTTATTCATACTGTACCTTTAACAGGTTTTTGACAAGTTTTCAGGGGACCTACCGGAAAACTCGAATCCGAAATTTCGTTATCTAGCTGCCTCTTTATCGCTCGAATACGCAAGAGTGACAGAGATGTTAGATAACGAAAGTTCGATTTTCTTGTTTCGCGATAGACCCTCAGATTGTGATAGTGGCGCCACCTACGCCGAGTTTCGCGTAATATTACCTATTATTAAATAAAAAAAAAAATATTACACGAACGTTTTTTTTTCATTTCCTATTTGGTACAGTCAGCTGCAGAGAAAAGGTACCCCACGTCCATACTAATTTACAGAACTTTGTATGCAGGGGGGGGGGGGTGCCTTTTCTCTGCAGCTGACTGTACATGACTAGAAACTATACTTAGTCTTTTAGCATTAGAAAAAACGGTAAACCATTTCCACGTGTCTTTTTATTGACAAGTTTTTTTATAAATATAGCAATATTTTACTTATGAAAGCAAAAGTATGTAAATGATCGTATATTATATTTGTTGTGACTTATTTTCAAAGTGTTTTTCGATAAAACGACACGTTAAGATCGCTCGCCTTCTTTCTAATGATAAAAAAACGAGAGGTATAGTTAGACGGTGGTAGACTGCAAATGAGATAAAAGCTATATTAGGTACATGCATTAATCCTCATATCAGGCGGCTCTTTGATTCCAAGGATTGCATAATTTTTATACTTTTTAATGATTTTTAGAATATGAAAATTATAAAAAGTATAAAAGTTATGCAATCCTTGTGTTCCACGCATTTCATTTCATTTCAACGAGCCGCCTGCTACAGATTTCTTGAAAATGCCGCGTTTTTTCAGGTTCAACTTTCATTAGCCAGACTATTATCAATTTGCCAATTTCGTGATTATTCTTTTACACGGCACATAAACTTATGCATAATTTATCGATATAAAAAGTCGACACAGTTACATCCCTAGCAAATTATCAAACTTATGACACCGTACGTAAATGAGAAATAACAAGCATATATGCATCTCTTTTCGGCACATTATCTAATTCGTAAGGAAGTAAAGTACGGGTATACATATTTGCGAAGCATTTTTGCCCGACTTCTATGCTTTAGTCATTATTCTGAGGTGCTACTGGTGCTAGTACTAGTGTAAGACATTCTCTCCGTCTACTTTTGAAATGAGACAGTCCTTTGACAAACTATATAATCTATAGGTCCCTCCAGACTATGTGCGTGAATCGCGGCGCGACTTCCCAGAGAGAACATATCGCGACGTTGACGTATTGACCCCACACTCGCAAACTTCACGGCGATGTCGGCGATTTCGTAGTTTGCATCGCGCCAAGATGGCGGAAAAGCATCATCAAGCAGTAGAACATGTCGGTTATATACTCTTTGGGACCTACATCTACAGTTGCGCTAACTGGTGAGCACAAAAACGGTAGCCCTAATTAAATGAGGGCTATCGTTTTTTTGCTCACCAGTTGGCACCTCTGTTGATGGTGGTCTTCTTCTTCTTCTTCTTTTAAAATTATGGCTTCAGCCCAGTGGGACTATTTCGCCAGTATCAAGGTATTGAGAGGTTTACAAACGACAAAAATTGTACGGTTGTACAAGACAGTGTACGGTGATTTGTTAGCTCTTGTAAATCGATAGCTAGTCTTTACAAGAAGCACGTGGACTACCGGCCGTTGACTCCAAGATGGTGGTTAAACGCGCTTCAAAATTAATTCTCCATTCACTGCACACTACCACATTAGTTTACTGTATAATAAGCTATCGATATTACACTTTAAACAATATTAATAAGCAAAAAACAAAGTAATTAATCACGATGCTAACTATCAAGATGGCGCTCGAACCGGAAGTCTCGATGGTGGTCTTAAAGACTAAAGAACAGCTGTCAGTCATTGAAGTGACAAGTGACATTTGACATTTCGAACTTTGCGAAGACCACTACACTAGCGCCCCTAGCGGCGAATTCATACGCGTTAGCTAATAGCTTAGCCCTCTGGCCCTCATCTCATTCGTCCATCTCCAGGGCCCTCGTCACAGATTATTAACTAAAGTCAACGTCGGGATACGTTCGCTCAAAGAGTAGTATAATATATAGGCCGTGATTCACGACAACGGTCTGGAAAGACCTAAGTAGTCATCGTCAATAATAAAATAAAATGACAGTTTTAAATTCCCTATTTCCGTCTTAAAAAATCTAAATTAAAATGTATTATTTTTAGTTATTTGTAATGTTATATATTTAACCACCGTTATAGTGAACGGAACATTGAACTCGTTCGCCTTTCACCGGGACCACGATCATGCATTCAGCTTAGCTTCAAGAAAGACCTTAGGTACCTAGCCTTAGCTTAAAAGCTAAGCTTTAGAAAAAGTTGTGTTATTTACAATTTTATTAGTATAGGTATTGTTTAAAAAAATATCTGAATCAAGGACTATTTTTCTGATTTAGTAACTAAAAACATATTATTTTAAGCCAATTGTAGGTATATGAACCTAATTGTACATAATGGTAGATAGGTACAGTTTAAAATTGCATCATTAGTTAGGTACTTAGGTATACCTAAATTGTTTTATTACCTAGGTATATATTTTATTGATTATGTATGTAAAAACTGTATGTAAGTATAGTACATAAAATTGTATTTCTTAAATGATCTGTCATAATCTTATACCACTTACTTTACTATTACTAGATAACTGTTTTTTTTAATTGTTTTTCACCACTTTAATATACACCTATAATCATTATCTAAAGATAATACCTAACAAAAAATCATTGTTGTTGTGATGTGAGGGGCTATTTCAGTCCAATAATATTTAATTAACAATTTTATTATCTATGCAGCAAATATTCACTAGGTAGGTAGGTATCTACTACATGTCTATTAAATCAATTCATTATTAAGAATGAACAAGATGAAGTTAGTTACACCCGTGGAATAGGTAGGTACCTATAGCAGATTGGTGTTCTGTTTGTCGTATACAATACACACACCACACACAATATAAAAGTATTAAGTAGTTATACGTTCGTTTATAGCTGGTATTGCTTGCTTGTATTCGCACGATAATGCGCCTATAGCTATGCTATAGAAGAGCAAGACACTGTAAGTACCTTTTAGTATAGATAGGTATGTAGAGAATAGGTACAACTGTACATATATGCTTAGGAATCTATAGCTATATAGCAAATTGCTATTACACGACCATGATAAAACGTCCTGACGTTATATGTATTACAATGCCTTCAACAGACCTCTTAAATTTATCGCGTGTCCCGCTCATCTTGCGAACCCCAATCGACGACGAAATCATTCCATCCAGCCGTCGAAGCTGTTTTCTCGGGGGGTTTGAAACAGTGTTTTTGTGTAAATCTCTAGTGCCAACAAGTACACAAAACGAAGGTATGCCTTGAAAAATCTAAATCTATCAGAAATTGTGAACATTATAGTGGTCAATTGCTTTTGGCATTTATGGCATCGCTTTCTCAAGCGTATCTTTTGTCCCGCTTCAGTGAACGGAAAGCTAGCATAATGTTTAATTTTCCGTCTCATTCTAGTAATATAACACCGTTGTGCTCGGTCGTGTCACGTAAGATTTTTTTTGTATTTTTGCTAGCAGTAAAAATTCTAAGTGATAGTTTATTGTGATCAATTTAATAGTGTGTTTGTTTTCACGTAATGATGTTTTGCTTTAAGTAGACTACTCCCATCGTTTCATATAGGTCGTGCTAACTTTCACTCTACATATAGATATATATACACTGTGGATGTTATAATAGATACGTAGATACAGTACAGGTATAACATCGAGTCGCAGTCTCAAGGCCGAAATACACAAATATCTATGATATACATTGGAAAAGAACATAATAGTGTTGTAGAGGTTCTTACGAACATAAAATTCTGATAAGTTTTTTTATCTGGTGAGCAATCTTGATCTTTATAGTCACAAGTACACAGGCTTCCATTTGTCGAATGGCGTATTAGCTAGGTAGGTACCTAGCTACCGTTTGATATCCAACCCAGTGCTTGATTTAGTTTAGTAAAGTGTAGAATAGCTTCTTATCGCGCTCGAACGCTCGTGCATACGTAAATAAAGTTCATATTGGTTGGCACAAGAACATAATCCGTACTATTGTTTTATTAGTCCTTGAGATAACCTCAAATTTTGTCGTACAAGCACTTTAGGTGATTTTTTTAGGAGTGCATTCGAAGTTTCTCAGTAATGAGATTGGTTTTTTGTGCTTTCTGCAGATAATCTGAACGTCGAGCTGACTGCGAAGCTGCTTTAAAGGATCTGCCGAGCCCGCATTATCTGTGATACAGCTCAGCCTCTCGTCCGTCCTATAAGGTGCGTAAATCGAAAAATCAAAATTTATACTTTCTTGCTCAGCTACAGAAAACGATGTTGGTCTGATAACGCCTATTTGATTAAATTTGAATACAATGCCTAAAAGCAACATATCGTTTTGATATGTACTTAACAGTTTATATTAAATTAAATTATTTCATTTAGCAGCAGGTTTTCTGAAGCTGGTACTGGTAGAAATAGTTGTATTTGTACGTCATTAGGCTCTTGTTAAGCCGAGAGATGGCGCTGTGCTGACTTGATGTGTTTTATAGGGCTGGGCCACTCGGGGCTAGAGGCGAGTCCGCAGCAGCTTCAAGCGGTGATCTCACCTGCCCTCTGCCACAGAGGCACTAAACACTGCTACCTGCTTTATTGACTGCATCACTACGAACCATTGTTACTTAGTCTATAATTGAAACAATATGCAATCTGTGAAAATAAGTATAATTCTAGGTGGATATTGTAGAAAATTATTCTATTAAGGGTATTTATGATAATTGTCTGATGTCTAATGTTTCTGTAATATTATGTGTTCCACATCTAATTAAGGATAATTGTTACTCCAATATTTATACTGTTACCGAACCAATGCAATGTAAAATCTCCACCTCAATGCTGGTGGCGAACACAAATAAATTTGGTGCTTTGAAGCGAGTCGAAGAGAAGAATGAGAGTCAGCGAGTTAGTGTAAAAATGGTAGATAATAATATTTATAATGTAGAGTTTGTTGATAGTATCCAACAAAACCAAATGATTGGCGATACGCCTAACTACTGCATTCCTTTAACGATTAACGCCATAACAGTCCAGGGTATCTCATACAGTGACCCGTATTTCAGTAGCTTTAACTTAAAATATAAGATGGCGTTTGGAGCGCCCAAGTATATGAACAAGTCTGATTACGCTTTTAAATCTTCAGTTTGTATTATACGAGATGAGCCTTGCATGGATAACACGCGACTACTAAATGAAAAGTCTGCTCATATGATATGCAAAACGAAAACTCGAATGATAAATAATGACGAGAAGTCTATAAGGATAAACCATGACAATAATGTTTCGGAGGTCGATGTAACATCAAACTCTCAGTCCGCCTTGAAGACTTTTGCTAACGGTGATCTCACACTGGACGCGATGTTGGAGTTGATGAGGAACGAGGATGTTACCAAAGCCAAGATGGGCGAAACAAACAGTTGGGGCGTGCCACGGAGGATGCGCCTCTGCGGCGGCGGAGAGAGCTCGCTTAACGCTGCCTCCGGCTGGGGCAGCCCGCCCGCTTCCAATAATAACGGTAAGTCTCTTTGAATAACTGGAGGGCGTGTTTAGACTAGGTTGACTGTCTTATTCAGCAGTTGACAGCTTGTGCTTATAGCATGTGTCGATTGTTGAACGCGGAGGTAGAGCCTTGTACAGGGCTGGTTGCACCAAACCATCAGTAATCTTTAATACCTAGATTAACTTAAATTATTTTCCATGGGAAATCTCCTAATTACTCGCTGAGGTATGTTGATGTTGTTAATCAGGGCCGTGTTGCATAATAAACTACAACTAATATTACAAGCGGAACTCCTTTTCTAATTCCACTTATTGGAAAAGGAGTTCCGCTTGTAATATTTGTTGTAGTTTATTATGCAACACTGCCCTGTCTGTCAATAGGGAATATTACGCGAAACTTGAGAATCTATCGCAAAACAAGAAATTCGAAATTTCGTTATCTAACATCTCTGTCACTTGCATATTCGAGCGATAAAGAGGCAGATAGCGAAATTTCGGATTCGCGTTTTCTGGTAGGTTCTCTGTAAACAAACCGCCTTGATGCATCAATGTCATATTTTATTATCTCTGAAAACTTGTCAAAAACCTGCTAAAGGCACAGTTCGTATAAATTACTCTATGGTTTACTAAACGGGCTAGTTCTGCACTCTGGTGGCAGAACATTGCAATAATATCCCCTATTGTGGTTGGTGCTACCATACCTAAGATTTTTTTTAAAATTCCCACGAGAGTTATGTTAAAGTTAGCTAAGCTAATAAAATAAAACTTTTATTAAATAACTAGCAATAAATATTATAAACGTCCTTAGCTATGCAGCTTAGCACCTCTGGTGGAAAATGAGCTTAACTATTTTATCATAATTTATTTATCATTATCATTAAACTCCATTTCTCAGCCAACTGGCAAACTCAAACTTAGTAAACATAAACTTCATTACCTACGACAGACATATTGTTTTGGCCTCAAAATGAGGCTCGGCGTTCGCATAATAATGAGGGATAAAGTCTGAACTATGTGATCCTAAAATAAACAATCTCGAGTTACTATATAAATATAATTTTCCTGCAACAGTGTTATTGATTATATTGCTGTTGTTGCATTGTGTTGACGCGGCGGAATGTGCGGAAACGGAGTCGGCACCGTTTGAGGTATACAAACCGCGAAACTAACTGGGCCGCAGCGATATCGTATTGTATAAACATCATCCGTTAGTGTCCTGTTCTTATTTTTTTACTAGCTTTTACCCGCGACTTCGTCTGCGTGGGTGGAGTTAGTAATTACCCCCCTTTTCACCCCCTATAAGGATGACTTCTGGGATAAAAACTACCCTATGTCCTTCCCCGGGACTCAAACTATCTCTATACCAAATTTCAACTAAATCGGTTCAGCAGTGTAAGCGTGAAGAGGTAACAGACACACTTTCGCATTGATAATATTAGTATGGATAACAATTATTATAGTTCGAACACGAGGTCCTAGGACGCAAAATGGCGCCATTCATTTATTACGTAAGCCGATTTTTGCCAGTTTTTGACCCCCTCTCTCCCCTATATAAGAAAAAATAAGAATCTATTTTGGTTTTATTTTAAAGTTTTCTTTATCATTCGTCTTTACATACGAGTTTGATCTGCCCAGGGGCGCAGAACCCACTCAGAAAGTGGATCTGCCACTGGAACATCTGTGGAACAATGGGTTTTCAAAATATAATCTTTACTTCGTGTATTTCTGTGATCTTACGTAAGGACTATCAAAACCCCCTCCCACCCCCTTGTAAGAAAAAATAACACATGATCGAACCCCCTGCCCCCTAAATTGTCTTACGTAATAAATGAATGGCACCGATGTCACTCCGCTCACGCCAAATATCGAACATCACCGGTTTATAATATGTTGCAGATTTTTTTTCATTACAATTTTGTACCTATTGCATAATGTTACTTGGTAGAAATATCGTTTGGCATACTGCTTTTCGCATGATATTACTTCGTAGAATTTCTTTTCGCATAATATTATTTGCAGAAAACCCTAACCTAACCCCACTTAGAAAATTCTGCCAAATGAATATTATGTGAAATGACTACTAAGACAAGTATATATTTATGCGAAAGTATCATTCGACTTCGACAAACGATACCACATATTCTGATAAAAGGCTATAAAAAACTCATTCGAATAAAAGTTTTTCTGCGATACGTGTTATGCGAATTGTATTTCTGACAAATATTCTGCCAGATGAGGTTAACGCAACATCACCGAACGCATGGTACCTACTCGTTTTCGAACTGTTGGTGTTGACCCTAGTCTCACCTGGGGGTGGTCTACGCGGGCTCCGACTTCCATACAAATTATATGGGTCTGCTTAGTGAAACTATGTAACAATCACATAATTTTGTATGCCGGTTAAAAATATTTTTGGGCGGGGTATAGGGAGGAGGAAAGCATTTGACTGCAAATCACACCTTATGATAAATCACAATGAGTTCCAAGATATATCATACCTACTTAGAAAACGCTGTTTATTTGTTAGTAGTTAGCATAGAGTAACTTATACTAGAGTGGTACTGTCATCGTAAATTTTGTAACCCCAGTAAATTCAGTGCCATCTGTCGACACACTTTAAAACTAAAAATGAAGATTTATAAAAATACGATAGAATGTATTTAAATATGGATAAATGATTTTTTTTATTTGCATTAATTATTTTTATGATTTTGACCCATGTTCTTTCACTGATATGCGTTAAAATTGTTAAATAACAAACGAAACCGTCAACGCCATCTATACGACTGAAGGCCAAAACTAGTAGCGCCCTCTGAACGAGAATCAAATTTTCTTGATTTTCGAGGCACGTTTTTTCCTTAGACTGTATCCATCTATTACGGAGTTATATCTATCTTTGGTAGTTAGTTAGTAGTTAGTGTTAATTATTAGTAAAGATGTTAATTTCGATATATAAAGACATAGGGTTAAATATAAAAAAACCGGCAAAGTGCGAGTCGGACTCGCGCGCCGAGGGTTCCGTACTTTCTAGTATTTGTTGGTATAGCGGCAACAGAAATACATCATCGGTGAAAATTTCAACTGCCCAGCTATCACGGTTCATGAGATACAGCCTGGTGACAGACACCGGACAGACGGAGTCTTAGTAATAGGGTCCCGTTTTTACCCTTTGGGTAAGGAACCCTAAAAACAACCAGAACCTCTTATTTTATGTCATAACTTAGAAAATGCCTCTTAACTCTTGCTTTGCGTTTTTTTACACGTCTTCATTGTCTTTTTCATCGGCAGCAGGCAACTGGGGTGGCAACTCCAGCAGCAGCCAAGCCAACAACGCCACGAACAACCAGCAATGGAACGCCGCGCAGCGCCCACCCACCTCTCAAGCTGACAGTAAGTACCAACGAAATGACGTTGGCATCACGGCATCAGTAATCGACCTACCTAATTATGTTATTGATGGTGATTAAATTAAATATGTACCGGGAACTCATAATTACCATACAATGTTTCCCTCTTAATGAATAAAATGCTTAATTATACCAAACTCGATACTGGCCGCGACTTCGTGTTCTATGAACTCGTAAAAATACAAGTTTACATTTTTTACACTCAATCAAATATCCTAATAGGAAATGAATATCTATGGTTAAGTAATCGATTATCTGCTAATTTCAATTCCTTCGATAATTGATTTTCGATGTGTTTTAGTATCGATCTATTTGCCGTACTATTTTTACTTTATTAAACTAATTAAAATAGAAAAACGGCCAAGTGCGAGTCGGGCTCGCGCACCTAGGGTTCCGTACTTTTTAGTATTTGTTGTTATAGCGGCAACAGAAATACATCATCTGTGAAAATTTCAACTGTCTAGCTATCACGGTTCATAAGATCCAGCCTGGTGACGGACAGACAGACGGACAGTAGAGTCTTAGTAATAGGGTCCCGTTTTTACCCTTAGGGTACGGAACCCTAAAAACAGAATGGCAATAGCAATTAAACAAGTTTTTGGCAAAAAATTCATTTTTGGTACAAACTTTTTACGCTGACTACTTTTCTTTCCACAGGCAACTAATAGTTATCTAGACAATTCTAACAACCCCAAACCTAGCTAGCTAGCATGGAAATTTATATTCCGAAATAAATGATTATTTAATTTAATTTAATAGCTAATTTGCGTTATTTTATCATCGAGTTCCCATGGACACCTCCTGTATCCATCATCAGATGAGCTCCATGTCATCATAATATTGCATTGCCATCCGATTTACATATGTTTGCAAAATTTCAGCTCAATCGGAAATCGGGAAGTGGGTTAATTTTAGCTTCCAAGATTTGACCCACACTAACAAAATAACTAACAGGGCAAGTTAAATAAGAGCTTGTAAGAATGGCTTAGCTTTTTTTTGACTGAACTGTATGGAATTGTGAATAAATTGGGTATGTAATCACCATATAACATAAGACCCATTCAAACGGGGTCTCAATTCTTACTAAGCGGTAAGAATATACTTATCGTTTTCCGTAGAGACCGAATAGGCTGCGCATAACAATAAAGAAGTAATATCAAAGGCCATAAAACATCGCATGGTTACAGGCGAGCTTGCAAATCGTTCCACGTGCATTGATAAGAGATTTTCGTTGCAGTGAATAGCAACAAGGGTAACGCCCAGATGCCACCGACCAGCGCTGCCTCCCAGAGTTGGCAGAGCAGTCCCCCCAACATGCCAAGTGCACAGCCAAACAATAATGGTGCGCCTCCAAGCAATGGTTAGTCGCATACCGATCGAATTATTTAGTACACGTGCTCTTGAACAATACATACAAACATGTAGTCATTGTCTGACGTTTTCATCGAATGATTCTTAGCTATAAAACTCCAACGATTATACTGACTAGGAATGATATCAGAATCGTAAACATTCCTGTAATTCTAGCCACACAGTGGGATAAGTCCGTCTCGCTCTGCAATTCTCGAAAATTGTAGCATCAACAACATCTCCCAAACAACGTTTTGATTATACGATTTTTTTGCGCTATCGAGGTCAAAGTACAAGAAAGGATGATATTCTAAATTCATGGATAAATTTTTTTATTGGTAGATTTAGTAAGAGGCAACACAGCAATAATTGATTAAACATTTGAATTTAGGGAGGTATTCCACTGGCTGTTTGGGGGATATTTCACGTTGATAAGGCAAGCTGAAAACCAAACATCTATTACGTTAAAATGATGGAGAAAATAGGGCATCAAGTAAATTAATACTATGATAGGTAACAATATAAAAAAATGTTTTTTGTTTGAATAGGCACGAACCCCAACAACGGCAACAATGGCGGCAACTCTCCTAACTCGGCCGCCCCCAACATGCCGCCCGCCGCCAACGGTAACGGGACATCGAATACCACGTCTTCCGCTAAGATAGAACAACTCAACTCCATGAGGGAGGCGCTGTTCAGCCAGGACGGCTGGGGCGGTGTAAGTAACCTCACCTCAACCAACTGAAATGTCATATTTTTTCTGTCAGAAACATGTAATTATGAATCAATTTCTTTCACAGCAACACGTAAACCAAGATACGAATTGGGACGTGCCCGGATCACCAGAGCCCGGCTCTAAGGTGGAACCCACCGCCGGCGGCCCGCCCGCTTGGAAACCGAACGTCAATAATGGTGCCTTCCTCGGCACAGACCTCTGGGAGGCCAACCTGAGGAACGGCGGCCAACCACCGCCACAGCCCGCCGCTAAGACTCCATGGGGACACACTCCCACCACCAACATCGGGGGCACCTGGGGCGAGGACGACGACGCCGCCGAGTCCGCCAACGTGTGGACCGGGCCGCCGCCGCCGCAGCAGTGGCCCGCTGGCCCGCCGCAGCACGCGCAGCAGTGGGCCGTGCCCAAGAAAGATGACTGGAACGCGTGGGGCGAGCCCCACCGACCCGCCGACCCGCGCCTCGAACACCGCGCGCCCGACCCGCGCCAGCCGCCCGCCGACCCGCGCCAGCACGACCTGCGCGGCGGCATCTCCGGCCGGCTCAACGGCGAGATGTGGAGCCAGCACCACCAGCACGGGCCCTCCAACAAGGTCATGCCCTCCGGCGTCAACCAGTGGGGCGCGCAGGGGCCCAAGGACTCGATGAAGGGCACCGGCTGGGAGGAGCCGTCTCCCCCGGCCGCGCGCCGCGCGCCCACCGGCTTCGACGACGGCACGTCACTGTGGGCGCAGCGCGGCGGCATGGGCATGGCCGGCCGCGGCGCCCCCGCGGGCCCGCAGCCGCCGCAGCGCATCCCGCCCACCCCCACCAAGCCCGACGGCGTGTGGGGCGCCCACGGTCAGCGCAACGGCAGCTGGGAGGACCCGCACACGCCCGCCTGGCCCGACCGCGACGTGCCCGCCTGGCCGGACGCGTCCAACCCGGGCCTGTGGCCCGTTCCGAAACCGAAGCCCAACCCGGGCGGCGGCTGGCCCGAGGACATCGGCGAGTGGCCCGGCCCCAAGCCGCCGCAGGGCGGCGGGCCGCTCGGCAAGCAGATCCCGAAGGAGATGCTGTGGAACAGCAAGCAGTTCCGATTCCTGGTCGAGATGGGTTACAAGAAGGAGGACGCGGAGGCGGCGCTGCGCCGAAGCGACATGAACGCCGAGGAAGCGTTGGAGATGCTGGCGGCGCCGCGGGACGGCTGGCGCCGCGACGAGCACTTCGGCGGCCACCACGGCGGGCCCTTCCAGCCGCCGCCCGCCGTGCCGCCCGTCAGCGCGGCTGTCGTGCAGAAGCTGCTTAACCAGCCGCCGCCCCAGGCTCTGCATCATCATCAGTCCTACAATCCTAATAGGTATTATTTATTTTCAACGCGTTGTTACCAAATATTTTTAAGACATGGTTGTATTGCAACTCGCATTTTTTAAATATATTTCTATATTTTTCCTTGTCTAACCTGTTTCGTGTGACAGTGGAACTGGCAACAGTGGCCAACCGAGCACGGCGCAGCTGCGCATGCTGGTGCAGCAGATCCAGATGGCGGTATCGGCCGGCTACCTCAACCACCAGATCCTCAACCAGCCGCTCGCGCCGCAGACCCTCGTGCTACTCAACCAGTTGCTGCAGCAGGTATGTGTAGGCAACATCTAAAATTCACGTTCTAATGTGTCACATCACATTTAAAACAAATTATGATTTTCACACAAGTGGTCACGGGTGGAAGTCGTAAATAGGCTTCCAGACGTTTTAGATGTGGTTTTTGCCCATTGTCCTAATTTAAAGACGATGAATAAATAAATATGTATGATGATATGTCGATATAAATAAAAAATAATGTAAATATAATTTGTCCATAGTTTAAGATTTAAATAAATTGTAATGTATATATGTATATGTATAATTATGATGTTTGACTATAATTATTTAAAATACGTATAAGTTTGAGATACAAATTTATGTTGTGTTTTTATAACGAATAAACAATTTCTATTCTATTCTAAAGTTTCAACCCTAAAAGAGAAGGCCTAATTTTCTGTCAATATTCATGTTGGAATTAAAAGCAAAAAAAAAACGCAGGTTTAAGTAAAAAAGTATACTCAGATTTACGATTTAAAAACCTCATTACGCACACAACTCTCGTTTCTAGGTCACAAAGTACTCACCCCATGCTGTACTTTATCGACCGGAGAAATTGTGTACCCAACCGAGCGGTCTTTTTCCGCTTCACAAACTCGTTTACGCGATCATTGCTGTTGTAAAGGGATCATTTGTGATTGGTATTGTTGGAAAGCAGTCAATGATAAGGTACAACTGTCGAGAATTCAAATTCACGAAAGATGCTCAATAGTTACTTTTGTTTGCTTTTATTTACCTTCAAAGTAAATAAATTATCTGTTCGCCTTTTTATTAAAGTAAATAAAATCACAATGCTTTTAGCCTACTTATTTATAGCGAGAAGCTGGTCAATAAAATTAATGTGACACCACAAATATATTATATCGACAAACAGAACATTACCACAGATTAATAAATAGTATAGTGTTACTACGTAACAGATACATCATTCCCATACAAAAACGAAAATACCTACGCTATAATAGCCTACAAAATATTAATAACGGGTCACTCACGTGTTTTAAGTCGAAAACGCACGACATGTTTCACTCCGTACCGAGGAGCGTAATCAGGAGCTTGCGTCGACGGTGACGGACCGGCGCAGACTGCGGGCCGCAGCCCTCCGCGCCCGATGACTCGGCGCGGACGCCGGTGGCGGCAGGGGGGGCCTACAAAATCTTATTAATAATACCTGATTCTCAGGACGAGAAAAAATGTACCATAAGTACGCGCACAAAGAGTCGAGACTGTGTTGCCCGCCGTGCGAGTCACGTGCCAACGCGTCATCGTAAGAATGCGCTAGGGTTGTACCTATGATGATTATTGTAATAAAACGAATGTCAACCACATTTTTTATTAGTCAATCAAATATTTAAAAACAACACTAATAATACCTGACTCAAAAGACTCCTTAATTTACGATTTACCTACTTATGTTCAAAGAAATAAATGGTGACAAAGTTCATAAAGATAGATTTAAAATTAGTATTTTCACCTTTCTTCGTCTCTCGGCAATGAAAAGACGACAAATTTTCCTTTGTTTTTTGACTACTGCACAATAATTACGTGGTTTCGGCATTTTGAAGCGTAAGCGCGGCAAACGTGCGGTGCGAGCGCTCAGGCGGGTGTTCGGCGGCCCTCTGTCGGTTGTATCGTCGACGATACGCCGAGCGGTAGGCATATAGCGCGTGGCCTTGAGCGAGTGAAGGAGGCATTACACACATTACAATTACTCTAAAGACACCTTACATACAATAAAAATAAAAGGAAAACGCAAAAGTTTGAACTTTTAATATTTAACATAAACAAACCATAGACATAGAAGAACGACTTTAAGTGTTATGTTGTTTGAGTCCATCTAAGGTTGGTATTGGCGTCTCACTCTCTCATTAAGCGAAATGTGAGTGGATTACCATGCTTTTTTTTATTGAGGGGGAATACATTGCGCATACCACTCAGGCGCGGGGATAGGCCTGGGATGGTTATGTGGGACTCCCATATAGGCTAATGAGACCCGTGGTTTACCCACTAAACCCCCTCTTTGCCGCCTCAGGGTGCAATACCATCCTAAGCTAACTCTGACTGAAGTGTTTTTGTGTAGCCAATACAAAAACATTTTCTTTTCATAAAAAATTGACTATGATTACCTACATTTTCACACTTTGTATTACAAGTTTGTAATAACAACAAGTGTGGAAATGTAAGAGTTAGTTTACTTCAATTGACAATACATTATAATTTGTAAAAAAAAGCGACACTTTATTATTTCCTTGTTTTGTGCAGATCAAAGTATTGCAGCAATTGGTGCAGCAGCACACGCTCGCCATATCGAAGGCTAACTCGTCTCTCGCACTGCAGTACTCGGTACAGATCACTAAGGCTAAACAGCAGATCACTGCTTTGCAAGTAAGTTGTGTTTTTACAATCAGTCTCTACATTATTATATAGACATATTTACACTTTTCCAACCCTCAACTTCATCTGGACTTTTTTTGGCCCAAATTTGTCGCAATTTTAAAATCGTAAAATATTGCTTTATGGACGCGGACTTATTAGCTACTACATGCATTAGTATTTTGAATTAGAAATACCTCTTAATTTATCAAAAAAATATAAAATATTGATGGTATTTTACTGCAGTTGCAGCACCAGTACAAAACATAGTAATTGTGCAATATTATTGGACATAAAATGTCGCCAGACTTATGTCACAAGATTATTTCTATCTAAACAATCATAAACTTTTTTCAAGTGCCTCTTACGACTGAGAGACGTAACGGCGCATAATGAGGTTATTTTTCAAAACTTTACATGTTGATTTAGCACTAATGTTTGTAGTTTGAGTCGGTCACTTCAAGAAAAGTTATGAGGTCAATGTAAAAGTAATATTTAGCTCAAATACGCAATATTTTATGGTGTAACTGGACTTAAGTAGTAATATATAGCTACAATAGGCATTCCTTAGACGACAAAATTTTAAAAGATTGTTGGATGAAACAAATGGCCTCGAGTCACATTGTATCAGACCCTAGAATGCCCGGTAATATTGACCATTTTTCTAGAAAGCCAGGGAAAAGTCAGAGAAGTCAATGATGGTCATGGAAAGTCAAGGAAAGTGAGGGAAATTCCAGAGATGTCAGGGAAAAGTGAGAAAAAGTTTAAGGCATAGGTAACCCTGCCATCAAAACGTCTGGTTAGATCTAAAGAAACTAGCGTCTTCCCAGTTTCACAATGGTACTTTTGTTGTCACAGAATCAGATTGCGACGCAGCAGGCGTTGTACATGAAGCAGCAGGCGGGCGGCGACCTGTTCAAGCAGGGCCCGGACCCCATGTCGCAGCTGCAGAACAACTTCGGAAACATGGACATCGCCAAGGACTCGCAGGCCGTCAGTTATATTATATGTTAACAAAACCAAACACGTCGACAGCAGTTTTTTTAAAGATTTGTTGTATGTAGACACTAAATTAAAAGTCCTAAGATGACTAATCTGAATTGGTCTCAGTCGATTTAGTAGAACACCAAACGAAGGTTTAAACTAGTTGTTTTTTATTGTTGCATTTTCGTTATAGTTATTTAATGTTTTGTTCTGTATCAGGCGTACGGCGCGGGTCAGCAGTCGCGCCTGAATCAGTGGAAGCTGCCGTCGCTGGACAAGGACGGCGAGGGCACGGACTTCCCGCGCGCGCCCGGCGCCGCCAAGTCCACCACCAGCCCGCAGCTCAACCAGCTCGGCCTGCAGCCCGACCCGTGAGTATAATGTCTATCCAACTATGCAGCTTTAGTATACATATATAGACTTTGGACGGTATATGATGAGGAGGAAAACAGTTTCTGCCCGAATCATGGAAGATAAATCAGTTTTAAAAGGTTTTTTCCTGTTCCATCTTGTTTAGGGTTGAGAGCGTCGTGCTAAATTCGATTATCTTACGTTAATTTATTCAAGTAAGACATTAAAATTATTCCAAAATATAGTTAGAATCAGGTGAAATCTAATATCTGAAAAAGCCGGTTTTTGAAAACTATTTTACAATACATTCGTGAGTGATTCAAGCGACATATCTGAGGGCCTAGCCAAATTAAAATCGTTCATAGAAAACGCTAATACAAACTTAATTAATGTATGGAAATGATGACGTAGACTAGGCACCATAATACTGATTACGCAGACGGTTTACGGTACCATAAGAATTAATTTTATAATTCTTGTTTTTGAGTGTTCGCATAGGACTTGTGTGCTTGTGCGACTACACATTCTTGAAAGTCGTTTCGCAAAGTAAATGCATGGACTTACTTTAATATATGTTCGTGTACAGCACATGGACGGTGGGGCGCGGCGAGGGCTGGGGCGAGGCGGACGTGGCGGACGGCAAGGACGCGTGGCCGCAGCACCCGCAGCACCAGCCCGTGTTCGACATGGTGCCCGAGTTCGAGCCCGGCAAGCCCTGGAAGGTCGGTGTTCGTGTTGCCACTATATACACCCCTTTCATTCTCTTTGAACAGAAGAAAGTCAGTTTTAAATTTAAAATAACTAACAAAAAGCTTGTCTTAAAAATACTACCTTATTTTATGATATTGGATTATTTTAAACGTGCTTGCACATTCCTGGAATGTCCCTGGAATATTTGACTGGTGGACTTAGTTAGAGGTGAAAAAGGTAACTTTGTAATTTTTAAAGTGAGGGAACTAACTTAACCTTTCGTATGGCTGTCCCGTATACGTCCCCGACAATTTGGACTGTAATTTACAATTTCAAGGTTATAAATTCAGTAGCAAATATTTGACAAAGGCATACAAAAGGTTTAATCAAGCTGAATAATCCATTTATTATATCTGTAATGACATATGTCTTTATTGGTAAACATTCTTGTTTTATTTATTGGTACATTAAAAGCCAGATATAATCTCTATCTCAATAAAACATCTGAATCTGAATGCCGGAATTGACATTATAACTTGTGTGAATCATAGCTTAATCTTTTGACCGCCATAGTCGACTGTGGGGTCATTGGAAAGTTTTGCTAAGGACGCCAACGCCGGCTACAGTAAAGTTCAATTTCGCTTAAACAATCGCGATCGCCTGTCGTCCGGGGCACGGCATGTTCCTTCGCCATCTGGAGTTCAAAAGGTTAAAATGTTTTTACAAGTAGGATTCTATTTTACCGTTTTCATAAGAAGAGTGTTGCTCATTCGACCAGTCCTCATACTAGACTAGCCTATCAATTACCGCTACAAAAAGTTCCTTTTAACCTACAACTATAACGAATACAGGGCAACCAGATGAAAAACGTAGAGGACGACCCGTCGATGACGCCCGGGTCCGTGGTGCGGTCGCCGCTATCGCTCACGGCCATCAAGGACTCGGACATGCTGGGGGGCAAGACGTCGCCACCGGGCGGAGGCGGGGGCGGCGGTGGTGGCGGGGGCGGGGGTGGCGGCGGCGAGCGCTCGCTGTCGTCGTCCACGTGGAGCTACGCGCCGCCCGCCGCCGGCAAGGACGCCTGGGCCAAGCCGCGCGCCGCGCCGCCGCCCGGCCTCAACAAGGCCTGGCCGCAGCACCACCTCCAGCCTCAGCAGCCGCCGCGCAACAACCTCCCCTCCTGGCAGGCCTCCACCTGGCTGCTGCTCAAGAATCTTACCGCGCAGGTACACAACACATACAACCTTTTTATTGAGGGACGAATGTATAAATACACGCTAAGGTTGGTATTCCACCTGTCCAATTTCACTCAACAAAATGTGAGACGCAAATACACATTGGACAAAGAAATTGGAATTGGGAATACCACCCTAAGGAATTGCGAACACAAATTTTAATGTTATGCTTTTTCCTGGTGACAGTTAACGATCGGTGCAACACCAATACAGTACTGGACAAAAAGAATCATACACTTGCACGAAAATTAAAGTTTCTATGTGTACTACTTTATGAATTCCCCTATATAACCCTATGCATTAGAAAAAACCTGATAAACACTGCTGGTCTGCTGCTAATCTGCGAAGCACGCTTTCGACCATTATTATTATGATTATTTTATGTGTTCCGGGTCAAAATTCCCTCAAGCTTCTTCCAGAGCTCTGAGTGGGAATCCTTGTGAGATATCAAAATTTTCTTGCAAACTGTTAATATAACCTGTAGAAGTCATTATTCCATCAATTCGAGGAAAGCTGCCAACTCCAGACCAAGCAAATGAGCCCCACACCATAACATTGCCCCACCTGCTTACCAGTTTTTTATATATATTACGTTCTGCCAACGCTTTGCAAGGCTTACACCACACCGTAAATCGGCTTTTTAGTCCAAATTACTGAAATTTACTTCAATCAGTCCGTATTAGTATTATTGCCTTCCAGTACTCCAAAATCCAATTCAAATATGTTTCTTCGCAAATGGAAGACGCTTTTCTTTGTTAGTACTGCTAATAAATGGTTCCTTAGATGCCAAACAGTTTTTCAAACCATTTTCTCTGTTCCTGTGAGGTATAGTTCGAGAACTGACTAAATAAGATCTATCGTTTCCCTAACAACTCTCGATGATTTAAGGATTTTATGCACGCATCGAACAATACTAGCATCATCCCATTGATTTGTTGATCGCCTGCGACCGGCTCTAGGCAAGTTCGCCACAGTTCCCTGTTTTTATTAATGCTTTTATCCGATAGCTCCAACTGAGATTAAATATTTTACGGCAACTTTTCGAAACGAAATTTTCTTTTGCCTAGAGATGACGTATAACCAGATTGGTTCGCAGTGGCGCAGGTTCGCCCACACTGGTGGCGCAGGTTCTCCCTCACTGGTGGCGCAGTTTCGCCCACACATGGAATGCTGCTCTCATCTATGGGCAGGGGCACCCCAATACCAGCTTCTCCCTCTGGACCGCATCCAACGAAGAGCGACTCGAATTGTCGACTGCCAGCGTATTTCGGAACGGCTTGACTCCTTGGCGCTGCGTAGAGATGTGGCCTCGCTCTGCATTTTCTATCGCGTGTATAACGGGGAGTGCTCCGAGGAATTGTTCGGACTAATACCTGCCGCTTCTTTTCGCCATCGCCCTACGCGACAACATTACCATCCTCACCACTTAGATGGTTGGCAGTCCTCAACTGTGCGTTTCTCTAGAAACTTCCTGCCTTGCACAGCTAAACTGTGGAATGAACTGTCGCCTGCGGTATTTCCGGACCGATATGACCTTGAAACCTTCAAGAAAAGAGCGTACTCCCATCTTAAAGGCCGGCAACGCACTTACAACCCCTCTGGTGTTGTGGGTGTCCATGGGCGGCGGTAATCGCTTACCATCAGGTGATCCGTCTGCTCGTTTGCCTCCTATTTCATAAAAAAAAAAGATTGCGAACATAAATGGAAATCTGTTTTCCTGACATCCTGAACGTTTAAGTAATACATGAAAATTGCTGAGAATTGTCAAGAATAATTATTGTATTGTATATTTTATTATCTCTCGTAAAGCGTTCGTATAGGTATTTACAGTTTATTTTGTCCAGAGTAAAATGACAAAGTCAAAGTAATCACGCTCTAGAAGACAAGATTATGATAATCACTGAAATATGTTTTAATACTAATATAGCTCATTACATGTACTATAAGTTTTCTATATATACCAACACGAGGCGAAGTTCACGAAAGAAGTTGTATAAGAAAGTAAACTTTTCGTGTAAGTGTATGATTCTTTTTGTCCAGCACTGTAGGTACTACTAAACGAAATTGATGATGATTCAAGAAATTTACACGAGCTTGACAGTTAGGCAGGCAGTAAAAGGCGGCAAAATGTGACGCAAGTTTTGTTTGTTAATGTATAGAAAATAAGGTATCTCTTATCGATGAAATAAAACATTTATTCTTTTGCTGATATTGTACACGTTGTTGAAATAGATCGACGGATCGACGCTGAAGACTCTGTGCGTGCAGCATGGGCCGCTGCAGAACTTCCACCTGTACTTGAACCAGGGACTCGCGCTCGCCCGCTACTCTACTCGCGAAGAGGCAGCTAAAGTGAGTACTATTACTATTATGAACTTACTAACAGTTTCATCTTTTTGAAATAAGTTCAATAGCGCTACCTACACGCGCAGTAATAAACAAAAAACAATATATTTGAAAAGTAAATCTAAGCTAAACAGCCATGTTGTCTATAATGAAAGTAAGTGACGCTCAATTACAAAAATTGACTTCTCTCTTACAATATTTTTTCTATTGGACATCATATAACTAACTGCATCTGCGGGTCGATTCTCCCGTGAACTTGGTTTGTTTGAATCATATTAACCGAAATATTCATCAGTCACCAACAATATTCATATTGAATTTCAATTAATTTTTTTGATAAATACGGGCCTTGTTGCTCTAAACTGTTTAGTGACTTGTGACCGTTATGGAAGCGTGTTTCCGGCGAAGCTACGAACGTGAATCGGAAGTAAGCGGTAAGTGACGAAAGAGTAGCGAAGCCGTCGCATGTCGATTATACGCGTACATGTCTTCAACGTCCTAATGTTTTATTCATACTGGATCGTCGAATACTTGCTTAAAAATCGACAGTGTGTGAAAGTCGAATTTCTTAACCCACACTCAGGCCAAAATGACAATCTGGTAAAAGTAGATAGATGTTTTGCTTAAAAAGCCCTTAACCTTAAATTATGTGTATTTGTCAGACAATGATTTTCTTTCCTTAATTCACAACAACTCTTCGCCTGTGTAAGTATGTCCGATGGGAGAGTCGAACCAAGCTAACTCTGCACAGACTTTGCAGTGGAAACTTCACGAAGAATAATAGAAATCCTATGAAAACACTTGGTCACTATAAAGTGTGTGCAGAGTAATAGGGACGGATTGTAGAACGTACGATTGTTGCACAGGCTCAGATGGCGCTGAACAATTGCGTGCTGAGCAACACGACGATCTTTGCGGAGTCACCGGCCGAGTCGGAGGTGCAGATGATCCTGCAGCACCTGGGCTCCGGCGGCGGCGGCGCGTGGCGCGGTGGTGTCGGCGTCGGCGTCGGCGTCGGCGTCGGCGGTGGCGGCGGCGGCGGCGGCGGCGGCAAGGACTGGGCCGGCTTCCCCGGCCTGTGGCCCGACCAGCACGACCAGCGCGCCACGCCCTCCTCGCTCAACTCCTTCCTGCCGCCCGACCTGCTGGGCGGCGAGTCCATCTAGACCCTCGTCTAGTTGTTGTAATTACGCTTCTCGTCCCCTCCCCCGGGACGGACTAATCGCCTAGTCACATCGCGCGGGCCGCGTCGCGCCGCGGTCCACGTCGCGCCGCGACGCGCCCGCGGTAGCCAACTGTCCACAATACTATTATCTACTGTGTTGTAAGTGTTCATGTAGATTATTTAGTGTACATAAGAATTATACATATACAACGGCAGACATATAATGTATCGACGGTTATACCTGTATGAAGTATATATAGGATAGGGTCGCGGGGGCTCGGTCCCCTTACCAAATAGAGCTAGGCATGGAGTAGAGTAGTTGCGTCGCGGGCTACCTCAGTCACTCGTCCCGTGGCCTTATTTTAGTGTGTATTTATTTTGTTGCGCTCGAGGGCTGTTGCTGTTTCGCCCGTCGAGATGTTTCGTTTCCGAGTTTTTTTCGTGTTTTTACTTCTCGTTTTACATACTGATCGTATTTTAATTATTTATTCGGTTTCGAATTCTCACTCGCGATGAGCCTTTGTTTTCCATTAGTGATATTTTTATTCAGCAATAAATGAGTAAGTGCATTTCGCAGATTAACAGACGTTTTATAATTAGTTCGTAATTTTTATAGATAACAAAATTTGAAAATTATGAGATTCGAAGTGCATTCTTGTAGTGGTAAATTCCTTTTAAGCCGTATAGTCTGAGACGGAAATGATAGACACGTACGCGAGAGCGAGCGACGCCGACGCCGACGCCGACGCCGACGCCGACGCCGACGCCGACGCTGGCCGCTGGCCGCCTGGCAGGCCCGGCCGGCTGGGCCCCGTACTTACCGTACTTACCGTGCTGACGGATGACGGATGTCGGACGACGGACGACGGATCACGGCCGGGCGGCGCGCTCCTTGCAATCCAGTAATCCTGTGATGTAAAGTATCTTGCCTAATGTAAGGATAATCTATTTTGTTGGAGAGTATCAGAGTAGAGCCGCCGGCGGCGGTCGGCCTCCGCCGATGCTACTGTTTCCCCAAATTTTTTCCAGTATTTGTGATTCAAGTGCCACTTTATGTTTAATATATGAAACGATTATCTAGATTATACGATTAATGTAAGGGTAACCTAATATATTAAATTGAAAATTGTTTTATCATTTTATATTACATACATTTGTGAGAAGTGTTATAAAGTACTATAATTGACACTAATTTAAAATATTACACTTTTGTGTACCTATAGGTAAGAATAAAGTTCTAACTTAAATTTAGCCATATCAATATCTATTTAATAAAAGATTTGTGGTATTTTCTATAGGCTCAATTTGAACGTTATTCAAAGTGACATATGCTTTAGATATTCTGTTAATAATATATTGTAGCAGTAGGCGTCTCGGTATTACATCATTGTAGGTATAAGATTACACTTAAGTCCTATCGTAGGTTTCGGTAAGCATACTATTGATATTTTACGGCAACGATCGCACGTGTAAATGTTCGTTATCATAAAATTTATTTACATTTTTATTTACTTTTAATTTATTGATGGTGTGCCACAGAGATACTCTGCCAAAATATATCATTACCAATACGTTACGGGACAGCCAAGTCGCGAGGCGGACCCACCACGCTTTACGATCCCGACCTACGATCACAAAAGCGATTGACTATAATGTTATAAATAATGTACATTATCTATTCTATTTCGAGCATCTTCCAGTGATCTTACGATTAAACATTAACGATTGTAGTGCTAAGTTAGGTGTAAGTAAAGCTGTACCTTGTCGAGCCGCACGCTCGAGAACTCTTTCACAAATTAATGAAGTAAGTTATAAGGCGCTTGGACCTGTAGTAGTTTAGTGTTAAATGTGTTGATGTGTGATGTGTTCATATTGGAAACGATCAGCATTTCTCATTAAATATACTACCTATACTTACCCTACGCGGCGGAGGGCGATAGCCCGCCGCGAGCTCGGTGTGACGCGGAGTTCTATTTTTTACTGACAGTACAAGTAAAGTAACACCAATATAATTTAACATTTTTTTAAGTATAGCTTTCGTTTTAAGCCCCTTCGGGCGACGATCGCGAAATTATGATTTTTTTGCTATCGACCTACAAATTTAATGTCGGCTCGGAGGGGCCGATACTATGACAATGTCATGACGTTTAATGTTAGGTGCCAAAGAGTGAGTATCAAAGATAAGTAAGAGGTGTCTGGGACGATTGGTTTGCATCTCTTCGTTTAGTGACAATCTTCCAAATCGTTTTGAAATTATTTTTGCGGTACGGGTAATCGATCTGATGTTCCTATCTCGGCGCGTCCGCGCAACCAACAGATCAGCGTCAATTCTATTGTCGTAAAGCTCAATTTAAGTGATCAACGTGTTCTTTTTAACAGTTTATTGAAGTATTAACTAAATTTAAATAATTATTTTTTAACAGAAATTGTTCTGTCCACGTCTACACCAATTCGAAATGCCTCAATCGCAATAGTTTTCTGGTGCAAATGTGAATTTTTATAATACAGCAATAAATGTCATACATAATTATAATTTTTATAAAGCGTTTTCCATTTTAAAGTTAGATAAAGCCAATAACGGAAAGTATAACGTTCCAGTGCCCTGTAGAATACGTTGTCCATAGACTTAGACGAAAGAAGTCATGCCTTGAAAATGTTTAGTCAGTTAAAAAGTTATCAGTACTTAATAATGGGTATAATATTGTAATAAAACATTGTAAGTGTAGGGGCGTCGTTATAGTGGTGTTAGGTGTGGGTTATAGGCCGTGAGCACGGCATGCCGGGCGGCTCGGCCGCCGAGGCAGCCTCGCCCGGCCGCACGCGGCACTCGCCCTACTGTCACTGAGAAACTCCAATACACATGAGTGGCGGGGGCGGGACGCATAACATGCACTATGTTAGCCAGTCGTTGTCGCCAGACTCGCAATTCTCGCAAACCGGCTGCGCCAACATGGCGCCCCCGCTTGTGTTTTGTACACATCCTTCCCGCTTTACGTAGACGCCAGAAGCGTCGCGTCAGCGCGGTTTGCCTATGGTGTGCCAGTGGCAGCAGGGTCGCGAGTGGCCCCCTGAGTGGAGTGCCGGCGGCAGCTAGGTTGTGAGACGCGGCCCGCGGCGCGCCGCGTCACTTGAATCTCCTCTCGGTTCAATGACTGCATCATTATTTCCTGCACACGATTGCGTCACGTGCAATTTTAGTATATGTTATTATTATGTTGTTGTATATTTATACTTAAACCTATACTGTAATATGTGTATATTGTGAAATTATATTCTTAAAAGATTTAATACGCTTCACGCTTTCACTTTAAAAAACATTTTTCGTGACTCGTTTCTGTTATTTAGAATAAATTTACGTACCTAAAAGTAATTATAATAATTATCATAGGTAGGAGATGTAAGAAAAAAAAAACAAAAAAAAAAAAACAAAAAAAAACTATAAAAAAAGAAGCAATTAAAAGAAACCAATGATTGTGCCTCAATGAACTGTGGTACGTTACCGTAACCGATGGCAGGTGTAAACGTTTCCTTGGAGAGAAATATAATGAATTGTGCGAAATCGGCGCGGGAGCCGGGCGGCGGGTCAGCCCCGGCTCGGCCCGTCTCGGTCCGGCCCGTTTGGCCCGGTTCGGCCCGGTTCGGCCCGGTCCGGCACGGCTCGGCTCGGCCGCGCTGCAGTCTATACTCGGCCACGGCCGCGGGGCCCGTGCCCTCGCCTTGTGTAATCATTAATGAGCTTAGCTATGTTTTACTTTTATCGTAAGTGTTATGTCATCAATCAACATCTAATAGTTATATATATTTTATATAAAACCTATGTGTAAATATTTTTATCTGTTTATTTATTTGTTTTTCATGAAGTTTACCCGAATTAATAAGTAATTTAAATTTTTTCGAATCTGTTTCTTTTTAATTTTAGTCTAGCGTCTGTCTCTCGTGTGGAATGTCAATCCAAAATTTGCGTCTATTCCATAACACTATGCCAAAGTCTATGTGTAATTGCCATTTGAAACATAACGACCACTGACTTTCTTAGATAGTCCCACGTAGATCTCTATCATCACAATATACTGTATGATCGTACAAAACGGAGCCCGCCGGAGGGCGTCTCCAAGCTGCTCTGGTATTATTTTAGCTCAAGTATTCAATAGTAGTTTGCTCATAATATTGTTGTTAATTTTTATGTTTATCTCTTATTTAGTGCTTTTAAAATTCTTGTAATAAGGAACCGTTATCGAGAGTTGTGTGTTGTGTGGCAAATCACACATGCCGCCTGATTGCGTGTCAGACCGCTGTCACCTGTTGAACGATGCCGAGCGCCGCGCTGCTTGCTAGATGCACAAGTTTACCATTTATTATGGTTTCCACGTAGACAATCCTTTGTCTCTAGATAATATATATTTACATTTTGCTAAGTCAACGTTGCCTTAATTATTCGGCCAATCCTCATGAATTTACAATCTCATTTTTACACTTACCTGTAGATTAAATAATTGTATTATGGTGCGGCAAGCGGCAGAGCGTGAAATCGGTGTTTTGGCGAATTTTTAACTGTAACTCAGCAAATATGTGTAACACGCATCTCGAAGGGACCAAATATGTGTGCGGTCGCTCATTCTACAAAAAATCCTGCCTGAGCATTAATTTGGTGACCTCTAAAAGACAAAACCATTTTTTCCATAATATTAAATACGTTTTTCCAAGCGCATAAAATCTCTTGTTAATGAATACTTACTGTAACGTAACTTTATTATAGTGATAGTGTACAATATTCAGAAGGGCCTTTTTAATTTGATAAGGTTAAAGTTTTGCTTGTTGTCTTTATTTATTTATATATAAATATTTTTGTACGTTAGGGAGTTCGTCGTCGGGTCGTCCCGATCCCGATCCCGATCCCGATCAATAGAAGCACATTAGTGATATTTACTTGTAAAACTAGTCTTCCTTGTTTGACGTTACGGCACGTGGAGGCGGGGCGGGGCGCGAGAGAGGCAATCATTCCTCTAGTCTTGTTATGTGGTGCACATAAGAGATAGATACCAAATATAAAATAACGAAGGCTTTGACGTACGTAGTGTTAGCGCTAATGTTAGAGGCCCGAGCAGCTTGGAAAGGAACACGTTACAAGGGAATGGTTGGCTAGTATTATTATATGCATTTATTTCTCTTTTGTCATAGTCACTCAAGCATATATTTAATTATTGATTGAGCTAACGCCTAAATTTGGAATATCAAGAGTTTATTTAGGATGTTTAATATTTTACATTTTAGTGTTTAAATATCTAAAATTTACCTTAATTATAGTGAATGGATTTTTGTATTATTGGTATATAGCTGTAAGAAAAAGGGTGTTCTTGATAAACACTAACAACTGATTAATACAAAATAAAAAAAATGTACTGAGTGACTTTACGTGTAAACAGAGGGCCATTGATAAAAAAATGTTGACTAAGCTAAATTCTCTTTAATGTGGTAATTTAACTTGAATGTGATTGCTGAGAATATTTTTAACTGCTATATGTATAGTTGTAGATCGGTAAGTCGCCATTATCTGTTAGGTCTCTCGCGGTCCTTGCATTATATTTGTGTAGCGTTGTATGTCCCACGAGCGGATCGTTGTATAATAATATATGTTATGTACCGCGTACGGCCAACCCCCCACCACCAGTTAATTGATGCAGTAGACTCCAGTTGCTGCTCGCTAACTACACAACACTGCTTCTCTAGTCTCTCGCATTCAAACATCGCTTTAAATAAGCTTTTGTTATCGAGCATAATTATCAATCATATCCTATATGAAACTAGTTTATATTCGTATTATTCTTTCATTAGATCTCTGTTGTACCTGTGTGAAATTGTTTATATTCAATCATTTGTACTCTAAAGAACTGTGCTGGTCTCGACTTGACGTCGTATTAGAATACGTACGTGCTTACAGTTCATACCGTGCAAGTTCTACTGCTGCACCCCGACTCGTACTTGTATCGGCGTCGACAATACTCTGCGCTCGTTATTTAGTCACTTTTGTACCTTCATTGTACTTGAATAATAAACCTATGTAAGTGAGGAACGACTAATCCAATTCTGAAAATATACTTAATTTAAATTTTGACAGACTGATAGCTGTGATTAAGAAAATATTTTTAATATTATCCAGTGAGTCGGATGAAATATTTATTTTATTAGAGGTTTCCTACTGCCAGCGACACGTATGTAGGTAACAAGACAACCGCTTCGCATGTTTTTTACTTAATAATGTATCAAGTATACATTTGGAAGTGCATTATACGAGTGGATGACTTCCGTTACTGGATTACGTCGTACAAAGACGAACAAGCTAACCTAGCAATGACCCCACCACGTCTAAAGTAGCTATCCCAATGTGTGTATCAAAGATAATTACTAGTAAGTGAATGTTCATGACATCCACCGGCCGCGCCGGCCGTGAGCACACGCGGCGCGCCGGAGACTGATATTCCTAGTGTCAATACCACCGATGTCAACTGAAATTTATTTATCCTAAATATTTGATCTTTGAACGTTGCATATCTACTACATTTCTAATTATTAATTTTGTTCTATTCATATCCGTAATTCCCATGATGGTATGCGTTAAGTTTGATATTGAAATCCTTGTGTTATAATAATGAGTACTAAATCAAATGCCTTGTAGTGAGTGACACTCTAGTAATGATTGGCGTTGTTTTTATAATAAAAGTATATATTTTTCGGTACCACCTTTGAGTTAAAGTACAATGTAGTTGTAAACTCGTCTCAGTGACGTATTCATCGTAACGATATCAGCTGTAACTAAGGATAAGTTAGAGTATATCTAGCTCAGTCTCCTCTCGCGTGCATCTACCAAACATTGATCCTCGTTATATATTGTACCCTATGTACTGGAACACTTACTATATTAGACAGATTTACGTCATAATTATAATATCAATAGGCTTACAATAAGAGATTTTTCTGTGCAAATCTCTGTGATGGGAAAATTTATTCTAAAGATCTAGTATTAGCCGAAAGTGAAACAGTTTCATGGTAACTTTTAAAGTTAAACTTATCAGTCTTTTCGCGCAAAAGGTTGTGTATTATTTTTATGTAGTACAAATGTGTTCGCAATTTGATTGCTGCTCTAGTGTTCCTTATGTTCTTATTCGAATTAACTATTTTGGGTATTTATTTGAACCTTGTATTCTCGTGTCTAAAATTGATTGATCTAACTCAATTAATATCGTAATATATTGAGGCATGCGTAAGGATGTTCGAATAGTAAGTTTTAGGAATGGCTGCCTTATTTAGTAATACTTGTAATCTATACTGTACACCATCCATCCTGTATGTTCCGCAGAGAACAGCCGTACCAAATAATAGAGTAGCGGCGTCGTCGCGGCAGCGGCCAGCCACGTTCCGTCTTTACCTCATGCATAACCTCACCTAGTGTCCTATATCAGACTTATTTATCGACTCTCCGTACTTATCACGAGCACTGCACTGTTATTTGGTACACACTCATATTACTAACCTCTCTTAAGTTAATTTAAGGCGTTTATTATCATCATCAGACTTATCAGCGTAATGACTAGTTGATGTATTTTACTGTTATTTTTCTGGGACTACTTAAAAGCAATGTATTTTACAAACAAAGCAGGAGAACAATAATTATTATGTAAGTAACAGTTAGTGAATTTAAGTGTGCTATTTTCCATTCCAGAACTCAACGATATCAATGTTCTTGTAATACTTATGTTCGGGTTTTAAAAAGATGTTATTATTATGTGTAATTAAACTAAACCTTATGTGATTGAAATGCAATGTTTAGAAGTATTTTATTCTTTATTTTTTACCATTAATAATAGTTAGTAGAGATCTATTTGAGAGTCTAATGTATCAATTATTTGTAAAGTTGGCTGTAACTAATTAGAAGTTACAATAAGTAGAAATATTTTAATATAAAAACATTTGGAGCAAATTTTATGTAGATGACAAAATAGTTGTTTTGAGCATTATGTGAAGTGTTGTATCGTATCGTATCGTATCGTTAGCGCAATGTGTACGCACAAGTCCCGGGGCGGCGCCGGCGCCGGCCGGCGCGAGCCGCGACGCGCAGGCGCAGGCGCAGGCCCGCGCTCGCGCCGCCCCGCGCCGCTCCTCGACACTACCCTCGACTGTCACTGCACAGCACTGGTAGACTAATTCAGTTATTGCGTAAGGATATTTTTCTTACATTTCATAAGAGTAACATTTATAGATATAGGCAATAAATAATGTTTAACAAAAAGTCCCTATGTAATCGAACTGACGACAGAAACGCATGTTATATTTGTGGCCTCTTTATGAATAAGATCTAAGTTACATGTTAAAAGAAAATTAATTTTGCTATGCACAGAAATGATACTCAATTAATTGCCAAAAAGTTATATGTATATTCATAGTTCAACAATATTTCTTTTGGGCATATTTACTTTGAATTTATGCAAGACGTAGATTATGATTAAGTAGGTTGTAGATTAATATGTAGAGTGAATGCATATATAATATATCTATATATTTAAAATAAGGTGAATTTGAGATGTATCAATTTCTTGTATTGTTCATAAGTTTAGATAATAAATGGGTTTAGCCATACTTCGGCTGGTTTGTATGTTATATGATTAATTGTAAAAAAAAAAAAAAAAAATGCGTGGTTTTATTTTCTTCCTCACCTAAATTAAAACCTTCTCCTAAATCGAAAGTAGTTCGATTCGTATACATCTTTGGTATACATACAGGCAATAAAGTAATATATTGACTTATTAGGACGTAGGTAAGGTTTGCAGATTCATTATTTGTGCCATTTTCAACCAAAAGGGTACTTATTGTCGCTTGTCAGTAAGGCGCTATTTCCATATAGCTTCTATTAGAAATCAACCTTATCGACGAGCGACAATGTGGTACCTTTTGGTTGAAAACGTCACATTTATTTAGCTAAGAAGATTTACGAACAAACCCCGTCATCAATTTTGCAGTTCATTGAAAATAAGCGTTGGCAAAAATACGTGTTACCCTTAGCTAACATTAAATCATAATTTCAGTATAACTTGCATCATGGCCGTTTTGCCGTTTAGTACTTACCAGGTTGTCCCATAATGACTTGGCCTGACCCATTTCTGCGCAACATGTCATGACATGTTATGCACTATTGGATAGCACATCTAATCAGTAGTTTTTAAACGGAAGAGCATCGACTTGTTCGCTTTATTTTCAGCTTTAGAGAAAGTTAAGTCAAGGTTGTCGCAAGATTTTTAACAATGTCCAAAATTGAGTACCGAAGTGTCATAAAATTCCTGTTTAAAGAAGGATTATCTCCCGCTCAAATCAAAGATCGTTTAGATGGCGTATTCGGCGAGTTCTCCTTCTTATAGCACCGTAAAAAACTGGGTAAACGAGTTTCGATTTGGTCGGGAAGCTGTCGAAGATCTGGGACATGATGGAAGACCAGTGGAGGTCCTCACTCCTGAAAATATCAACAGCGTCCAAGAGAAAGTTTTAAGTGATCGCCGCCTAAAGATCAGAGAAATAGCAGCAAGACTAGGGCTTTCTAAGAGCACCGTCCACCGCATAATTCACGATCATCTTCACATGAGTAAGGTCAGTGCAAGGTGGGTACCTAAACTTCTATCAGCTGTTCAGAAAGAAGAACGCGTGAAATGTGCCTCTAAATTTTTGGAGCTCTGTGGCGAAAACCCTAAAAGCATAATTGAACGGCTGGTGACTGGAGACGAAACAATGGTGCTTTATTATGATCCCTAGAGCAAACGCGAGTCGATGGAGTGGCGTTTTAAAAACGAAAAGCCCCCTATTACAGAAAAGGTGCACCAGTCCACCAAAAAGCTGATGTGCACAATCTTTTGGGATTGCCATGGTATCCTGATGGTCGATTTTAAAGAACGTAATACCGTTATAAATGGCGCTTACTATGCTTCTTTGATCCATAAATTGCGGGCTATAAAAGAAAAGAGACGAGGAAAACTAGCCAAAGGGGTACTGCTGCTACACGACAATGCTCCCGTGCATACCGCCTTCGTGGCCAAGGCTGCAGTTCGCGAGTGCGGGTTCACTGAGGTCGACCACCCCCCGTATAGTCCGGACATGGCTCCCAGTGACTACTTTTTATTCCCAAACCTGAAGCGAGACTTGCGAGGAAAAAAATTTTTTAATGACGAAGAACTGGAGGCGGCCGTTTTAGGTCATTTTGAAGACAAAACTTCAAGGTACTTTTATAAAGGAATACAGATGCTTATTCAAAGATGTCAAAAGTGCGTTGACATTAAAGGCGACTATATTGAAAAGTAATAATAGTTTTTCCCCTCACTAGCTCGGAAAGCCGTCTATTATCCTTTAAAACAAGCGGGGAAAAACGCATTTTATCCACTAGTGGGGAAAGTAATTTGACCTTGGATGGAGCGTGTTTAAGTAGCTTGACAGATAACAAAACGTAAAACGCTCATGATAATGGTTCGTTCGATATTAATTATCATTAAATAAATGGTTTGAGAATCTAATAAAAAATACCAAATTTAGCTTTATTTAATAATTTTAAGTCATAAACCTTCAAATTCCATAAGAAACGTTACATTTTTTGTAATGATGTTAAATATAATTCTGAACGCACAAGTTGAGTCGATGCAATTTCAAAACGCATCGTTGACATTTCATACGTCAGAACAGAAATGTCAACATTGTCAACAAAATTTTTACTGTTCTTCTCACCGACTCACGTAAAAATCATAATTTCTAGTGTTTTCTGTTATAATATCGTAAAAAAAATTAGTGATTCCAGTGATGAAGATGATCTAACGCCTGTGGATGTTGCACTTTCCTCGCTATAGTGAGGGGAAAAGTTTTGTGTTACACACGGGTGCAAATGTATTTTACTTCTCGTGTGTTGAAACACTCGCTACGCTCAGGATTCTATTTTAGAACCACTCGCTTCGCTCGTGGTTCAACTATAGAATCCTTTCGCTTGCTCATGTTTCAATTCCACACTCGCGGGTAAAATACAACTTTGCACCCTTGTATAACAAATAACTATTTCCCCTCACTAGCTCGGAAAGCCGTCTTTTATCCTTTAAAACAAGCGGGGAAAAACGCATTTTATCCACTAGTGGGGAAAGTAATTTGACCTTGGATGGAGCGTGTTTAAGTAGCTTGACAGATAACAAAACGTAAAACGCTCATAATAATGGTTCGTTCGATATTAATTATCATTAAATAAATGGTTTGAGAATTTAATAAAAAATACCAGATTTAGTTTTATTTATTGATTTTGAGTCATAAACCTTAAAATTCCATAATAAACGTTTGTTTTTTAATAATTATGTTAAATATAATTCGGAACGAACAAGTTAGGTCGATGCAATTTCAAAACGCATCATTGACATTTCATACGTCAGAAATGTCAACATTGTCAACAAAAATTTTACTTAAAAACTTCTCACGTAAAAGTACAGAATTTCCAGAGTTTTTTGTTATAATATCTTTAAAAAATGAGTGATTCCAGTTGATGAAGATAATCTAACGCCTGTGGATGTTGCACTTTCCTCGCTATAGTGAGGGGAAAAGTTTTGTGTTGCACACGGGTGCAAATGTATTTTACTTCTCGTGTGTTAAAACACTCGCTACGCTCAGGATTCTATTTTAGAACCACTCGCTTCGCTCGTGGTTCAACTATAGAATCCTTTCGCGTACTCGTGTTTCAATTCCACACTCGCGGGTAAAATACAACTTTGCACCCTTGTATAACAAATAACTATTATTTCGCTAGCATAATAATATTTGGTTCCGGCTAGGTCATTATGGGACCTACCACGTAGTTCAACAGGATTTGGAATAAATAGGTAAAAAAATTACAAGGCGAAGTTAGGGACGGGTGGAGTAGGTAGTAGTTATTTTTCAATTTTTATTTTTTTACTTTAAAACTTGTTTTACGCAGCTCTATTCATTGTGAATCCAATGGATATCTTTTTATTTAGGGAATATTACGCGAAACTGCGTAGGGGGCGCCAGGGCGCCACTACCAAAATCTGAGGCACTAAGTTATGCTATGCTATGCTATTGCTAATAAAGATGATGGCACTATGATTATGGCACGGTTTGGCTTTGCGTACTTTGTCCGTATCGATCTTTGCTTAAAATAATAATGTTTTGAAACCTAATATATGTATGTAATTTCCTCATAGGTGATGTGAAAAGCAGTATGTGTCACGTGGTAGCAAAATTATTTTCACCTTGGGCATTAACACTTGAATCCCTCGCTACGCTCAGGATTCTATTATATAATCCTTCGCTTCGTTTAGGATTCAATTGTACGCCCTCGCCGTAAATATGTCATTTTGCTCCCTTGTGAAACAATCTACTATTGTCGGGTTGTTTCATTCGCTACTACCTATCGGTGCTGAGTTGCTGACTGTATATCCCCCTATATAACTGGTCGCGGCGACCCTATTTTTTTATATTACTCCCAGGTAGCAAAATGACGTCATTTTGCTACCTGGGCTGTAATTGAAACTCCATAGCGGTATAAAACTTATATGTTGGGATTATATAGGTAAGTACCTACATACAATAGTGAATTAATTTTAAGGAGGTACCTATAATTCGTTAATTATTGCTAAAAATATTTACGAATGGAAACGTAGGTATTTGTATTTCATACAAAATTTATTGAATAAATTACAATTACATTACTGAAAATGTATTTACATATTTGGTGAACTGCTAGTCTTAATTTTGCTATTTTATATTTAAAATATTTACAATCCTGAATGGATTTACAAATTGGAGTATTTACAAAAAAAATGAAATAAATCGTTATAACATTGTAAAATAAAGTTCTTTTAACTGATACAACTGTACTCTTGTTTAGTTACAGTTATATCAGCTATGCGAGTGGATTAAACAAATTTACACTTACACGTCATAATAATAAGAGGTATATCTACCTATAGTACAAGGATTGGTCATAAATATGCCATGCGGGTCAATAAAATAGTTGATGCTGTAACTGTATGCGTTAGAGCAAAACAAGTACCTAGGTTAGTACCCAGGTACTTGTTTTGCTGTTGTTAGGTGAGTGGTCTGCGGTGGCAGCATGGTTCCATTTTTATCGCCTGTCACTATGCCCGTCACTTTCGCACTTACATACCTGTTAGAACGTGATAGGCATGGTGACAAGCGATAAAAATGCGACCGTGCTACCGCCGCGGACTCCATTCTATATTTAGATATGTAACAACTACGCATACTATGTATTAAATCACATTTACAACCGGGTCTAATGCAAATTTATTTTGTTACCTTTAAAAACCTTTAACCTGTAAAAACCTTAAACCTGTGTCGAAACGTCGGTAAATAAAGGTAACAAAATTCGCGATAGTCGGATATTAATATGTGTTCAAAACGAAAGTTTTAAACGTTATACGCACACTATATTTGTGTTGACACTACAGACAAAAGTGCTAAACATTTCCATAAGTTATTCGTTACTGTGTATAGGTACTTAAGTACCTACCTAGCATTGGCATTGTACAAAACGAGAAACCGGGAAATGTTTTTTGAAAATGACGATATTTAATCGTTTGTAACAAACTTGTCCATTTTTATATTACGTACTTCATTTTATCCATAGCTAAACCTAATTCCTATTGTGTACATATGCTTAACTAGTTAGACTACATTAGTAGGCACCTACCTGCATCTACACAATGGGGTTGGCCGGTCGAAATATTTAGTAGATGGCGCCATCATAGCTTGCCCTGTGAATCCCTAGAACTGTGTCAATTTTTTGTTTTTTTTAATGGAATTTTATGGCCTGCATGCCAGCCCTTTAAGCCAAATCTCATAGAAAAAAACCGGCCAAGTGCGAGTCGGACTCGCGTTCCAAGGGTTCCGTACATTACACAGTTTAAACAATGTATTTTTTATGTGAAACGTGAGTGAAATGTCTTTAAAAAACCCGTAGGGGTCGGATCAAAAACTAAGTAATTAAGTCCGACTCACGCTTGACTGCACATTTCTAATAGTTTTTCCTGTGATCTATAGGTAAAGATCTATTTTGTGTATTTTTTAAAGTTTGTGACCAAGTAGTTTCGGAGATAAAGGGGGGGGGGGGGGGGAATGGTCATTTTTTGCCTATTTTCTTGAATAACTTCTAAACTGTTTATCCTAAAATTATAAAAAAATATATTTGAGATTTTCATAATGAGCTCTTTTATTGGATATGTAACACGATATAGTTTGAAAAACTTTATTTTTTAATTTTCTCATTTACCCCCCAAAAGTGGCCCCCGTGTTTAAAATTCATTTGTTTTCGTTACATGTGCGCCGTTAAAATAGGCTGTGACAGACGGACAGACAGACAGACGCACGAGTGATCCTATAAGGGTTCCGTTTTTGTCCTTTTGACGTACGGAACCCTAACAAGCTATGATGGCGCCATCTATGCAAACCTTTGACAGTTGCCAACCCCATTGCGCGAATAATATGTAGTTACAAAAATGGTTACAATTATTTTCTGCAATGATTCGAAATATCCACTAAAAAGGTTATTCATATTCGATATTTAAGTATTTGTATAAAAGTTACAAATAGCTCCCTATATAGGTGTAAAAAGCCTCCATTGATTTATACTTACAATACAAAATATTTATTTTACGTCATCGTAATTTAAAAACTTACTTTCAAATTTTAATTTGTACCAGTATCAGAGACATCTTTTATGTTGAAATCTTAAAACATCTGTAGGGCTAAGCTGGTCAGTTTTTTATCATCTGTCATCATGCCTGTCACCTTCTAACAAGTATGTAAGTGCTAAAGTGAGGCATGACATGACAAGTGACAAAAATGCGACCATGATACCGCCGCTGGATAATAAATAATCGTAAAACATCTTAATAATGGCCCAAGAAGTCAATAATATTTAAAATCACTTGTAACTATGTCTGTCAATTTTGCACTTACATACTTGTTAGAACGTGACAGGCATGGTGACAGGTGATGAAAATGCGACCGTGCTACCGCCGCAGGGTGTGTGTTGTTTTGAACACCACATGTTTGCATATTTATGCTGAAAAGGCTGAACAGATTTGGGCGATGGACACTATACTAAATACACGATTTTTATAAAATAATGAAAACGCGACGAATTAAAACACCGAAGTTAGGCGTCGTTGTTTCAGTAAGATTGAGAAAAAAGGTCAACGTGTGCTGAGTGTTCTTCCAAAAACATACCTACTATAGCTGTAGGTATGTTTGTAATGTACTTCTCAACCTTGCTATCATGGAGACTATAATCTAATCTATACCATCCATACTTGCTATAGAGCGAGGAGAATAGTCTTTTAGACCTCATTTTCAATTTATGAGCCTACTGAGTGAAATGAATATACTTAATGGCTTATTTTGATATTGGATGTCTCAACATAAAATGAACGCCTTTGTGCACTACTTCTAAGTAATTTATGTCATTACCGGGTCTAACGCTATTCAATTTTATTATTTTACCTTTTTTCCGATGTTTCAGCTAGGTTGCACTAGTGGTCACGAAAGACTGACGTCCCAGCAAAATGCTAATTATGTGTACAAAACGCGAGAGTTTAAAGTTTTATACTTCTAAGTACCCGAGACTTCCCGAAAGTTAAGGACATAGAAGAATGGCATCGATTCCTCTCCTAGCAGAACTTATTCTTCAAATTAAAGAATTAACAGTCCGGCTTACCGAGAGCGCTACGCCGACCGTAATGCGCGTAGTTAGTATTTTGTCGTTTTTTAGAGACAACACTTCTAGCGTTTTATTAAGTACATAATATAAGCTTTTGGAGACAATTTAATATGTGTAATGAAGAAGGTATCTAAATAAGCAGTCGAAAGGTAAACTCTATTTGATTTAAAACTACGCGTAATACCTGAACGCCGCAAAATAGGCTCCTGTGTGCTTAACTTTCGAGTACGGGACATTTTGTGTTTCAGTACGAATATGACATGATCAGTCAGAATTCGTTGAAAGCCCAGTTGATTCAGCCGCTTAGCTCATGCTATCTAGCCTCGGCGTTGAGGGTCTCGAACACGTGATTGTACCAGAAGTCGACGGTCTTGCCCCATGCACCGAGTGTAGCGTCGTCGAGTTTCAGTACTTCAATGAACATCTTCACTATTACGTCCTTTAGGTCCTGGAAAAGATATAATATAGGTTTAATCTAAATATTACAAAAATCTTAACCTAAACTAGAAACTAACAAACACAAAAACTATTCACAAAATTCGCCCCGTGCCCCTCCAGATGCAAAGGAGGTCGCCGCGTTGCCACGTTGAACAGCGATGGACAACCTTTGCATAAGGAACGACCCGGAGCGAGGGTCATGACCACTCTCCCGCAACCGTCTGCCCACTTCCCCAATAAAAGTCTTGGCCTCAGCAGTAACCTAAATTAGTTATATATCGTCGTTAACGCTTAAAATGACAAATGTGAAGGAAACCTGATGTAGTTATTTTCATGATATTAAGAATAAATATCTCTATCTATCTGTCTCTATACTTTTCGACTAGCACAATTGAAATTGAAATTGAAAATATTTATTTCAGGCATAGAACAGAACCCATATAGTGTTAGTACAAAAATTATAATATGCTACCCATATCTATGTTAGTGTGTACAATATGTAAAACAATAAATACCTAAAACTAATTAACACTAATTATTTCGATAATGCGCTGGGCTCATGGACTTGGTTCCAACGCCTCATCAGTGGGCAGTCCAGTGACGACATATGCGTTTAGGAGACCGTTGGTGCTACCAAAGAGGATATAATAGGATAGAGTGGTACTGTCATAGTAAATTTTGTAACCACAGTAAATTCACTGTAAATTCACTCCACACCCTTTAAAACTAAAAAATGAAGATTTATAAATATACGATAAAATGTATTTGGATAAATGATTGTTTTTATTTGCATTCATTATTTTTATATGATTTAACCTATGTCCTTTCATTGATATACTTTAAAATTGTTAAATAACACACGAAACCGTCAACGCCCTCTATACGAGAGTAGGCCAAAGGTAGTGGCGCCATCTGATCGAGAATCAAATTTTCGTGATTTTCGAGGCACGTTTTTTCCTTAGATAGACTGTATCCATCTATTACGGAGTTATATCTATCTTTGGTGCTACCCTGAAATCTATGCAATAGGGATGCCGCTCTTTTACGTATAATAGCGTAAAAGTCATCCGTACGGGCATCGGCGAACATCCCCGACGTACAATACAATACGCCCGCTAGCTATAGGCCAAGCAATAAGAAGGTATAGAGGGAAATGCTAGGAACACAATTTTTAACTTCGTAGCTTTGTTTGGACTAGTTAGGAGATGAACATATCAAAAGTCCCCGGCCGTCGTAACCCTGGTGCTGAGGGGGAGAGGGGGGTTTGAAGGTTCCATTTTTCGGTTTTTAGATTATATCTCGGAAACTATGCGTCTGAGCGACTTGGCCACTTATACAAAAAGAAAAGAGATTTAATTTGTTACAAGTTTTATTCAGTCAAGTTTTTCGATATCTTGTATAGTTTTTGAGATATCCGCTCTTGAAGGTTTATTTAGGGCTCTCATTTTTATCTTTATTATCTACATCAGTGAAGCTGCTAGGCCGGGTTTTGGATCGTTTTCGTATAAATCGGGGGTGCTGAATTCATTTATGGTATCAACATTGACACCTTTCCGAAGTAAAAATATATAAACTTTAAACAAATAACTTTTTTTTAACTCCTCTTCACGCTTAAACCGCTGAACCGATTTAGTTGAAATTTGGTAAAATAGGTGTTTTAAGTCCCGAGACAGGATATAACATAGTTTTTATCTCAAAAATCATACTTTGAAGGTGTGAAATTTGGTGTGAGGGGAATCCAGCTTCTTTGCCGAAGTTGAATTCCTGAGGTTAATACTATTTGAATTTAGATTTGAAGTCATGTTTGGTATCATTATCAACTAAATCAAACATGTAGACCATCCCAAATATTATTTAAATAGGTTCAGCGGTTATTGATTCCCCATACAAATTTCCACCATACTTTTCACACCCTTAAAAGATGATTTTGGTTATAAAAATTATCCTATGAACTGTCCCGGGACTCAAACCATCTCTATACCAAATTTCAACGAAATCGGTTCGGCGGTTTAAGCGTAAAGAGGCGTTTTATAAAAAATAATTTTTTTAAATTTTGTTTTTACTTAGGAATGGTGTCAGTGTTGATAAATGAATTCAGCACCCCCGATTTATACGAAAACGATCCCAAACTCGGCCTAGCAGCTTCACTGATGTAGATAATCAAGATAAAAATGAGAGCCCTAAATAAACCTTCAAGAGCGGATATCTCAAAACTGTACAAAATATCGAAAAACTTGACTAAATAAAACTTGTAACAAATTAAATCTCTTTTCATTTTGTATAAGTGGCCGAGTCGCTCAGACGCATAGTTTCCGAGATATAATCGAAAAACCGAAAACTGGAACCTTCAAACCCCCCTCTCCCCCCCAGCACCAGGGTTATGGCCGGGGACTTTTGATATGTTCACCTCCTAACTAGTCCAAACAAAGCTACGAAGTCAAAAATTGTGTTCCAAGCATATCCCTCTATACCTTTTTTTGGGCATTTATTTCCTGGTCTAATACTAAATTTATCAAAAAATGGGTTTTGTGTTGCTGTGTTTGTTTGGTGTTTGTTGTTGTTAATTATTAATTTAATACTAAAAACATAATAAAATAAATATTTAAGTGGGGCTCCCATACAACAAATGTGATTATTTTGCCGTTTTTTGCGTAATGGTACGGAACCCTTCGTGCGCGAGTCCGACTCGCACTTGGCCGTTTTTTTTTAAATATCTAAATAGGTTAGTGGACATACCGGTCGGCAGATTTAAAGAATTTGACTAGACTTTTGTGTCACTTGACTTGATGCAACAATATAATTGACAAAATACCACTGCAAAATTTGTCTTTTGCCTCATGTAAAAATAATCTAAGGGTTTAATTAGGTATATTATACTAAGGCGAAAAAAAGGAAAAATAAAGCTATAGGCCGATTTGTGATTTTTACCATTAAATTTTCAAACAGCACACTTTACGTAATCGTGCAATAACAATAATAATAAGCAACACCACTAAATGCCTCTTTAATGTTCTGATGACTCACATGAAAGTGGCTCTCTTTAATCTGCCGTTTGTTATGCGACTCCCCGAGCCTCCTCATCATGGCGGCGACCACCTCGGGCTGGTTGAGGTTGGCCACGGCCTGGTCGAGCGAGCTCATCAGGTTGATGACGTGCGCCTTGAACTGGATGTTGCTCGAAAAGTCCTCTTCGGTCTGGTTGCGGAGCATCTTGAAGAAGTCTTTCGTCTCGGGATATGCGCGGAATAATCTGTGAAAGAGGGCTTCGGATTAGTCTATATAAGTAGTATATAATATATTATAGTGAATACCATGTTTTGTCATACCCTTCCAGGGTCCATTATGTACCTATGTAACATACTGGTATGCAAATAAAGATCTCTATCTCTCTATATTTATACGTGTAATATATATCATGTAAAGTAAGAAATTGCGACCAAATAGATAATATCCATTATTTTAATGTCATGCTGTATGAATTTACTATTAACATTTCACGATTAGGACGCCATAATATGGCCAGACTTAGAATATAAAAACCTACATATTAGCATTTTGAACCTACAAAACAATGTGCTTGATGGATAGTTTTTGCAGTACTACCTACTTACGAGTATACATATATTATGTGCCCGTGTTCCATTTTGCATTACAAGTTTTTATTAATTATCTAATAAAAGTTAAAAAACAGTGTTGCGCTGTTTCATATTTTCAGATGTATTAATGAATACCTAAGTACCTACATATCGGAAAAGGGAAAATAGGTAGTAGGCTAGTGTACCGTTACTATTATAATTTTAATTAAAAACAATCAATATGCTGCTCTGATTCCAACAGTAAGAAAAAACCGTACGTCACTTGATTAAAACATTTATGGCAACGCTATTGATTCCGTTGGCCCAATAGATTATCAGTAGGCACAATTAATTAAGTCCAGTATAGCCGGCGCCAATTAGGTTCTAGCTGTACTGAGTCGCATAACCAATGAAATTTGACAATAAATTAATTACGAGAGCTGCAATTAGCAGCTCCGGCTTAACGATGCGCGAACAAACTGAATACTAATGGATTAATTAAGCTGCTCCCCGTAGTAGCGTGTTCTTCCTTGCTTAGAGGCAAAATAAACGACATATAGGCGAAGTATGGTACCTAGCTAGAGCCAATCGCTTACGGATATCTTTATACTTATACTTACCTATTATCAGGAGGCTGTTTTGGACTCTAAGGGCCGGTTGCACCAAACCGTCTGTCATCGTTAAAGCGTTCGCTAAATTTTATTGTATGGGAATTTTCATAGTTCTCTGCTTAATGATGTTGGTCAGTATGTCAAGTGTGGTTGGTGCAACTGGCCCTCAGTGTTGAACAAGCTATCCAATGGTGAGCTACGCCCGTAGTTCTATAAAGCGTATCCTGTAGTATGGTTTTCCCAGTATGCAGTAAAAATTATTTTTAACGACAATGTGTTAAGTTAACGCGTGGTGAGTAAATTCCGTTTGTAGAGCAAAATTGTGTAAGGCGACCGCAACACGTGTCATTCGCCCGTAAAGATGCCTATATGCATTTTAATATCTCTGCATCACTCTTTGAAAAAAAAAAACGCCTTGAAACGCATAAATTATGAGATAATATTTAAGTATGTACCTGTACTTAAAAACTAAGCTATTCAAAACAAATTTGGTAAAAGAATTTAAGGTGATTAAAACTCCCAAAAAAATAAACGTTCATTTTTTGTTAAATTAACATGTAGAGGTAGTCAACCCGATTACCATTACCATTACTTGTGTTTTGGTTTGTCACCGGTTCGCTACACTTTAAATACTCGTAAGCCTCGTAAGGTGACAATAGTTATATTAAGGCAGCATCTGCATTCTGAATCCACGAAATTAGTCTTATTGCATTCACATACATGCATAATTCTAAACGATATTTTTTTTAATTTTACTTAAATACACCAATATACCAATACTTTACGGTTTGTACTCAGTTTTACGAGCACTCGCGCCGGCGCCGAACGGCGGTTCGGGCAGTAAAACCCGTAGTAAACCATGTTTCGATCAAATTCATAGCTTGACAGGTGATGGCTCATATATTATGTTCGCTTTAAATTTTTACATTAGCTATTAATAAATTGAACCTATGCCCTTTTTGTAAGAAAAGCTGATACAACAACATATTAACATTATCAAGAAACTAAGAATGTCTGGAATAATCAAATCAATACCATTTGAACATGGCATAAAAGTACATACAACAATATACATAGATACAAAATTGTATATTTATGTATGTATACTACAAGTGGTACCTGGGGCCCATTTCTCGAACGGTATTAGACTAATATTATTAGTCCACGAACTGTCAAGTCATATGGGTTACCATAGCAACACACTAATAATAGTAGACTTGGATTCGAGAAATGGGCCCCTGTTGTCGTTATAACTTACATTTAATGTTTTCGTCGCAGTTTATTTCAAATGCAGCTGTCATTACAGTACAATTTTATACTGATACCCTATCTGTCATTTGCATCAATGCGGGACGTGTCTCTCGTTGCCGGTTGATTTGCCTTTCATTCGCAACGAAGATCGAGATTTTTGCATAAACTAAGTATATAGTTACATGTATAGTTTGAATTGAAAATCTTTTCTTTATCGAAAATGTGCAAAGTACCTTCTTCATGTACGGTACCGAAATTTCGTATTTTTGATTGGATATGTAAAGAACTATGCAATTCTGATAAAATTACTTTAATTAAATTATTAATTGAAACGTTTTCTTAGCCGATATATGTATTTTTTCGAACTGACTTGCGTTTTGACTTGGCCAAGTGGCAGATACCTACTCCTTGTTAAACCTATTCATAACGGATGACGATGCAGCGTTCGTGCTCACTTATTTAATACAAGGTTTATGCCCACTTTCCACTGCGAGCGGGACGAGCTCCGTGCGGAGTTCGTTTAACTCGCGATGGCGAACTGCATATAAGTGCTTCCACTGAATAAGAGTGAGCGGAGCGGACTAAACGAGTTCAAAGAGTCACAAAAGTGGTCGCAGAGTCGAGCGGAGTCGGCTCGACTCGCAACACTGATTTTCATACAAGTACATCCATCGCGTGCGAGTAAGCGGAGCGGACTGAGCGAGTTAAAATGGGTCCGCTGCGTCATGGCGTCGTGCGCTAGTTTTGAACAGACTCCGCTCAGACCCCCGCCCCCTCCAACCATCCCTACCCCTCTGATACTGGCTTGCCACGTTACTCCGCAAAGTCCGCTTCTAATGGAAGCTCACAAACTCGCTTATCTGACCCCAGCCTCATTTCCAGCCTCGCTCGCTCCGTAAAATCCGCTGGCAGTGGAAGGCAAATGCTGAAACTCTTTTTTAGTGGAAATGCACAGCTAATTTCCTCCGGTCAGCTCGGTTCGCTAGCTCCGTTTCCGCTCATTACCCTTTTTAGTGGAAAGCCCGCATTTTAGTGTTGGATGTTCTAGATGTTTACCTCTTGAGGAGTTCCGTCCCATTAGCAACGGAATTTGCAGAGACGGGGGCCCAAGAACGTTGCACGGCGTACACCTCGCGCCGCGTCAGGCCTGACACCTCGTGCACTGCGTCCGGGTTTCCGCCCCACCACAAGTAGCTTAACCAGCCCCCCATTGTTATCTGTAAAAACAAAGTGACTTTTGGCTTCTGACTGAATATCAAGGTACTTACTGTTTATTGTAAATGGGGATTAGAATAAAAAAGAAAAGAAAACACGCCAATAGTCCGAGACTGAAAAGGTGCCTTTCACCCGAGTTAAACACTTTACTTTTCATTTCGCATACGAGGAAAGTAAAATTCATGTGCATTTTAAAAAAAACGGCTCAGTTACTTCTGTATTAAGTACTCGTATTTATTGAGGGTTCTTTCAATTAACAATTTACTTAGGTAAAAATATCGTCATTTATGGAATGGGGAATTAATTATCACATTGGAAATTGTACAACAAATTCATTTAAAACCAAAAATTAAATTGCTTATCGTCATAGAGTATATTAAATAGTTGGCTTATTGTAAAAAAAAACCGGCCAAGTGCGAGTCGGACTCGCGCACGAAGGGTTCCGTACCATTACGGAAAAAAACAGCAAAAAAATCACGTTTGTTGTATGGGAGCCCCATTTAAATATTTATATTAGGTATTCTGTTTTTAGTATTTGTTGTTATAGCGGCAACAGAAATACATCATCTGTGAAAATTTCAAGTGTCTAGCTATCACGGTTCATGAGATACAGCCTGGTGACAGACAGACAGACAGACGGACAGACGGACAGCGGAGTCTTAGTAATAGGGTCCCGTTTTTACCCTTTGGGTACGGAACCCTAAAAAGAAAAACACATACTCAGAAAGTACAGTACTCTAGGACAGAGACGTATCATTTTAATTTTTGCACACTTTTTAGAACAACAACGACCGAACAACACTTTCAGAGCATGAGAAATGACAAATATTTTTTTCGTAAAACAGTTTCAAATGCCATTAAGATTATTTCAAGTTCCAAGAAACTTCCATGGATCGTTTATGTGTAATTGTGTAGTCTTAAGCACTTCCAAATCACCAAATGAAACCTTATATATGCGAATGCTTTATTTATAAATGTTATTTTTTTAATAATTTCTTTTCAGTAGATTTCCTTAATTATGAACGGATTTTCGTGAGAAATAGAATCAGCGTGAAAGGCGGTTTAGACATGCCGGTTTGGGGAAAACTTTAACTATTCAACCACTAGACAAGCCCTCCTTTATTTTTAATTCAGTCAAATAATATTGACTTCAGCTCATGGGTAAATATATTAATTCTAGTAAGGTAGCTTTTTCTTCGTTAAAACGGGCCCCAAGTTCTATGAACGTACTGTTATTTAAGGTTATTAAATAAATTAATGTATTTTAACCTTAAATAACAGTAACGATCATAGTCATATTATTATGTTTATTGTTTGTGAATAAACATACGACTAATGAACGTTACTGTTATTTAAGGTTATTAAATACATTAATTGTACAACAGTGGGACCATCCTATATTATTCTTATGACAATTAGAATCAGTAATAAATGTGTTCTTACCTTATTCATATTAAATAGATGTCAATTCAGTTTAAAAAAAATACTTAGCACTTAGTTCGTAGATGTGCTACGCCGTTACGTAGGCCTCTACAATTTTAATGTCAAACATTTAAATAACATCAAAGAAAGTTCACTGTTAATTATTTATATAGTAAAATTTTGTAACGAAATTGCTAGTTGTACTTAACGTTTAATAACACAAACCAATTAAATATGTATGAGTAAAATAAATAGGTAACTATAGGTATGAAAGTAACTTTTCAATTTGTACTCATTATATTTAATAATGTAATATTTAACATTAGAATATATAGGTGTATTATTCTGAAAACTAACAAATGGGGATATAATTTTGCATGGGAAATGAGTTATTTACATTTCATGGTCACATGGTTTACATAAGTATATACATAAGTAAGTAAGTAAGTAATATTAGAAATTAGTACATAGATAAAAGATTAAAAATTGTATTCTGAGAATAAAGTAATATACCTTTGATCTAACCTTTTGCCTGCTTTTCAGTCTTTTTAAAACAACAAGTGCCGTTAACAGAAAAAAGATTGACGATAAATACACATAAAGTAACATCTTGCTGCCTTCTCTAGTGTCCACCAATTTAGAATGAAGTATGAAAGTCCAACATTTAACTAAGCGATAGTGTTCTCAAAACAGTTTTATCATTTGTATCACGGAACAAAAATAAATAGGAAAACATAATTTGAGTGACACTGTGAATGCAATGTTGGCGTAAAACACACAGGCATTTGTTCCATTGTTTATTCTTTAGTCATAGGCATGACTACTATGTATGTTATTGAATTTTAGGGACTATATATACGCGAAAATAATTATGTCATGTTTATACTGCAAGTGGGCCCCGATTTTGCAATTAAAGCAATGAAAAAATATAAAAATAGTTTCGTAGTTTTAAATTTATTTTTTCTATTAATAGCAGTAAAATACTTAGTTCTAAATTTGAAATTAAATATCGGTTAACAGGAATATCCTCAATATTTTTTGTTCATTAAATTCGAGCCCTTATATAACGAAGGGAAGCAAACAATAATAATTATGAGGTGGAAAAAACTTTACAAAAGGAGAAAATAATTGCCTCTATTACTTACCGACCTTTCAAAAGATGGAGGTGACACTGAAGAATATTAGTCATATGTTTCTTTTATATTCTATCCATAAAAATATCTAAGTGTAAACATTTTATTACTAGGTATACGCTACCTATATAGTAGGGCCGTCCCTTAATTCGTCATGTAACAGTTGTTTTGGACGTTTAACTATTCGGTTGAATACTTTCGGTAGAGAAAAGTCCTAATTCCTAATTATTAAATTTACCAGTTTTGTGATTGTGTCTGTAGTTTTTTTTTGTAGTAGCATGTCCATCTTGTTAATTGTCAGTTCTTTTAACCTGGCTCTCTGAAATTTTGTCTTTAATTTATAGTTTTGGTTTGATTCGAGCAATTGTCATATAATTTATTGACAAACCTACACTTCGAGCATATCTGTTCGAGATCGAGAGCTAACCCTATTTAGCACTTAATCGCATTGTCATTACAAAAAGCACGTGTGGTCACATTCATATATTATGTATACCTTTCTCGGTAAACAGCATTCGCTGAAACTTATCGCAGAGATAATATTTGAGCAGTAACTCGGCAGTCGGCATCACATGCTCGAAGCAAACTAACTGAGACAATATGTACTTGAGACCTAATTTCTTAGCAGGTACGATTTACTTGTGTGTTTACTTTGTAAATCTTTAAATAAAATAAAAAAATCGATAAAGTAAACAGCATCACATAATTATTGGCAGAATATTAGGATCGTGTAGTTCTATCTTAGACCTTGAACTGATTTGAACCTACTTTATCTACTGTCATTCGATTTTTTTTAAAATTATATGTTCATATTGTTATGTAAAAGACGCATATACTTAATAAATTAACACCTAACTATACTTTGGCACCAAAATCTTAAAACAACGTAAAACGTGTTGATGGTTTTAGGGATACTGTCAATTAATAAATAGATAGGCTAGGTACTCAAAATACCTACGCCTTATGGATTATCATACGCGGTCATCAGTATTATGACACTGATGCGGATACGCACGCCGCTCTGGTATGTGAGACAGCTCTCTGCGCGGATATAGCGATGTCACGCTCGCTCACTGCCCTCGCTGGAGCGCCGTGTGGATTCGCATCCTTTGCGAAGAATTCCTTATTTTGCGATGGCACATCACACACGAACATTTTTTTTTTAGAAATTCAGAGCCTGAATCTTAATAAATTCTGATATTGTCTGTCACCTGTGTTTTTGTATGGAAAAATCTCTATGGTCATGGAATACCCGAATTTATGACACAAAGTTGAACGGGCTTCCGCGCAGAGTTGGTTCCGTATGTTTACCGCCTTGGTTGACAGTGAGGCACGGGCACTGGTCACTAATTAAATTGGAGTTTGCGGCGACCTCGTGCTCACGCCTGAACACCAATAATTGCATTATGCGGGGTGGGACCGCTCGTTTAACGCAATTGGTCGATCATCGGTCAATTAATTGAGTTTTATGTCTTCGTCACCGCCATCTGGGAATTTCAAAACTAATTCAGATTCACTGTTGCTATTGAATATTCGATTGAAATCAAAATAGATATAAGACATTTTGGCAATTTAAAACATACTTGACAAATCCGGTACAGTCAGCACCAAGAAGATATAGTAACGGCCAAAGTAGCCAAGTATATCGGAACTCTTTCTTATTTTTATGGTTACCAAGGTGTGTACCATACCATACCTATATATATTGTGGCCACTTTAGCATTCACTATCTATTTGATGCAGCATGCACATGTTCCTGCGTTCTTACTTTGTAACATGCTGATTCAAAGTAAGTTGGTGCTGGAGCTCTAAGTAAATTAATTCGATTGCAGCCCGATATCGTTCATTCGTACTTTAGAAAATTGGCTGGAAATCGATAAGAGGCTGTACATTGGTCATTGGTTCGTTCAAGACATCAGATATGGTGTGATTTAACATTGTTCTTGCGTTCATAGGGAAAACAAGCAATATCGTCAATAAGCCACCAAACTTATATAGATCTGGAAGTCCGGAACATGTTTATCTAAATTTAACCAAATCGATTCGATCGATTTTTGACGTAAAATACTTAAACATGGCAACTATTTAGTAGGTATGGATTTTTTTAGTTACATTTTATTTAATTTCTACTATTTAGTGTCGCACTATAACTAGGGAAAACGCGTTATGTTGAAATTATATAATTATAATTTAATTTTTAACAAACTAAAAATTGTTTGTAAAAACCTCAGAACTCGAGAAAAATATTTTCAAAAGTTCAAAAGTATACAATAGTATAGTTTCAAGTTGGTCCAGTTCTGATGATGGGATCCATGAGGAACTGAATGAACTTCTCAAATGTATACACATAGAGCTTTTTGTGTTTTCATCAACAAATCAAGCATTTTTATTCAAAAGGTGCCATTTTGACGAAGTAGAACTGATGAAGACCAAAACGGAACTCTTCAACGACGCGTATTTCATGTTTGGCGATTTGTCTTCTTCGTTAAATTTGATAAGCAAGTAGGGTTTTAAGAAACAATTTTGTCAAGGTTCAGTTCTGATGATGGGTTCCATGAGGAATTGAAGGAATTTCTCAAATCTTGATCAAAAGCACCAGTATCAAAGTTAGACCCTAAAACTTGAAACGTACCTGAAGCGCGAAACTTTAATGACATGACTGTTTGGCCAGACAGGGACGAGTTCTGCAGAATGCTGTGTCACTCATGACAAAAACTCAATACTAAAAATTTAAATATAAAACCTTTTTTTTTTAAGAAAATCAGACTGGTTACATGTATGTGTGGTTATGTGTATGTTGGTATACATGTATTCTCTAATTACTTTTTTAGTTCATGGTTTAGGGCCTTTATTGGGTACCTATCATATCATATCCGCATGGGAAATAAATTCAGACGCGATGAGAGAAATAGCTACTTACATTATGAGTTTTACCGTTGCAAATAGGGAAAAAACTTTTAAACAGGAAACGTTAAATGATTGTTTACTCTGCTCATTATTATGGAGTTTATGCTTATTAACATACTTGTTAAGTGTATGACTAAGTCGCGGGTAAAAGCTACTGCTACGGAGGAGGTGATTTAATTACAGTTTAGCCACCTTTCAATTAATTTTTATCAAGATATACGTCGGCAAACGATACTATAATAATTTTTAATTAAAGGAAAAAATAAAAAATTCACCGCTTCGGGCAAGATACTTCCTTAGTAATTCCCCCCTTTCATCCCGTTAAGTGAGGATTTGGGATAAAGAACAATCTAGTAGATAAAAAAATTAGTATGATGAGAAAAATGTCAAAACTTTTCTTACAGTAACAATATTCTTCTCCACATATGACACTTTATATTCTATTATTGAGTTATAACTTTTAAACGGTATCAAGTAACCTTTGGAACTGGTGAGAGGAACTATCCTTTGTGCTCAATAGCTGGCCTTACCGTTACGAGTTATTTCATCGCCTGTTATCATTCATATGCGTTATATTGTAGTGCTATATTACCTATATATGTGGCATATCTATAATACCTATATACCTACTGGGTATTATTTTATTACGCGTATGTCTAAATGGTATGTAAGATTTTGATTTACTTGTATTTGTTAAGAAAGAGGGGTTGTAATCACTGTGTATTAGACTAATATTATTAGTCTACAAACTGTCGAGTCGTATGGGTTACCATGGCAACACACTAATAATATTAGACTAATATACCGTTCAAGAAATGGGCCCCTGATTGTTAAACCTGCTACTACACCTACGACCTACGACTGTATAGGTACCTACCTTATTGAACATTAGTGGTCTTGCTTATTTTGCTTATCTACAGTTCATTTTGAAATATAGGATGTTTGTTTTTGAAAGTTTGTAAATAATTGAGCGCAATGAAGTTACGTTTTCAACTGTGTATCCAATTATAACAAAAATTTGTTTTTCACTTTTATCATATATCTTTAGAATTTATGTCATTTGTTATTAATAAACAAGAATAACTTTTAACTACGAGTAAGTACTTCAGTGCCGATACCGTATGCATTTTTAATTTTTTAGGGTGCTGAAGTTTTAAGCCCTGAAAAACTGAAAGTATAATAAGCAAACTTTACAAAATCACATATTTATACAGAAAAGGCTTATCTATCATATACATTTGTCGCGGTCACGCTTACGCTGTATGCAAAAGAACACGCAAATCGATGTACAGGTTAGCCGTTTGGCACACGCATACTAGAGGTCACAACAAATTTTTTGACCCGCAGTCAGGGACCGGACAACCCTTTCCGCGATAAAACCCTTTCAATGGGTGACACTTAAACACGGCTAACACATTGAACCCTCCCCCCTTTCCCTTTCCCTTCCCCTTTCCCTTTTGAACTGCAAGCCTATTCATACCCTTACCTTTGACTAACCCTTACCGAAAAGCTAACCAAAAATAAGGCTAGCTCTTAATAAGGGTTACCCTTATAATTAAGCGCTTTTTATAAAGGTTTCCCTTTGCGTGAAAGAGACAGGATTAGTATATATCTAAGGTAGTGCATGAAAAGGAAAGAAAATACGTGCCTAGTCAAAGAACGCCGCCGTCGCCGCCGACGATCGCTCGGATTCGAAGTAATGTGTGCTTTATGAACAAGGTAGACGACTTAAATTAGCACGCTTATATGCTAAAAGGGAAGCCCTTTATAAGGCTAACCCTTATAAGCAATATGCAAGGTGTTGGTGAGCGGATGATAAGGGTTTTGTAAGGGTATTTGGGCTACCGATTACTCAAATGTGGTAGCTTTATATAAGGGTTTTTAAAACCAAAACAAAGGGTTTCGTCTGGCAAAGGGTATGGTGAGTTAAGCCTTATGCAATACCCTTATAAAACCCCGATAAGGGATAGCGGGCCGGTCCCTGCCCGCAGTTCCAAAATAAATTTTTCTTAGGAGGGTTGCTTATTTTTTTTATGGGATTTTTTTTAACACAAACCTATCATGTGTGGTATCATATGAAAGGGATTTTTGAGGCGATTCTAAAAACATACCATATCATTACATTTCAGCCATTTTTTTTCAATTAAAACAAAAATAATTTTAAAAACATACCAAGTTTGGGTTTGGTTTGGGTTTGGTCCTTCAGACTTCTGATACGATATGGCTGATTTTTCTTGTACAATATAGCACATATCATACGTGATACCCTCATACCTAACCCCAAGAAAGCAATTTAAAAAAAAAACATTTAGAATCGCCTCAAAAAGCCCTTTCATATAATACCACACACGATAGGTTTCTGAAAAAAAAAATTCCAATACAAATAAAATTACTCGGCACTCCCCTCCTAAGGGATTTTTTTAAGAACTCTGGGTCAAAAATATTGTTTTGACCTCTAGTGTGCCAAATGGCTAAACTGTACATCGATTTGCGGTTTTTCTTTGAAATTGGGTTCGTACGGCTTCCACTATAAATGGTATAAATACTCCATAAAATGTCGCTAAAACCGTCCAGATTTACAAAATTACGACTTGGCCTATTTCCAAAGAAGTTTGTCAAACCTACCAGAGTAAACGTTTATGATAATTGACTATGGTTATATTCGGCGTTTTAAGTGTTACAATTTTAGACTGGTTTGCACGTGCTACGAGGGATACGGGATACGGGCCCATTTTGAGTGAAACTGTAATTTATTTTATGTAAGTCGTAAAATTATGGCGCTTAAAGGGACTAAGAGTCCTCTTAATAGTTTTTGTAGATATAACTGAAAAATAAATAGCAGAGTATGATATACTGATTTCATGCCATGGTTAGGAATATTGCATATTAAATAATACTTTCGATGTGTTTGGGTTTGGGTTAGCGTTGTTCATGACTATTCCAAATTTCAAATCGATAGTTTTAAGTAGTTCTCGAGATATTTAGCGATGTGACAGACGGACAGAGTCGCACCATAAGGGTTCCTTTTGTACCTTTTTGGTACAGAACCCTAAAAAATATATTAAAATATTAGCCAAAAGGGAGTACGTATTTGCCATCTGTCGCTTAAGACGAAAGTGGAGGACCTGCGCGAAATCGCCTTTTCATACAAACGTAGTCCTTATTTTTCTCTAGATATTGACATTATTGAAAATATTTTGACACAATTTGTTGTAAATCAATCACAGATATCCCCTACGTTTAATTTTTTCAAATTTTTAATTATTATATAAGTTAGGAGCGTTTAAAAAGTTTGTATGAAATCTGTATTTCGTTCCAAATTTTTTCAATAATGAAAAAATCGAAAAAAGTCAAACGTTAGGGCATAGCTATGGTTAATATACCTACATCAAGTTATGCAAAAATGTTTTGCATAATGTCAATATCCAGAGAGGAAAGTGGGGACTGCGTTTATATGGAGGAGCGGCCGTACCCTTTCCTCTTAATCGTCACTTGCATATTGTATATCAAATTTCGTACGTTAGTTGTCGCTAGTGACACCGTTAGACATCCACGACGTCAACTTCGACAAGCAACACACGACAAGTGACATGCTAAAACTCTAAAACGACAAAGTGATAGCCGCTATGACCACCACCAGAAAAACCGTCTTCGGTGGCAGCCCTGGCAGCGGCAGTTTACAATAATATGTCCTGCTTATTGTTCTACTCAATGCAATAACGCATAGAAATAATTTATTTGAATTTATAAGTTCCTCAATAAACGGAAACTGCTGAACCACTTACAACGTAAGTTACTATAAATTAAAAAGAGTCATAACAACGCGTGTGATAGTAACAACCTAAACGCTAAATATTTAATTATATTATTACCCAATTGATATTATACCAGGCACATCTTTTTAGTAGCGCCTTATCTGTCGACATTAATTAATCACTTCTCAATCTTCTCATAGAGTTCGACCGCCGATAACGATCGGCGTTCCCCGATAATGTCTCGTCTGTTGTTTGCTCACTCATTGCCCGTGTGCTAAGTGCTAAAATAAATAACTTTTATGAGTTTATTCTTCGCGAGTGGATTTTTGTGATTAGTTAGCTTTTGTTTTTATAATACCATTGTGGTTAGAGTAGGTAATTTATTAAACCCTCACTTCAAAGTGTTTAAGTAAAGAGGCGATTGAACGCCATACATAGTTTTACATTGGTATCTTGTCACTCGTCAATATCTAATTACAAATGCAGTTTTTATTAGGGTTACATATCCGAAAGGTGATAAGCAGAACCCTTACTAACTAGGTGATATAAGCTTATGCTGTCCGTCCGTGTGCAAGTCTGCGGGCAGTATTTCAAAAATCGTTTTAGGAAGATAATATTATATTGAGATTTATTTTTCTATTGTTACAACCAATAATAAAATTGAAATAAAATTTGAAGTTGAGGGGGCTCCCATGGCAAAAACCGTGATTTTTTTGGCGATTTTTTAAATATGTATGTCGTTCCGTGGGCTCTATCTCTTGAGTAACCCCAAAAAGTAGACAGTATGTATTGTGATATATACAAAAATAAATAAATAGATATTTTTATTTTTTTATTTTATTTTATTTCCACACATACAATTATCATTACGGGATGAACCCAATGCGATAATTTAGCAAAAAATTAAATGTATAAACATACAAAATACAAGTACCTATATCTAACAAATCATTTTTTTTCCTACATAACTACCTATTCAATATAACAAAGATTTAATTATGCTACTTTTGTGAATTCACTCATCGTACATGAGAATAGGTCTATATGCGTGGCTATGAGGTTCAGGGAACGCACGGCGCGCGTCATCGGCGCCTCGCGCAGCAGCTTGGTGCGCCCGCGCGGCACGGCCAGCAGCCCGGGCTGACGGCGCGCCCCGCAAGTGCGCGGAACACAAATACCCACCGACCCCAATATATCCGCATTGTATATCTTACCCCTAAGCAGCTTAAAGATATATGTAACGAGTGCTAGCTCCCTTCTGACTTTCTGACTTGCACATTCTTACACAAATTGACTAAGCCCCACAGTAAGCTCAGGAAGGCTTGTGTTGTGGGTATTCAGACAACGATATACATATATAATCTATAAATACGTACTTAATTACATAGAAAACACTCATGACTCAGGAACAAGTATCTGTGTTCATCACACAAATAAATGCCCTAAAAAGTGTGTATTACATATCTATCGCCGCTACCACAACAAATAATAAATCAAATAACATGACAACTTCCATAACACACATAATAACATGAATAGTCCTTATACAGTATACGTATTTTTTTTTGTAGGTATCCTTATAACGATCGAACATGAACATACTAGGTAGTAGGTACAAACATACTACTGTATAACAACATAGATAAAAAAGGTCAAGAGAGAGACGGAATTAAGTAAAAAATATATACACTGTACAATAATCGTCTACGGAACCCTCGGGTGAGAGAGCGATCCGCATTTAATCAGATTAGATCCGATTATCAGATCTACGCGCTCATACTCTCACGGACCTCACGGTCCTAACTATAGTACTAGTGGCTCTGTGAGCTGTAGATCTCGCGAGCATAGCTTAAAATTGAATAAATGTATGGCTCCGCCGTTTAGAATAAATTAGAAAATTAAAATGACAAAGAAAAACATATATTTTTTATGAAATAAAACTATGAAAACGGATTATATCGCGTATTATAAATTCAATATACGCGATATAATCCGTTTTCATAGTTTTATTTCATGAGTAACTATCGCGGTAACCGAAGACAATATTACATATATTTTTTAATTCGCTTAGCCAGCCCGCGCTTGATCAATCACCAATGCGATTTTTTTCATTTAGAAAATAAAAGATCACGCGGCCGCGGTAGGCCTAAGAAGCGCTGGCTCAACGTCGTGATAGCGGACATGCAAGAAAACAATCTCACTCCTGAGGATGCCGAAGACCGGGCAAAGTGGAGAAGTAGCGGACCCTGGCGCTAGGCCGGAAGAACGCTAGGTCGAAAAAGAAGAAGAAAATAAAAATTAAAAAATAAAACGAATTTAAATTCGATTAAATTCGGTTTAAGCGAATTTTTGCAAACTGCGCCATGATAACTCTTAGGTAAGCTGACGAAATTTGGCTACTTTTTCTCGAGAAAAAACTAAATATCTAAATACCTAAACCAGAGATACAAATTTTCTGCATTTTTTACCATTTACTCCGTAAACATGTCTCAAAAAGAAAAATCTCTTATGATATCGATACGACTATTTGTTTTAGGCGCGAGCTATCACGACTCCGCCATTTCCAAAAACCGGATCGACAAAAAAAATAACCGGCCAAGTGCAAGTCGGACTCGCGTTCCAAGGGTTCCGTACATTACACAATTTAAACAATGTATTTTTTATGTGAAATGTCTTTAAAAAACCCGTAGGGGTCGGATCAAAAACTAAGTACTTAAGTCCGACTCACGATTGACTGCACATTTCTAATAAGTTTTCCGGTGATATATTAAAGGTAAAGATCTATTTTGTGTATTTTTTTCAAAATTTTTGACCCTTTAGTTTCGGAGATAAAGGGGGGAATTGTCATTTTTTGCCTATTTTCTTGAATAACTTCTAAACTGTTTATCTTAAAATTATAAAAAAATATATTTGATATTCTCACAAATTGTGTCACAATGAGCTCTTTCATTTGATATGTAACATGATATAGTTTGACAAACTTTATTTTTTAATTTTCTCATTTAAAGATAAAGAGAGATTAAAAAAAAATTTTATTGCACAGAACGAATACAATTGTAGTACATAGTAAGTACATATCACAAGTTATTGAAAAGAGTTGGTGCATAACTGACTTGACATTCGGAGGTTCCAGGAGTCCCCGCACTAGGCTAGGCCTGTATCGCGGGAGACCAGGTGTACATTTTTATGTCATGCGAGTTAACTAGAATGATATTTTTACAATTGAGGACAAAAATGAGATTCAGGTTTATATACCTGGATTAAGATAAATGCAAATTTTGGTATTACAACTACAAAGGTAACTATTTGTATCTGTTATTAGTTATTACATTATTGCTATTAAATTTGTTTCTAGGTTCAACTTTAGTTTCAATTATATTCCAATGATATATAGTCTAATACCCCCCAAAAGTGGCCCCCCGTGTTTAAAATTAATTTGTTTACGTTAGATATCCATCTCTGGGTCACAAACTTACATATGTGTACGAAATTTCAACTTAATTGGTCCAGTAGTTTCGGAGAAAATAGGCTGTGACAGACGAACAGACAGACAGACAGACGCACGAGTGATCCTATAAGGGTTCCGTTTTTTCCTTTTGAGGTACGGAACCCTAAAAAACTATTTACTCGTAGAATCTGGTCACAAAATTTCACGAGAATCGGTTGACTTGTTGTAAATTGCTTTCATTTGCTACATATTTATATGCCATCGATTCAAATTTATATCAATGTTAATTTATTTGTGTGTCGACGTACGTGTCGCCAAGAAAACCAGCGCCACGCCACGGTTTGCCGCGGCATTATGCTGAGTGGGAATCCTATTTAGCGTCCAAATGTTTTTTTATGTCTGCATGACTTTCTTTTTTTATGTAGGTACTATGTTGTGGCGTTAAATAAACGTATTTTCTTTCTTTAAAATTTTCATTGCATGTTGGGCATCTAGTTAGAGGATATAGGGGAGAGTCGGCTGTATTGTACCACAGTGAACAGAAATGAATGGCATAAAGGATAACTCACACTAGCACGGCCCGGGTAGGGCTTTATCGCTAAAAGTCTTTCCTTCTTATTTTATTTAAAAGCCTGGCAACCCTTATTTGTGACCGGATTTTTGCAGGCAACCCTATACCATTGTATTTGCAATCAAATTACCATTATTTTGATATATAATTCAAGCGTCAGACAGATGGGTGCAATTATCGATTTAAACTCACCTGTTTAAACACGGCAACCTCATAATAGTGACCGGAAAAACATAGGCAACCTAATTTATTCATGTTGTACAAGTTGTATACTTTCCATTGGAACTTATTTCGTTCGTCAGACAAATCGGTGAAATTTGAAGAAAAGAAAATATTTTCAAAAATTTATTAAAGATAGCCTTGACCATATTTCTTTAGGCAACTCTATTTATTTATGTTCAGGAACATATTTTCTTTCATCTATATATATAAACGTAAAAGTCCTGACTAACTGACTGACTGACTCACTTAAATCAACGCCCAGCCCAAACCGTTGGACCTAGAGAGCTGAATTTTTCACAATAGATAGCTTTTATGACGTTAGTATCCACTAAGAAGGGGTTTTCCAGAATTCATCCCCTAAGGTGGTGAAAAAGGGGTTGAAAGTTTGTATGGACATCATAAATTTTTTTGAGTGCGGGACTTGAAACTTTGTATAGCATAGGCATATTATTAAAATACTAGAAAAGTAATTTCAGCGTTTTTGAAAATTCATCCCTTAAGGTGGTGAAAAAGAGGTAGAAAGTTTGTATGGAGGTCAAACATTTTTTTTAAGTTCTTAGAAAGGCATTGTATAAGATTCCAAAAAAGTTATTTCAACGTTCTTAAGAATTCAACCCCTAAAGGGGTTAAAAAGGGGATGTAAGTTTATATGTGGTACAAATTTTCTTTTAAGCTAGAAACTTGAAACTTGGTAAAAAGAGCATTATATCCAAATAGACGAAAATTGATTACTTACACCGTTTTTGAAAAGTTTGTATTAATAGTTTCGGGAGCGAAAATTTTTCAAATAGTGGACTTGTAAATCTTTTAAGAGGGTCGAGAGGGATTATATCGGGAACAATTTTTTTCAGTTAGGGTCTTGAAACTTCGTAGTTTGTGAAAGACAAATTTTATGCGTTGTATAATTATTAACAAATGATTAACCGTCCCTACTGATATCTTTTGCTGCATAATGTTCTATATTATGCTCATGTAGAATATATAACCACCAACATACAAATCTACGCGTACGAAGTCGCGGGCAACAGCTAGTAAAATATAAGTTTCATCCGTCAGACGTATCGGTGAAGGTCGACCATATATAACGTATCTCCTACTATAGGTACCTCGTTAGATAGAATATGTAGATTATAATAGGTATGATGTTTATCAAGACTGTATTCAACACTTTTATTCAAATTCGAATAAAAAAAATACTGCTGTCTTTTGTTTATGTTTCTGGTATACAAGGTCAAGTTCACGTTCAAGCCGGAACCGTGTCACTGTTTCATAAATCTTCAGCGAAATGCACAAACTAAACGTAAACACGATAGCATAACTCGCGTGAACAACATGCACCTATTTACTTACGATTTACGCCACAGAGCCGATAGAAAATTTGGCGCCCTTATTTCAACGACAACGTTTGTGTTTTTCGTCGTTCGGGTCGGGGCCAAGGCACGCGCGTTTCAGGTTGCGAGTGGTTAGAGACTGAGCTCAGCTGTTCACTACAGCCGCCCGCCCTCCGTACTATCGCCTCGTCACTTTAGTACCTAACCTAGATGAATGCATAAGTTAGTTGATAACGTCTAGACGCAATTTAAGACCTGGAAATTGAATCCCATGTGCTCTAGATGTAGATGCAATTTATACGAACTTAATACGTTGCTCGCGTTACTTACTCGTAAATAAAAATACATTTAATTCTAGTTAATTGAATTATTAAGTTAAGTTAAATTCGACGGCATTTCGTAAGATCAGAAAAGAAATCTTTAACTATAGAAAGCTTTATAAATTGTGCTTTCCGCTAATTTATTTTGAAATGAAATATACATACTTACTTACACTAACCTACTTGTTAGTAATAACCAATAACACTTAAATACTTTTAGGAGTCATGTCTAATGGATGTAAATATAGCACTAATTGTCCTTGGTGAAATTCTCATGATATCGATGGTAAAAATCATACGATGGGCCCATAACCTGCGTCAGAGTGTTATCGACCTCACTTTGTTTTTAGACATGGTAGGAAGGCAAAATATGGGTAAGTACCTGCTTAAAGAACAGTTAACAAGTATAGATAGATAGATAGATAGATAAACTGTTGATTTGTTTGCCACAATTTACCAACAATACACACAAAATATTCCGCTTCACCCATTAGGAAAAGCACTGATTTTCTGCCAGGACCTGATCACGTCAACAAAAAACAGTGGAAAATAATGAAATAGTCGAAAGTTAGTACTTACCTAATTAATTATTAATAAATAACTAGTAACACAGTTTAAACTATAGAGACATTTAATGCTTGCACATAGTTGACATAGAAGTGTCAGTGTGGTTAGCATGTATGTAGTGTCAAATGTGATTTAGAGAAAATCTTTATTTTTAAGCAGGATTACTAAGACTAAATTCGGTAATCAACAACCAGGTAACCGTGAGGAATTCCCAAACTTTGCTTCTCTAAAAGGATTTTTTTGAAATGAAATTTGAAACTACGCTTAGTTTTCATAACACGAATAGGTGGAGGAATATTGTTCCAACACCTGGTTGCGAGATACCGAAAGTAGCCTGTAAAAGCAACGGTTTTGTGAGGATGTGCTTCTAGGAGACATCGTCTGGTGGAACGAGTACCGTGTCGTTTATGGAAAGAGGATATACGAATTTTGGTAAACAGGTATTCGGGCTTTTTGTCATTCAAAACGCCAAATAGCAGACTCGCAAAATGTAGGTGTCTACGAGAGGACATGTTTAATATGGACGCTTTGTTTAAGTAAGGTGTAATATGACTTCTCGGCGAGATTGAACAACAAAAACGGAAACAAGCATTTTGGACTCTTTGGATAAGACGGCGAGTTTTTTCCAACAGTCGTGGCCCATACACAATATCTGCGTAGTTTAACTTGGAGAGAACCAGCGATTCGCACAGCAACTTACGTATTTCCTCGCTTAGAAGGTACTGCCACCACTACTTACATGTTTGTGAATCTACTGCCCTTTTATAATAACACGCTGGTTGGCAACAGTTATTAAAATAAAACCAAGCAATTATTTTTAATGAGGATATGTAATAATGTGTTACATACATACATACATACAATAATGTTATCACCAGTATAAAGTAACTAATGACAACTGTTTCTGGAGCATTGCTTTGTATGGGTGTGAAACGTGGACAATGAGGGAGAAAGATAGGAAACGATTAGAGGCTTTTGAGATGTGGTTGTGGAGAAGAATGCAGAGAATAAGTTGGACGGGGAAAAAACGAACGAGGAAATGCTGCGAATTTTTGGAGAGAAGAGAAACCTACTGAGGACCATAGAGAATAGACGAGACAAAATGATAGGTCACTTGATAAGACACGAATTTAATTCCATTCCAATTGTTAAATAATAGTCTGTAAAACGTTAAAAACATTTTATTTTGATAATTGTAGTATTTGTAGTTAGTTTCTGAACGCAACCTATTGAAAGAATCCTCTGAAAGAATCCTGTAGAATCTGCCTGTCATTCTGTCTCCGCTTTTTTTCAATGTACACGAAATAATGTGTTTCATATAAAATAAATAAGTATTCAAGTATTAAAAACCTCTGATTTATTATTTAAAAAACCTCTCATGGTAGCAGAGGTCCGTGGTTCTTCACGAGTAAAACAAGTAAAAACAAGAACAACAGTAATACGATTTCTCTGTGACAAATGTGGCAGTGTTGAGAGAAGCTAAAATAAAGAAAAACGATGGAGATACCAATTACGGCAGCGGAATTAGCCAACATTCAACGCCTGGAGGACGCCGAATCGTTCCCGATATGGAAATTTCAAGTCGAAATCCTATTTAAAAGCTACGGTTTGTACGAAATTGTGTGCGCATCGACAAACGCCGTCGAAAGTGCCGGTTCGTCCCAACAAAGCCTGAAAGATGCGCAAGCTCAACGCATTATTATGCAAACTATTGATAAAAAACACTTAACCTTAATTATGACATGTGAAAGTGCCTACCACATGTATAAGAAACTATGTTTCCTATTCGAAAAATCTGATGAACAACAAAGGTGCAAATTAATGCAGAATTTCTTTCAATGCCATTATAAAAAGGGCACTTCAATGACAGTACACTTGGGTAATTTAGAAAATCTGTCATTTAAACTACGAGGGCTCGGTGAAAAAATCGAAGAAAAAATGATTATCTCAAAAATCATATCAAGTTTACCTATCGAATATAACAACTTAATAACTGCGTGGGAAAGCACTTCTTTTGCCGATAAAACTCTAGAAAATCTACAAGCCAGAATACTGAGTGAAGAAAAGAGACTGAACAAAAGCGAGCTTGATTCGTCTTCATCCGAAAAAGTGGCTTTCAAAGCATTTAAAAACAAAACTAAGGCGTGTAAAATCTGTAAAAAAACAAATCATCTAGAAAAAGACTGTTTTTACAAAAAGAAATGCAGCATCTGTAAAAAAACAAATCACGAAGAAAAAGACTGTTTCTTTAAGAAAAATAAGACTTATTATTTGTACCATGTAATTTTTAATATGTATATTTGTACAATAAAGAGTTTACTACTACTACTACTACTACTACTAAGGAAAAGGTAGCATTTCTAACAACATTTAATAAAACAAGGAACCTTGACGTCGAAGAGTTCGTCGTTGATTCAGGTTGTACTTCACACATGACTAAAAACAAAAATATGTTATCCGAGATTAAAAAAGAAGAAACCAGCATCCAAATTGCTAAAGAAAATGAGAAGATAATATCCACTGGAAAAGGTGTAATTAATTCGGAGAATGTAAACCTGACAGAAGTACTATATGTTCCTGAACTACCAGAAAACCTGATCTCTGTAAATGAAATCACCGAAAAAGATGGACAAGTATTGTTCACTAAAAACAAAGTAATAATTTCTAAAAACAATGAAGAAGTGTTAACCGGTGAGAAAAATAAAAATGGCCTGTACTTCATAAAACTGCAAATTAAAAAAGAAGAGACATCTTTATTAACACATTAAAATGATACAGCATTAAACTGGCATATAAAACTTGGTCATGCGGGCAAAGAAACATTGAAAAAAATGCTAGACAAAGTAGATGGAATAAATATAACTAAAAACGACATAGATCAACTCATCAACAGTGAAGTTTGCCTAGAAGCCAAACAAACCCGTTTACCATTTAATACCCAGAGAAAAAGAGCTGAAAGAAAATTGGAAATTATACATACAGACATATGTGGTCCCATAACACCCAACACCTGGGATGGAAAGAAATATATACTCACTGTGATGGATGACTATAGCCATTTTGCAAAAATATACCTGCTGAAAAGTAAAAATGAAGCGTTTGAATACCTGAAAGAATATATACAAGAAGCGGAAAGAACCCACAGCGAGAAAGTAAAAATGATAAGATGTGATAATGGTGGAGAATACACTTCTAATAACATAAAAGAATGGTGCAAACAAAAGGGAATATTACTGGATTACACAATCCCATATTCACCTCAACTTAATGGAAAGAGTGAAAGATTAAACCGTACAATTCTGGAAAAAGTAAGAGCTTTGCTGTATGAGAATAACGTACCTAAATATCTATGGGGTGAAGCGACAAGAACCGCGACATATATAATCAACAGACTACCTACAGATGGAAAAGAGGTTACACCCTCAGAGCTATGGACTGGTAAAAGACCGGATCTGAAGAATCTGAGCTACTTCGGAAGTCAAGCTCACAGTAAAATACTTGGAAACCTGAGTAAATTAGACAAAAGATCTGAGAAATTCCTTATGGTCGGATACTCCCCTACTGGATACCGTCTTTGGGATAAAGAAAAGCGACGTATCGTAGAGCGAAGAGATGTAATTTTCTCAAATCTAATACAAAGATCTTTCCAACCTAAAAATATAAAACAACAACCTGTGGTAGAACTGGAAGTAATAAACCAGAACAGAAGAGAAGAAGAAAGAAACGAAGAAAACCCAAGACAAGAAACTCTAAACCAAGATAGAAGTGAAGAAGAAAGAAACGAAGAAAACCTAAGACAAGAAGAAAGAAAAGAAACTCTAAACCAAGATAGAAGAGAAGAAGAAAGAAACGAAGAAAACCTAATACAAGAAGAAAGAAAAGAAACTCTAAACCAAGAAAGAAGAGAAGAAATGCCAAACAAAGAAGAAAGAAGCAAAACTCAAAACCTCCAGAAAAGAGAAGAAACCATTGACGAAGAAGAAACACCTGAAACAATTCGAAGGTCAGGAAGAATAAGAAAACAGCCAGCAAAACTAAACGACTATTTCACTCAGCTATTTTGGGTCAGCCGCATTCGAGGGAAGCCAGTACTGTCAAACTGGTTTAATTTGGCAGACATTCAGACGTACTCTATGAGTAATCACAATTGAAATGAAACAGAAATGAAATGAAATGAAACTTACCTTACCTACAGCGAAGCCACAACCGGTTCTGAAAAAGAAGAATGGATAAAAGCCATCAACTCTGAAAAACAATCATTGAAAGACAACAGAGTATGGGAACTTGTTGATAGAGCTGAAGCTGGAACAAGAAAAATCTTGAGCAATACATGGGTCCTGAAACAGAAAAGTGATGGAAAGTACAAAGCTCGATTGGTGGTGAGAGGATGTGAACAAAAACCTGGCATTGACTATGGAGAAACTTTCAGTCCTGTGATTAATAACAGTTCTATCAGAACTTTGCTAGCTATTGCTGCAAATAAGCAATACCATATCATGAAACTGGATATAAAAACTGCTTTCTTCTACGGAGAGATAACTGAAGATCTGTACATGCAGATACTGGAAGGCTATGAAAAAGAAGAAGGAAAAATATGTAAACTGAAAAGAAGCCTATATGGACTAAAACAATCTTCTCTGAAGTGGAACCAAAAGTTCTCAATGACCCTAAAGAAGAAGGGATTATGCCCACTTAACACAGATCACTGTATTTTCAAAACAGAAAATGGAGATGTTATCCTTGGAATATAAATATGTAGACGACGGATTGCTCATAGGAGAAAATAAAGAAGAGATGCTCTCATTGTTGAAGAAACTTGAAGAAGACTTTGAAATGACTTTTGTAGAAGGTCCTACTTCCTTTCTAGGAATGGAGATAGTTAGAACAGAAAAACAAATAAGAATTGGATAAGAAGAATATGCCAAAAGCATAGTGGAAAAATTTAAGATGGAAAACTCTAAACTATGTCCGACACCATTAGTAAAAGATCTGAAGGAAAAAGACAAAGAAGATACAGAAGATGTGAGATTTCCCTACCGTGAAGCTATAGGTTCTTTAATGTACCTAAGTAGCAAGACTCGACCGGATCTGGCATTCTCGGTTAATATTGAAAGTCGTAACATGGAAAAACCTACCAACACTGATGTGAAAAACGTAAAGAGAACCCTAAGATACATACAAGGAAGTAAGAATATAGATATCGGCTATGACACAAACTCAGACCTTACCAAATTAGAAGCCTACAGCGACTCCGACTTTGCTGGAGACCTGGAATCAAGAAGAAGCACTACCGGATACATTATTATGTACTGCGGAGGTCCCTTGCAATGGTGTGCAAGGAAACAACCTATAGTCGCACTCTCAAGCTGCGAAGCTGAATATATAGCTGCTGCAGAATGCAGTAAAGAAGTGCTGTATCTAAAAAGCTTAATAGAAGAAATGTTACAAATAAAACTGCATGTGAATTTAAAAGTGGACAATCAAAGTGCTATAAAACTGATAGAGAATGGAGTGTTGAACAGACGCTCTAAACATATAGATGTTCGTTATAAATTCATTCATGAAAATGTTGTAAGAGGTAATTTATGTGTAGAGTATGTACCTACTTCATATAACTGTGCTGACATTCTAACCAAGCCATTAGAGCCTGTTAAGTTTAAAAATGTTTGTGAACTAATCTACAATTAAGGGGGAATGTTAAATAATAGTCTGTAAAACGTTAAAAACATTTTATTTTGATAATTGTAGTATTTGTAGTTAGTTTCTGAACGCAACCTATTGAAAGAATCCTCTGAAAGAATCCTGTAGAATCTGCCTGTCATTCTGTCTCCGCTTTTTTTCAATGTACACGAAATAATGTGTTTCATATAAAATAAATAAGTATTCAAGTATTAAAAACCTCTGATTTATTATTTACTAAACCTCTCACCAATCACTATATATATTTTTTTTTTATGTGATAGTCAGCAAACGAGCAGACGAGCCGCCTGATGGGAAGCAGTCATCGTCGCCTATGGACATAAGCAACATCACAGGAGCCACTTAAGTTGTCATCTATACATATACAATTAGATATATTATATATTATACGTAACCATGTTATTAGAAAAATATTATTGTGGTGTTTTCTACCAGACAAAAACGAATGCATAAACGCTACACTACAGAGTCTAGCGTTTTAGTACAGCGGCCAGATGGCCTAAAACACCATTCAATGTGACTGTACAGTATACTACCGACAAGTGGTATCGTTGTATTCGGTAGACTCTACTGAGTACGAAATAAGAACTTGTCACTTTCTAAGAGTGTGGTGGGATAACTGTGACATCAGAAAATCGGCAGTACAAAGTTTTTAACTTTTTTCTTACATAATCAAATATATTTCCTTTCCTACACTATAGGTTCAAACTTCACTAGGCAAATACTGGAGGTTTTTCTTGTATGGCTGATGGGCCTTAGGATGATAGGACACTGTTAGAAGCTGATAAACGATTTATAAAGACTTAAGTTCACAGGTGTCTTCATCTTCGTCTCATCTTATCTCATCACGTTTTATGGTTTCAACTATTTTGGAACAAGGTTTGGTTCCAAAAAAAAGTTTGTAGTCTGTGGGTAATGTTTCTCTGAGCCAAAAAATACAATTTTTCGTCATCTTCATGTATTGACAATTCTTCTTGACCTTATTGTTAAACAAAACAAAAAAGCCATGTTCTTATTGTTTTTCACTGGAAAATTTTAGATGATAACTTGCTTCGTTGAAGATATTGAGTTAATACTTATCTTATTATAACGCATATGCATTCATAATGTCATATACATTATGCAGCGTTTAGCATCGATAAGAACCATCTAATGACCCATTGTCCAACGTGGCGGACATTCGGTAATGAATACTAAACACTCCCGTTATTACGACTGCTTAACGAGACAAAAAGTACATAATTAGGTTACACTTTTAAATATGCGTATTTAGGCCGTGGACAGGCGTGACATGCGTGAAAAAATAATTAGTTTACTAGTTTGTATAAAATTAGTTTGTTTTGTTGTTTATAAACTAATAACTGTAGCGCACCACTTTCGTGCAGAACTTTTGTATCGGGCCGGATCTAGGAGAGCGAGTGGAGAGGCCGCTCTAGGCGCCGGATGGCAAGGGGGGCGCCAAAATGGCAACTTTTACCTTTTTCTTTTTATAGGCTTTCCCCATTTCGCTCTACTCTGATCAAGGCCTCGGGTCCTCACTGGTTGACTGAAGTAGCATGACAAATACGAATGTTTCCGAGAAAATATGATGGTAAAGGATTAAGAGGCCGGTGTCGATTTTAGTCGCAAAAATGTTAAATTGATAGATTTATTCCGTGAAATTTTACACCTTTTGTTACCTAATTGAAAAGTACTGGTTTCTATTAGCACGTCTTCTTATCTTACCTTTTATCAGATCAATTTTTTGAAAACAGACTCACTAAATTAGTAATGTTTGCTTTTCTGATGGATGTTTAGGTAAACGCGCGTAAAGCACTGATTTTGTCGCTCTTATTTGTAAATTTCGTAAAGTTTGGACTGCTAAACATGGTAATTTTGTATTACACATATCCTGTACTTGACGTTTATCAGACTACATTTTTATTATTATGACTTTGAAGTAGTGTAAATGAAAGTTAGACGAAATCAATTTTCTCCAGAAATTACTTCAAAACAAGTGTCAATTTCTCTAAAAATCGACTTAATTTCAACGTAATTTTGTTACTTAAACAATCTACAACATTTGCTGAAACTATTCTTATACATCAATTTGTATAATTTACCACCATGCTTTTTTGATGAATTTTTAAAAACTGCCCCTTCTCTTCATGCATTACCGGTGACGCACGCTCGCGACCTCATTATTAAAAGGCAAGATGAGAAGACGTGCTAATAGAAATCAATACTTGTTATTTAGATATTACGTAACAAAACGTGTATAATTTCAACGACTAAATCTATCAATTTTACATTTTTGCTCCAAAATCGACTACGGCCTTTTAATTATGCACTACATCTGTACGCGTAGGGAATATGCAGGCTGAGCAGTTATTTAGCATTAGCCTCAGCTTGCGCGCCATAATCACACGACGAATACATTTTATTGTTTACGTTTAGGGAAGGCAATCCACAGTACTTATTTTATGTAAATATACAGTTCTTTTACAATTTGCGCATTTTATTTATATTAAATATGATAACAAAATTTTAAACAGTTCTCACATAAGGGTGTTTATGTAGTCAACTTCAATAATTTACGGGGTCTATGAATATGTAGGTCATACTGAGCAACTTTTACTATGGTACCATCCCCGAAATCGCGAAAATAAAATTGGCTATTTCATACATTTTTGACTGTCTGACCTCTACATTTTCATTTTCGGAGGGTAATTTTTTTTGCGATTTCGGGGATGGTCCCATAGTAAAAGTTGCTCAATATTACCTATATATTCAGCCCGCAAATTATTGCAGGTGACTAAATGTACACCTTGTCCACAACATAGGGTAGTTTTTATCCCAGAAATCCTCATTTAAGGGGGTGAAAAGGGGAGTTAAGTTCGTATGGGAAATCTATAAAAAGCAGATTGGATAAAAAATAAGCTACCCAAATTACTAACTACGCAGACGAAGTCGCCGGCAAAAGCTAGTAATTCAATATTTTGTGACGCATTATTCAAAGTTAGGTCTACGAAGATCAGTATGGCTCATTTTACAAAATCACTTCATATACAAATTGTCTGTTGCACTAGGTCTTATATAAAATACATAAAAGTTTAGTCCATTGGTGCTTAGTGACGCCCATAAGTACTTAATTCACCACTTGACTGTCAATTATTAACCGTCTCAACTACTATCTTTTGCTACATAATGTTCTATGCTCATGTAGAATATATAACCACCAACATACATATACACGCGTACGAGGTCGCGGGCAACAGCTAGTATTAATATAAAAGAGGTGATTTATAATTATGGATTTGAGAGATCAGCAGTGCGTAATTTTGTGGAATGACAGATTTATCCGTGAGTCCCGTGAGACATCTGTCAGAACGATACGATGGGTAAATCTGTCGTTAGGTACTTACTTGTATCTCTAACAAATTTGCAAAACAAGTGTATTTATCAATTAAAATAAATGACAATTGTAAGCTAAAGAGAAATTAAATTAAATTAAATTATTTTTATTTCGAGCAACTTTTACAGACTCATAGCTTGTGTTAGTATGAACTTATATCTATGTTAATGCTTACACTTATCACTATATATATATATATATAGTGATAAATGTAAGCATTGACATTAACATAATCACATAACATAACATAACATAAGCATTAACAAACAAAAAAAACTATAATAAATAAAATTACAATATTATAAAATTAAAACTAACCTATTAAACCTAAACTGTATACACTTAGTATATAGGTATAAAAACTTATTAATCACAAACTAGTCCCGTCAAAAATTTCCTTTTAAGTCCCGAACTGTTCCCTACCTGGCCCAAATGTATATATATAGCATTAACATATATATATATATATATATATATATATAATTATTATTTTAATAAAATTAACATTAAAATTAAAACAAAATTGAAATCAAATTAAAGTTATGTTTCTAGAAGTACATACCTACCTAAGTAGCGGTTATACATAATAAATCCTTCTAGAAATATGCATGTCATCACAGTGCCTCATATATGGGCAGTCAAACCTTTCGGCTAGATATCAAACGCAGGATGGGGTTGGGGCTGGCCCGCGCCCGACTTTCTTTCTTCACTACCTTTTGACTATCTTTCAACTTTTCTGTTGTTGAACTATTTACGATGGCGTGACATGATTTTTGGATGACAAGCCACAGCTGTTGTAAATAATCTCAGTCCTATTAATATTGATGAAGGCACGGTAGGCTTGTAAAATTCATAAGTAACATTTTCCTCATAAATAATGGATGTGGTTAACAAATTCATTCTTAAATAAAACATAGTAGCTACGGTGGGCGTTTTGAAGTAGTAGCCAAGTTTTAAAATATGATCTCCATTTGAGATTCATGCAAACGATATACACTAAGAAATTAATGTCATACTTTTAAAACATGGATGGTGCTCCATACTAGTTTTCCTGAATGACGTATTGCTTTTTCCTGAATCCCTTCAGTATTTAGTGTACCGCACAATAGTTATTTGTTTTACAAGGCGTTGTTGTTTAACCACTCGTGCTAATATTGATACCCGAGCAAGCGAAAGATTCCAAAATTGAACCATGAGCATAGCGAGTGGTTCGAAAAATGGAACCTTGAGCGTTGCGAGGGTTTCAAGGCACGAGTGTTAAACAAATTTTGCCGACCGAGTAAAACACAAACGTTTTCACCATACCAACACAAGGAAAATACTCTCTGTAAATTATCAAACAAAATCAAAGCAAATCAATAAAATTAACGTTATTAAATATTTAATTTTATCATTCAAAACCATCATTTAAAAGTCAATTCTACCAGCCAAAATAAGGAAACAACTCAGAATTTACATTTAATTATTTAGCCCCACATGTGAATAAAATGCAACTTTCTCATCAGTTTTTGAATAATCAAGATAGCCTTTACCAGCTGGTGTGGTGAAAAACAGCATTCACGGAACAATTATGGGATCACTTTTCGGTCTTATAAATCGGTTTTATTTTAGAGGGAAATTTATGCGGTTGAAATACTATATTCAGGTACCTAGAGTTAGACCAAGAAAACTCTGCAGCGCAATAATTTAACAACGAATTAAAAAAATATGTGGCAATGTTTTTTAGCTATCACAGAAACATGTTGATGACAGGTAAGTGGAATGAGACATCCTAATACTTGCACCATATTTAGAAAATATAATATTAGTTAAGAAAGAAATATAGTCTTATTTCACAGAAAATCAACCACACCTTAGTTACTTAGTTACTAATCTTATAAACGTCATCATTGTATTCTGCATTTTTATGATTTAAATATAGATGCCTGATTTTCACAATCGGTTAATTAATGGTAAAATAATTCACAATTATCAAAACGGCCTACTTTTATCCGTGGTGTTGTCACATACTGATTTTCTTAAACTACTTTATACTAACTACAAGTGTTTTAGTCCTAAGAAATATTGTATGCGTCCTGACTAAATAAATTTTATTATTATTCTTCTTCATATCCACCAATTATTAATGAAAATCTGAAGAATCATCTCAAGACTTATTTAAGGTCTTTGTTTCACGTTCATACGAGTTTTTTATGGTGCAGGATATGATTATATTATAGCTATTAGATAACGCTGTTTTATTCTAAATTGCATTAGCGAATTTTGGGTGTTTGCTTTATAATAGCTACAATGTAATTAAAAAAACTAAAACGTATAACAAAAGCACCTAAAACTTATTAAAAATGTCAGTCAGTAACAGTAAAAATAATCTTATGTTAAATATAACTTATCAAAAATATGATTGTATATAAAACTTATGAATGTTTCCCACGCCATCATTTGATCGTTAGTCAATTTTAAATCATTCTTCAGCATTCCTACCAAGACATCTTTTGTTTCCTGCAATAAAAAAAACCGTATTACGCATTGATGGATTTTTAAAAATAAGAAATGTTATTATTAATAAAATAATGTACGTTTTTCCCATCATGGAACAATGGTGTTCCGGACATTTGGGAGGCGTGCGCGGAGCCGAAGCGTGGACACGTAGAGGCCCTTTTGACACTTTAACGAAATGTAAGAGGAACACCGAGCGGATGCTGCCCTTGCCCGTGTCATGGGACACACGCAGAGGCAGCACCCGCCAGTGTGTAAGGACTAAGTATTGGGAGTTGATGTAATCTAAAAATGAACTAGGCAATAGCCCGATAGGGTAAAAGTAAAAGAGATTGACTATCTTTGGGATATAAAACTGGACGCCTGCCTATTTCCGGCGGACGTTGAGTCGCCCCCATAATTTATTATTATTATTTTACGTTGTTGGAATTATAACTTTCTGCCACGATAAGTTATCCATTTTCATAAGTTAGGTTTTAAAAGTGTGCACTTATTTGTCACTTATCATTTGTGAACTGTCACAAATGACTCACTCCCATTTCGCGATGTCACGAACTGCCATTTACAAGTCAAATTTATGCGGTCTCTAGAGGAAAAAATTACACAAAATGCATCGGTACGAATTTTTGGCACAGTAAACTCTCCAAAGTAGAAATTGACACGACAAACATTTAATTGGGCCTCAGTTTATTTTCTTTTTTGTATAATATAATTAGAATGTAGACATATAATTATGTGTTGCCCGCTTTTCTAGACACAATCCGAATTGAGTGACAAAATCCGCCGGTCTCTTGCAACCGTCAACGCTAGCTCTATTGGAGTCAACGGCAAGAGTCCGGGCGGCATGTCCCTGGTTTTGTGGAGTTTGGTAAGGGTGAGCGAGACGCTATACTTTGGGAGCCAGAAAAGTTGGTCTATAACCACAAAAGGGGGTTACCTCTAAGTATTAGTTGTTTGGGTGTTTTAAAGAGCCGCGATTGCAGGTCCAAAGAGGCGCGGTATGCCAATCTAATTGAATAAAGGAATAAAGTGTTACTTAGCTACCTACCTACAAAGTCGCATAATTTTGCACCTTAGTTGTTGGCGATGTATCTCTCATAAATCACCATTTCTGTGATAACATTAAGTGTAGCATGAGAACTAACAACATTTGCCGACACTGTGTCGGCACAGCACTGAAACTCACATGAAAATACTTTGTAGAAATTTTTCTCTTGCTATGTGACTCTCCAAGTGTTTCCATCATAGCCACAACCACTTCTGGTTGCCTCAGGTTGGTCACGGCCAGGCTAATAGCAGACATGAAGTTGATGGCGTGTGCTTTAAACCGGTAACTGTTTTTTATCCTGTCCTCGTCGAGATCGCGGATAGCTTTGAAAAATGTCTTCGTTTCTGGGTCAGCACGAAATAACCTGTGAATAGTTTAGATATTTTAATTGTGAAATATTTCCTAGTCTCAAGTACCTATATATAAGTAAGATTAAAAAGGTTAAGGTAGGTAGGTTAAGGTAGGGTCTAGATAAAAATATCAAAGTTAATAAGTGCCTAGAGTCCGACTTACCACCGACTTAAAGATAACACAAGGGAGTGTCAGTATTTTCATAGAAATTCGATATTAATGATGACATTGCCACACTTTGCAAATGACATGCAGAGTTAGCTCGGTACCACTCTACGTAAAATATTTTCGTAGTGGCGTCAAATAAAAAAATTGTAGTTGCGGTATTTTTTTTAATTTGCCGCCCTAGTTTTGAGACATGGAACGTTAATAACGTTTTACTGTTTTTATCTAGGACAATAATAAAATATTTTGTTCCCTCTAACCTTACGGTGGTTACATTACGATGTTATTCAAAAAAGTCCAATTTGTGTCCATGGTTTATAACCAAAGATCATAATAATAATAATAGTACTCATGAAGGGCCGTACGTACTTTTCATGAAGGGCCGTAGCAGGTGGCATTGACCTTTTGCCCCGTATCGCGAAAGGCCCCGATTTAGTGCGCATTTTATGGCACGAGAACGTGAATGCGATAATTCTTAGTGGCAAAATGGCATTGTGTAGAACACGAGCCCAAGGTCTCTCTTTATTCGCGAAGGGAAAACGAACATATAGCTTCAATTTTTGGTTAAGAGGGGGTAGAGGAGGTAAAATTTTCAGATTCTGTCAAATTACCCCATTACAAACACAAACACGCACACTATCTCAATTTACTGGAACAGGTCAGTGACCCCTAATGTTTTTTTAAAAGTGCTATTTTGAGTTTGATAATAACCACTGGCCTCCTTTGAGGAATTCAAACTGTAAAAGCGTTCCTTTATAAGAAGACAGAGAAAAAACACATTTTATTTAGCTTTCCTTGTCTTTTCATGTCATATGTGACTTTTCGTTCACTGTATGTGACGTATTTAAATTTAAATAATCTGCCTATAGTTTGTCAAAGGACTAGGTACCTTATTTCAAACATAGACAGAGAGAATCATACTATCTTTGTCTTACATTAGTACTAGCACCCAAAAGAAAAGGATGAGTATAGTTTTTTTTGTTCTTATTTACTGACAATTTGGTTTGACCAACTAGTTCACATCATTGTTGACGCCGACTAGTCTAGTAATCCATAATTTGTGGATTATCATTATCACAATTTATTCTGAAACCCAAACAATATCCTAAAACTAAAAAACATTACGTCTAAATCGAAATATGTTTCAATCGATTTTTAAAAATGGGAAGGGATTTAGCACATCTGACTTGTCTTGGTCTAACTCTATTATGTTTTTAAATTAGGTGTCATCAAATCTTTAGCTATATTCAGTTTCATTCTTATATTAGAGGTTAGAGCTGTAAAATATCGAATTGTCACGTCACTTACCTCAAGAACAGCTCTATTCCGTATTTACCCGCGTCTGCGTTCACGGGCCGCCAGGTTCTTTGAACCTGGTATACCTGGCGCAGAGTCAGGCCCGACACCGGGCTTGTGGCGTCAGGATCGCCGCCCCACCACCAGCGGCTTAACAGGTGCCCCATGATGCTGAAACTGTAGCGAGAACATGCAGTCATATTTATTCAGATGAAACCTTTTTTTTATAGGAGTGAATAGTAAAATAGGGTTTGATTAATAGTATATTGTCGTTTGTTCATAACAATTTCTTATTTGGTCTAAAACGTACACCAGACTACGTTGTGCCTTATGAGTTATGCCATTTCTATCGAACTTCGTAAATCATTTTAGTCAGTACAGCTACTATGATTGCTGGTATCCATTGTTCATGCCGGTATACGCTTAAATCTTACTATGCTATAAAACTGTGACGAACTCAGAAAGTGACAAACTCAGAATGTGAGGTACTCAGAAAATGACAAACTCAGAACGTGTCCTAACTCGAAACTGACCTCCTAAGAATGTGACATGCTCCGCCTAAAGACTGAACCCTCGGTGGGCGAGTGCGACTCGCAATTGTTCGGTTTTTTTTTACTGATTCCTCACACAAACTTCAACCCCCTTTTCCCCCTAACGCTCTTTCCCACCCCCTTACGGGGTGATTTTGGGGTTAAAAACTATTCTATATCCTTCCCCATAACAAAAACTAATCTACATACATATCAAATATCAACTAAATCGGTTCAGCGGTTATTAATTCCCCATACAAAATTCCACCCCCCTTTTCGCCCCCCTTGGGGGCAAAAAAATTCAAGTTTTTGCATTTTTCTGTTGTTTGTATACTAAGACTATCTTACATACCAAATTTTAGCTTCCTAGGATTTCAGGAAGTTTTGATGATCATCAGTGAGTGAGTGAGTGACGAAATCGGTTTTTTTTTAGATATGAATAAAATCTAAAGTATAAGGGATATGTAATTGAAGTTTTTTTATGTTTAATGAGTCCACTAATAACATCATATCCCGATAATCGAAACCCAAGTTATGAGGGTTCAAAAAACGACGAAGCGCTTCGAGAAAAGGTACTGTAGTGCCCTTGCGCTTCGCTTTGCTCGTCTTGGCGAGATAAGAAAATGATAATTTCAAAGAAAAAACTCGTGCTTACAAGTGGCGTAAATTGAAACTATTGTAAAGTAGTGAATCTGCTACATTGGCGGCAGAACTTTAGTCGTCAAAAGTCAAAAGTGTCAAAATATTCTCTCCGCAATACTTTTATTTGGAAAAGTCAGTTACAAAACTTACAAAATAATATCATCGTAACTTGAGCTAATTACCAGGACAATTAATTAATGCAATTATTTTTATTGTTAAGAAATATGAAACTTTTGTAAAGATGTCAAATTATTTATTAATAGTTAGTTTAGTTACTTATCCTAGTGTTTGAGTGCTCAAACTGTTACACTTCGACCCATTGGGATCTATCTATAGTCACTTTATCCTATGTGTTTGAGTGCTCAAACTGTTACACTTCTACCCATTGGGATCTATCTATAGTCACTTTATCCTATGTGTTTGAGTGCTCAAACTGTTACACTTCTACCCATTGGGATCTATAGTCACTTATCCTATGTGTTTGAGTGCTCAAACCATTAGGAACTTTTGTATAATTTCTCAAGAGCTCTATCGAATAAATAGTAGAGGTAACATTAAGCTAATTTTACGGTTTAACTCACGTATCACGACACACAGTTTAAATTCGATTGATGGTAGAGCTAAATGGGCGCTTTGAATTATTATGTCTCGAAGTAGGTCAACTGCCAATACTTTTGGTGGGCATTAGGAAGATACAGTTTGTCTATAGTCCCATTCTGGACAAAAGACCTTTGACCCGTAGATAACCCATGAACACACAAATGTGTGCTAATTAGGTACCTATGTGTTATTCAGGCACGAAGGGAAATATTTGCTATTACTGTTTGAATGCTCAAACTCCTACTAAACATAAAGATACCCGCTGTAAAACCTGAGAGCACGAGTTTTTTTTATTAAAAACGATTCTTGATACTTGTTTAATTAAATGTACTCCTTAACAAACTGGGTAACCGGTAAAACCGCAAAATACCACTCTAAGCCATAACTTAAGCGCAGACGACGTCGTAGACGGCAAATGAATGGGTTGAATGAGGAAAACCGGCGCGTGTAGGTATTACCTTGCGAATTTGCAGCTTACTGGATTAACGGCGTAACAGCCTGGGCTGTTGTTCCTATTGCTTACTGAGCGCAAGAAAGCTTTGCCTAGGCGAACTGCATAAAACACGTTGGAGGAGCTGCCACCTTGTGACCTAAATCGGAATTAAGAACTTGAAATTAACATTTCAATCCAACGAGAAAGTGTCAAGGCACACACTATCGAGCATTGTAGGGTATGCCGTCGTGTGGAACCAGAATTAATTACATGATATTCACAAAAAAAGGGGCTTCTGTGATCTAACATTCAGTTTTTTCTCTGCAAGTGTGATGAAAAATATTGTGTGTAACTCCGGAGGTAAAAATATTGTAAACTTGAGTCTAAGTATGTAGCTTAAAGAGTTCTGCGGTTGTCGTGAAACTATAGACCTAATATAATAAATTTTACTTACTGCACAATGTACAATGCTTCTTAGAAATTGCTATCTTACTCTAGATGCTGGCGAGGCGAACGCTCGCCTAACTCGTTAAGCGGTGGATACATCATAATATCAGCGTGTATTTAGTAGCCTATAACATCCGACGCGACGCATACTTTTTAGTGTTCCGTAGCCAAATGGCAAAAAACGGAACCCTTATAGATTCGTCATGTCTGTCTGTCTGTCTGTCCGTCCGTATGTCACAGCCACTTTTCGGAAACTATAAGAACTATACTGTTGAAACTTGGTAAGTAGATGTATTCTGTGAACCGCATGAAGATTTTCACACAAAAATAAAAAAATAAAACAATAAATTTTGGGGGTTCCCCATACTTGGAACTTAAACTCAAAAAATTTTTTTTTCATCAAACCCATACGTGTGGGATATCTATGGATAGGTCTTCAAAAATGATATTGAGGTTTCTAATGTACATTACCATGCAAACTTCCACCGAAAATTGGTTTGAACGAGATCTAGTAAGTAGTTTTTTTTTAATACGTCATAAATCGTAAACCGCAATTTACCTTTCACTCACGTTTTACATAAAAAGTACATTGTTAAAATTATGTAATGTACGGAACCCTCGGTGCGCGAGTCCGACTCGCACTTGGCCGGTTTTTTGCTCGTACGCTACCTACAACTAATCGTAGTATTTGACTCATGTTACCAAGAAATGTTGTTCTTCACTAGAGCATATCAATGAAACTATGTGAAATAAATTCACTGTAAGTACCCACCAAAAAACTTTTTCTAATTTATTAATTTGCGTAGAAAAATTATATAAGAACTTGAAATAAATGCAAGTAAAAAAATTAATATTTTCATTTCTCATCATCTCAAAGAGGGTCATTGTTGTACTAAAAAGTGTGCAGAAAGTGATACGTTACTGCACTAGAGCATTTTACTCGTACTTTCCAAGTACGATTTTTTTCATTATTGATATTTGGTTTATAATGGATTTGTTATACCTACAATTTCCATTCTGATTTTTCATAATCATAATCATAATCTTTATTGTCTGTGAGAAATGGGTACATTGCACAGTAATTACTAATGCCACAATTTTATGTGGACTCACCAAGACTCTACCTTTACAGGTGTACAAACAAACATTTCCTATGCTACTCTTACATGAATGATGTCACGCATTAATATTAATACAACCATAAATCATAATCAAAAATCTTACCTAATACATCATGCAGTAACAGAATGAAATAAAATAAAATAATATAAAATCGAAGTCAAACACAATAAAATCCCATTAAATCATTATTTCATTATTTAAAAATTCACTAATACTATAAAAACATCTCTGTATTAACCAAGCATGTACTTGTGATTTAAATATATTCAAATTATTATTCTTAAAAATGTCAGGTAATTTATTATAAATACGAATGCACATAATGTAAGAGTTTCTCGAGGAAAGTGCCAAATTAACAGAAGGTCTATGTAAAGTAAACTTATACTGTGTTCTTGTCGCGCCCCCCCATTGATTGGAATTCCACAAACAAGTATTTATACTTTTTTAACTCCCCATTCCATAAATAACGATACTTTCACCTAAATTATTAATTGTAAGTACATACCTACTCTCAAGAGAGAACACAAAAATATATACTAGTTTAGTCATGTTTAAAAAAAAACCGACCAAGTGCGAGTCGGATTCGCGTTCCAAGGGTTCCGTACATTACACAATTTAAACAATGTATTTTTTATGTGCAATGTCTTTAAAAACGGTCGGATCAAAAAGCTAAGTAATTAAGTCCGACTCACGCTTGACTTCACATTTCTAATAGGTTTCCGGTGATCTATAAAGATCTATTTTGTGGATTTTTTTCAAAATTTTTGACCCAGTAGTTTCGGAGACAGAGGGGGGGGGGGGAACGGTCATTTTTTGCCTATTTTCTTGAATAACTCCTAAACTATTTATCTTAAAATTATATAATTATATTTGAGATTCTCACAATGAGCTCTTTCATTTGATATGTATAGTTTGACAAACTTTATTATTAAATTTTCTCATTTACCCCCCAAAGTGGCCCCCGTGTTTAAAATTAATTTGTTTACGTTACATTTCAATCTTTGGGTCACAAACTTACATATGTGTACCAAATTTCAACTTAATTGGTCCAGTAGTTTCGGAGAAAATAGGCTGTGACAGACGGACAGACAGACAGACAGACAGACGCACGAGTGATCCTATAAGGGTTCCGCTTTTGAGGTACGGAACCATAAAAACATGCATTTTACTTTCCTCGTATTCGAAATGAAAGGTAGTGTTTAACTCGGGTGAAAGGCATAACTTCAGCCTCGGACTATTGGCGCTCTCACTGCGGTCGAGCGCCAAACTACCTCTGCAGAAATGAGTGCCTTTCATCCCTCGGTTAACAATCTAGTATTGCTACTAACGTAAACAATAACATCAATAACTAGCGAAACTACTTTTATCAAAGTAGTCATTATTAAGAAGATTTGTGGAATGTTTATAATATCTATAATAGGCTATTTGACTAATTTTTGAAAATGGTTTTAATTGATTGTTTATCACTTAATAATTACACTACATTGATATTTCCGTGAAATTTCCTGTATTAAATATAAAAAAACCAATGTTAAAGTTTATTTATTTTGAACGCGCCTTAAACGCTGTTTTTGCAAAGGGGCTAATCACGTGACACGTGTGACGTCACGCCCAAGTAAACTCAGTCAATGACCTTAGTTAATCTTATGGTTTATGTGCATTGAATTCATTATTTCACTGTAAAATGATATATATTGGTGTATAGTGCCGCAATGTTCAAGTACGACTATAAAAATCCAGACAAATCGTTTGTTTCCATTCCAACGAATACCAAAAAAAGAAGTGTGTTTAAAACTAGCGCGAAGAGACCCCAAAGAGCATTTTAGCGCATACAAATGTTTTTATGTGTGACGACCACTTTGATGTAAGTAATATTTAACTGTAAATAAATATGGTAATTAAAGCAGCGGATTTTGTTATTTAACGAAACAAGATCTAGGTATTTGATGTATTACTACATAACCTCATAACATAGCTCTTTCAGCATTAGTAGGTAGTTAGTAGCATACTTTTTCTTTCAAACTAAAGTGCAGTATGGACTATGGAGATACTAATCAAACTGTTAAAACACTCAATACAATCAAGAATGTTTACCCGCGTGTGACGTCATCCGAGCGTTGACCAATCACAGAGCGTTCACGTCCCTGATGAAATTTAAAAAAATATTAAATTTTCATTCGTTTATTTTCCTAAAAATAAACATAATTTATATTCAAATATAGTGAAATATACTTTATTAGTTTATTATCTTTCAGGATGACAGCAATTCGTTATATACTTTTTAATGTTGTCAAATACCCTATTACAGCATACTAAATACATATTTGCAGCTGATTATAAAATTTTATTTCTGATAAACTCGTTGTTTTGATCAGAATAACGCTTCATGTTTATCATATTATGTACGAGTCATGTATACGTATTTGCATAATGTTTGCCGCATCTACGTTTATACGCATTGCTATTTGCCTCAAACAAGGCAGCTACTAATAAAATAAACATAATCCTAAATAAAAATAAATAAATATAAACAGAATCCTTTGAATAAAATAAACAGAATTCAATTGTAAATGCCGTAAATGCGTCGTCAAATGCGCGAAGTATCGATAATCGGATTAAATGTCTATTAAATTTCAATGGAATTGGTTGTCGTCGTATGCAACCTCCGTTCACGGCTCAGCATGTGCGGACTATTTACCTAATCGAAGGATTTTAAAATAATATTAAATAGTAAATACCTATGTAAAGCACCCTACCAAATATAATCTATTTACGAGTACTAAACACATTATTATTATTATTGGGTATTTGCGAGTTTGATACACAAGAGCTTCTTCGAATTGTTTAATGAACTCTATCATATGAGTAAAAGCCATTCTAGATGGGACAACCAGATACTACTTAGACCATTTGATCAGAAATTAAATTCATCTAGTATCCTCAGCCACAAAATTTAATCACTAATTTTAGATTATAGGTACTTAGTGGCAGTCGAGCGCTCAAAATTTAAAAAATCCCCCGTACGCGCATATTTAAGTACTTATGCGGCATTACTGCGTCCGCACCTCCTGATTTGATCGGTCACAATCTTACAATCGAATCAAGTGGGATCGGCGAGCGATATATTTTTCACATCACCAATTCGAAAAAGGGCTTTTTCTTTCCTGCTAGGAGGGATCAAAGTGGCACTTTTCTTCCCTGCTAGGAGGGATCTAAGTAACACTTTTCTGTTCTAGCACACAATTTTTACATTATTTTGCGCATTATTTTTTTAGCTTAAATAATATTTTTAAACATTATAATTACCTCATAGGTGATGTGAAAAGCAATATGTGTCACATGGTAGCAACATTATTTCCGTCTTGGGCGTAACACACTTGAATCCCTCAATAATATAATTATAATCTACTATTATATATTAATAATACTCCTACGTCCTACGTCTACGTGAGACACTCCTCGGTACGGAGTGAAACATGTCGAGCGTTTTGCGACTTAAAATACATGAGTGACCCGTCATTAATATATTTAATATGACCTTAATGTTTGTTTACGAAACACTTTTCTATCATTCACGATAAAGGCTTGGATAAGCAATTCTTTTCGACCTGAGGATTCTTTGGCGGCAAATTGAACTAAGTATACTACAATGTTCATAAATCTATCGAAAATTATCTATTGTAACAAGTGACGCATTATTTATGAAAATCTCATATATTTACCGTCCTCAACAGTAAACAAGTTTTTATTACATCCATGTAATCATTACGCTTGTGTAAATACTCACTTCGATTAACGTTTGTTTTCGTGCTCTTTTTTTCCCGCCCGATTTGTCTGGAATATTTTGAGGTTATTATAATGGAGAGAATGCGCGCGACTCTCTCTGTGACAAAAATAATACTGGCCGTGTATCGCGGATAGCTGATAATCACGTACTTTTATGTTTTTACGAGCATGTAAACCGACAAATAACGATATGTCCTCTACAGATATTTGCACTTGCAGTGCAGTCATTTTTGCAGTTACCATTTTTAACTTACCTTTCAAGAAGAACAAAGTACACAACTTTGGGAACAAATCAAATTATTTTATTAAATATTTTGATTTGTGTTTTTAAGTAGTCACACTCCTGTATATAAATTATAAACTGAAATAGATGTCATATATTAAAGAAAAAGTGATGAAGCCCTCCAGTGGTGAAGGCTGGATCGCATTTTGCTCACTGAGTGAGACAAAATGACATTTAACTGACCTTTATATTCAAATGTAATTTCAACATGCGGGGCCTAATACAAGTTCGAAATACTCGGATTCTATTTTCTCTGTACCTTTCACATCGTTAGGAGAAAGAAGTTTAAACAACATTCAACGGTATATTGACGGTTTATAATTATAATAGACCCCTGAAAAACGTCAGTATAATCTGCACGCATCGTTCCAAAGCACTGTACGAGTACGAATTCTTAATAATTAATTAATGAAAATAAAGTTTAAAATTTGATAAAAACACTATATTTTACGTATTTTATTGTATAATTAAAATGATGAACTTGAAAAATACACAGATTATCACGCAAAATAAATAATTATACTTTTAACAATCTTTACAATAGTTGACAAATTAGTATCCGCAATTCGGCCCGTAGGGCCCGTATCTTACAGTTTTTTTATATAAAAAAAGTTGTCGATTGAAGTGTCAATTGATGTTCGTTATTTCCATATTATTTTACTGAAATTTGTTTCTTTTTGTTTTTGTGTCTGATTGCGGCAATTAAACTTAATTATTAGAATATCTTAAGAAAACATTAGTGAATAAGTGATGAAGAAGGATTACATTTTTCAGGGTGTCTAATATGTTCTCACTGCTGAGGTGAAAAGTTGTATGTACTACACGAGATCAAAGTTATTTACATCGCGTGCGCTTTTGAGTCCCTTACTACGCTCAAGATTCTAAATTAATTTTTTTCTATTATAAGATCTTTCGCTTGCACGGGACTCAAAATAAGCACTGGAAAATATATCAAACTTTGCTCTCTTGTTGTACAAATAACTATCATTCAGTATCAAGAATTATATAATGAGTACTTTACTAAGTTTCTTGGGCAGTCATATGTTTCAGATCAGTTAGGAGTGTCATACAGAAAATACCATTATAGTTTTATGAGAAGATGAAAAGGGCAATTAGACGTCGACAAAAAAAAAATGCATTTAACTATTAAATTATTTTATTTGTACCTGATGTTGCCATTTTATAAAAAAAAAGCAAAGTACAAAACCCTACCTTAACAAAATTAACAAAATAGTCAAAATACCTACCTACTGCTACTGGTCAACGATTAAAATAATGTTATTTCCTAACCTAATTTTACAAAAAGCCATAATTGTGTACATTGGTACAATATAATATCAGAACAAACGGCGTAAATATGTAGGCTGTCCTCGGCGGGGCTAAATATATTTGGCGTGTCGACGTTTGGTGAAGAAACTCTCGGACCGTGGGGGCCCAGCGAATCTTCAATTAAGAGACTTCTCAGCGCCTTATAGATCAGATACCTCAGGTGACTAGTGGGCTGGCAGTTACCTGCTTCGGCCAGAAAAAAAGCCTGGCCATCCAAACAGGTACAGCTGCCAGCCTTCTGGACACCATAACGCGTAAAGGCGACCTGGGGAGCATGTTTTATAAATTTAGTTTTAGTTTTAGTGATAAGTTTACTGTAGGTTTATTTAATTTATAATATATGTTGTTCCAAATTAAAACTATTTCATAAAATATAACTGTTACAGTATTAACTACAGGTACCTGCACGATTACATTGTAGTGATGTCATCTCCCTATTGGGCACTAACATGTCGAGCACTAGGACTTTTACCTTCCATAGATAAAAAAATATAAATAATTTTAAGAAACAGAAAAGTCGGGTTTGCTTTACTCGCTTTACTATCATATCACTGGATTCTAGTTACTATCATCTATGATTCTATGTCATTCATGAATAAGATCAATTTAGGCTTGTGAATATGTGTTTGTACCAGAAATCGACGGTTTTCGACCAGGCGCCTAATTTAGAGTCATCAAATTTAAGTACTTCAATAAACATTTTTATTAGCACGTCTTTCAGTTCCTGTAACAAAACAAAATTTTATTCAACACAAAACGATTGTAAGTGGCGTTCGAAAATACCATTTAACAAATTTTAACATGGCACAAAATAATATTTAAAAAGGTAATTTATTTTTACGAATAATAAATGTTTTTCTTGGGAAAGATAGTTCTTTACAATTCAAGAAAAACACCAAATTACGACAGCATTTTTGTCATTGCGCTAGTTTTCAGGACGACCGGAAAACCCATGCATAATGAAAGCTGCAAAGTGGTCACCTGTTCAACTCAGCCTGATATGCTTACAGAGTGAAACAAATATAGGTACTGATGATTCATATAAGCGCGGTAATTAATTAGCATATTACTTAGGTATTCTAACTCGGAAAAAGGAGAAAAAGAAAACATTATTAGCAAAAACGTGGTGAAAAAAATGTTTAGTTACATGACTTGCATAGATCTATTTGAACAACTTGCTGGCATCAATCAATCAATGGCTGGAGCCAATGTGACCATTTACTTTTTCATAGTCGGAATACGATTTTATGTTTTTTACCCGAAACGCATGCTCTGAGCGTGTGAAGCGTGCGTTTCTTGGCCGAGGCATTATGCGTGTAAACGAATTATTAGTATTTTTTTAATACTTTGCAATAATATTAAATTAAAAAATCGTAGGTAACACTCACATTAACTGTACCTCACTACTTCCCGAGTTTTTTGTGACTGTGCACTTTTACAACTTGGCGACATTTAGGTCCCGTGGTTTGGAGGTGCTTAACCTCACGTAAATACAGTTCAATTGATAAATTGCAAAACTCACTAAAAAGTGTCGCTCACTAATCTTCCTCTTTTTGTGAGACTCTCCTATTTTTTCCATCATAGCTGCGACCATATCTGGCTGGTTCATGTGTCCCACCGCCAGATCGATGGAGTTCATCAAGTTGATAACATGCGCTTTAAATTGCATGTTGGACTCGTATTCGTGTTCCGGCAGCTTTCGGACCATTTTGAAAAACTCACGCGTTTCGGGATAGGCGCGGAATAGCCTGCAAAAAAATCGGTGTTATTTTTATAACAAAGCAAAGCAAAAAATTCACATCCTCATATTTAAATTACCTTTTCAACAATATGATGATAGAAAACAAAAAATCTGTGACCTCATGACCTATGAAAATAAAAAATGTTGTCCTTATTGATTTTTGTTGACGAATGCAGCAAAAACAAATTATGGTTCGAGTGTAAAAATCAATTAAGTACCTTCTTTAATAATAAAGGTTTCAAAGTCATTATGTCATTAATTAGTCGTACGTACCTATACCTACTTGTTGCATAATATTTGACTGCATTGACTCCCTTGGATTCGACTTAAGGAAACATCAATTTCGCTTTTGCGGCTCTTGATTTTACCTTTGAACTATTTAAATAAGCTAAAAACTATTTTGCCATACGCGTTCGTACACGACCACCTTCTTAGCCAAATATAATTTGTTGTCGCTGAGTATCGTACAGTTTCTATGGTTAAAACGCATGTATATCAATATTTATAAGAGATAACTATAACTATCTCGAAAGGAGTTCGATCTAAGTTGCAGGCACATGTTGCACGTTATCGGTCGGCAGCTTTGATGCGGTCTATAATACTAATACCACTTGTAGTTTTACTATGTCATTACGTGGTAAGTTTGACCAATTGATATTATATTATTAACATGTTGAACTACTCCAGAGTAGATTATGAAGATTCACAAGTATTGCAGAGAATATGACTGTAAGGTCTGCCATTTTGCAAACGGATTCACCTAAACAAACATACTCACTGATACATGAAAAAACCTGCTGCCAAGTATGAGAGATTATATTAAATTCTATATTAAATAGGTATGTAGGTAATAATGAAAAAGAAAGAGAAACAAACACAAAGTCCATTCGCTGTTGGTACCGTAAAATAGTAATAGTAACCGTAAAATTTTAACCTAACACTCATAATAATTAAGTATCTATATGTATATCCATAGGTATATGCCATAGCATATTGGAACGGTGTATTTATTGCACGGGAATATGGTAAACAATCGAACGAGTTTACCGATGGCATCTGGAACTTATAGCTATGCGAGTAGGTATAGTTGCCACTCTGATTCATGTCTACAAAGCGTATTCAACCAGCAGCTCAATGGGAGCGAATTGAATCGACTTGTATTCAATTGGGGACACTACATTCAATACCAATTAGAAGATGTGACACTTGGCTCCAAGGTTCCTCTGTATTGTGGGCCGAACTGTCATTAGGTACAGTCAATATATTTATATGCACATTTGGATCGGTTGAATATAATAAAGGTATAATACATGGATTTTATACAGGAATATTTTTAATGCTTGGAACCGGTCCTATTTTTTTTTAACATTGCATACACAAATGTCTTTATGTCACGATAACCGGCCCAATTCAAATAATGCTTATAAGATATTACACTGATACGATACTGATCTGTCAGTCTCAAACGTGACAGATCGGTATCGTATCGGTGTTACATCTTACAAGCATTGTTCGAATTGGGCCGAGATTACTCTCGTCGAAGAGTTATGCTTAGAGAACTGAAACTCGGAACTCTGTTGGACGTAGCGCTAGATTTGCCACGGAATCATGTAATAAAATATCGTTGCTACCAAAAGTGTTAGGTAATTTTTATATTCTAAGTTTTTTTTAAGGTTACCTTTTGAGGAGTTCTGTTCCATTAGCAACTGGGTGTGTAAAGACGGGCGCCCAAGAGCGTTGCACGGCGTGCACCTCACGCCGTGTGAGCCCTGAGAGCGAGTTTACCGCGTCTGGGTCCCCGCCCCACAACAGGTAACTCAACCAACTGCCCATCGTTCTAAGTGGCGATCCTGGAAAATAATGGATTTTGGTTTTAATTCCCGATAAGTCATAAGTTAGAAATTATCCTTATCTTTAATCCAGTATCCTTATGTTTCGGAAACGAAATATGTATGTAACTCTGGTTTTTCTGCATGTGTATATTAACCTATTATAGGAAATAAGGAAGAGAGATGGAATCAACAGTAGCAGTAGAAGTAAGATGCCACTGTAATGGACCCTAGGTAGCAAAGACTAGGTAGTATGTACGGAGCTAATATATATAAGTAAAGTACAAAAGAAAAGGAAAGGATAAGTAAAGGAAAAAAGTGCCTCGGAAAATCAAGAAAAAAATATGTTCGAATAGATGGCGCCATACCTTTGACCTATACTCAGTCACTGTTTAATATATAAAAAAAACAGGTATACTCACCCTGTATACCATTGGAAAAACCCTGAAATCCCACGTAGGGTTACTTCTCAGGAATGCTCTACGTTAATATTTTTTTAATTAGAACAAGATAAAAAAATTAATTTTCAAACAAAAATTAATTCCAATGATCGACAATAGAAAGAAACATACTGTATTAATCATTGGTGTTTTTGACAAAATGTGCGGCAATGATGACATTTGTCAAAAGTCAGAATCTTATTAATGTCATAAATAAAAAAGATAATCAATAAGGTCGAAGAAGGTTTCATACAATTTTTTACCTCAGGAGCTATATACAGGCTGCTCCAAAGTAAAAAATCGTAATTTGTTAATTTCTTCGTAACTGCTACACCGGTTGTTATGATATATACATATACATTTCGGCTTTGTCCAATGGCTAAGGACACCCTGTATAAACATTTTTGACATTTTTATACATTTTCATTTTTAGGGTTCCGTACCCAAAGGGTAAAAACGGTACCCTATTACTAAGACTCCGCTGTCCGTCTGTCCGTCTGTCTGTCTGTCACCAGGCTGTATCTCATGAACCGTGATAGCTAGACAGTTAAAATTTTCACAGATGATGTATTTCTGTTGCCGCTATAACAACAAATACTAAAAACAGAATAATATAAATATTTAAATGGGGCTCCCATACAACAAACGTGATGTTTTTGCTGTTTTTTTCCGTAATGGTACGGAACCCTTCGTGCGCGAGTCCGACTCGCACTTGGCCGGTTTTTTAGTTTTAATCCTGTGTCGATAGATGGCAGTAAATTTACTGTTACCATAGAGTAACTTATACTAGAGCGGTACTGTCATAGTAAATTTTGTAACCCCAGTAAATTCACTGCCATCTGTCAACACACTTTAAAACTAAAAATAAATATTTATAAAAATACGATAAAATGTATTTAAATATGGATAAATGAGTTTTTTATTTGCATTAATTATTTTTATGATTTTTAGGCATGTTCTTTCACTGATATGCGTTAAAATTGTTAAATAACAAACGAAACCGTCAACGCCATCTATACGACAGTAGGCCAAAGCTAGTAGCGCCCTCTGAACGAGAATCAAAATTTCTTGATTTTCGAGGCACGTTTTTTCCTTAGACTGTATCCATCTATTATGGAGTTATATCTATCTTTGCTGTGACTACAAAATTTACTATGACATAACCCTCTACACACTCTATTCTCTCTGCTAGGTAGAAATAGGGTGATAGAGAAAGCATACTCTAAAGGCCCATGGGTACCTAATGATTCTTCGAATAATTTTTAGCAGATTATCGATTCGCAGACAAAGATTCGCCGAACATCGGTTCGCAGTGATTTATTTGTAGATGTAACTTTTGGTCGACTAACGTTACGCAGACTTTTGGTTCACATACAGTTCAGTTCGCTTCTGTGTAAATTAGCAGAACTATTACTGGACGATTTTCATTTGGCAGAGTAATCTTTTCGTTTAAGCAATGTTTAGTCGAATAACGTTTCACATTTTATACATCGTTATTTTCGAATATCCCACAAACGGTGCCCTATTGGTATGCCGAAAAAAAATTCGCCGATTTTTGTTTCGCCGACGATTCGCCGACGGGTTCTTTGGCCGAGTAACGATATACGACAGTAGGCCAAAGCTAGTAGCGCCCTCTGAACGAGAATCAAATTTTCTTGATTTTCGAGGCAGGTTTTTTCCTTAGACTGTATCCATCTATTACGGAGTTATATCTATCTTTGCTATTATTGAAACAAAATAATACATACAAAAATTGCCGATTCTTGTACAAAAAAACTGCATAGTCTTGGGCCTTAAGAAAAGGCTCAAGCGAGCTCTAGAGAACTAACTTACCTATGTAGCTGAGAGCATTAAGGCTCTACCTATCCGTATTAAGCATAGGTAGAGCCCTAATTCGATATGCATTTCCATAAATTTATTTATATATTTGAGCGTTTCTTTTTTTTGCCATTTTTTGATGTGACTGTGACCTTTTTTGCCACTTTTTTATTATTTCTAGTCAGGATCACGAGCCCTTTTCATCCTTATAGGAGAAAAAAAGTGTCCCACCATACATTTTTCAAACTTTCCTTTTTGTTACCGCCATACAAAGTATATGGGGAAATGGTAACACAATAGAAAAAAAAACCTTGGGATATTTTTTATCCCATTAGGATCGAAAGAGTAATTCTGAGTAGAAATAATACAAAATTTATAAAAAACATACAAAATTAATAAGTGGCATTTTTTTTAAGAAACGCTCATTTAGGACCTTAACTTTAACTCCATCCTAGAATCTTCTGATCGCTTCAAGGAGAAATGGAATTTAAATAAAAGAAAATCTATAGGGTTTGATTAAATTAGGTAATCGTGGGTTGGAAATTGGTATGTATTAATTAAAAATACGTTTATAAACTATTTTTTATGAAGCAAAAACTTCTGCGAGCGTTACTCCAAATTTTTAAATTAAAGGAAAAATGTACACCTCCGGCAGGACTCGATTCTGCGACCATTGGAACACCGGTCCAATCGCTTCTGCCAGTTGCACATTGCAACTGGTGTGCTCAGTTGGCAGGAGCGATTGGACTGGTGTTCCAATGGTCGCAGGTTCGAATCCTGCCCTGCCGGAGGTGTAAACTTTTCCATTTTTCCTTTAATTTGAAAATTTATGTTTATATTTTAAATACGTTTATATTTATATTTTTATTTACCGTTAGGCTTATAATTCTGCATTTTCTCCTAAATATATTTATAGTTTGTCAAAGGACTTTCTCAATTGAAACATAGACAGAAAGAATCATACTATCTTTGTCTTATACTAGTACTAGCGCCCAAAAGAAAGGGATGAGTATAATTTTCCTGGTTGTTACTGACTGACAAATTGGTTTGACCAACTATAGGACTAAATGTTATGAATAGAGAAACTTTTTAAACCCGTTAGCTAAAATTAAGAAAGTGATTTCTATGCAATCACTAATGCCGGGGCCACACTAACGGGAAACGGCGGGAAACGCCGTTGATGATCGCGATAATCCCAGTGTGGCCGAATGAAAAACGTCGAATTAACGCGTTTCCCATTAGTGTGGCCCCTGTGCCCATCGCTGGGGAAAGTACGATAGCCACAAAATGTATATCTTGCCTAGATTCATCTGATGTAACTCAACTATCTTAACATCACTAATAAGGAATCTATTTACTTCTATTATTATTCCGATATGTGTCAGTTCAGTAGCAAAAAGACATGACTCATACCTGATAATTTTACTTCCACGGCTGCAATCTCCATGTGCGCTCCTCTTTGTACTTTGTGATGACCATATTAGTAGAACAGCTGGGCCTGTATTGTAAAAGGTACACATTGACTCCTCAATAGTCACTAAGTACATCACGATTTTATATTTATAGATGTCTCAGAATTTATTATTATACCAAAGCACATGTATTAACAGTTTATGTATGTACATGACTCAATCAGGCACCTTAGTAGTGCGTGACCCATTCATGTATTTGATTATTGTAATATACACAGTAACTTGTTTGTTACAATATCCCATTTATTGTGCTGGACTCCACACATCGTCTGTTCATAGCTCGTCAGCCATGAGGAGTAGCGCTAGCTCCTAACAGAAACTATTATCATTAACCTCTCCTCCGAGCAGGTTACCACCATTGAATTAACTTTCTTATAGTCGGCGGACTTCTATGCCCCTTACCCGACAAAACCTCGCAAGGCATCTCTGATCTAACGCTGTCAAGACCGACCGAATCTTTATGTCTTCGACCCCGACAGCGCTAGCAACAGCATCTCTGGTCGAGCGTTCTTATGGCCGGCATGCTTTTCCTCCGACCGCAACAGCGCCCGACCCAGAGGAAATCAGTAAAATATTGACTTGAGTCTGTCCACCACCAGACTCCTTTATTTGATATAAGCAAGATTATCATGACAGCCTTCCCGCAGACAAGGCGTCTTATGCTAGTACATGGCTTTATCATTCGATTTTATTGAAACTATAATGTACTTGTATATCAACGTCAAATCTTTCATAGGGAATCATATTTGTTTTATTTCCCTTGTGACTTATATTATTATCTTTTTTACTAATTATACTTAGCTCTCAATTTGCAGTGTAGCGTCTTGTACTTCACTATATATTTATTGACACACTCAAAGAAATACTTTTTCATAACAGCAAGTAGTTGTACACCAGTCGCAACAGGAAAAAGCGTCCTTTATCATAGATAATATAACAGAAGGAAGTCTTACCATAGACAGTGTGAAACGGAAGGAAGGTTTTTTATAGTAGGTGATTCGCGATATGTCGCGACACACCCGTCGAGGAAAATTAATGTTGAGTTAAGGTGAGCATTAAGTGGCGCGTCCAATCTTTTATTCTTTTCATTGCTTGAACCGCCGCTGCCCTCTTATGGTTTCCCTTTCCAGTCATCGACTCTTCCTGTATTTCCTTTTGCTCATGGTCTTCCATCACTTCGTTTACTTCTGTTGGACTTTCTATCATTTCATCTGAGATGTCCATGTGGCTTATCTCATCTGAACCATCCATTATTTCATCATCATTTAACATATCTATGTCCTCATGCCTCTCTGTATCGTCCATTACTTCTTTATGCTTCGTTACATCCATTTCGTTAATTATAGCTCTATCTATTTCATTCTCTGATGAAATCATAGGTTCTCTTATTTTTAATGACAATTCTTGATCTAGGTTATTGCTACCATATGGTGAGTTTAACGATTGTTTGATACACGATTGATCTTTCATGAGGTCTTCAGATAACAGAGACTCTTCTGCTTCTAGGGGATACAAATGTGCAATAGACCTTGTGAATATTGCCTCACCCACTTTTACTTTTGCTACTCTACATAATCCGTCTATTCCTTTAAGTAGCTCTGTTATACGACCCACTTTCCAATTTCCCCTGTTTTTACTTTCTCCTTTGATCTGTACAATGTCACCAATGCATGGCGCAATTTTTGCTTTTACTCTAGCTTGTTTTGGTGAATGATTATATCGTTCTCTTAAACTCAGTAGGTATTGATTTATAAACATGTCTTTATATTCATTCATAATCATTTCACCTCTCTTCCAACCTTCTAACAGTTGTTGCTTAGTAGAGGTACTTGAAGATGAGATCCTTTCTTCTAAATTGTCAATATTAATACACCTTCCAGGTGTCAGAAAATCCGCCGGTTTTAAAATATGTCCTTGATCATTTCCTACATAAGTCAAAGGTCTAGTATTTACTATGGCCTGTACTTCTTTGATGATTGTTAACAGCTGATTGTCCCCTAGTAAATGTTTTTCAAGGGTTCGCTTAAGACAATGTTTCACTATCGCTACTAAGCGTTCATACACTCCCCCATGCCAGGGTGCTAATTGAGGAATAAATTTCCATTGTACTCCTTTTGATGATGAATTAATTCCAGTCACTACTTCCGACAGTAGTTTAAATTGAAGTGCATTATCCGACACTATTATTGAAGGAGTTCCTCTAGCTGCAACAAATCTTCGAAACGCCAAAGAACATTCATCCGTAGACATATCTTTTACTATCTCAAGGTGAATGGCACGTACCACTAAACAAGTGAATAAACAGACCCAACGTTTTTCTTGACTTTTATCTGATTTGACTACCATAGGTCCGAAGTAATCCATTCCAACATAAGTAAAAGGTGTCTCATATTTTACTCTCTCTGGAGGTAAAGCAGGTGTGTTGGGTAAAGTGTAAGCTCCTCCTCCGTGTTTTACACATTGTGGACATTTATTTATGATTTTCTGAACTTGTGCTCTACCTTGTGGAATCCAAAACCGTTGTCTCACTTTACTTAATGTATGTGGTACTCCTACATGATAATTTTCTTCATGTATTCTTTTTATGACCTTATTGGTAAATTCACAATTTCTAGGTAATAAGATTGGATGTTTTGTTTCATATGACAAGTCTGAATGTGTCAAACGTCCTTCAGATCTAAGTACTCCATCTATGTCGGTAAATAGTCCTAAGTTTCTAGTGAGGTGTGTTCTTTTGCCACCACTTTCCTCCGGGAAGTATTGTTTTTGGACTTTTATTATCTCTTGTACTTCTGACTTTATTTTATTATTTATATTCGTTTGTGCAAGATGATCTTTATCTGATATTTCTGTCATTATGTCTTCTTTATTTGATGTAACTATTTCCTTTTCACTTGCTAATTCTGTAATCTTCTCTTCAGATGCTTGTGTGTTATGATTCGAGAGACCCTCCCGCGTCAAAAGAGTATTCTCTACTACGGGTGAACTTGGCCACGTAGTTGGATCTTGTAACAAAAATGCTGGACCGTTTAGCCATTTGGTTAATTCTTCTTTTGACTTGAGAGGCCTCGTTGCCACATCCGCTGGATTTAATGTAGATGGAATGTACCTCATATCCAAATCTTTATTACGTTTGATTTCTTCTATCCTTCGTGCTACAAACGGTACTAACAGCTTATTCGATTTGTACCAGCTTAATACGATTTGACTGTCACACCATAGCACTTGCTTAGTTACCTTTATTGGGAGATATTTCGCCACATATTGTAGTAATCTATTTCCAATGACAACTCCTAGTAATTCCAATCGTGCTATTTTCAAGTTTTCTTGATCTTTTATAGGAGTTAGTCTGGATTTTCCAATTACAAACTTTAAATTGTTTTCATGTAATAAATAAACCACTGCTGAATATGCCACGACTGAAGCGTCTGTGAAACAATGAAGTTCACAATCTTTGTTGTTCGACATAAGTCTTGGTAGACATATATCTTTCACTGTGTCAAGATCTTTCAAGATAATTTCCCATTTTTCCGTTACTTCATTTGACACAGGTGAATCCCATTTCTTATTTTCTTTCCACAAAGATTGTAAAAGCAGCTTTGCCGGTAAGACTATGGGTGCTGCAAATCCGCATGGGTCATAAATTGACGCTATTGTCTTCAACAATCCTCTTTTGGTAAATGCATTATTCTTGAGCTTTACTTTCATCTGCAGTGTATCTTTATTCAGATTCCAGTCTAATCCTAATGTTTTTACTGTATCATCTTTATTACAGTCGGTGATGATATTTTTCAGATCCTTGCAGTTTGAATTCCATTCACGAATGTTCATTGAGATTTGCTTAAATGTTGATTTACAATCCTCGTATATTTGTGTAGCTTCCTGAATGTTATTTGCTCCGGTAAGCAAATTGTCAACATAGATGTCGTTTGCTAATTTTCTCATGTGTTCTGAATCGGAATTCATTAAATGATGTCGTATCGTCGCATTCAGTAAGTACGGTGAAGAAATTATGCCAAAAGGTACTCGTGTGAACCTATAAATTATTAGATTTTCCTTTGTGGCTGGTTTAGATATGTCCTTAATCCACAGGAATCGAGTAACATCCCTATCTTTGTCATGCAGTCCCACCTGTAAAAATGCCTTTTCGACATCTGCTGTCATTCCAATCTTGTGACATCTAAATTTGATTAAAAGTCCTGTTAGATCTTCTAACATTATTGGACCTCTATATAGACATTCATTTAAGCTTTTATTGTCTTTTACTTTTGCAGAAGCATCGTATACGATCCTAAGAGCTTTCCCGGGTGCCGAAATTCCATGATGGGCCAGAAAATGTACTGGATGATCCACTTCAACATTGTTAGGGACAATTTCTATCACACCTTTATCTACCTGATCCTTTAGTGTTTGTTCGTAAACCACTAATGTTTCCTTATCCATTCTATTCAATAGACTTACCAAACGACCGTAAGCTAAACCGAAGTTTGAAGGTAAGTCTGGAGGATATTCATTCCATGGCCAACTTACTACATACCTATTATCTTCGACCACTGTCGTTTCATTAAATGTTTTTATAGCTTCTTCATCCCTATTAGAATTTGGCGAATCTGTTATTCCAATAGATTCCAATTCCCATAAATTCTTAACACTACCCATATCTAAAGGTGGATCGGGCTTATTCAGTTTATTTCCATAGGAAGTTTGGAAATATGTGAGAACCGTCAGCTCATCATTCTTTCCTTCATTCGGTTTGCCAGAGAGGATCCATCCGAATACAGAGTTCACAAGATACAAGTTTTCTTCGAGTTCTATTTTCTCAGTACGCATAAGTGAATAATAGTAATCATTCCCAATTAAAATGTCTACCCGTTCGGACAAAGAATTGTCATCGGCCAAGACGATATTTTGATCATATCTGTTAACATGTTTTAATAATTCTTTTCTTGGATAAGAAACGCCTTGTGTAATCACCGGTACAACATTTGCAAAGAGTATTTTTAATTTGTCATCCTTTGTTTTTAAACATATCCTAACTAGGTCGCTTTTTATTTCTTTCGGTTTGTCTGATCCAAAGGTAAACACGAAGAGATGATCCTCTTCTTCCACAGCCAATTCTAATTCCTTGGCAACTTTCTTTGTTACATAGCTTCTTTGTGATCCACAGTCTAATAGTAGACGACATTTTTTAATAACTCTGTTTCTTCCGACAGCATCAATGACTGCTGTTTGTAAAACAGTTGAACCTTCTCCATGTACATGTAATGTGTTAACTGGTTTAATGTTAGTATGTGATGAGAACATCTTGGGGCATAATGCTCTATTATGTTTTCCTCTTGTTTTACAGTGAACACAGATGAGATTTCCTTTTCGACAATTAGCTTGTTTATGTCCTTTCCATAAACAACAGAAACAGTGACCCTTTAATCGTTTCTTTCTGTCTTCAACAGTTTTATATTCAGTACACTGGTCATTATAATGACTATTTTGACAAAAGATACATTGTAACTTTCTTTTCTTTAGATCTGATTGGGTTTCATCGTCTTCTTTCTTAGTCTCATAGGGTCTCTTCTTTGGGGTAAACGTTCCTGTACTTCCAGTAAATGCTACCGTACTAGATTGGTTCTTATTAAATTTCTTAAAGTTCTTATTGTGTTGAAATTTGAGTTTATTGAAAGTCCTTTTCTTTTTCATATCTCTGACATGTAAAACTTCTGTGGTATATTTATTTTCTTCTGTTTTATCCTTTTCTTTATAACCCTTTGCTTCTTCCCTTGCTGATATGACTACCTTAAGCTGACTTCTCAAGTCTTGAATGGATTCTGTAGCTCCTTTTAATTTAACTTCATACACAATGTCTTCTGGAAATTTCTCCATTATTGAAAATCTTAAATGATTATGGTTGATATCTTCTCCGAAGGATTGCAGCACTCTGAGATGTCTTTCAATCTCATCTAGAGTCTTACGGCAGTCTTCGAATTTAAGCGCTGGCTTAATTTTGTTAAGTGTTGCATAGTGAGCGTCTACTATTTGCTCCTGTTTACCATATCTTTCCTTAAGAATGTCGACAGCAATTTGATAACTATTATTGGTTGTTTCCAAACCGTCAATCATAACTTTGGGCTCCCCTTCCAAGGAAGCTTTCAAATATAATAATTTGTCCACATTACATAAGTCACGACGACCTATGGTCGATTGAAATTGGTCCCAAAATGGGAACCAGCTCAATACGTCTCCTTTGAAAATTTGTAAATTGAGTTCGGGCAATTTGCTTCGCTTTGCTGGAATATTTATTTCACCGCCTTTATTCTCTTTATTAAATTGTGCAATGCGTGCATTGATTTCTGCTAAGATCTCCTCTCCCTCTAACTGGGACGTGGTCAAATTGGATATTTCATCGGCATTAGGATCTTGTGATATGTTAAAATACTGATATAAGTCAGAGCTAAATCTATTAATAATGGATTGTAACTTTGAAGCAACAACATTACTTTCTTCTAATTCGACACTGGTCCATGGACGTTGCTCACACAGAGCTTGGGCATTTTTTGTCAACCTTTCAACATTGTTGGCAAATTTGGTTAATCTTATAAGTAAAATCTCTTCCATTTTAGAGACTATTCTGAAAATTTTACCAATACATGTTGTTATTACTTAACAAGAATTGTGAGTATTTAAATAAGGGTACTCATAAAACAGTTTCATGGTTAACGTTAACAACATTCATAAATGAACCATTATATTTTAATTTTGATCATAATTGTAAGTAATTTTGATGAGGTATTATCATGAGTTCATTGTTCATAGTAAGTCATGACAAAATTTACTCTAGGTATAGGAATTAGTAAGCGTTTGTTATCAATAGCATAAAGTTTAAAATTTAACTAGCCTTTCAATGTTATTTCATGATACTCATACCTGCAACATAACTGTGCTATGTAAGTATAGCAGTATTTAAACGTTAAAGAAAGAAAATGAACTTTACAACATCACTCTTCTATCAAATGTATGTAAGTATTGTAAGTACTTATTTAAGCATTATTTACTTCTCTCTTTTTTTTTTTATAAATGCATACTCATCACTATTAAGTCATTTACATTAGTCGTCACATACCTGGAATTATGTAAAGATGAAATTCCTCGTTTTTAAAGTTAGCTTTCTTGTTGCTAAGAAATACAACGACCAATCTTGCTGATTCCTAAGAAACAACAAAGAAATTCCCTAATGTACAATTTCATTCATAATTGCATGATATTGGTTAATGATTTCAATGTTAAACCCATACCGGCATAATATTTATGTAAACCATCGACTACAAGTCCAGTTTGTCGTATAAGTTCCTTTTAGGATTATGAATAAATAAATTCCTTGTTTTATTGTTAGAAGTATACATAAAGAGTGTAAATGGGTATAATACAACCCACTTACTAGGTTAGTAACTTGGAAACTCTTATAAAGCGTAAATAAACATCCGCCATTATTCCAACAATAATCTTTGTGAATTTTACTCACATGTACAATTGAATATATTTCACAATCTCTTACCAGAACCGCTATTCACTTATTTCTGGATACTCTTGCCTTCCACCATAATTTTCCTTAAGAATTAATTAAATCCGTTTACTAATAAAGAAGCTTGCTTATATTTTAATTTTCCGTTCCTTGAACTTGACGACATGACGACTTACGACAATAGATATATAATTACGATGGATGGATGGATGGAGCTAAAGCTCGCTGTGAGCGTCGTCTCACTCTTTCCTTGAACGTCTTACTCTCACCGAAATGCTAGTATGAGATGTCAGATTTCTTATAGCCGTAACAAATAATCGACCGCCATCGAACCAATCGATCAAATGAACGAGTCCATTCTCTATGTAAAGGTTGTACGCACGACACAATTTCAACAAAATCGTATGCGATTTATTGTGAATGTCGTAAGTCCTCTCCAGACTACGCTCCCGAGTGTGGAGGAGACTTTAGACCATTACGTTTGTTCCGTGTCTTTTGCAATTGTTTTGAACATGATCATTAGCTTTTAAACGATTACCATGTAGTATAAAATATTAAGTTATATATTTATTCATCACATGAACACATTCGAGAACATTTTATAACAGATAGGAGTGACCAAGACTTCATTTGATCACCAACACTTCCTTACCTATTTCCGTTCACCATTCCGCTTCCTTTTAATTTAATTAACTTTATTTAGTCATAAGTAACACTTAAAATCATAACAGAGAAATTTTATTTTAGTTATATTGTTTTTTATGAAGTTGATTTTCAAATACAAGTACTATATATCATTAAAAGATCACAACTGTATCGATCTGACACCTGTGATTCCACTTACCGCCAACAGATGGTGCCACCATCCTATTAAATCATGAAAAATTTCTATAATATTTATTTTTATTATTTGCACAGACAAGAGTTAATAATAGTTAACAGCTTATATAAAAACAGCCGTATGAATCACGTCCCCCTGACTCCGAACCTGACACCTTTGTTCAAACACAGTTTTAAGTAAATTATGGTATTTAGTATGATCAAACTATATTTTTGAGTTTAATTTTACAACCAGCAATCCTGACAACACCTTCCCCAAAGTGCTGCCAAGATCCCTGCATCCTCACACCAATTTGTGCCCATCGCTGGGGAAAGTACGATAGCCACAAAATGTATATCTTGCCTAGATTCATCTGATGTAACTCAACTATCTTAACATCACTAATAAGGAATCTATTTACTTCTATTATTATTCCGATATGTGTCAGTTCAGTAGCAAAAAGACATGACTCATACCTGATAATTTTACTTCCACGGCTGCAATCTCCATGTGCGCTCCTCTTTGTACTTTGTGATGACCATATTAGTAGAACAGCTGGGCCTGTATTGTAAAAGGTACACATTGACTCCTCAATAGTCACTAAGTACATCACGATTTTATATTTATAGATGTCTCAGAATTTATTATTATACCAAAGCACATGTATTAACAGTTTATGTATGTACATGACTCAATCAGGCACCTTAGTAGTGCGTGACCCATTCATGTATTTGATTATTGTAATATACACAGTAACTTGTTTGTTACAATATCCCATTTATTGTGCTGGACTCCACACATCGTCTGTTCATAGCTCGTCAGCCATGAGGAGTAGCGCTAGCTCCTAACAGAAACTATTATCATTAACCTCTCCTCCGAGCAGGTTACCACCATTGAATTAACTTTCTTATAGTCGGCGGACTTCTATGCCCCTTACCCGACAAAACCTCGCAAGGCATCTCTGATCTAACGCTGTCAAGACCGACCGAATCTTTATGTCTTCGACCCCGACAGCGCTAGCAACAGCATCTCTGGTCGAGCGTTCTTATGGCCGGCATGCTTTTCCTCCGACCGCAACAGCGCCCGACCCAGAGGAAATCAGTAAAATATTGACTTGAGTCTGTCCACCACCAGACTCCTTTATTTGATATAAGCAAGATTATCATGACAGCCTTCCCGCAGACAAGGCGTCTTATGCTAGTACATGGCTTTATCATTCGATTTTATTGAAACTATAATGTACTTGTATATCAACGTCAAATCTTTCATAGGGAATCATATTTGTTTTATTTCCCTTGTGACTTATATTATTATCTTTTTTACTAATTATACTTAGCTCTCAATTTGCAGTGTAGCGTCTTGTACTTCACTATATATTTATTGACACACTCAAAGAAATACTTTTTCATAACAGCAAGTAGTTGTACACCAGTCGCAACAGGAAAAAGCGTCCTTTATCATAGATAATATAACAGAAGGAAGTCTTACCATAGACAGTGTGAAACGGAAGGAAGGTTTTTTATAGTAGGTGATTCGCGATATGTCGCGACAGCCCCAGCATACTGCAAAAAAGTGGCAAAATAAAACATTCGATCCAACTCGAACAAACAAATTCCAATTTTAAAATACGTACGTTCAAACTTCCGCACCGTGTTTCGAAAAGTTTTCGCGATTATTGGCAAGGTCTGTGGTAACGCGCGCTGCGGTCAACTGTTACACGTGTACTGAAAGTCAGCTGTTTGTTTTGCTTTGGTTTTGCTACACACTTGACTCAGACACTTAATTTATAAGCGTTCTGCCACTGACTCGTCAAATGGGAAATGAATGATGAATGCTGGAGTGCCGAGTGCAATAACAGTTTACTATTGTATAAATGCTACATTGTTCAAGAAAAAAAATAACGTTTAGGTATAATTGTGCACTTGTACCATTCGTACCCAATAGTATGATTTAAAAGCTTATGTAGAGATAAACTATAATAACAGCATCATGGAGACTATATAAAGGAGCCAAATCTCTATGTATGAAAAGTGTCCATCAAAAAACAGTAATTAGGCGGCGCCACCATACACCGAAATACTACCAAAAACAACCTACGTAATTTGGTCGGGTTATTTGTTGCCTTATATTATGTTGTATTATGGTTGATGTTATACTCATGTCCCAGAGCCTAACTAGCGCCACCGGAGAGATTAGGAACTATTATTTAAAGCTGAAAGCGGTCACTTTTGTAACAATTCTGCCATAAGAGAGAGAGAGAGAGAGAGAGAGAGAAAATTTATTTAACATCACAAAACATGAAACATAAAATATGTAGGTTAATAGTTTACTAATGTACCTAACTAGATACATTACTTCTTAACTAAATTAATTGACATTGGCATTAAAGACAGCGTGATGTTAAAAAGGAGTCTCGACTCAGCATAATGTTGCAGTAAATTTACTGCAACGCTGGTTTTCAGTCGGATCCTATAAACAAAAAGAAACACTAAGTACCTATTACATAATAAAAGGAATAAAGACAAAAAAGTTTTAAGTGATAAAAGAAAAAAAAGAAACCTTAAGTATTAAGAACATTAAATGAGAAAAAGAAAGATAAAGAATAGGTATATGGAAGGTGTATGAAATGAAAGTGTGCATTGTGTTGTTGAGTGTGTAGTGTGTATTATAAGTACTTAAAAATTATAAAGGATTTTTTGTTGGTTAAGATATATATTTATACGTAGGTAAGTAGGTATGTATTATATGGCTGGGCTATAATCAAAGATAAGAGGGTATATCATAAGAGATTGGCATCCTTTCTATACCATACATAAACAGCATAGCATAGTAGTGACAGCTGAAGCTAAAGGTATACAAACTTACGGTATGATACTTTACTTCCTGAGAATTATCAATTTATCAGTAACAAGTAACAATAGAGATGAAATGGTAGAGCCGGGAGATGACTGAACGAGATGCTCTTATGGAACTTTCAATAGGAGTAGCATAGAAAGCGTTATTATTGTTTGTCCTTGTCACTGTCTCACGTTTTTTTATTCCCCACCGTAAACTTTGTGTAGTTTATGGTGAGTAACAAATAACCCAACCAAATTACGTAGATTGTTTTTGGTATGTTGTCAGGAATGTTAAAACGTGTTTAAAATTTTGTTGAATTGCGTATGTTCTCTCTGGTTCTGTGGTTCTGTCACTCACAGGCGCATGCTTATAGCACATCTATAGAAAATATACTAGATCTATGTATGTTTGTTATTGGCACATATATAGTTTGTCAAAGGACTGTATCATTTCAAACATAGAGAGAATCATACTATATTTGTCTTACACTAGTACTAGCACCCAAGAGAAAAGGATGAGTATAGTTTTTTTTGGCTCTTATTTACTGACAATTTGGTCTGACCAACTATAGTTGGTCAAGCAACTCTTGTCAGCACAACAAGGCGCCAAATTTAAAAAATGTAGGCGCGAAGGGTTATTGTTCATAGCCAATTTGACATTTCGCGCCTTTTTCTACTGACGACATTTGCTTGACCAACTATATCATGTTTATTCTCAAATCTTTAATTGTAGAAGCGTTTTTATATATATTTTATTTTTTTATCTCATAGGTAAGCGTGCTCTACCGTAGACCGCATCATCACGTAAGCGAGGTTTAGACTAGCAAGAACTTGCATGCAATTTAAGTTACATTGCCGACTACTAAAGTAAACTGTATTCAAAAGGTTGATCAGATACCGCAATGTAACGAAAATTGCATGCAAGTTCTTGCTAGTCTAAACCTCGCTTTACCATCAGGTGGGATCGTGGCAAAGAGTAGTATAATATGATCGTGGTCAAACGTCTGCCTATACATCATAAAAAAAAAAATATCTCAAACAGCTAGAGCTGTCATTTTGACATATGACAGTTCGGTTCCAAGCCGAAGTCGCAGAATTGAATTGAGAATTTGCAGATGCAGATGTTCATTTGTTTATTAGTCACAGACCACGTTTTAGTGTTTTCTTTCTGATTACTTCTACGATGGTGAACGTTAGTGAATCTGCTGTTGAGAGTATCGGCAAGGTTCTCAGCAATGCTTCGCGGCCCATGAAAGAGCGCTTTCGGGCGCTATTTACACTCAGAAATATTGGCGGCGAGGCGGCGATTCAGTGCATAAGCCAGTGCTTCGGGGATGAATCGGTGCTGTTAAAACACGAGCTAGCCTACTGCTTAGGCCAAATGCAGGATAAAAGGGCTATACCGATTCTGAGGAGCGTGTTGGAGGATACAAATCAAGACCCCATAGTGCGCCATGAGGCTGGTGAGTTTATTATGATAAGTTCTGTTGCACGTACACGATAAGTTATGATAAGCTGTATTCTTACTTCTACTAAGTTATAATTATAGTTTACAAAGTATTAAGAGTTGAAAACATTGACAAACATGACAAGATTTTGAAATAAACGCCCGGACTCGCCCACCGAGGGTCCGTACTTTTCAGTATTTGTTGTTATAGCGGCAAAAGTAATACATATTCTGTAAAAATTTCAACCGTCTAGCTATCACAGTTCATAAGACAGACAGACTGACAGAGGAGTCTTAGTAATAGGGTCCGGTTTTTACCCTTTGGTCATGGAACCCTTAAATCAATACTTGAAAATTAAACTATGAAGACAGAAATGTCCATCGCCTTTCTATTGAACATCCCTCAGTTTATTTTGGGGCAATTTGTTTTGACGTTTAAATAGTGCGAGGGCCTTCTGTTCACTCGTATTTCACTATGTAAACGCCCACCTATAAGTCAATGTGTCAACTTGAATAATAAGTCACCAATGTATTTTTTTTTTTTTATATATAAATAAAAAAAACTGTTACATTTTGAACTCATAGGTACATATAAGCATTCCTCGATAGCAGTGTCACTTAATATTATTTATTAGTTATAATCTTTTACTTCTGTCAAGTTGTTGTTGCTCCCGCGATAACGATGTATGTATATGAATTAGAAATGGGACTTCCGGTTCGAACACCATCTTGATAGTAGCCTCGTGATTAATTACTTTGTTTTTTGCTCATTAATATTGTTTAAAGTGTAATATCGATAGCTTTATTATACAGTAATCTAATGTAGTAGTGTGCAGTGAATGGAGAATTAATCTCAAAGCGTGTTTAACCACCATTTTGGAGTCAACGGCCGGTAGTCCGCGTGCTTTTCGTAAAATCCAGCTATCGGTTTTACGAGCCAACTACAAATAATAACTACCGAACAACGTCGTGCTCTAAGAGCATTTGGTATTTCTACCTCTAACCGTGTCTGGCTAGAGCCCTAGAGGCCCATTATTTTATTATTTACCGTACACTGGCTGAAATATTAATTCGATCCCACGTGGATCCCACTTTGACGTTGGCGAAATCATCGACAGTATCGATGGAGCCATACTACCTAAAGATTGATTGATTGAATTAGAAATGGCTTCAAATCAACATCAATCGAGTCAATATTTAGTTTATCACTAGTACGGCTGCATTTTTGCCCTCATCAGACAGATATGATGACGAATTCTTATTAAATATATGTCAATCTATGATTTCAGGTGAAGCTCTAGGTGCAATCGGTGATCCAAATCTTCGTGAGCTGCTTGAGAAGTACCAACATGATCCAGCAGTCGAAGTAGCGGAGACTTGCCAAATAGCCATACAAAGACTAGACTGGGTCGCAAATGATACTCAGAAAGAGAACCTATCAAAGAGCTTGTATGCATCTGTGGACCCAGCTCCGCCCAGCACAGAGAGTGATATTTCCAAGTTAAGTCAGATACTGATGGATGAGACTAAACCTCTATTTGAGAGGTATAGGGCTATGTTTAGCCTTAGAAATATCGGGACTAATGAAAGCATAAAAGCTTTGGGTGAAGGTAAGCCATTAGTTTTGAAAAACACTTCCTTTACTAACTAGGGAACAAATCATTTTTTTAAAGTAGGCACACTACTATATGTAATAAATAATAAACTGAAATAGATATTAGTTGGTCAAAGGCTCCAGACAATTTGGGACGGGTACCGCCGTGGCCGGGTGGTCTAATGGTCAGGACGTTAGCCGCGTAAGCTGAAGATGCGGGTTTCGATTCTCGATTCGGCTGGTGGACTTGGTCACGTTTTGTTTAGTGTATGATATCTATTTTAGTTTATACTTCCTTTACTGTTAAGTAATTTATATGTGCTACTATAGTTTTTTTAACTATGAAGCACTGCCCATAGGAAATGGTATGGAATAGTTGTTTGTTTCTGGCATAGAAAATGTACAATAGTTAAAAAAAAATAGACTGTACATCCTATATTGGTGATATAATCTATTTTAATGAAAATATATAGCAGGGTAAACAAACTTATTGGAACGTTTAAGCAAAGACCTATGTATAAGATGAATAGTCTAAGGAACGTGCCTCGGAAATCAAGAAAAATTGATTCTCGGTCAGATGGCGTCTACACCTTTGGCTTATTCTCGGCTAGATGGCGTTGATAGTTTCGTTTGTTATTTAGCAATTTTAACACATCAGTGAAAGAGCAAGGGTTAAAATCATATAAAAATAATGGCCCACCTAGCCATAAGAACCTTATTGTGTTATGTGTTATGATTATGTGGTACATTAAAAGTAATTTTATCTGCCTTTCAGGTTTCAAAGCCAGCAGTGCCCTGTTTCGGCACGAGGTAGCTTTCGTTTTTGGCCAGATGCAGGATGAGCGAAGTGTGCAATTCCTGGTCAAAACCCTGGAGGACACAAATGAGCATGAGATGGTCCGCCATGAGGCTGCAGAGGCCATGGGATCAATTGCTACTGAAGAGTGCATTGAGGTTCTGAAAAGGTATTAGGAAAATCAAAATTATGTTGAAACACTCGATATAAACTTTCAATTAATTATATTTTTATTGTTTAACCTTTTCGACGCCGTATCAAATACAAAATCTGTCACTCTGACGCCACGTCACCGAAGTGTCAAAACTGAAATTTAACTTTATGCACATGCCCGTAGGTCTATGTTGCTCTGTGGTCTGTGACGGATTATTCCGTCTTTGGCGTTGGACCTGCGGTGCCGATAAATCGGTCATTGGCGTCCAAAAGGTTAAGAAATACGCAATTTAAAGCAATTACGCAATAATATCACAATAGTTATTCAGTTGGCTCAGCTGGCCAGGTGTCCAATATGATCTGCTCTACTATTCTTTTATTCTCTTAACAACAAAGTTAGGCTAAGATCATTTTGAACATCTCGCCTAGTTAGCTACTTTTGCTGTTGACTATATACCCACTTCGAGTTTTTAACCTTTTCGACGCCGTGTTAAACACAAAAGTAGTCATCCAGACGCCATGTCACCGATGTGTCAAAACTGAAATTGAACTTTTAACGATTAATTGGTCTTTGGCGTTGAACCTACGATGCGTATATATCGGTCATTGACGTCCAAAAGGTTAAATACCTCATACCTATAGTAACCTAACAGAATTTATTGAATTAAGCATCAAACTACATGAATATACGTAACTTTATTGAATTACTGTAGTATTTTTCAAACTCGAGGGGTAGGGTGACACGTGTCATCTCCATATAATTTATAACCCAAAAACCAAATCTCGCAAAATTGTATTGAGTTTAAAAAATACTAATAACTCGGTAATCTAATGAGATTTATAGCGCAAAAGTGAGTGGTCACGTATTTTAACTAAGCAAAGCAAAGCAAAGTTAGTTTTAGCGAAGTTAGTATGCCTCACGATAGTTTAAATTCGATATTAAATTTGTGTATGTACAAAAGGCGAGAGTTTAAAGTGTTATAAAATAAATAAGAATAATTCACTAATCGCCACTGCCCTCATCATTGCAGGTATTTAAGTGACCCTCGGGCCGTGGTCCGCGAGAGCTGCGAGGTGGCCCTGGACATGTCGGAGTACGAGAACAGCCCCGAGTTCCAATACGCAAACACGTTGCTCGCCGTCCAGGCGTGAGAACCGCGGATTTATTTCGCGAACCACGTACGTTGGTTCGTCTATTTGCATCTCGCTCTTGCATATTCGAGTGATAGAGAGGCAAATAGACGATTCGATAGGTCGTTTTAATTTTCATTGATATCTGGGCGCGTCCATACCTAAATCTAGCAAATGCACCGCTAGTCAGCCATTTGGATCATTTGCGAAAGGATCTGTAAATGCTCTGCAATGGCGCGCTGGGGAGCATTCGATCTAGACAGACCTTAAGATTTTATACAACTAAGCGAGCCAAGTGGTACTTGCCTATTTTTTTCCAATTTTTTTTAAATAAAAATATAACGAAAAGTAGAAGTGTGTTTTTTAACAACACAACTACATTATTTGAGTTTGTACCGCCTATAGCGAACGTCCTAACTTTTCCAAAATGATGTAAAATCCACTTTAACCAGGTTTATGTAAAAAATAATTAGCCTCATGCATGAAGTTTATATTTGAACGAAATATGTTTTATTCGGATGTTTGTTACCGTTATATCATGTTACAAATGCATTTCCGTTTTTAAATTACCATTTAATTACTTAAAATTATAAATAAAAAGTACAAAAATTTTCCCGCGAAAAGCTAGTGAGCGAAACGCTCGAAACGCCACGTGACGTCACGCGTTCGACAGATTAGTGTCATTAGTAGCAAACGTCAGTTGGACCGCCCAACGTGTGACGTTATCACGCTTTGTCGAATTCGCGCCAAAAATTATGAGCGTTTCAACCGCTCAAAAAATTTCAACATTTTAAATATTTTTTAATAAAATAATGTTAAGGTTTACAAAAGTATTTTTATCATTTCCGGTGTTCCAACGATATAAATTATGAATCCAAAAATAAAAATGAATTCATGCATGGAGCTAATTGAGGTAGTCTTAGCTTTACAAAATAAACCATCTGTCTATTAAAAGCTGCATGAATGGATTGAAATTCAATTTCAATGACATCAATAATTGTGGGTGATAGTCACACCAATATTTACTGAAGACCAATATTATCTGGCTCTAGAGTGCGTGTTCAGATATTTTTGAGCAACTCGGCCGCTCTGATATATCTGATGGCGACTGTCCAACGTGTATTTACGTCTCACATTTTGGTTAATGAGAGAGTGAGACGCAATGCACATTGGACAAAGAGATTGGCAAGTGGAATACCACCCTGTGTCGAAGTGAGAGTGAAAGAGATGGTACGAGTAACATGGTCTCGGTCGTCAGTTTGGTTTGCAGATATAGTTTGTCAAAGGGCTGGCTCATTTCACACATAGACAGAGATAATCATACTATCTTTGTCTTACACTAGTACTAGCAACCAAAAGAAAAGGATGAGTATAGTTTTCTTTGTTTATATTTACTGACAACTTGGTTTAACCAACTATAGTATAACAGCAACACTGCACCCTCGGTAAACCTTATGTCTTTGTAGGTACTAAAGTTTACGAATAGGGTTGGCAACTGTATAAAGTTTTTATAGATGGCGCCAGCATAGGTTTCCCCTGTTTCTAGTTTTGTACCACGAGATCTAGCTTAAAGGCTGGAATCCGGGTAATAAAATACCAAAATAAAAACAAGAATTTGACACTATTCGTACGATTGACAGGTAAAACCTATGCTGGCGCCATCTGTAAAATACTTCGACCGGCAACCCAATTGTCAGTTAAAAATCTGAACTGCATTTGCAAGATAGGTTAAATGTCAATGTTGGCGAAATTATGATGTAATTTCTTACTAACAATATGTCCCAGTGGTCATAGAGAAATATACTAGTTAATTTATTTTTTCTTTATTTAAAGTAATTATCATGTTAGATATTACTATTTGTTATTTTAGATATTCAGCGTTACCTATTGATTCACTTATTGCTAGCCGAATATTAATGATTATGGATGACCTTTTGTAATACACATAGGGTGACTGCTAGTTATTGGCCACTACATAGTAATTGGCCACTCCTAACAAATCAGTAAGAAACAAGCCAATTGAAGCCTTATTGTTAAGAGTGGTCAATTACTATTTAGTGGCCAATAACTATAGCAGTCACCACTACATTACTGAGTAATTGGCCACTCCTAACAAATCAGTAAGAAACAAGCCAATTGAAGCCTTATTGTTAAGAGTGGCCAGTTACTATTTAGTGGCCAATAACTATAGCAGTCACCACTACATGACTGAATAAGTATTAATTTGAACATTTGACGTTGGAAACATTGAACTTTGTATTGGTCAAAGGAGTATTCATAAATAAATTGTCAAGTAATGTTTAAACCATGTTTCATTTGCCTTCCGTCGCAGTCACAGAAAACATAAAAACTAAAAAAAAAATGATAAACCGAGTTCAAAAAGGATGAAATAAAATAGTATCCTTTTTAGGGTTCCGTGTTTAAGTATATGCGTTACCAACTGATATGTTTGAAGTCGGTGCCAAGCCAAATTTTGAACCATACATTCATAGTGATTTTGGTGCAATTCGATAAGGATGCGGCTATATAAGTATGTACGTACGGATTGCCTAACGCAGCGTACTACGTAGGCGAACAACACGCGAACGCGAAGCGGCGCGGCACGGCGCTTTAATTAATCCTTTGATACCTATAGAAGTGTCCTACGTGGGCGATCTCGTTGCGAACGCGAACGCCTTGGGCCGGCCGCGCCGCGCCGCGTCGATTCGCGTTCGCGACTGTTCGCCTATGTAAGACGCAGCCTTACACGACGACAATAAACGAACTTTCTGTAGGTATTTAAGAACACACCTCAGAACAGAACACACGGTTGAACCTTCTTGGCGCAGTTCGTACCATGCTTGTCGGCACATTAGTGTAAATCTAATAGGTACGTTTATTTGTCGTCGTATTTTTTAAAGAGCATTTCTTACTAATTCTTGAACAGTCCATAGCACGCAAGTGTGGGATTGGGACTGAGTTATTTTCTGTTGCTTATCCAGAGGACTACATTTCAAAATATAAAACAATTCAAGGAACCTTCATGCCAAATTTCAGCTAAAGCGGTTCATGTTTAGCCATGAAAAGGTAACAAAGAGGCAGACAGAATTCCGTTCACGTTTATAATATTTGTACAGTTGTAATGGGATTTATAGATATAAAGCTGATTATTTTTGACTGGTATTGTTACTACTTGGCTGGGCACCGACATATAAGTTGGTAACGCATATACTTAAACACGGAACCCTAAAAAGGATAATATTTTATTTCATCTTTTTTGAAGTCGGTTTATCTTTTTTTTATAAAAGTTTTTATTTTTCCATTTTTAGTTTTAAGACATTGTTAAGAGCGTGACGCATGAATGAAAAACATAATCCTGTATAATTATTTTGATCGTTAATTAATAGACTTCCCGTTGTTTTATTCAAATTTGCGCAGTATTTAAGTTTAAAAAAAATACATTTCTTTTAAGACGAAATGGCAGAAAATGTGGAAAAGTTGATGATTTTTAGTATTCGGGGTTTGCAATTATTTATGTTTAAAATCTTTATTACAAATGTATAAATTTCTAGTGGTAGTAAGATTTTTTATATATCTTTTACCAATAGTTGTATAAATTTACATTAATTATGATTTACCCTATGTAAATCCTATAGCAGTGAAAATAGTTATTTACGATACAAGTGCGGAAAAGAGAAAATTCGAAACGAGTGGCGATAAATTAAAACACGACCGCAGGGAGTGTTTTAAATCGACACGAGTTGCGAATTACCTTTTCGCACGTGTATCGTGCAACGTTTTACAGTACATATGGCCCTTTAAACTTTCGACATATGAACGAAAAGTGCTCTTTACGCACTAGTGCGAGAAAGTAGCACCATATGTACTGTAAAATATGTTTTAATTTTTCCCAGAACAAGTAAAAACTTTGATAGAAAGTTAACTACGTATATTATTGTTTTCAGTCGAAATTCTTTCGAGTTTCCTTTTGTTGACGCTGGGACGCTGGCTACTATATCGTGAAAAACCATAAAAATAAAAAAAAGACCGCGTTCAAATCAGTCAATGATAGCTGTCTAGATTTTCAGTTACTTAGTTAAATGGCGGATTGTAAAGGTTTTGTTGTACCTACAAGAAAAACTGTTTAATATCTAAATACTGTTGAAATAAGTAATTTCGGTGATTATGACGAATAATGCTATGCCCTGTTAGTACATGGTTAGAAGTGTTAGAACATACTTGTGTGTAATTCAACTCGAAGTGGACAGCAGCCGCGGCCAGCTGCTAGTAACCATCAGCCTCAGGTATGTGGATTAGTTTTTGGTGGTTTGTTTAAGCCAGTGCAGTGGTATTATCAAAAACAAAAGTCCCAGTAATCTTTACGAGTAGGTTCTTTATTGTGAATGACCATAGCAACCATTCTCACTTGAATTTTTCTACCTATTTTATATAGTAGATACCTAATAATGTCGGGTTTTTAAATGTTTTTGTTATGTTATGATTCTGCTTCCATTAACTCTCTAGCATGAGTTATGACATGACTTTATTATAATTACTTAGTTAACATTTCACGGGTTTGTTGTTTTGATGGTCCTGTAGGGACAAGTTTTCCATCCTAATGTGACAGTACTAGACTTTTATCACTGTTAGTTGTTGCTTTTGTTTTGTCCGCGAGGGGATGAACGTAGGCAAAGGGCGGATAAATTGGTTTAGTAGATAGGCACCTATGTGTAGTTACATAGGCCAGCAGCCATATGGGGCATTTTCTATGAAAAGGGACCTTATTGTCGATGGCGCTTACGCCGCACAGCGTCGCGCGGCATTGCATTTATATCGGAGCATCGTTAATAATGGTGTAAGCGCCATCGACAATAAGGTCCCTTTTTATAGATAATACCACATATACTTGGGCGTAACAATTAGAGTAGGTACGCGAAAAAAATGATATTTTTCTCCAATATGCACGGAAATGTTCACGTTATTGTATCAAAAATAAAACGGGAAGCTCTTCGTTATGGTCAAACTCATAAAGAAATCAAACTATTGTCCTGTTTTAGCGGACGGGAAGTGTTCATTACTGTATTCATTTTCACTTTTAAAAACATGTATCCGCTAAAAAAAAACTAAGAAAAATGCCCCTCGCCCTGGGCACAGTACTTCTACAGCTCTTCTGAAAGTGGTTGAGATACTAAGATAAAACTACTTATTTGCATTCGCGCGAGTCGCGCGACATGTTGTACGCGGCGCGCGTCTATAGTGACCGCTACTCACCACTGATAGTGCTTAAAAACTCAATTTTCAGGTCTCCGTCCTAGGCTCTAGTCTCCTAAACATGTCTTAAACAGTAAATTTAGTTTAAGGTAAATACAACTTTCTATAAATCATACTTATCATAAGCTTAATACGTAGTCACGTTCAAATTCGTTAAAAAAACACCTTGATTAGATGTATGTACCTATTTGATAGAGATGGTAGGCAATGTAGGCATACAAGTATGTTCAAAAATTAATCCTCAAAGTGTTCCATTTCTGCATACGAGACCTGAACACCCAATCAATAACTTAAGTAGGCCTCATGTGCCTAAGCTCTGGGTCGTATAGCGAGCTCTTGATGTGATAGGTACTAGTAATCCTCTGGGTGCGTAGACAAGATGTCAACCGTTCACGCTCCATAGCGTAGCGTAGTTATCTCTCTCTATCACTCTTGCATATTAGTGCGACAGAAACAGTTTCGTTTCGTTCGCTACCGAGCGGTAACGATTAGCATCTTGTCTACGCACCATGAGGATTACACTTATCGCATCCACGCTTGCAGCAACCAAGCTTGGCTAACCAAGATGCCAATCATTTGCGCTAAGAGAACGAAACGCTATCTGTCTCTCTATCGCACTAAAATGTAAGAGTGATAGAGTGACAGAAAGCGTTTCGTTGTCGTAGCGCAAACGATTGGCATCTTGGCTACGCCCTCAGGATTACTTACGCGATCCCGACAATAATGTATAGTCACATTTATGTGAAGGTACAATATAAATTTTGTTTCGTGTTGATAGCGATCAAAGAGGATAATATATAATAAGATAGAGCGGTACTGTCATAGTAAATTTTGTAACCACTGTAAATTCACTGCCATCTATCGACATACTTTAAAACTAAAAATGAAGATTTATAAAAATACGTTAAAATGAGTGGTGAATTTTAAAGAGTACACCTAGATGTATTATGTCATACAGGTTTAAAAACTTTATTAATTTATTTGTCTGAAAACATATAATGACTCAATTATTATAATGACGTACCGTTATAATAACCGTAGTATCAAATCAAATTAAATAAAAACTTTATTTTAGAAAAAAAACAAGACGTATAACACACAATGATTGTACAAAGGCGAACTTGTCACTTTAAAAAATCTCTCCCTCTCCGTTTAGGTACGTTGACCGCGTTCCTCAAAAAATAAAAATTATTAAATTCCTTAAGTAAGCAGTGTTATTTCAAATTTATTCAATGGACCCGTAGATAGGTGTACCTAACGATGAGGAAACCCACAACAAAATTGATGACGCAGCCAGGAAGGGTTGACAGTTCGCAGCGTGATCGATGCTTCCTAATTACTATTTAAATTATAGGTACGTCTTATGATCAATGAACTTTAGCCGTAAACGTGATGTTTTCGGTGTAATATGGTTTAGTTAGACGCTTAATCAAAGGTGCAGTGATAGTTATTTTGAATTCGGTGACTGCTCAATTAATCTACTGCTGAAGAAAAATTGTTGGTTAATTGCAACTTTAATAATAGGTGTCCAGTAGGCCAAGCACATGATTGATGAGACAGTATCTCGCCGCGAGATAGACTACCCGTCTTTTACTAACTGTATGAATTAAAGGGGGACGGGTTTGGCATGAGTTGCGTTCTCGCGCGCGAGGTCATGCTTGAAGTCGCGCTAGATGTAACGCAACTCATGCTAGCAGGTCTGGTATGTAAGACACAACACATAGAACAATTTCATAATTTACAATGCATAACTCGAACCGATGCACAATGAATCAAAGTTGCTGCCCGCCAAGATTCGATCATTCTTCAAATTGTTAATTTAACTAAGTAAATGCTACAAAAAGAGAAACAGATCAATTAAGAGAATTAGGTAAAATAAAAGATGGCTATTCATTAAAGCAACTTTAGGTTTCTAAGTTACATCTCATTAAAAAACTCGATAAGCATGTTTCAATATGTGCCAATTTTCGTTACGATTCAAACTGTGGCGATGATGTCGTGAAAAGGTTTTCGAGCGCGGCAAAGGCGCCATTCACGATAGTATAATCCTCGTCTATCTATTCAATGCATCGTAGTATTGAATGGTCTTGTCGATTTTACGTTCAGTTTGAAAATGAGGTACCTACTGACCTATTTATACATATGTCACTGTAAAAAACGTTTTCACTAGGTAGTTAAAACTAGTTTTCACGGTATTCTGCAAGAGTCGAAATAGATACAATATTATTTAAATTTTCCATAAGTTTTTCGGTCTTACGTCGACTTATTTAATATTGCTATTAATATAGAGAGCAGAGACTTCGTTTTATTCCTTAAATCTAATCTTAATCAAAGTTACAACGCCAAGCCTATATTAACTGTTCTTTTTAAGTCAGCGGAGAGAAAGGATTAATAATCTACCAATCTCTCGCCTAAAACGACTAAATTGCTTTTGCATACCTTGTAGCTAACTCGCTTTTCCTTTTTGATCCTTTCTTGGGATGAATCTCCCTAATTTTATTAACTTTAAATAGATTCACTGTGTGAATTATTATTCTGATACAGAAGAATGGTTAAAAGAAGGGATCGTTAGTGTTTAAAATTGTTTTTTTTTTTATTCAGAAAAAGTAACATACATAGAAAACCAACATCTTTATACTTTTCAATAATACAGAATAACTTTTGATTAACAGCTCAAATCTTATTCCATCGCTTTCAGCCAATAACCTAGTTCATTTTAGATTCCATCAACTCCCAATAGTCCTTACACCCTAGCGGGTGCTGCCTCTGCGTGCGTCCCATGACACGGGCAAGGGCATCCGCTCGGTGTACCCCTTATATTTCATTAAAGTGTAAAGGGCCTCTACGTGTTGGCTTCGACTCCGGAACACCAATGTTCCGTATTATGAGTGAGAATCGTGTTAGATTAAATAACATATTACAGGGTCAAATAAAGGTTAGTATAAAAACTAGACTATGGTAAACACCCCTATAGGTATTATGTGGCACTAATAATTCAACGTAAACCAAAAATCCTGTGAAATAATACCTACCATAAACAAGAGTAATAGAATTCAGCGTGGTTTGAAGGTGAACTAAGTGGAATATTATATATCCTTATAGCCCGAGCGGTCGAACAGCGAGGAATTAAAATTCATTGTCGGCCGACATGTCGGACAAAACAAAACGTCGGACCACGCGGCCGGAGGGGAAAATTTACAGGCACAAAAACATTAAAAATCGCTAAAAAAAATCTTAAATATTTTATGGTTGGTGCCGTATATCACATATCCCAATTACATATTACATACAAGTACAAAATATCAAAATAGGTATAGTTACGCAGACTATACAAACGCCAATGTTGTGATTTCACGATCTTCTAAATAATGTATGTTTACGTAATTAAATTTCGTTTAGTTAAAGTCATGTAATTTTATATAGTAGTTGACATTTAAGAGTTGTGTATGGGATTACAAGTATCGCCTGCAGTGCCACTAGTCTTGTCTCGTAAGTCCCCGTGTACTTGTACAAGTACAAATTAAATTCGAGTTTTGAACTATTATAGCGACATTTTCCTATGCGGTCTAAATATTTAACGATTCTCTGAAAAATGTCACGCGCAGTGACAACTAATTTGTTGAAATTGGCAATAAGTATATTCAAGATTAGTTTTATTGTGAAACGACAGCTTTTACAAAAAAAACTTGTTACACTGTTTTATCGAATTTATAGAGGATAATGATGCATTAAATTAAATTAATTATAATATATATAAACACCACGCTGCGCTCAAAAACCGGCATCGCTGACGTAGGCGAGAAAACCGCTAGGCTCAAATGGGACTGGGCCGGTCACGTCTACCGCATGCATCCGGAGAGGTGGGCTAGCTTAGCAACCAAGTGGATACCGGTAGAGGGGCGTAGACGGGGCAGGCCCAAACGGAGATGGCGGGATGACCTGGACAGCTTCCTGAACAACTGCCCGGAGGAAACACCAAATCGAGAGTCGTCAAAATCAAGGGGAAAGGCCTTTGCCCAGCAGTGGGACACTTAGTAGGCTTAAAAAAAAAATATATAATTGATATGTTAAAATAGAATAAACCTAGCTGTAAGATGACATGTAAAAGAGCTAGCATACACCTATTTACAGAATAACATTTTGGTTTTGATAGCAATATCCTGATCGCACATCGGAGCGACGTGCCAATCGCATCCAGTGTGATAACGAAGGAAAAAGGCAAACATATTTCAGACATTTACCTACTTCTCCCGATATCGGATCGGACCCGATACTCGGATATGTCAAGGAAAATTCCAAATTCAAAAATGTTATCTGCGAGGTAGTTTCAATAAAGTACAAGTACAATGCAAAAGTTTGTTTGTGTTGTTAACAAACTCCCTAAATTCATTTTTTTGTCTCAAGTAGTTTTGTGAGCTTGGCTCTAAATAAAGTAACTTGATCCCGAATTTCATAACAACTAAATGAAATTAGAGATCACACTTCCATTAATCCCTTTGAGGCTGTAAAGCTTCGTGAAAATTGTGAATAAGCTCAGGGACCTATTGTCGACCAATTGAATAGAGTAGCGACATTGAGAGGTTATTTGGTCCTGAATAAAACTCTGGTAATATGTTGGGTTGGATTTCTTTTGTGACCGTAGTTACAATCGGGCGTTCAGATAATCAAGGAATACGTTTTTGAATAAAGGCTGACTCGTAACATTTTATTTTTATTTTTACAACCGGAGGGTTTTGATGATATCTAACGAATATCATAAAGTAATGATAAGGAAATATTCTATACAGGGTGTCCTTAGCCATTGGACAAAGCCGAAATATACATATGCATTAGGGTATTTAGAATCAGTATACCAAATATCATAACAACCGGTGAAGCGGTTACGAATAAATTAACAAATTACGATTTTTTACTTTGGAGCAGCCTGTATGTGTAAATAGCTCCTGAGGTAATAAATAGTATGAAACCTTCTTCAACCTTATTGATTATCTTTTTTATTTATTATTATTATTAAGACTTTATTTCGGACATCAATGATCCATAAATGATTGGTTAGTTACAATAGTACTTATCACTATGTTAGTATTTATGACATTACTAAGATTCTGACTTTTGACAAATGTCATCATTGCCGCACATTTTCGAACATGTCGTCAAAAACACTGCCAATGATTAATACAGCATGTTTCTTTTTGTTGTCGATCATTGGAATTAATTTTTGTTTGAAAATTATTTTTTTTATCTTTTGTTCTAATTAAAAAAATATAACGTTAGAGCATTTTTGAGAAGTAACCCTACGTGGGATTTCAGGGTTTGTCCAATAGCTAAGGTCAACCTGTATAACGGCATATAATTATTTATTTATTGTTTTAATTATTCTAATGACATCATTTTTTCTGACTTAAAACTTTGATACCTACCCTAAGTCCTAACTTACCCCACTCAACCGTTGATAGCGATGATTACTTTTTTATTCAATATCTCAATGTTACTATATTAGTGTCGTTGTTAGTATCTCAATGTTAATATCGTTTCCATGGAACTGGTTTCATTATTTTATCATTAAAGCAGCTCTAGTAGTAGTAGTAGTAAATCACTTTATTGTACAAAACAAAAATTGTTAACATGAAATTCATATAAATTTAGGTACAAAGGCGAGCTTATCCCTATAAGGGATTTCTTCCAGCTAACCTTAGAGTAAATGAGTGGAAAATTCGAATTAGATAGATAGACAAACTTACAGAACGTACAATAATATTTAAAAAGGAAAACTACAATATTAACGTCTACGAATAACTAAAATACATCAATTGCATTATGCAATAAAATAAATATGTACTAGCATACATAAATATATAGTACTAAATAAATAGCTCTATTATTAGTTCCAGTAACGTAATTTTCCATACCTATATTGAGTTGAGATCACAAATGCAATTGCTTTAAATATGTTTATCTACACACATATCATAAACCGTCTGTGATGTGCTCAAGAACCTCAATTTACGGCCAGCATAAAAATTAACTGTTTTGTTACAACAAATGTATTATCTATTATCTGTGAAAATGTTATTATTGTTAAGCCCGAGAGGTTAAACAACAGCTGCGTCTTTGTAAAACAAATAACTATTAAAATAGTGTATTTTTTTTCTTATTATTAAGGTTCTCATTAACCTCATAAGGCCCAATGTGCATTACAATGTACACTCGGTTTCAAACTAATTAGAAACTTTTATAGACCAAATAAAGAAGCGCCCACCAAAAAATTTCATGTAAAAGGTTGCCAAGACGAAACCTTATGGCCCGCACTGTCAAAAAGTTATCAGATCCCATGTAGAACCAATTTCTAACACTACGCGCCCTAATCCTACCTACAAGCGTTAACTTCACAAACTATACTACACCTTAGTTAAAATATGTGAAGACAAGCTAAAATGATTGTGGCCATAAAATTTAATACAAATTGTATTATTTGCAATCGAACCAATGCATGCAATACAAAAATGTAATATTTTCTATAAAAAGATCTACAGCATAATCCCCTTTGTGCTGAATACTCGAGAACTTCCAAACTACTAAGGATTTAACTTCTTCTTAAAAGACAGCGCAGGCTGGGAATAAAATCTATTTAAATAAATGCTAACAGATACAAAGTTGGTGCATTTGTTTTAACTGACGACGGAAGAAGACTTAGATTAAGTTTTTACTATTTCTAAGTGCCAGTGCCGTTCTATAGTTTTACAACATAAAGGACCGACCACATTGAAACCTGACGCCACTCAAAGAACCGTGCGCTTTACTGCTGCCATCTTGGGGTTTTGACACTTCGCGCCAATAATCGGGAGCCTGCTTTGCCCTAATTCATGTTCGCTGCCACGTTCTCAAGTCTAATCGGAACTATTGACATCGATTGTTTCCTCTTGGCATAATAAATTCTAAGCCACAACCAGATACCACATCTCCTGAATGCTGTTGTTTGCATTTTTCAGCTCGATAACCTTATATTTCTTCCTTATTGATAATGTAGTACCGAGTCCAAAAATTGCCACGCTTCCGCACTTATAAAATTAATCATTATTACTACTTATTAATTACTAATGTCTTTCCCGAGTCTAACGCGATTAACTTTCATTATTTTACCTTTTTTCCGACGTTTTAACTAGGGTTATGTGTACAAAACGCGAGAGTTTAAAGTGTTATAATGTCTTTCCCATCACGGAACAATGGTGTTACGGACGTTTGGGAGGCGTGCGCGGAGCCGAAGCCAACACGTAGATGCCCTTTTGACACTTTAATGAAACGTAAGAGGTACACCGAGCGGATGCTGCCCTTGCCCGTGTCATGGGACGCACGCAGAGGCAGCACCCGCTATTACTACTTATTCATTACAGAATTATATACGTAATGATTATGTTTATATATATAACTTATAATTAAATGCATATGCTAATCATAAAGGCAAAATCCAGTTCATTTCATTAAAGTCGCAATGCCGATTCCTCAACTTAAATGACGAAGTTGACGGACAGTTATTCTTATTATAACCGGCATGCAGTCCCTGAACCAAGCGATACTCCGTTCAAACTTGGAACGAAACTGCAGTCGTTCGAAATTGAAAACTAGATCCATTCCATTTTCAAACCGACCGGTTCCGTTGTTAAGTATATTTACAAGTTAATATAATAAGAAAATGCTTGAGTTTTATCCGCAAAGTTTGAGTGAAATGAGATTGCTGCTAAGCGGGAGCACCTGCACTCTGTCTTAAGTGAAAACGCGTTTCAGTAGTAGTTTTCCGTATCGCCTTCACATCACGATGCTAGTCTTAACTAAAATTATTTTTGAATAACTAGTGAAAACTAGTTTTCACCAAGGCGATTCGAATAACTAGGTTTTTAATACAGTTGCTCAAAAAGTGCTACTTTACGTAGCTGTTTAGCGTGCGGAAAGTTGGTTTTCGCAAACTAGTGCTTTTTACTTTTCCAATTTTTTTAAATTTATTCTTGTTCCAATTCATGACTACTTATTGATGAGTGTTAATATTAGTTTCCTTTAAACGTCGTAATCATCATAAAAACCTACTATTAATGTAAAAATACGTAAAATATACATATTTTATATTTTATTACTTACCTCTTCATCATTATAACAAGTCTATTTTTTTTATATATTGAATATTGAAAAACCGTTCTTAATAAGTTGTCTGAATGGAACGGAACGCCTGTCAAAGAAGAGGCGTTTTTTCTTTCTGCTTTAAGTTTCCAAAGGCAACATTCGATAGTTTTTATAAATGTTACACAAATAATCGTAATTAACGATATTTGGGTAATAATAGTACAATGTTTTATATTTACATTTGTTTCTGTCTTATAGAACATGCATTAAAAAAAAAACTTTCATTGAAGTGGGTTCAATAATAACACCCAGCTAAAAAAACACCTCTTCATAATGTCAATGTCAATGATGTCTTTCTTGTTTTTGTTGTTGTTTGGTTGTTTTTCTTATTTTTTCGCAACTGTATTAAAAAACGTCGTTCGATACACGTGCGGAAATGTCATTCTGTAATGTCATACTTTCTGCACTACCATCGAAATGTACTATTAGCTAAGATACTTAAAACTAGTTTTCACCGAGGTCTTATGGAAATACGGAATACGAAAGACAGACGCACGACTGATTCAATGATTTTATAATGGTTCCGTTTTTAGGGTTCCGTACCCAAAGGGTAAAAACGGGACCCTATTACTAAGACTCCGCTGTTCGTCTGTCTGTCCGTCTGTTTGTCACCAGGCTGTAACTCATGAACCGTGACAGCTAGACCGTTGAAATTTTCTAAGATGTATTTTTGCTGCCGCTATAACAGCAAATACTAAACATTATGGAACCCTCGGTGGGCGAGTCCGACTCGCACTTGTCCGGTTTTTTAATGATACGGAACGGAACTAAAACCTGTTACATAATAATTATGTAAATATGTTTTACGTAGGTACAGCATTGCGAGCCACGATCCGACCACGTCCGATAATTGACAAAATATAATGAAGTCGTTGGCTTATAATACAAGGAGAAGGATTAAAATTAAAATTTTGAATTTACAGACGAAACCAGAATAAGTGGAAATACTCCGTGTAAAACGCTGAAAAAGTAAAAATCTCTTCAGATAAAAATGTCGTTTTGGGATAATTATGCGGAAACCGTCACGTACCGGACAATGGCGTGTTTAGCCATTGTCGTCACGTGGAATTAGCGGGATAAAAAGAACGATTCAGGAGCCTGGGGTGGAGCTCATTTACTTCGTGTCAGGTTGATGTACTGGCGTATTTTGCATTGATGATTTTACCGCGTTTGCGTGGAAACTCGTAAATTTGAACACGACTCAAATAAAGTGTGTTTTATTTTGGTTGTAGTATATATCGACCTAGTGTCGATAGGGGCCCGTTTCTCAAAAGCTTGTAACTTGTAATACAAGCGCATGTCACCTTGGGCCCGTTTCTCAAAAGATTGTAGCTTGTAATAATACAAGTGGAAGTCCCTTTCTAACAAAAGCTGTCAAAAAGTGACATCCGCTTGTATTACAAGTTACAAGCTTTTAAGAAATGGACCCCTTTTGGCAGCTTTTGTTAGAAAGGGACTTCCACTTGTATTACAAGTTACAAGCTTTTGAGAAACGGGCCCCAGTGCCCTGTTTATCAAAAGTTTGTAGCTTGTAATACAAGTGGAAGTCCCTTTCTAGCAAAAGCTGTCAAAAAGTGAGTTCCGCTTGTATTACAAGCTACAAGCTTTTGATAAACAGGGCACAGGTGACTATTTATTAGTAGCAATAGATAATAGAGTGGAGGTATTTGTCTTCATTGACGCATTAAACGGCTTTGCCGTGTCGATGATACAGTTGGCGACATACAATTTTACCTACTAAGTGTGCATAAAATATATATCATAGATATATAGTTTGTTTAATGCAAATAAGCTAGTGATTTTGGTCAGTGTATCCGCTTGTGTACATCAATACACACTAGATATTTGACGATCGATCTAGCCTACTGGGTAGTGACCCTGCCTATGAAGCCGATGGTCCCGGGTTCAAATCGGTAAGGGCATTTGTTTGTGTGATGAGCACGGATATTTTTTCTATGTATTTATTTACATATGTATATCGTTTTTTAACCGAATTCAAGATTTCAAAAGGAGGAGGTTCCCAATTCGGTTGTATGTTTTTTTTTATGTTTGTTACTCCATAACTCGGTCATTTCTGGACCGATTTTGAAAATTCTTTTTTTTGATTATAAGTATATACATACAGATTGGTCCCGTTTTTGTCAAAACGCAGTTCTGATGATGGATCCATGAGGACTCGAGGGAACTCCTCAAATGTTAAAGGCATACATATAGTGATTTTAGTATTTTCATCAACAAATTAAGCATTTACATTTAAAAAGGTGACATTTGATGAAGTGGAACTGCTGATGATGATCAGAACGGAACTCTTCAATGACGCATAGTTCACGTTTGGCGATTTGTCCTCTTCGTTATGTTTGTTAAGCAAGTTAGGTTTTCAAGACATATTTTTGTCAAGCTCGAGTTCTGATGATGGGATCCATGAGGAATCGAGGGAACTCCTCAAATGTGAAAGGCATACATAATTATAGTGATTTTTGTATTTTCATCAACAAATCCTTTCCATTTAAAAAAGTGACATTTGATGAAGTGGAACTGCTGATGATGATCAGAATGGAACTCTTCAACGACACATTGCTTGAATTCTCATTATGTATTTATGTATTTTGTGTAGGTTTATGTAGTGTATTATTGTTGCTTAAATAATATATGTAGTTTATGTAGTTTATTTTTCATTGTTTGTTATTTATACTTAGGTATTTGATTTGTAAACTTTACACCTTTGTTATTTTGCACTGCCCATTAACTTATTTCTAGCCACTGAATCGCTATCTGAAGGTTGTCTGGAAGAGATCGCTTTTTAGCGATAAGTCCGCCTGTTGTTACCTACTCACTTATGTCCTGTCATTGTTTGTAACATGTATTTTTCTTTGTAGTGCACAATAAAGTATTTTATTATTATTATTATTATTATAGTTCACGTTTGGCGATTTATTCTCTTCGTTATGGACCCAGACCCAAACTTGGACCTGGACTTTTTTTTGAACTGCGTCCTCACAGAACCGCACTGCTATCAGAAAAGTGGGTTATGTTAGGTTAGAACTGTGACCCTTACAGAAACAAAATGCTATCAGAACATTGGGTTAGGTTAGGTTAGAACTGTGACCCTTACAGAAACGAAATACTACTAGAAAAGTGGGTGGTCTTACCTCCTTTTAGTTAGGCAAAAGATGCTGTCTTTTTCATTTTATTGTCTGGAGTGCACCATCAACAATAAGTAACCTTTCAACGGCATCCCACATTGAAGTCGGTTTTTTTTTTCTTAAATATTATTAAGTACCTAAAACAGAAGTGGGACTTGGTCAATTTGTGTAATAATGTTCTATAGTAATATTTATTTACTAAGATATCCTTAGCTGATGAGCAAATTTACCGGTTCATACACATTTCATTTTTAATGGGCCTATATTATGTGTTCACTTATTTAATTTATTCGCTAAAGAGATTGGAATATGCAAAGTGCATTAAAACCTCCATACGAGATGGATCTGAATTTTATATCAAGGAAAGCTTTTGAGATTTACTTTTCTCAGAACTCGGATGCGAGTAATACCATCTCAGAAGCTTTTTAGGGTTCCGTACCAAAAGGGTAAAAACGGGACCCTATTACTAAGACTCCGCTGTCTGTCTGTATATATATACTAAAAACAAAATAATATAAATATTTAAGTTGGGCTCCCATACAACAAACCTGATTTTTTTGCAGTTTTTGCGTAATGGTACGGAGTCCTTCGTGCGCAAGTCTTACTCGCACTTGGCCGGTTTTTTAAAGTTACTTAATATTTTTATGTTATTACACTACACAGGTATTAATTTTGGTGTGTAAATAAATAAATAAATAAAAAATCTTTATTGCCACACCTTAGGAAAAAATCTACAATTTATGAAAGGGTAGCTTAAAAATACAATATAAACTAAACTTAAACTTAAATATCAACTTAACATAATAACTATTAACTTAAATCTAATATGGTGAGTCAAAGGGTCCCAATCTCAGCATGTGCGGTGCCAGAGGGCTCCGCGCTGATTTTCAGACTGGTCCCGGGACGGTTGGGGTCGGTCGCTACTATCATATTGTACCCTTCTTAGGTACAGCTCTATATTTATAACTTTATGTGTATTTGTGTTATTAGTGTGCGTATATGGATATGTGGGGCTGATATGTGGATGTAGTGTAGGTAAGAATGTATTTTGTACTGTGTGTGTGTATCATGTTTTGTCATTACATACAGAGGAAAATTAAAAAAGATAATTTAAAAAAAAAAAATTAAAAAAGATGTATATATAGCAATAAATAAATAAATATATAGTTATTAGAGTTTACAACATATTTTGCATATTTAATGAATGTGTTCGAACTAGTCGCTTATATTTTAAGAACGCTGAAGGTTCTCGCAAGGGGGGTGGTAGGTCATTCCAGACTTTACTAGCGGCAAATTTAAAACTCCCCCTGAAGGACGCAGTTTTATGCGGTGGGATTCTTAGTTTTGTGCATTTTCTCAGCGACCTCGAGCGCGTATCCTTTATCCATTTTATTTTATCAAACAGATAGCGGGGTTTTTCAAGATCTAACACCTTCCTAACAGCGCATGCCAAATGCAGTCGTCTTCGATTTTCCATATTTAGAACTTTGTTCTCATTAAGAAAGGGAGTGTGGGGGGATGTGTGACCTGCTTGGAACTTTATAGCAGAACCGAACACATGCATTCTGCACATACCTATGTAAATATTACTTGCTTAATTCCTTATTGCATTGAAAGAATAACACCGAGTTACGAAATATACAAAAACAGCTCACAAGTCTCGTGACCTAATCGCCTAATGAGTTGCCTTTGCTCCCTGCTCAGGGATCAAAGGCAGAATATGCTAAATCCTGTCCTCAAATCTTTGTCTGTCGTTTGATTATATAGGCGAGACGCGTACAATTCTTTGTTTTCGGCACAACAAAGAGAATTGTTGAATCCGATTGAAAATATTATGCGCTTTAATTAAAATATTGGAGGTTGATTAGGGCTAGAGGGAGTACAGGGCTTTATAGAATCTTCGTGATATAATTAAGTACCTATACATACATTTTCTCCATCGTTTGATTATCTACAAACCCTAATTTTACCCCAATGGAACGCGTTGATGCGTAGTTGATGGCTGCAATTCACTTCCAGAGGCTGTTTAGGTGTTTGTTTATGGCACACAAATTAATGTTCGCAAATCTCTTAACACATGGCGTTGTTATAGTTTTACTGACGGTTATTCTATCTAACCGTTTAAAGATAAATTGGTCATACACTGCAGCCACCCAAACTATGTGGAAGAGTATTCCAGGATGGCAGATACTTTCGACGCCTTGTTTCATTCGCTACTATTGATGCTGACTGTACTTATACATTTGGCCCGATTCGAACTTTAAGATACGTCATAAATTTGCTATGGATACGCCATGGATCGGATATGTCAGTGTCTAAAATGATGTTTCTTCAAGCAAAAACGTTTTCTCTGTTTCGCACTATAATCAAATATGTCAGCGACAAACGTTACTCATTTACAGTACAGTGTTGCTTTTGTAGCATTACTGCTATAACTTTGATGCGGCCTACATTACTCTTGGACTAAAAAAATAAGAATTGAACGTTTGAATCGTGGCATCATGGTGGTAACGACAACAACGCCATATTTTCAAGGATATTGGCAGTGGTGATATCACCCATTACCCACTGCTGCAACTTAGCACCAGCAACCACCGCCACCTTAATTACTTAATTACAAATCAAGCGCCAACTGCAAGACGTGCGAAAAAGGAAACTGAACAATTTGTTTTACAGTAATCATTTCTCACAAAACATCAAACTTGTGTTTTAATACAAAAAGCGTGTTATTGCTCGTCTGGTCAAAGAATATACATAATATATCATGTCATGCAATCAAATTAAATAATTAAAATAACAATAATTTACATCACAATAAAATATGTTAATTACAAATCATTAAGTCAATCAAGCTGGATAAATTATTCGGAGATCTTTTTAAATTACAATTTTTTTATATTCGTCATTGTTCAGGAAGTCACTTATGGAGTAAAAACATTTATTTAATAGCTATTTAGTTAATGATTTCTTAAACTGATTAGGCGTACAGTTTCTTATTAAATCGCTCGGTAACTTATGATAAACTTGAATACCCATACAGAACGCATTATGCCTATATATTTGGGTCTGAGCAAGAGGTAAGTGCGGCCGTGTTCTATGTCGTGTTGACCTTGGGAAGACCTGGGCATGTGTAGGGAAGATATTATTAGGATGCTTATGAACAAATAGTGCCATCTCTTTGATGTACATGCATGGCAAAGGCAGGACTCTAGTTGAATGTCCAAAACGTGAACTTTTCATTTACAAAATTGGTTAATAGTGACACCAAGGTACTTAGTGCTATATACTTCTTCCACATGTTTGTTGCCATGTTGAATATTTAAACTTGGGTCTCCTTCGGAATCCCTAATAACGTTTGTCCTAAAGTCACTTGCCCTAACAGCTTTGACCTAAAAACCAATTGACATAACAATTATTTTCCATAATGTAATGGTTAGCCTAAGACTCATTTGTCCTAAGTATTTTTACCATAACTATCAAGATCCCTAAAGTTTTTTTACCACATTCTTCGATATCCCTAACAATGTTTGGCATAAAATAACACGCCCTAACTGTTTTGACCTAATGGGTATTGAACTTCGGTTACCGCGATAGTTACTCATGAAATAAAACTATGAAAACGGGTCACCCGTTGACCACGAACGCTGTAAAGAGTTCGAAACGTCGGGATGTATTATAAATTCAATATACGCGATATAATCCGTTTTCATAGTTTTATTTAATGGGTATTGCCCTAATAATCAATTGTCATAAATAGTTATTTGTTATGCAAGGCTGCAAAGTGGTTATTTGGCGTGAGTGTTGAAATTGAAAGCTGAGCGAGCGAAGGAATCTAAGATTGAAAGATAGATTCCTGAGCGTAGCGAGGCTTTCAAGACACGAGACGCCAAATAATTTTGCAGCCGTGCGGAACACACAATTTTTCACCGTACAGCGAGGAAAATGCGAGATGCAAGAAAAAAAAAAACATTTAATTTTGCCCTCTATTTAACATATCAAATTTAAGACATAACACACTCAAATCCAAACAAGAGAAAAGCACACATATTCATCGTCTTCGAAATTCAAATGACTTTCAACATGGTCAGGTAAATCGTTTATGTATAATAAAAAGAGTAATGGGCCAAGTGTACTTCCTTGTGGTACACCATTTCGGTTATACATAAACTCTGAGCGTGTCACTAGGTATTTGTTCCATGTTTTTAGGATCAATGTAATTTAATTCAGTGCACTGTTGTCTCAATGTGAATCTTTCTTTCATCTCTCGATTGCAAAAACTAATTCCAGATCGAAATTGCGTAGCATTTTTCAGGGCCTTTGTTCAACTTACTTCGGGGATTGCGAGGAGCGTTCAGTTGATTTTTGCGTGTATTTTATTAAGGGAACGTATAAAATAAATGAGAGTGGGTCGCAGGTGGGGGATGAGCGCTCGCTGGGGACTCGTGCGCCGGGATTGAGCAGATCATAGCAAACGTTTCCAGATAATCGCTTAGGCCGCTAGTCTTCGTCGCTACACTTTTATTTCAACTACGTGCCGCTATTTATTTGACAGTTAACAAAGTTTCTGTACACTGTATAGAACTCGTACGAAACTAAGAAGTTATTCCGTTTCGAAAACTTTCTGGTTGTGACATATTTGCAAGTGTATATACCTACTGCATTTCAATGATTGGTGCAGGATTATAAATGAAATGAAATACGAGACGCAAATAAACAATTATTAATAGAACCAAAATTTAGAGCGTTTTAGCCCATGAATAAATATGACATATGTAATCTAATTTTGTGCACATGGACATTTTTGTATATAGGCATGGACTCTTAATTACCTAGTAATTAATTAGGTAGTTATAAGTGCATAAGTAGGCATATTTTAATATTCCTGCTTATACAATTAATTGTTTGCATGCTGTTTGTGGACAGCTGAATAAGGAGGACAAAAACAAACGTGAACATCCGACCGACGACCGGTCTGGCCTAGTGGGTAGTGACCCTGCCTGTGAAGCCGATGGTCCTGGGTTCGAATCCCGGTAAGGGCATTTATTTGTGTGATGAACACAGATATTTGTTCCTGAGTCATGGATGTTTTCTATGTATTTAAGTATTTGTATAAGTATTATATATATCGTTGTCTGAGTACCCACAACACAAGCCTTCTTGGGCTTACCGTGGGACTTAGTCAATTTGTGTAAGAATGTCCCTATAATATTTATTTATTTATTTATTTATTTATTTATCTGAAACTGTACCCTTTTCAAGCAAATAAATGATTTATGATTTATAAATGCTATACAGATTAAATATCAATCTATAATATTTAGCGGTAAAGAGGCGCTTAAGCCCTATAAGCGCTTAAAGAAGAAGTTAAATACAATTGCAGATATTGCCCGCTATTTGAAAAAAAAAAACTTCAGTAGGAGATATTTACAGGCAGCGGCAGGTAGGATACGCGTTTTATTTCATGAGTAACTATCGCGGTAACCGAAGACAATATTAGGAGATACTTATTCAAGGACCATAATTTTATATCCGCAACGCAGGCTTCGTCAGGTGAACATAAACTCAGTCAGCTATAGGCTTCGTCACAAAACAATACAGCTCAACTTACTTACTCTTAACTCTAAAAGCATACATTTAAAAAAAAACTACAAATAAAAACACCCTCTAAGTCGCCGCTAGCAGGCAGTGTGCTCAGCAGGCTGGCCGCATTTCCCCGTTGAATGGCGATGCTAATTCTCTAGGCAAAATACTGGCCAGCCCTTTGGTCACCCGTAGCATCTACCAAACGTGACGCCAAATCCTTATATAAGTGCCGGGCGCTGGGCCCTCATGGCCCTAACGTTTCCACCCCAAAAGGCCCAAATACATAGCCACTGCTGAGCGTGCTGTACTTGCGCCGTTTGCTATCCTCGGTTGTTGAGGCCGCATGACCAGCACCAGTCCTGGTGCCCGGTAAGTGGGACGCAGTAAAAGTGTCTATGCACGTAGCGTCCTAAACCAGAGGCCGCCCCATACTCCAGGGCACCAGCGTCATGCCGTCGGGCCTCTTGCCGTCATCCCTAGCTAAACCAACAGGCTCCAGTATAGCCGGCACCTTTACGCTAACAAGAGCCCTTCGGATGACATTGTTTAAGCTGGCGTCATCGTGGCGCTGTTTTATACATTTTGACAAGATAATGACAAATGTCGACATCTGAGCAGCCAAAATGTATAAAACAGACAATTTTTTTGAGTAATGTGGGTTTCGTAGTAAAAGTTGCTAAGGGTTAAAAAAACACCCTCTATTGGCGCTCGTCCCTATACTGATTTCTTATGAAAGCTCAATTATTCAAACAATCAACGATGTCATCGATAGGATGTAAAAACTTACTTCCTAAGTCGTTTACTAAGCAGAAACTAATGGTTACTTGGATTCTCCATATACCTAGTAAATTATAAAAGAATATTAACGAGACTACCGCCAATTCCAAGAAATTGATGGAGTGTGGATCTAAGTTCTAATACTTTACAGCAGCAGCAGTGGCCAAGGAAATTGCTTCACTTTATAGGTGAACGACGAAAGCTTCTGATCGTAAAGTATAGTTTTACTGTTTTACAGAACGTAGCTACATAAATAATAACTGGCTGTAAAACGTTTATTGCTTAACGCAGCGGTCGGCAACCTTTTAGCAGCCAAATGCCACAAAGTAGTTAACAAAGTTGCCGCGGGACCGGATTTTGTTAATATTTATGACTTTATCTATTATATATTGTTAATATTTATGATATTATTGTCTCTTTCTACGCCTGTCAACTGTGGGTCAGGTACAGCAGGAAAGCGTACAGCGCCATCCGTGTGCAGTATAATAATTCCGGACACTGATGGGGTTGCCGCGTTCCTGCAGTGCCTCCACCATGTTCGCGGAAGCCAGAATCCCTGACTTCTTCGCAGTGATACGCGCGCGCATTGCTTCCTTCTGGGAGGGTATGCGCCGCTCGCAAAACACCATACTCATGTCGGTGTATCGCAACATTAGTTGCAATATGTTTAGGCACTGGCTTTCCGTGCACCAAAACGGGAACAAAAAGTAGTGTACCTAATACTATTTTAATTGTTTAACTTTTATTTTATTTTATTATTAAGTACTACTTCTTTTGGCGCTTTAACTTTTAAATTGTATCTTGATATGGGTGTACGTATGTACTTTTTGCCTGAAATAAAACTTTATTTATTTTATTTTATTTTATCAGACATTGTGGTTTGTCAAGATAAAGACAGTTTATTATTCAAGTAGGCATATTACAATGCGCTTATGAACGTCAAATAAAGCTTCGCCGGCTCTAACCCTACAAATCCCCAATATTACATACAAAATAGCCAGGGAGACTCGCGGGCCGCAAGTGAGAGGTTCGCGGGCCGCATGTAGCGGCCCGCGGGCCTCCTGTTGCCGACCGCTGGCTTAACGTATACGTTTGCACTATTACAAGATCGTCGAACAGTTTCAGTCAGAATCAATTCAATACAATAGGCTAGATGACAAGTTTTTATTAATGGTATCAGTCGATCCAGTCTCTTTTGAGGACCAAAAAAGGAAGCGGGTAGAAATTTTACATATACTAGTAAAACTTTTAGGCACACGCTCTAATGTCTCAATACTACAATTTTTAACAACAAAAACTAGTACCAGACATAGTAGAGAATAAGTAGCCAAATTTCGTCAGCTTAGCTAAAAGCTATTTTTTTTATACCACGTCGGTGGCAATCAAGCATACGGCCCGCCTGATGGTAAGCAGTTACCGTAGCCTATGGACGCCTGCAACACCGGTGATATTACACGCGCGTTGCCGATCCTAGTACACGTACTATAGAGGCCGCAGCACAGTAAGGTACTTTTGAACAGTTTTGTAATGATTATAACGAATGGCTCTGTAAGCTGTAAACCTCGCTTGTAAATGTATGGCTCCACCGTTTAAAATAATTAAGAACATTAAAATTACGAAAAAACATATTTTTTTAGGGATTAGTTAAATAAAAGCTTTTAAAAATGAAAAATGCTTAGTCCGCGTTGGATCAATCAACAATACGAAATTTTTCATTTTATTTTTTTCAATATAATTAAATTAAAAAATCAATACGAAATTTAAGTGTAAAAAAATACAAAAAGTTTTGTCCCAGCACAGAATTATATCCCTGGTTTGATTCCTAGTCAAACCAGGGACCTCCCTACTCCCTGCGAACTGCGCCATGATAGCTTTTAGCTAAGCTGACGTAGCTAAGTTTCTCATGAGTCATAAGTAGCTCATGAGACTACTTACCGAAAGTATCTACCATTCTAAAATAGCTCTACAGAAACATATAAGTGACTGTGGGTAAGGCATACTTTATTTATTTTTTACTTCGGACTGATCTAGCTGCGTTAATTATTCACCTACGCTACCGCTTGTAATCGCATACGATGAAGAATTTCATAAATAATCGTTAAGCTATAGTGACAGATCATTTTAATCACAAATCAAGCAAAAACAATAGTATTTTATAAAACTCGGCGAGTAGACGGACTTCCCGTGTAGTTTAAGGTAAGTCCGTCTAGTAATGATATCAGCCATACTATGGGTGCTTATATGTTTGAATTCGAATCATTAAATAGAATGAAACAAGACATTGAAAAGTGTGTACTTGTTATTATAGGGTTTAGATTCGAAATAAATACAATTTTTCATTTTCGAAGGCAAGTCCGGCGGGTATATATTACGAAAATGGGGTAGTAAACCTTTTTTGGCAAATAATTATATTATACGTACTTACTTATTTTTTGGGTTTCCCAAATAAAAGATCAATAGTAATTTTAAAATGTATTTTAATAGTTTTTTTTAATTCACTGATATCAAAGAGGGTTAATTAGATAAACTTATAGTAGTAGCAATTTTAAATCAAACACTGATTGGCAAATCAAACTCCATAAAACTTTTAAGTACCTACATACGTATATTTTTAAGATAAGTAAGGCGAAGACCCACGTCACGTAGCGGCGTGGCTCCGCTCGGCCGCGCGGTGCGGCGCGGCGATGACGCGGCGCGTAACCTTGTATCACGGTCTAGGCGGTTTGCCTACACAACGATACAAAACTTCACGCCGCGCCATCGCCGTACCGCGCGGCCGAGCGGTAGGTACCACGCCGCTACGTGGGTTCTTCGCCTGAGGCCTGTAGTTTTTACCTGCCGGGCAGCGGGTAAGATCAACCGAGGAGATACATACTTTGGTTTTCAAGTACAAGCATAGGATGTAAATGTATGAACGTTGAACGGACGTATATGTCGTCGCCTAGCACAGATAGTACAAGCTTTGCTTAGTTTGGGGCTAATATTTATTTATTTAATAGGTATTTTTTTTATTTATATTTTCGGTGACATAGTGCTGAGGGCGAAGAACACATTTCCTTCCTAGTTTCGAGATTAAAATTATTAATAAACACAAACATGTGCAATGTCGAAAGGATTTATCTATAGTATAATTATTTATTTACCTTATGAAATCGTAATAATAGTGAAATCGTTAAAACAGTTGGTAACCTCTGATTCAAGGGAAGCAAGAAGAAGGGAAGACGGACTTTCAAACTTAACGAAATTTGAATGTGATAAATGATGGAACGTATAATTACAAAACTAAGCCAATTTCTGATAATTTAAATACAGAATAAAATTATCTGGTTCTTATATTACTTACGTAGTTACTTTCGGGTGCAAAATCTTCTCACAAACTATTTTTAACAATTTTATTAGCAGAGGTCGTCGCATATCAGTTCGAGTTCCATACACGTAATGACTTTATGACTTGTTTAGGCAGATTGCTCTGAAGTGCGTTGTCACAGCGCCATCATGAGTGAGGGAACGTGCGCAACAAGCTGCTTTATCGACTGAACGCTAAAGCGGGAAACGCTTTCAAATTCAAAAGTTATAACGTGTTGACGGACTTGCCTTGTAGACGGTCTTGCACAGAGTCACTTCTACATATCTCAAACACTGGAATAGTCTACATGTGTCAGCAACAGATGTTGAGAAATGGTGCATCTAAATTGCCTAGATTTATTTTATTTTATTTTATAATTTATTGTACCTATATGTGTGTTTTGTAAATTATAATTATATGTCACTAACCTTAATTAATTTAAAGTTTTGTTGTACTTACTAACACTATATGGATCAAAATGATTCGAAATAAATAATTGAAATACTTTCAGGTCTCTATTTTCAAAACGAATAATGTTGTTCTATATGTTACTATTTATACTGACTGTACGTACACTACATATTTATTAATATATAGTGCGAGTTTGCTACATGCGTTTAGTAGCAAATGTATGAACTCGCACTAAGCACTAATCATTTACAGGCCCTCTCGCGCGCCCGATGATCCCTGTGACATTTTATTTGTATATGGAGCAGGTGTATAAAATGTTTGTAGAATTTTTTTGGAAGTATATCACAATAATTCATTTAGAAATGTAACATTTAAGTAATAAAATACGGTAAAAACATATTTCTACAATTATTATTAAATAAGGGCTATCCAAAAGCGACTTGGTGGAACTGTCATTGGTATCACCATTCGACGCGTTAATTACAATGAGTAAGGTTGTTATCTACTCATGTCACACACAGTCTTGTGTCCTCTGCATCTCTAGGTTGTGCCTATACAAGCAAAAATACTCCTTATAGTATTGTAATGGGGTTCATTACTTATCATTTTAATGTCAATAGGTATCTTCGGCCATGAGCCATGACTGCCATGAGTCATGAAAAGTTTTCATGCATTAAAAGTAGAGTAAAATTAGCATTAAGTAATTCAATTAAACGTTTATAATTATGAATTGATTTTTATTTATTAAATGTAATATTATTTTCACATGTTGTATAGGCAAGTGTGAATTAATAAAAGTTATTATTATTATTAATTCTTTATTTCAGATAATTATTTTATCCATAGAATTGTTAGTTTGGCTTATGACTACGTTAGTTACTTACTACTACTAAATGATTTAATTATTTACACACAGTTCAATCCAGAATTTCAGGAAGGTACATGTATAATCCACCCTGTCTGCTATGACCTTGAGTATACTGTTGTGACTGCCCCGAACCCGACACAACAGAGACGCTATTCGCTTACGCCTGACGGCATAGAAGTCGTCAGTTCGTTCCGCGGCGAACATCCCTGAAGCGCTGCAGTAACGAGGCAGTCCCAACAGCACCCTGAAGGCGTCGTTATATTGGATTCGAAGGGCGTTGTATGCCTTTTGAGTATAGTTGACCCATAGACTGCTCGTGTAAAATACTTGACAGTACGCCTTGAAAAGGGTAACTTTGACTTGTTTCGAACAGCGAGCAAATCTACGGGCCAACATGTTACTCCGCACCGCCAACGCCCTCCTTTCCCTTTCGATATCCAGGTCATCTTTCAAATTTTCACACAGGATGTGCCCCAAGTATTTAAATTGTGTAACTCTTTCTAGTGATTTACCGTACAGTTGTATTTTATGATATACATTGGGATTCATCCTGTGTGACCTGAAAACCATATATTCACTTTTAGTGGTATTGTAAATAAGTCCATGTTTTTTCGCATATGACTCACACGTTTGCAACATTTGCCTGAGCGCACATACCGAGGGGCTCAGCAACACCATGTCATCCGCGTAGCTAATATTGTTGACACTAACTCCATCTACATGACAACCCACATGCATGTTGCTGAGCTCCTCGATCAGACCGTTAACATACAAATTGAAGAGCTTAGGGGAGGTCAACCCCCCCTGCCTCACCCCACACTCCAACCTGTATGCTCCCGACAGTGAGTCATTCCATTTAACATAGTTAAACTGGTTGTTGTACCAATACTTAAGAACACCTATGAGCTCACGTGGTACACTCGTGCTGGCTAGCTTATCCCACAGGATACCATATGACACCAGATCAAAGGCCTTGGAGAGATCCAGGAAGCATGCGTACACTGGTGTACTCCTATCGGTATAGTACTTGACGGTATGCTTTAGACTCAGAATGGCCGTCTCGGTTGATACCCCCTGCCTGAACCCAAACTGCGCATCGTGCAAGTCTAGGTATTTACCGAGACGGCAGTCAAGCAGACCGTCCAGCACTTTTGCTATAATCGTGGCCAATGAAATGGGTCTATAGTTTCCTTTGTCTGAGAGATCACCGGTTTTGTTCTTAACTATTGGCACAACAATCGTTTTTAACATATCACTCGGCAAATAGGAGTGACTAATACACATCGAATAAAACATAGCTAAGACTCTCGGCATGTGAGCACCAGCCATCTGCAGATGCTCGATGCTGAGACCATCATGCCCAGGTGACTTGCCCCTAGTCATGTGAGAGATTATATTTGACACTTCTTTGACAGTAAAACTTGTCACCTTGGCCTCCGGAGGAACCTCGGCATCGAGCGTCGGCAGCGTATGCCCCAACGGCGATTGCACCATAAAGTGGTTCTTAAACATATTCGCAATAGTTTTAGCATCGCTATTTCCGTTAACAGCCGCCGGCAAGCCAGGTCGAATATTCAGATCGTTTGTACATTTCCAAAATGTTTTAAAATCATTTTTTGACCGATGCAAGGCTATTGTGTCCATCTTAATTTGGTCTTGATGGTTTTGACACCATTTCAACCTAGCTTTGAATTGCTTCCGACTTTCACTCATTTCTTTATGCACATAACCTGTCATAGGTCTGCCGTGAAGTACCCATGACTGGAACTTCAACCTGGCCCACCTGTGAGCCTCGCTAACATGTTTGTTCCAACCAGTTATATAACCCCTTTTTCTATTGATCGTTTTTTTGGAAGTACTTTTTGAGGCATCAGTTAAAACATCTGTTATTTGTTTATATAACCGGTCGATTATCAAGCGATGCTCACCATTACGACAAAAAGTATCACAACAATTAGTAAATTCTACAGGAAAATCTATATCTTTTAGTTTACTATTACATATTTCACGATATTTGGCTATTTGTTCGGGCTGCCTAACACCCCACTTTACATTATTACACTTTAATTCATTAATTAAAACTTTTTGCATATTAACGTTCAAAACACATTCTAACTCTATTGGAAAATGGTCCGACCAAAAAACATCGTTATGTATTTTTACCCCTCGTATAGTATTCAGGACACTTTCTGATACTAAACAGTGGTCCAACCACCGTTTCGACCCGTGAGCATCACTCATAAACGTGTAACTGTCCGAGCCTAGCCCTAAAGTTATAATATCCGCACAGTATAGTCTCTGCTCACTACAAAAAGTCAAAAGTTCCTTACCGAATTTTTCCCCGGGATGAGCATTAAAATCACCCATCACGAAAACAGATTCCACATCGTAGTTCTCAATTATTGCACTTACTTCGCCGAGACATTGCGTAAACTCCGGTAGATTGTCACTTACGTCAACTGGCATGTAAACGCTCATAATAACTAGGTGGTGATCTTTAACGGACGCTTTAATCGCAGCTATACGTGGATTACCGCACTCAATCACTGACACTGAATCAAACAGGTTATTACGCCACAGAAGCGCCACTCCTCCGTAGGGCCGACCGCGCAAAATTCCTGCCGATGTGTCTACTGCTGAGGTACCCGAGTAACCAAAGTCCTTATGTATAGTTCCTAGGTACCCTAGGTCGTGTTTTAACAACCACGTTTCTTGGAGAGCTACGAGATCGGCGAACTCGCATAATGATCGAACACACTCAACAGATCGCTTAAGCGACTTACAATTAAATGACACTAGCTTGGTAGAATTTTCTTGACTTTTACTTCCCATTTATTTATGCTCCCGTGAATCCGGCCTACTGTTATTTCTATAAATATACTTGCGAAACTTTATACCGTCTGGCCATAAGTTGTCACTTAAAAACACCTCTAACTTGTCTTTGTTTACATACAACTTATAGGCTTTGTACCATTTCTCTTTCCTCATTTGAATCATTTCGAGTGTAACGTCTTCTTGCGTTTTATTTTTAATATACTGAGCGATGTCAGAGGGCGACGCAGCCGGGTCCACATATGTGATAAATAGGGGAATTTTTGGACTCGCAGCTTTAAACTTTCCGGTGGGACTGATTATCGCTGTACCAGTTTTACCTATAAAGCGGTTTTTAGACTTCCGAGATCCTACGAGGGTCCAGGTCTTGTCATCAACCTTTTTATTCCAAGTGCCCTCTCGAACGACATCCGCGGCAGTTTTCATGTTTTGATGTGAGTTATTTACCGAACTAGAACCGGCGGTCATATTATTTACGTTATCTCGGGCAGGTGTCAAGAGTACACTTCGAGCGGGGGCTACTACCTTCGGCGGGGTTAAGTCGATATCGACTGAGCACTCGGTGTTATTTATCACACTATCACATTATAAAGCACACATTTTCTTTACAAATTTAAGTCTAGCAGAATTCATATTAGACCCTTGGAAGTTTTCTTGTACTCACCTCAATTTGAACATCCATTATTCGTGTCTCTCATAAGCATATGAATATAAATTAGATTTAAAAAGTTTTCGTATTACGTCAATCCCAATTTAACTTATACGTGTACTGCTATAACGTTTGTACTATAAAATAAGTCTTAAGTTATTTATTTATTAATTTAGTACATAAAATTGACGTGGTTCTGCAAACGCGAAACAACCCACACATAAATACGTTTCAAAATTGGAACTTTACGGTTACCACCAGTCGGGTACTGGTGGTACCATGAGTCACTGACAGTGTCAACACTGAGGTATAGGTACATTAAGGTCTACGTAATTTGGGTGATTTAGGTTAGGTTTGAACTGCGATCCACACAAAACCGAACCGCTATCAGAAAAGTGGGTTAGGTTAGGTTAGAACTGTGACCCTTACAGAAACGAAATGCTACTAGAAAAGTGGGTTAGGATAGAACTGCGATCCTTACAGAAACGAAATGATACATGATACATTAATGTTACATTAATGTATGTGAGGAAACCGGACTAATCCCAACAAGGCCTAGTTTCCCCTCTGGGTTGGCAGGTCAGATGGCAGTCGCTTTCGTAAAAACTAGTGCCTACGCCAATTCTTGGGATTAGTTGCCAAGCGGACCCCAGGCTCCCATGAGCCGTGGCAAAATGCCGGGACAACGAGAGGAAGATGAAGATATATAACTGTCCTATAATATTTATTTATTTTATTTATATTTGCAAGTTCAAAGTGTATTACCTATGTATGTAATTTAATTTCCATACATGTACTGAGGAGACGAGGCTTCGTATTGCCAATAGGATTTCGAAACGATCCCGCAGCTGGCGTAAATCTCGCCATTGTCTGTATAGGTTTTCTTAGTCCAATTGTTTCGTCTGCTTCCTGCAAGTCAGGGTTGCCACAACAATTGAAACGTGTGAATACTTCATTAGACGTAGTGCGTCTTGTTGTATCAAGCCCTGTGATCACTCCCCATTTATGTATCGTAAACTAGGGTAAATGTAGTCCTATACTAGGTACAACTAAGGTCCAATTTGTAATGCTGCTTATGAAGGGGTCTACTTGAATTGAATTATACTCGATACATTTATTTTTGAGCTCGACCTCGTACATTACACAACACTTGTTTTTTTCTGTAGATATCATATACTACACGTACCTATTTTACACAAACTTTAATTTTGGACTATGGTCCATTGTAAATTGTGTTGGTTGTAAACACAACCAACACAATTAGGTACCTCAGTTTACGATAATAATGAAAATAAAACGATTAAATAAAAACATGAAAACTACATTTTTTAAATGTTGTTTTCGGTCTGAGATAATTGGGCATGGGCAAAGCTATAAATCCACAATAAATCACTGGAATTATTTATTTATTTTGAAACCTACGGGTAGGTTCCATGTACGTTGTATTTACAGGCATTTAATAAAAGGCATTTCATGTTTTAAAAACATTGTTTTGCTTTTAGACGAATTATAATCAGATTCAGAGTCGAATCGGGATTATGCAAATCCTTTTTTGTTAAAAGCGTTACATTGATTGGCCGTCTTTCGCCGATCATATATGGCGCAAATATTCTGCGGCACCATCTTGCATCAGTGATATGTCAAGCGTAAAAAGGACGGATGCTGTTAGCTACTGCAAAGAAAGTTCCGGCAAATTGTGCTAGCCGGGGTGTGCTGTAATTTCTATCGCTCATGAAGCCCACCTCCTCAGGTGAACCAGGATAAGAGAGACCTGCAATCTGTAAGTGACTTTCAAGATGCCATGAAACGGAGTAGACCATTGCTATGAAGGCATTCTTACAAAATGTTCATCTATCTCAATAAAAATTGTTCAGATTAATCCCTGCCGCTTCTTTCCACCATCGCTCAACGCGACAACATTCTATCTTTACCACTGAGATGGTTGGCAGTCTTCAGCTGTGCGTTTCTCCAGAAACTTTCTGCATCGCACAGCTAAATTGTGGAATACCGGATATGCCGCCGGCGACAGTTCATTAACTGTCGCCGGCGGCATATCCGGACCGATACGACCTTCAAACCTGAAAAGAGCGTACCTACTACCGTCTTAAAGGCCGACAACGCACTTCTAACCCCTCTGGTGTTGTAGGTGTCCATGGGCGACGGTAATAGAATATGATAAAATTTTATTCGTAAGCACAAACAAACGAGACATTACATAATATTAAATAATATTAAATTGCCACGAAATGGCCTCATCTCAGCATGTTGCTGGTGGCTTCCAGCGCTGATCGTCCGATGAGACCATCAAGTAAGAAGAGTCACGGAAGGTAACAGAGAAGAAGAAAAAAAAACCTGCCGAATTCGAGTCGGACTCGCCCACCGAGGGTTCCATACTTTTTAGTATTTGTTGTTATAGCGGCAACAGAAATACATCATCTGTGCAAATTTCAACTGTCTAGCCATCACGGTTCATGAGATACAGCCTGGTGACAGACAGACAGACGGACAGACGGACAGCGGAGTCTTAGTAATAGGGTCCCATTTTTACCCTTTGGGTACGGAACCCTAAAAATACATAAAAATAACAAATAGTGAACAAATACTCGTAGTTATATAAGAAAAAAAGTTACACAGCAAGAAGATACAACATAACGACTAAATTAAATTGCTTATCTGAACCTCTAGGCTACCACTGCGTAATAACGAAGCGTACGTAATTAAAGTCGGAAATCACAATTAAATAGGTACCTGAGGGTACTTCGGTGACCACTCGCACGTTTTGTGTTACTTTAATGCCCAATGCTTTAAGTACCTACCCATTTATTTTAAAATAGCTGAATTTTCGAATTAGAAATCCCGGACGTATGAGTAAAAGCTATAGTAATAACAACTCCGAACTCGGGCATGCACTTAGCAAAATCCCGGTTAGGTAACCCTGGTATTAAAAAGGACTTATTGCATGCCTCAGAACCTTGCAAGTGGTGCTGCTTTGGACAACAGTGCTCATACGGAGCATTTTAACGTCGTGTTCAACTGTTCATAGTGTTGCATTTGCATTCAGATTTTCCTCTTAAGGTACGGTGTTTAAACAATAATTACGTAGGTATAACAATGTTGTCGCCATTTTTGTTGCCACAGTAAAAAGAGGGCGATAAATAATCTTTAATGTTTGATGGTTTAGGTTTTTAAGTTTGTTCACTTTCGGTCGTTAATCACTTGTATAGCAGGGGATTTTTGGCGGAAAATAATGAAGCCCAACGTGTACCTATAAATAGGTACTTATAATGATTGACATATATATTATTATATTACTTCGTATTACTACGAAGAGAAGAGGGCCGATTCGTTATCAACTTCGCATTTGTGACACCAACGCGTTTCAGACGAAAGTGTGAAGCACGCAACTCTATACCCACTTTAAACAAATCATTTTATTTCATTACAACGGTTAATTCTTAACGTAAAGTCATCTCTGGAATGGTCATGTCGTCAGTGGGCACTGAGCCTTATAGCTTTGCCTATATGCAACACTGTTGTCGAAGTCGCTATCAGTCACATTTCGATGGACTTGCAGAATAATTGCGAAACTATTCCTACCGTAAATGAAACAGAAAGATTACCTAATGAAACAGAGACAGTAGTTGGTATGCTTTTGCGATTACCTTATGCTTTTCCGATGACTAGATTTATGATGCCTACTCTACCACAAATATAGCCGTTATGCACGCATACCAAATTCAACTGTAGTTCTCACGACGACGACGGTGGCGAACTAGCTTTCGGCCCGCCTGATGTAAAGCAACCACTGCAGCCCACGGGCGCTTTCAATTCTAGTGAAGTAATACAAGCGCTCAACTTCAAAAAATAACCTGAACAAAAATAAAAGGTTGACGATAAAGGTCATCGTGGAGTATAATCTCTCTCTGATATACCCAAATAATAAATGTGTCAAAGAAATAGTTTAAATCGAATCGTATAAAAACAATTTGGCAAGCGCCTTGCACTTCGTGTCTGCACGCGAATGCGCCCTGTCTCAAGTCAGGATCCTCCAATCGCTTCTCAAGCTCGGGCGGGTCAAAGTTTGACCGTCCAACCGTGTGACTTGTGCAATCACAAGTGCAGTATCACATTATCTACTTGTTATTAAGGTCGATATTACGTTACACTGGCTGACTGATTGGTTTCAGCGATAAAGGAAAACATCGTCTAACTAGTCCCAATAAGGCCTCTTCCCCTCCCGCCCCCTCTAGGTTTCGTAAACTAGTTTTTAGCCTGTGCCAAAATCTTGGAATGAGGTTGCGGACCCCAGGCTTTAGTGAGCAAAATGCCGGGACAACGCTAGGAAGATATAATGACTAGGTACGTGTAAAGTACTAAATACATTAAATATATAAATATACCACAGTAAATCATACGATGATGATGATGTATTTCCAACGGCTCGCCTACGCAAACACCACGTGACACAAACTGCCCTGCCCGCGGTCTGTCATCGACTAACTCTAACTGTCAGTGACAGTGACGGACTTCCGGTTCGAACGCCATCTTGATAGTAGCCTCGTGATTAATTACTTTGTTTTTTGCTCATTAATATTGTTTAAAGTGTAATATCGATAGCTTTATTATACAGTAATCTAATGTAGTAGTGTGCAGTGAATGGAGAATTAATCTCAAAGCGTGTTTAACCACCATTTTGGAGTCAACGGCCGGTAGTCCACGTGCTTCTCGTAAAATCCAGCTATCGGTTTTACGAGTCAACTACAAATAATAACTACCGAACAACGTCGTGCTCTAAGAGCATTTGGTATTTCTACCTCTAACCGTGTCTGGCTAGAGCCCTAGAGGCCCATTATTTTATTATTTACCGTACACTGGCTGAAATATTAATTCGATCCCACGTGGATCCCACTTTGACGTTGGCGAAATCATCGACAGTATCGATGGAGCCATACTACCTAAAGATTGATTGATTGAGTGACAGTGACGTCACCATGACGTAAGCGCCCGAGACGTCTATACAGTACGTTTTATTGGTTTGTGTGAAAATTCGACTCGCCCACGCTCGTGCGAGTCGTGCAACTAATAGGAATGCATGTTCTGCTACGTGATTCACAAAACATCTCGTTTCGACTATAAGCTTATCCCAGTAAAGTGTGTCCTCGACGTCCATAACAATGAATCGCCATTGCAGTTCAAACTTATACTGGCCTGCCGCCTGCCCCTGGCAATGCGCGGAGTGATCGTTGTTGTATCACAACTGTGCAGTCTGTGCACAGTCCCGGTCCGGGTCACTTCCTCAAAACAATTCTAATCCTCGCTATTAACGCCCGCACGTTTACTAAGTACCTAGATGTTCTTTTGTTTCTTGAACATTCTTAATGCAACGCAAACATTGCTCTGAATTTAAATTGCACGGTTAGGATTTCATTGTGGACTTGGGCGTGGTTTGCGAGATATTGAAAATTTTTAGAAAAACACTGCGACTGTCTTGCTTGCTGCAGCTATATTTACATATTTTATTCCTTTTTATTTATTTACTATTCAAGTTTTGATAGACAATTTTAAAATATGAAAAGAAGCCGGTCAACAGACCGAAATACTATAAGTATTTCGGCAATATTTAGCATTTATACACAAAATGACTAGCAATCCTACGTAACTACATAAAGAAATTCATTTTAGTTTAGGTATCACTTTTTAAGGGCACTGCTAGTCGAGTACTATTGGTGGATAAAACCAGTTATTTTTTATTGATGCAAAAAATTACACAGGATTACAGCGAACTAATACACTGTGTGTTATATAAAGCTCTCGTCGAATCGTCGCCATGCTAGCTGTATGTAGATACTTATGTTAGGGCACCGACTGTACTAGTACTGTACTAGTATTAGTAGAAGTATAGTGGTGCATTAAATAATCCAAACTTTATTACTGACCATATTTTAACCTAAGTAATATAGTAGGTATCTAAGGGCCACTTGCACTATCCCACTAACCCGGGGTTAACCGGTTAAACCTACTTACCATGGTTACCGTACTGGTAAATTTGACACTGGGTTACTGGTTTAAATAGTTAACCCCGGGTTAGTGGGATGGTGCAAGTGGCGCTAATAGTATCTATATAAATTAATACATATGCATAATATGTACTAATAGACACACAACTTTGGGAACAATTCAAATTATTTTATTAAATATTTTGATTTGTGTTTTTTAAGTAGTCACACTACTATATATAAATTATAAACTGAAATAGATATTATTAAAGAAAAAGTGACGAAGCCCTCCAGTGGTGAAGGCCGGATTCGAACCGGCGTCTTTAGCAATCCGGGCTAACGCCTTGAACCCCTGGCCCCCCTGAACGCTGCACCACTGGAGGACTTCGTCTCCTTTTTCTTTAATATACGACATCTATTTCAGTTTATAATACTAATAGACAGTTTACAATTTTTATTAATTATTTATAATTATTAAACAAAAAACAAACAACAAAATTATCATGGTATGTATTACCAACAGAAAAATACTGTCTTTTATTCATTCAAAAGCTTTAGGTAAAAATAGTGCAAAGATGAAAACAAATGAAACTTCCTTTACTAGTCTGCCAGAGGCATTAAGCGAGCATTATCCTTGATAGTGGCCTCCAAATAGCAAAAAAGTTATGTTAAGAGTCGGTAAATTTATTCTAGTATCTATTATTCTCTATTTGGCTCGGTTTTAGGAATAGAACCCCTTTTACACTCAATAAAAAGGCAAATAGCGTGCAGTAACCGACTCGTTTCTCCATGTAAGTTGCGGGCAAGTTAATCGAAGGCGATATTAATATTCAGCTGGATTTTTCTGTTTACTTCTGTGTACGGTCAAGGTCTAAAATATTGATACGGGCAAATGGATAAAATTGTTATTTGTTTTCAAGGGGGCAAAATTTTTGTTTAACTTGGTTAAGTTAAACAAAAGGCACGAAGGGTTCTTCGTGCTAATATTGATACCCGAGCAAGCAAAATATTCCAAAATTAATCCACGAGCGTTGCGAGTGCTTCCAAAAGTGGAGTTTTGAGCATTGTGTGTCTAAGGCACGAGAGTTAAGCGAGGTTTAGACTAGCAAGAACTTGCATGCAATTTTTATTACATTGCGGTATCTGATAAACATTTTGAGTTCTTGCTACCTACCGAGTGAAACACAAAAATTTTCACTACGCGAGGGAAATAATAAATGTAAAATTATTGGTTTCTAAAAATCAAATTCAAATTAAGCTTTTAAATATTTATCACTTAAAAGTAAATTCTACCAACCAACAAGAGAAAACGATTTAAAATATTTATTTGCAACTCTTGTGGATAAATTGCAAGTTTCTCATCAGTTTTTGAAAAATAAAGAGAGCTTTTACGAGCTGGTGTTAAAAAAATCATGTCTAGGCAACAAGGTCAAGTTCCTACGCATATTGTTTTGCGCTGCACAGATGTCATTTATTTTCAATACTGTAACATACTATTTGTTTTTTTTTAAATTATATATTTAGCATATCGTAGATTTTTTATGTAAATGCATTAGGTACCTGCGTAACGTAAGGCTGCTGCTTCTGGATGAAAGCCACATTTCATGCAACTGATTCGGTGCATCTTGGATTATTTTTGTTTTCTGGTTTGCTTCATCAACTAACTGGACCGAACACAGCCGCAAAACCTTAAGAGGAAAGGGGACGGCCGCTTCTCCATCGAACGTAGTCCCCATTTTCCTCTCTTGATATTTACATTTATGGAAACTATTTTTACTGCATTTTATGTATTTTAGTCATAGCTATGGTCGAGCGTTTGATTTTTATAGATTTTTAGATTTTTGTAAAAATTAGGAGCAAAAAACATATTTCATACAAGTTTTTAAATGCTCCTTTTATAATAATTAAAAAGTCAAAATATTTAGATTACATTAGACGGTTACACTCACTCGTATTTTTAGTCGCTATTGGCGACATGTTTCGGCCCCGTCGGGAGTCCTTCCTCATGGCTGGAGTATCCGCGGCGGCTGCTGCGGCTGTGTAGGGGCATAGCTGTGGTTGATATACAACACATTTTGACAAAATATTTTCAATAATGTTAATATCCAGAGAGGAAAATAAGGACTACGTTTGTATGAAAAGGCGATTTCGCGCGTGTCCTCCACTTTCGTCTTAAACAATAAGTTGAGCGTTATAATATAATATATGGTTCAAATAAATAAATAAAAACTCCCGAAAATACCTACTATCTTTATAAGGGACAGGTAGCACGTAGACATTATTATTCACATCGCTCCTTACTTATTTCCATTCACCGTTTTCCTTCCAAATTACTGGAACGATCCCCGCCCGTTCGCGATTCCCTTTTTTCTGCCCATCGAAAAACTTTTTAGTCATTAGCCTGGCTGAATAGATGCTTCAAAGTTCGGTAAGACCTCGGAAAAGCGTTGTCATCGTTAGGGGTCCGTGGTGTCCATGGCTTAGAATGAAAGTTACAAGTCTCTGGAATATAATAACTTCTTTTTAAAAATAAGGTTTTATGTCGACGCTTCTTTGTTATAGTTTTATATTTGTGCGGTTGGCGTGGAAACATCATTCGTCTCTTTTACACACTGCAGCTGCCTACTGTTAGCAGCTGGATTGGGAATGCCCCACAGAAATAAATATACCATAGAAGACGCAAATGCATCTTTTTTTTTTTATCCAAAACAATCTTAAAATACTATGTACATTTGGAAATAGCGAGCGAAAACCACGTACGGTTTATCTGCCGCTATTGTCGCTCGTTTATTAGTCTACTTCGCGTGTCCGAACCCCGACCAATCGTCGAGGTTGACCGTCGCTCTTTACAGTCCACGCCGCCGGTTGTTGCAGACGGACGTCCGTAAAAATGAAAAAAATGCTTCGTTGCATGATAATTAACTGCAACAGCCCAAAAATTGCGAGCACCCAAACGCAGGAACATATTTCCTATCACAGATAAGTAATTTTAAAATTACATTATGAGTAAATTTTGTATGAAAAAGTCGGCACGCTTGGTTTCAATACAAATCGTGGTATTTGCGTCATCTAGCGTATATATTAAATCTGTGGAACGCCCATTTGCACAGGTTCAAGTAGGTATATATATGTATTAAAATAATAAAAGTAATTTGGATCAATAAAGACTTTTAAAATGAACAGTTGCGTATTAGTGGTTGCTTTTATTATAGAGTAATACAGAATACAGGTAATAATATCTGTTATCGGAAACAAATGGAGATTCCCGCATGTCTGAAATGTCTGAATTCTGATGTTGACAGGATGGGGTGAATTCTTGTCCGACTTAGATTAGTTCGTTGTCTGACACGAATCACACGAATAACCAAATTCAAATTAATCTAACTTCGAGGATCTGGTGTCAAATCTATGTTTTAGATAGACAGTACGAGAACTCGTTTACGAGATTAGTAACACTGGTGAGTACTGAAGTACCACCAATTTAATCGATCGGTATAATACTGTTTAAATAAGCTTAAACATAGGCGGGTAGCATTTGAAAAACTTCGTATATATATATATATATACCTATTGTTGCACATTATTTTTTTACAAAAGGTGACGTAAAATCATTTCTGTACTCAGCAGAGCTGCTACACATATTTTATTTGATTTAAAGGAAACATTCATGAAAGTAACCGGTTCCAGCGAGATTTCAACTAGTGAGCCTAATTTAATACAGACTCACTGCTCTACCAATGATGGAACTAAAGGATAGGAGAAGTTAGGATTTTGATGATTTAAAGTATAAGAAAGTATAAAACAGGCTGACCGCTATATTTTTATTGAAAGCCCTTATAAGGATAGTTCTTAGGTGACTATAATATAAAACTATAAACAATTAAAAACCGAGCTGTTTTACCCCACGTTAAATACAAAGTTAGCTAGATTGAATTTAGTTTAATAGAGTTTTGTAACTTAGTCCAACTTACGAGAGGCCTAGAGAGGGACTTCTCTTGTTACTAATTTACTAAACAATGATTAGGTGGGTGTCTTATTCTAGAATATGAACATGTTCTAAAACCTATTGCATGCAATCGCTCGCTCTTAAGAGCAGAGTTAAATAAATTGTTATTGAATTGTAATTTTTTTGAATTTAGGATATTAATAGATTTTTACAACTAAGTGCAATAAATATAGGCACTAGATGCGCAGTATTCGCAAGGGGATACCTATTTATCTGGCATGGAAAAATGGTAGTCGTATTTTCTCTGAAAACCTCACCCTACGAAGTAATACGGTTTAATGTTGTAACTACATTGCCAAGGGTACCTATGTAACTAACTACGACGCAGACATATTACGTACATAATGTATGTAGGCAGATGACGCTCGTATTTTCATATAATGAAAAGCTAACAGGTTTTGTTTTGTTAAAATTGTAAAAGAGAAATTAACAGTATTTACAGTACATATGGTGCTACTTTCTTGCACTAGTGCTTAAAGTGCACTTTTTGTTCATATGTCGAAAGTTTAAAGGGCCATATGTACTGTAAAACGTTGTTCGATACACGTGCGAATAGGTAATTCGCAACTCGTGTCGATTTAAAACACTCCCTGCGGTCGTGTTTTAATTTATCGCTACTCGTTTCGAATTGCCTCTTTTCCGCACTTGTATCGAAAATAACTATTGTACAACTAGTAGCTGTATTACACATAAGAAAATACTTATAAAAAATAAAAGTTAAAAACACAAAAAAATACGCCTGCAGCAGAACAAAGAAATGCGCATTTGAAAACTTTTTTCGAACGCGTGCCTCATTGTGTGAGAACGAGGTATAAGGTACATAAATGTCTTAGTGCTTGACACTTTCAGATTTATTTTTACTTATATTAAGACATTGACAAACATCATAGATTTATCTTAAACTAAATGAGCTCTCAAAATAGCTTAGCAAAAAAGTGCGACAGAATAACGGCATACATTTGCAAACTCATCTGGAACGTGAAGCAGGTATGTTTGGTGGTATATTATTATGTCTGAGGTCTCAGCCGTAGCTTTGTGCTACGACAATTTGCAGCGCTTTGTTACCTGCCTTCCTTATTGAAATATGTAAAATATTTCACCGTGGAGAGGATGAGAAAAATATTTCCCCTTAGTCATATATTGCTACAAGCTTGCGTTATTCGTGCGGCTAAAAGATGTTGGTGTCAACTTTACCCAGTCTTCTCCGAGACCACGGGACAAAGCGGAGAAACGTCGGAGGTAAATTTAGAAACTTAATTATACGCGATTAAGTACCTTTTTGATAAATAATAATGATCTGGCGTTATTGTTATTAAATGGAATTAGTGAAGAAACATATATGGTTTAACGCATTCTGTAAATTATTGATGTCAAAATAAACTGCTGCTGTTGCTGGACGTCGGTAAGCAGTACATCTTCATGTCCTGACCGGCTAGAATGAGTTGCGTTCTTCCATACTTGAAGTCGCATACAAGATGCACTGCGCATACGCAGCGTGTTTCGCGAATATTCACTGTGCCATTTGCGTTTAGTCATTAGACATAAGATAATTATATGTTATTTAATAACCTGGGATGCCGTCAGCGATATTAGAAGCAATACCTAGTTTTGTAGTAACCTACATAGCTCTTGTTCTATTCTTAGTACAGTTTGGAAACTCAAGATTATTATGTTCATCCTAGTAGGTTAAGTAGGTGCCTATTGCCACAACTTAAATAGATAGATATACGTAGGTAGTAGTTTGTATGTAGCGTTCTGTGATCTTACTACCCTACCCTACCCTTAATCCACCCTCAATCCAGTACTGAATTGTAAGCTAAATACATGACGTCACTAAGTACCTATATACTAGTATGTATAAGTATACTTAATACTTATACCTATACCGTTCTAAAAAAACCGGGTTGCAGACAAAATCAGTAAAGTAATACTCACACATCCTAATCGTTTTAAAAACAACGCGAAGGGACATTCGTTTTCTGAATAGAATAGACCGACTGAAGGCCGGAATAATTGACTCAAAATATATTCTTTTCTTCCTATTATCTTAACCCGAGCCTTTTCAATGTATTGAATCTTTTTTAATTAACCTTTGTCAAAAGACCCATACCTACATTCACGATTGAGCGTAGATCCTAATATGCGCATGGCACATGCGCGATCGAGCTCGACGTGGTGTAAGCATGTGGAAAAGACTCAAGATAAAGTTAAGGGCCCCCTTACTACAAGTTATTTATTGCTTACAAGTTTTCTCCTCTATTTACAGAAAAGGAAGTAATTTCTTGGGAGGATCCCCACCTTTACGTCATTTCGTATCAATAGTACTGTATCAGTTGTTGAGTAATGTTGCTATTATTGCAACTTTCGGTCTTGTTTTCGGGTTGTAGGTGGATATTAATTTTAGTGGGAGCTTTCATCCGTTAACTGTGCTTTAGGTGATTTCGGACTAGTTCGGTCGAACTAGAAATTTACGGATATACGACGCTGTTGAATTATGACTTCGGCATAATTGCTGTGCTCATTTACGCATATACGTATAATTAAAATGGAAAACAATAAGATATGGGACAGCAGTTGACACGCCTATTTACAACAAAACATCTTCGGACTTACGATTAGCAGAGACAAGATAGGCCAATCAAATTAATTTTTTTCGAAGAATATTTCCAGCAAGCTGAAAATCGTTTTAATACCTTCATTTGGTCCTAAATACGAGTTTGCGCAATCCCAGGTGTGCATAAATTTTTACTCTTTCAGTTTTTTGCTTGTAGATCGAAAACGGTACGTCCGATGGAAACTTTGTTCAAATCATGATGAAAATTGAGGATACGAAAGGTACCCTAATATAAATTTGTAGACCAAGTTGTAAGTTAAATGGCCGCCATTTACCTAGTCTAGCCATACATTCTATTACAAAGGTAGTCTCTAGAGACTATAATTTTAAAGTTATTTAATAAACTTATATTGACCGGGATATAGACCGTGATTACCTTTTGTATTATTCAGTCACCCGTGAACATGATGCATGTAACTGCGTCGAAATATCGGGAGCTCACAAATAATACAAAAGGTAATCACGGTCTATATCCCGGTCAATATAAGTCTAGTGAAACTAACCGTGAATCATTCAAAACTCTAATTATTTAATAAAGTTTTATATACCTAATAAAGGGACTAATAATGAATAAAAAATGCCTAATAATTATTCCATGTTGCCAGCCATGTTTTAAGGAGTAAGCGAAGAGGGCCTAAAGAAAGCACCATTTTTTGCGGAAATATGACATTCTTGTTCTGAAAAAAAAAAAAAAATTAGGTGCATCATCATCAAACCCCGCAACAGAGGTAGCAAAACCGTAGCATATGACAGTTTTATGTTAGGGTTGGTGATTATGATAAATCATTTACTTATTTATTGTAGGTACGTATGATTAATATGTATTAATACAAATTAAAGATAACCTTACTGCTGCTACTGCTGCTCTCGTTTCGGAGGCCAAGACCCTCTTTGGGTTGTTGAGCCATGTTAGTTAGTTAGTTACTGACCCTCTTTTTATTTTTTTTTATTTTATATTTATTGGTTCACCAACAATTGTTTAGACTTTGTTAAGTATAACTACAAACGAATTAAGTATGGAGATAGGTCTATAGTTCGAAATTGTAGTGTCATCACCAGACTTGTACACGGGCACCACCTTTGCTGTCTTCCATTGTGGCGGAAATTCTCCCGTTGCCAGAGATTTATTGAATATTAATTTTAGGGTGTGAACTAACGCCGACGCACACGAATGTATGAAAATAGGTGGAATTCCGTCTGGCCCTGCGCCTTTTTAGGGTTCCGTACCCAAAGGGTAAAAACGGGACCCTATTACTAAGACTCCGCTGTCCGTCTGTCTGTCTGTCACCAGGCTGCATCTCATGAACCGTGATAGCTAGACAGTTGAAATTTTCACAGATGATGTATTTCTGTTACACAACACGCCGCTATAACAACAAATACTAAAAAGTATGGAACTTGGCCGGGTTTTTTTCTATCAATTCCTTTTAGTTTTTTTAATAGGCTGTCTTCAGTAATGATAGGAGCAACAAAGTGAAGGCTGTTATTTATAAGAGGACTAGTGACTGTTGGTCACCAATATCATGATTACTGGTTATAACTTCCTTTGTATATACAGTTGAAAAGTAAGACGCAAACATTTCGCATATTACATTGCTATTTGAAGTAGTACTTAACCCATTAGACATAACTGATGGATACACACTTGACCCTCCGCGCTTACATTTCACATGTGTCTAGAACAACTTGGGATGTTCCCATAATTTGTCCTCTGTTTTATTAATGTATTCATTGTATCTTGCTTTTGATAATTTATTCAATTTTGATATAAACTTGTTTAATTTTCTACCAAAGTAAATAAATTAACATGTCAATATTAATAATGTTAAATAGGTTTCAATGTGTCTGTCATTTTGTATATGAAATCACATATTTTCCGTATTTCATTCAAATATTATTATTATGTGCTTGAAAACAACGAACATAATTTTTTTTGTATTATATGTGCAGTGAATATAAAAATCAAAGAAACACAGCGTGGTCAAACATTTAGCGAGTAAAAGCCACCAAGAAAAGAAAGATCGTTTCTCGTCACATTTAGATTTTCTTTTAAAAGACAAACCTGGTATACAACTAAAAGACAACAAAATGTACTGTATTTCATGTAATACTTACATTCTACCAAAAAGCATGACACTGATCTTCATTTGGCAACAGTGACAACCCTGACGCACAATTGCTACAGATTTGCTAGTTCGATTGCAGGGTATGATCATCATTAACTTAAGAGTTATTCTATTGTCGGTGGAGTATCTTCCAGCTTTCCCTATCCCGCGCCAGCTCTTTGACTTTTTGATACGACATGACCCCTACTTTTTCTTTCACTTGATCTAAAAAGCTGCGTCTGGGTTTTCCTCTACCCCGCTTACTTCCTATCCGCCCCTCCAGGATAGTTTTAAAGAAGTAGTCGTGTCGTATTAAGTGTCTAATCATTTTCCCGCGTCTATTTGCAATAGTGTTCAGAATAGCTCTTCTTTCACTCACTCTTCTTAGCACCTCCTCATTCGTTATCCCGTCTCTCCAACTAATGCCTTCCATTCGCCTCCAGCATCACATTTGAAATGCTTCCTTTCTCTTTCTATCTCTTAGGGTCATTCTCCACGTTTTACTTCCATAAAGGGCTATACTCCATATGTACACCTTAATCAGTAGCTTCTTGCTTCTACATGATAAACGGGATTTCAATAATTGTTTCTTCTGGTTGAAAGCTTTTTTTGCCATAGCAATCCTTGCAACGATGTCTGGTGTGCACCTGGAGTCCCTGATAATTAAGCTACCTACCTTTTACCTACCTACCTATATTTAAATCTTTCAACCTGCTGAATAATAAATGGACAATTACAATTACAATTTCAATTATTAAATTAAATTATTTAATTACAAAACAAAAAAAACAAAACATAAAAAAAGCACAAGCAGCATAATTAACCACTAATCAAATAACCCACCCCGAGTCACTCCAGGCGCAAAAGTTCCCAACACGCTCGCTGTGTTTCCCCGTTGAACCGCAATAGATAACCTTTGCACCAGGAATGACCCGGAGCGGGGATCAAGACCCCTCTCACGCAACCGACTCCCGAGCTCCCTAAAGAAGGCCCGTGCCTCCGAGCACCAACACCCAGTGGTCTCCACCGCGAGTGGAACAAACAAATAACTGCCCAAGCACGCATACTTTTCCCGTTTTCTAAGAGCGGCTATCTCAGCAGCTGCCCCCGCTAAACCTACTGTGCGATTGATGTGCGAAGCAGCAAGAGTGCTGACGCATGTAGCGTCCCAAAGCAAGCACTTACCCTTCTGCCAAGGCACCAACGTCATGCCATCCGGCCTCTTGCCATCGGACCGGCTAAGGCCCGGGGTCTCCAGCGAGCAAGGCCTGCTGAATTGGGATACTGTTGAGAACTATTGAAGGATGATTAGTTTTGCGTTTTGAAGTTGTAAGGGTCTTAGTTTTCTTTATGTTTATCTTTAAGCCTAATTCGTTAAATACTGTGTCCATTGTACATGTTAACATTAGATGTTCTAGTTTAGCTGAAGTTCAATATTCAGGTGACCAATTTCTTTTAAAATTTTCAATGCATTCCTTATCTGAATGCAGATCTAAGGAAGCGGCAGGTGTAGTTAATAAAGTACTGCGAGACTATCATCTTACCGCAATACCGACACTCCTCTTCCTCGACGGTCCACCTTCGGCGCATCACAAGCGGGCTACTTGAAGCGTCCCCCTCGGGCCAGCCCGCGCCTCAAACAGGCCGGCCCTGGTTGCTTCTTCGCTTCACCGTGGGTGATTAAGCCGCGGTTACGAAGCCCCTCCACCACGACAACAATGTGTGTATGAGTAGAGTGAAACAGACATATGTGTAATTTCACAAAAAACAATAAACAGAAAATCAATAATATCGAACGGTTTTTTATTACAGTTATTAAATGCCAGAAGGAAAGCAGTCCACGTTATCCGCCGCGTTTGTTTAATCTGGGTCAGAGGGGAGAAAACGGTCCATATCCTCAAAACTGCTAATATGAATAGCACTGGATCCACCTCGCTTAGGCACAAACCGTTTGCCGCCGCTCGGCGTCCAACAGTGCTTGAAGTGGGCTTCTGATGCTTTTTGCCTTGCGGCACGAAAAAATAGTATTTGCTCGAGTCAGGCGTTCATTGACGTATATCTTGTCAGTGGTCAGGATATCAGCGGTAGTATAAGATTCCGCCTAGTTATAGCTGCTTTTAGATAATTGTCTCGTATATTCCGGCGAGTAAAACGAATTGCGATCACACGAGGTAAATTACTTCTGCCGCTGCTGTTGGAACCAGTTTACTGGCACTCGGGGACCTGCTCTCCATATGCCGTCCAAGTCGATGTCGTTAAGCTTTAGGTCTATTTTCACGGCTGTGGCAAGAACAATGTGATGAAGGTTTTCGTTCTGGACAACCGACAATTTCCAGCTCGTTCCTTAATGAAGCTTGCGCTTGTCTCTACTTAGCTGGTCCTGCAGTTGGGAGACGGTTTCTTTCAGTGATAAGTTCGCGTTTTGTTTATCTTCCAATGCTTGTCTTCCGACTGTTGGATTCGGGTAACAACACTATCCAGGCGTGCGGTGCAGCTGTTTATTGAAGATAATGCTTCCGTCAGTTTGTTATTAATTTCAGATACGTCATTGCGTAACTGCCTGATTTCTGATGTCAATTCGCTTATTTCCGATAATCTGGTAGGTTCTTTCTTTTTTTGTACAGTGATATTACATGGCATAAATGCGCCCACGGGTGTCTCAGAGTTGTCGCCGCCCTTTTTGGAGGCCGCCTGACAGTCAGGGCAAGCCCAGGCCTTTGTTGGTTCTGGCGTGAGGCTTAAGGCGCTACACACTTCTGCATGGAATATTTTACTGTAGTTATTTTGTTTACAGGTTTTGATTTGTAGGTGGCAGCCGGAGCATACTTTTGCACTATTTAAATTTGTTCCTGCCATTTTTCTTAGTACCGGTTGGTACTACAAAACTCGATACTGCGGGCCGCGAAGCGTTGAAGTCGCTGGAGCTATGGGTTGTTTGTCAAAAATGTCCTCGCGTCCGATATCGTGGTACGGGGGCGTGAATAAATCACTACTAGAGAAGAACGTATTCACAGTAATAGTCACAACCAGTTTTACTGTTTATTTCTATATTCACTTATTAACAAAGTTTGTATTGTACAGTTTATTTTTGTGTAGGTTTTATCGAGTATAACTGAGTTTAACTATTTGTTTACAATATAATACGGCGCAGCAAACGAAGCCAATCAATAATGATCACCAAATCTTGAAGAGCAAATTAATGCACTATGTTCACTTAAATAAACCACTATGATAGCCATAAAATGTATACATATATTACCAAATAAAGTATAATCTGCATCTTCTCAAATGATTTTTACACCTAAGACGGTAATCTGTTATTATTATATTATTCACAACGACGGGACTTAATCGCGTAAACTAACGCGCAGATGTTGATGTCAACTTTAGCCAGTCTTCTCCGAGACCACGGGGACAACGCCGTCCTCGAAACGTCGGAGGTGAATTTAAAACTTATTTTACGCGATTAAGTCCCGTCGTTGTGAATAATAATGAGTAAAAATCGTGAAAGATTAAATCTGTGGAACAAAAACCATTGTTCCTTTTGTGCGAGCGGTCGGCTATTGTGTCTGACATTGGCACGCGCCGTAGCACGCGTTCAAACACCAAAACGTAAGAGATATTATCGTATCGTATTGTCTCGTGCAATCAATATGCGTTAGGTAATGCAGCGTGAGCTATCGTCAAGATCGTATTAATATTATCAAAACCTTGACAAATTGTAGAATCAGCATTATAGCTCGCAAACTTGTTTTTTCTTATATTAATGTTTAACTGAGTGAATAAAGACTAGTTAACTAGATGAGTTATAAAGTTGGATCGAGGTCAAACAGTAGTGCAACTTCAACCGAGATGACAAATTGGGTTAGCCCGGAGCGCTTCCTTATCCGTCCGTCTGTCCAACTTCCTCAGCCGTTTTATCATTTAAATGTTTAACGTAGTTTGCAAAGGCTATAATTATAATGACCACCAAAAAATATTTTAGTACAATAAATAAAAAAAATCTCTTACCAAAAAATATATTAAATACCAAAAAAATTAAGTCTAAAATACAAGCTCCACCTATTTTAATCACGACTGCACTTCAAATTGTATTCAAACACCAAATATAATAAATGATCACCCAATATAATTAATGACCACCAAATCTTGAAATAGGACAGCAACATGTAATCTTTTTTATTAATTTTACATTAAATTATGTCTTAATTTTGGTGATCATTTACTATTTTTTGCAGTAAAAATGTTTTTTTAGGTATTACATTTTACTATATCGGGTGATCAGTTTAATGTTTAGTTAGTTTGCAAATTATGTAGATACCTATTTAAAAACAAAGGTGAAAAATCCCTACATGCTGCTTAAATTACTCATGTTTTCTGCAATATATACTCGGTGAAGACACCCTTAAAAATCTGTATCGGTTAGTCTGCCTGGGCGTTGTAGTGCAACAGACAGACAAACCAATATAATATTCACTTTAAACATAACAACTCATCTTGATAGTGATGAAGAATTCCTTCAAAAATAAAGAAATCACGTACTTCAATTTCTATTGTGGACTTTATACTAATTCACCAAATGGTTAGTCCTAAGTGATTCGCCTATAATTGAATTGATTAGAGTGACTGCACACCTGCCACCTGGCTGGGTATTAGGGCGCCTGCATCTGCTTTAAATTGCATTAGATGCAAATATTTTTAGGGTTCCACAGCCGTTCGTCTGACATGAGACATTACATGACTTTACATGTTCCTTACTTATTAACCGCGTCTAGTTTCTTCACACTTGAAACATGTTATCCTGGGATAAGCTCGGCGACAATATAAGGATTTTCATATGTCGTGTTTGTCATCCGATATCCTTTATTCATATTTTCTCGTCTTTTGTAAAGCTCTATTTAAGTGTGGGCTCTGAAAGGTATACGTTTTCCTAGAAAGGATCTATTATCAGTTTATGTACATATATTATGTATGTAAACCCGTACTGTAGGTAGACGTTAAATACCGCGTGCGTTGCCGGCCTGCTGCGTTACTTTTGATATCTGGGCTGACGTTTCGAACGTGGCATTACGTTCTCGGTCCCATGCATACTCTAAGTCAGTGTAAATTATAAGTGAAAATCGTGTTAGTTTAAAACAATAAATCTTCTGGTCATAACAACCTCAGACAATCGAAATACCTATAGATCATCAAGTTACTCGTAAAAGTAATCTTAAACAAGCAGCTAAACAAGAAGATTAATTACATACAGAGCTAATATTATCAAATTTAAACTGTCGTGAGTCATACTAATACTTAGCTAATTATACGGGTTAACTCACGTATAAGGAGCGTGCATAAACTGTAGGAGACAGCACAGGAGACGTCAGATTTTTGGCGCGAGGCGTAAATGTGTAGTTTATGCTTCCAAAGTAGCCCACAAGATGGCAGCACATGCTTTGGCGTGAAGTGTCAATGTACATGTAATGTACATATTTATGGTTCCAATCAGGCCACAAGATGGCAGACCCTCCAACGCGCTCGGTCCCTATTTTAGTCACTCGCGCTGACGATTTTAGACATGTCGCGCGAGTGACAAAAATACGTGAGAACCGTGAACCGTATAATTAGCTTAGAGCTAATATTATCTCAAGACCGTGGTAAAAGGTGATAGATTATAAGCGATTATATGACGATTGCAACTTCAGAGATGTCGGATAAGTACATGTTGTCGACTCTTTACATATTACTATCAAAGGGTCTTAAGGCGGTTCCCTGAGCCAGAAGGCGAAAAATCTCCTTCTATGATCATGTTTTTCTAAGAGAATTGATATTCATAGACGTGGAAAAAATATACGTAGTTCTTGACTATATTATCTTTAATAACATAGCTTCCGATACACAAATTATGACACTTCGCTCGATACAATTAATTCCCAAAGTAACCTATAACTCGGACTTTTAATCAAACTTTACTCGGTTATTTATTATGTGATACTATAGGTATAAACAAAAAAAGAAGAAAAAACAATCTTAACTTAAATAGTAATTTCATAGCTTTCGAATTTCGATATTGTAAGGTAACGTTTTTAAAATAAATAAAAATCGACAAAATTCGATCAAAATGGACACTTGGCGCGCATGATCTTTCCCGTTCTTTCTTGTGAAATGTGACAGTGACAGCGGCAAACCGATGGAACGGCCTTAAATTTTAAGGTGTGAAAAACACAACAAAATAATCTGAGCCTATTAATTGTCCGTCTTTGGCAGCAATTATGCAGCACGAGTCCGAACCAGCTGCCTTTATGATGTGCTTGTGAAATCAATCCGGTACTAGGGCTGTCACTAACCAGTCCTGACAATTACGGTCTTGCGGTATTCGAGGCTTGACAGTAAAAGTTTTATTGAATGCCAAGAGCTTCATAAAATTATAATAGGTACTTGTTTTTCCAGCAACGAACAAGGTAAGTTTGCAATATTGTCTTCGGTTACCGCGATAGTTACTCATGAAATAAAACTATGAAAACGGATTATATCGCGTATATTGAATTTATAATACATCCCGACGTTTCGAACCCTTTACAGCGTTCGTGGTCAACGGGTGACGGGTGACTGGTGGTGAGTTACCCGTTCACCACGAACGCTGTAAAGGGTTCGAAACGTCGGGATGTATTATAAATTCAATATACGCGATATAATCCGTTTTCATAGTCTTATTTCAAGGTAAAGTTTGAAAAGGATAGACAGGTGTCCAAATTAAGCGAACCAAATATATTTTTTTGATAGTCGAAAGTAAGTCCAAATGATGGTGTTTTTTTTTTAAATTTATTTATTGACTCAAATATATCAATTCAAGTATATTCCCCTTTACTTGTCTTACTAAGGGTTAAGTAGTTGACTATTAATCGACTACTTAAAGTAATGAAAAATACATTAGGTAAATAGGGATAGGGATGAAACATTATCTTTATAATGCTCCGTTTCGGCGACGTAAAAGCACTTTTGGACCTGACTTTTATCCTACGGTGGAACCAAAGATATTATCCAATTACGTGTACTACGTGTGTGCTATACTTAAAGATATTTACAATTCAATATAATGATGGCGTCCGAATTTCCCAAACCCAACGTGCCAACCCTATTCGCCATATGTTGGTCACGTGACATCGATTACCTCCCGAGCTATTGAGCCAGGGTTGCCAGCATTCAATATTAACGGCCCTAAATCCCGCCACCAATTAGCCGTGACGTCAAACAGGCCAGATCATTTGCTTCCGTCGAAAATGTATGTGCAGGCAGACGTGTTCTGCGCGTGGCTAAACGGCGGCGTGTTGGTTTTACGAGAAAGTTGGGGTATGATTGTTGACGTTGAGTCGGTTATTGCTACGATTAGGGCCCTTACATAAAAAAACACCTTACATACACATTGAAAATTATCTTCAAGCACAGAATAGGACGTATCAACCAGCCTAAAGAACTTCCACTGATGAAAATCTGGAGGGCGATTCGAACTAATTATTTGTTAGCGGCTCTCCAAAAATAGAGTTATAAAACATCGCATTTTTATTTACTTTTGCTTATTTATAAAAAAAGTAATGTGATTGAACTTATCAATTTAACTTTAGTTAAAATGAATAAATAATTGGGACGTCACTACCGGTCAGCCCACCTGACGAGCAGGTAAAAGCGGTCAGGCTTGGAGGGGTGATGATCTAATAAAAGGCCGGGCACCTCATTGAAGGGACGATTATTATCTGAGCAGCCTTAGGAGTAAGACAGCCTGTGGTAACAAAAGTGTCCTAAAAAGTGTATTATTAATATTGTCTTCGGTTACCACGATAGTTACTCATGAAATATAACTACGAAAACGGATTATATCGCGTATATTGAATTTATAATACATCCCAACGTTTCGAACCCTTTACAGCGTTCGTGGTCAACGGGTTGATCCTTTTTCATAGTTTTATTTCAAGTGTATTATTGTTATTTGCTGTACGATAGTGCTACTAATATTACTAAAATAGCTAAATTGCTGATAGTTGGAAAAGTGTGCTGTATTAATATTGTCTTCGGTTACCGCGATAGTTACTCATGAAATAAAACTATGAAAACGGATTATATCGCGTATATTGAATTTATAATACATCCCGACGTTTCGAACTCTTTACAGCGTTCGTGGTCAACGGGTGTATTATAAATTCAATATACGCGATATAATCCGTTTTCATAGTTTTATTTCATGTGCTGTATTAAGTTATAAATAAACGATGTTTACAACGAAGTTTCTTTTCTACACCGAAGACCTCAGCCTCAGCTCTCCTACTACAAATTATTAATAATTATAAATGAAATGAAATGAAATATTATATCCGCTATATAATTATGTCTTCATATGTCGGTACTAAGAGGTTACACCGCCCTACGCCCGTAAAGTCACTTCCGGCGCAATGATCATTAGTCGGGGGCAGTGAACAAACACAAGTTAATACATAGATTAACTGCATTCATGTTTAAGATAGGCTCAAACTCAATTTACAGTCAACGTTTAATAGGAACGTTGCTCACAACGCCTACCCAAACGCTCCCCAAAGACGTAACCGCCAGCGTTCATGTAAATGGACAAAAATGGAATCATAAAACGGCCTTTAAAAAGATAAAGTGCGGTAATATGTACGTGTTTTCCTATTCCACCGGTAGAAAGATACAAGCGATATTATTTATCACGCGGTTCGGCGTTTGACCCTTGCGTTGTACGCATCGGGGGTGGTGCAAAATACTCGCGGTTAAAGTTGATTTTACTTACATTACCTACACCTTATGGTAAGCCCGCTACGTTAGATAGTTTAATGGTCCGTTGTTATAAGTTTTGTTTCGTGAATTCATCGATATCGAATCGTTTTGTGATATTATACCTAAAAGTCGAAAAAAGATCTGTTATTGGCAAGTTTATTGCTAAATTCCGCCGTAATAGGTATCTTACTTTATTTCGCAGCAATACTTATAGAATTGAAATTGACAGGTTAAATATTGTATGAAAATTCGATTGATATAAGTATTTATTTGGCGGTCTCAAATGTTTCTCATCGTGTAAATTTCGACGGGATTTTTGAAAAACGAAATTTAACCCTGAAAACACTACATACTTAAAAACTGTAATAGATGTCATATATTAAAGAAAAAGTGACGAAGCCCTCCAGTTTATATATAGTAGTGTGACTACTTAAAAAAAAAAACAAATCAAAATATTTAATAAAATAATTTGATTTGTTCCCAAACTTGTACTACATACTTACTTAAGGTTTTCTTTCCTGAAAATTTAACATGTAGAATTTACAAGCGCAACGACGTTCAAGATTTAACTCTGTTTTACAAGTGCATATTCGTGCCATAGTGTATCTGAAATCTCTACCTCTTTCGTCTTGCGCTTCTTCTTTAGATCCTGATCCTGTGTACTAAATCACATTACACGGTTCTTTTATTTGTTCCGACGCGATTCTTTACCGGCGGAGTGCCGCAATTGAATACAAAGACGCACCTAATATTTGTAACGCGTACATAATAAATGAATACTTGCGTAACTACAGGAGTTCCCAAGGATTTAACAAATAAACTATTCGCACCGAACTTTTTCAAACATTATTGCCACTATCACATTGTTATTAAGAAACCAATTGCAATTGGGTAGTTGTCAATTTTTTTTTATGGTATCATTCGATCAGGTTTTGAGGATCTAATGTCTGTATGGGATCCATTGTCTTAAAGCAATACAAAAGTCATAAATGATGGTCAAAGTCGGGCATCCGCATTTTACTGACGAAACGCTTTAACAAAATGGCAACACATCGTGACGACATACAGCGAAAGTTTAACTTATTACTTCATTTTTTTTTAATTTTGGAAGTTAATATTTTTTTTTAAAGGATAACAGTACGGTACATAGATAGGATTTTTAAGGAGTTTAGGCACATTTAACAATATGACCTTATAGCTAGAACCATAGAACACTAGTCCTTCATACCCGATCATAGTGTGACCTATCGTGTCCTCCGTGAGAGTCGTAGGAGACTTATTATGTCTTAATGTGTCTCTAGGTACAGGCAACCGGAAACGAGGCCAGATATGCCACTTTATAGTGTTGATAAAGGGTGACCAAGCCCTAGGTGTTTATTGAGGAATTTCTATGGATAGCATTGATAGTGAAGGGTGCGTATTATGAGAGGTACCGCTATTTTAAACAGGAATAACAAATGTTTTAAGGATTAAGATTTACATTGTTGAGGAAGATAGGTAATAATTGATATTAAAGTATAACTGATAGAAAATGTTTTAAAGATAAAGATTTAGAATTTTGAGAAAAGAAGATATAATATTTTAATGTTTGAGAGATGATAGCATTTTAAGTGGATAATATTTTTGTATAGAAGACTTTTTTTACAAGGATTTCGACACTTACGACACATAAAAACGAAGCTAAATGAAGATTGTTTCCCTTGTACCATATATAATTTATTAATCATTTTTGTATGGATTTCAGAAAAAATTGTAATCAAGTAACATGCGTTTAAATTTTTTCCTCTGCCACCCCGGCGGTGATAGGAACTTTCGGGGGAGGTGTAATATGGCAATTAGCCACTTTCAGTGTTTACCAGTAACACACTGGATTACTGCGACATACACGCATATTGCTTGTGTCAGCGCAACCTAACGTTTATATATTGAATGCAGGCATTTAGAGAATATACGTTATTCTTATACTATCACGCTTAAGGTGTTTCACTACTACATACTCCCAGTCACCTGCTCGAAACAATATAACAAGATCAATCTTGTTATTTGAGTTATTTATGGCCATGATGCTTATCGCTTTCCAAAATAATTTTGCATTACATTTGCTCGTACAGGGTGGTATGTCAGGTCAGCAAAAAAAAAACCCTAGGGAGTAATGGATGATGTCCATATAACTAAGAAGGTTATAAGTCAAGCATTTATGCGGCGGGGCGTATGTTTGTTTGCCACCGACGTAGTATAAATAAATATCCGTTTTAAAACGTTCTTGATTATGGGACGTTCTTGAAACAGGTGAAATGTGTTGCACATATTGCCACATACAAAAAAACGAGTTTGCATATAAAATACAAAGCATGACCGGCCGCTAGCCATCAATCATTCTCCGCAAAAACGGAATCGCCGAAAAGCATGTTTGGATAGGTAAATAAAACATGCATCGGCCCCCAACGGTGGCAATAACTGTAATGACCCACAAGCGCTGAATTTATACGCAGACCACTGTTTCTCTCACTTAGCAGGAAGAACTTGGTGCAACATGTTCAGGTTATTCTTCCCTTATCTAGATTGTAAAGCTGCCACCACAAATCCAGTGTTCTAGGTGTAAATTTTAATTAGGAGTTGTTGTCTATTATGTTATAGAATAACAATTGCTCTGCAAATAAAATGCTGATATGGTGAAGACGTGTTTTTATTCAGCATAATTTTCAATACGCTTCCACTGCGCTAAATGTGAATAAATATAATAAAAATGTGTTAAAATATAAAGTAAAAGAAAATAATTAATTATCCGCAACTGGACGAAAAGTGCAATCTTGGAAACTGCAAATTTCGCGTTAAAAAGAAAAAGGAATTAAGTAACAGATGGTTGGCAGTCCTCAACTGTGCGTTTCTCTAGAAACTTCCTGCCTCGCACAGCTAAACTGTGGAATGAACTGTCGCCTGCGGTATTTCCGGACCGATATAACCTTCAAACCTTCAAGAAAAGAGCGTATTCCCATCTTAAAGGCCGGCAACGTACTTACAAACCCTCTGGTGTTGCGGGTGTCCATGGGCGGCGGTAATCGCTTACCATCAGGTGATCCGTCTGCTCGTTTGCCTCCTATTTCATAAAAAAAAATACATAACGAGCGAAGACGAAGCGACAAAGAAGAGCAGCGACGCTAAAGCAAGGTCAATAATAGTGCAATGCTTAGGTGATAAATACATTGAAATAGTAAAATCATGTACGACGGCGGTCGATATGATAACGAAACTAGAAGATATTTAAGAAAGAAAAAGCGTATGCAACAAGTTGCGACTAAAATGCCAACTCATAAAGGTGAAATGCGGCGCTAAAGAAAAACTGCAAGATTATTTCCTCAAATTTGACACCCTATTGGGAGAATTGAAAGCGATTGTATCCGAAGTGGACAAAATGGACCAGGTGTGCTCTGCCGTCTCAAGGAAAAAAACCATAACTGACAAAAAGTAAGTTTCGAGAAAAAGCCAAAAAACTTTTCGCTCCTGTTCAAATAGGTTAAATTCTAAGTACAAAGTTGAAACTTTTGTTAATGAACAAAGTAATAGTGTAGAATTTTTATGGATTATAAATTATTCGATTATCTATTTATTTAAATAAGTTATTTAGAAAAAATAGTTACTACCTCGTAAAACAAATAGAATAAAAATATCTTAACTAAGATTAAATGACATAAGTGCGTACTTATTTTTTTTGTGTTAGTTTTGCACTACGATGTCTAAGAAATAAAAGCACAAGTACACAGTTGTGCTTATGTTACTAATCGATCTAGAAGCTGAAAAAGCACAATTGGGTACTTTGTGGTTTTTTTGCTTAGTTAAAGTTATCAAATTATGATTTATCTCGTTAAAGGAATTCATAAAAATACGACGAGGAATCAAAATTATTTATTAAAAGAAAACAAATAAGATACTTTTAGAGATCTTTGAGTAATAATGTAACACAAAACTAAAATTAACCACAATTTGATTGCACTAAGTAATTACTAATTCTTTGAGATACCCTTAATAATCGCAACTCATAAAACAATTACGATCATCGCCAGGCTCAAATCCGAGTATCGTCGACTTACGAAAATTGCTTCCAGAATAAGAAAAAACCAAAAACATTAAGATGTCACACCAGTCATGCTCCCTATTACGAGTCTAGAAAAATTTTGTGGTGGAAATTGGAGGAGTTACGAGGAACAACTGAATTGTTATAATTACAAGTTATTACATGACATTTCGGAAGAAAAAAAGGTCTCTCTCTTGATAACAAAATTAAATAGTAACGTTTATGACACATTTCCATTAGGTGCTCCCAACCCAAATTTTTTATTCTAGACACGCTAAGGGGCTTGAATAAATGTGCCAATTTTCATATGTGCAGGTTATATAAAGGTTTCAAGTTATGAAGGGGTCAAAAGTAGCTCGAAATGGTTCGTGTAATACACACGGTTGCTGCTTTTTCTTTTAACTTGGCTGGACACGCTACCGCGTGTCTAGATATTCCAACTAAACAGCTAGGCGTATCTAGAGAAAATAAAAAAAAAGAGCTCTTTTGTATTTGAACCAGGCTGGGGTAGTTTTAAAAAGGCAAATATAACCCTGAAACTGATACCAAATGCCAAGCCAAAATTTTTCCTGCAAAAATGTCCTTTTGTATTAAAATCTAAGGTTGAAGCAGAATGCGGTACACCAATACACGTTAACACTTCTCATGTTTTTCAAAATAGGCAGGAGTTAATACGTGCGTACTGCGTCGTACTCGCAACCTCTTCCAAAGGAAAAAAACCGATCAAGCCGCACGCGCTAAGTGAACCGCCCGAAATCTGTCTTTGAGGAGACCGGAGGGGGACTACCTACTAGCCTGATAAAGCATAACTGACAACAATGTTTAAGAAATAAACCACAAGTTCACTGTTTTTGAAACCGACACTAAGCAGAAAAAGCATAAGGAAGAGTCATACGAGACAGAAAAAACATAACGTGCAACTTATGTTTTTTTAGGTTCCAAGAGTTATGACTAATAATATTTTTTTACTAACAAAAATGAACATTTTTGTCAACTTAAGGGTTTTTTACATAGAAATTTTTATGTAATACTAAACTATGGTTTTTCTTCTTATGAAATAGATGTTGGGCTTAAATTCAACACAAAAGGGAAAAAAAACACAAGTCGTCACTTTAGTACTTTTCTGTCTATGAATATATACTTATGCTTTTTCTTTCTCAAAAAGGAACTAACTTTACCAAAATGGCGTGTAGTTATGTTTGTCTAAATCTTGATCTGTGAGAGATAAAGAAATAACTGCTAGATAGAAAAATCACATTTTTCTTCCTGATTTCGAGGGTGTCAATAACTCAATTTCGCAAAAATTGTCACTTATGGTTTTTCTCCTTAAGGCGGCAGTGCTCTACCTACTGTTATCGTTACCTGCAGCGTACGACAATGTCATCACGGCAATAGATATACTAATTACAAATAAGTCAGACAGTCAAGTAGAAGTAGATACAGTGAAAGCTAGATTGCGAGACGCAGAATTAAAGCTAGGCCAAGAAGACGCCACCAACAATAATGAAGAGGCATTCCTCGTGTCACAGATGCGGGAAACACGGACATATGATGCGAGACTGTGAGACATGGACTCATTCCTACAACCATCATCACTCATTTCAAACCGCAAAGAGTTGTACCTACCTTCTATTTTAACTAACTAACTAACTATTTTGGCTCAGTGATCCAAAAAGAATCTTGGCCTCCGAAACGAGAGCGTGCCACCTGTCCCGATCCTGCGCAACTTCCTTGTATTTTAATTAATTTGAATATTGTATAATAATTAAATAACTAATACCTAAATAACTTACCACGTATTCATTAAAATATTTTTCACCTCAGCAGCTCGAACAAGCCTACTTTCGTCACTCCCTGGAGTGAGGAAAGTGCGACTTTCGTCACTCCAGGTAGTGAGGGAGATGCGACTTTCCTCACTCCAGGGAGTGAATCAAAGTTAAGTAGCTTGTTAATTTGGTGAAGGCCATGAACTGCCAATTCATACTTCGGGGTCTATTACAAATTCGAAATACATTTTAACCTTTAATATGTTCTCAGTACTGAGGTGAAAAATTATATGTGTCACACGAGAGCAAAGTTTTTTTACATCTCGTGTTTTTGAGTCCCTCGCTACGCTCAAGATTCTAAGTTAGAATCTTGAGCGTAGCGAGGGACTCAAATTCAACACTCGCAAGAAAAACCAACTTTCCTCTCTTGTTGCACAAATAACTATTATCAACACAATAAACCCTCTATGATGCTTTAAAAAACTGCAAGTTTCGGCCAGCATGAAGGTAAACTGTTCTGTTACAACAAATTTATTATTTCAGAAAATTTTGTTATTGCATAATAATGACGTCGATATCGACATAATGACATGACATTCAAATTTCGAACATCTCTGAATATGTTCGTTCGCGTCAAGAATGCAGTAAAATCATCATTGTCGGCCTAGCGATGCTAGCACCTACATAAAGGTATTCATTTCAACTCGTTTCATAAACCCATACACTCATATTTTAATGCGTTTCATTATGTAGCAGTCACATATACTACTAATTGCTATAAACACACTATTTAGGTACCAAAACATAATCATTATGCCAACACAAGCCTCACACTCAAGACCTAAAGAAGCCATATAATTGGCAACTAGTTGCTCTGCTGTATAGTAGTCGTGTAGCGGCTGTAGTGAGGCTCATTTTTCACGAAAGCAATTTGTCGACGCCGCACTAAATTGTCATCGTGTTTCGGGAGTAAAACATTAGCGGAGCGTGCACGGACTATCCAGACAAGTAATGGTAGGAATTTAATAAGTAAACAGAGTTTATTAAAGTAGGAAAAAATAAAACGTATCCCAGAATACATGTCTTTTATGAAAACATGGACGAATTTAACTTTTCGTTTCTTACGTAACTGTGGAATTATTTTAGAATCTCCGACTGAATAATTTGAGGCTCGACATTACCGATGAAATCAAATTTTTATGTCATTAAACCTTAAAAGAAAACGTTGGCATTAGTAAAATTTGCAATTTGCTGCGGCATTTTGGTCATTAGTTCTTGAATTTACCACGCGTGGCGCTGGCTTCGTAGCATTGGAAGGGCTGCTCTCCCTCCGCGCCTCCGATTTCGCAATTGCTCTCTTTTTATTTATTTCGTAATTGCTCATTGTATTGATGTGGAGCGTTACGCGTGGTTAAAGAACTAATCGTGCCATTCTTCCTAAGTTTCACTAATTTTAACGGACAGAAAAGCAATAGAAAAAATGGTCCGCCATTTTTTTTTGTATCTTTTTAACCCCTCGTGCGGCAAAATGTCTCTAAATAGACGCACTCCGACAATATCGCTTTGCCGCCCGAGGGGTTAATGCTATCAAAACCAGCCAGATACAAACAGTACACCAAAACCAAACCAAAACCAAAGAGTACCAAACCAAACCAAAGACCACCAAAGAGTTTTTACTACAACTTTACACCTACTTATAAAATACGACAATACTTTTTCTTCGACCTTATAATATTTGCTGAAGACCCAGCCCCGTCGCAGCCCTTCAACTGAACCGGTGCCCTACATTTCCGGCATATTTTTAATTCGTTTCTTCGCATTCTAAGGTCCACCCGATTCGACAGCAACAGGGGCCCATTTCTCGAACGGTATTAGTCTATTTATTAGTGTGTTGCCATGGTAACCCGTCGACTTGACAGTTCGTGGACTAATGATATTAGACTAATAGGTACCGTTTGACAAATGGGCCCCAGGGACAAAATTATCAGACTAGTTCGACTTAGGGAAATTGGCTCTGCACTTAGCAGCAATTTTGGCCGCTGCACCAACTTTCTGCTAGTGTGATTGATATATTATTAGTGGGAGCAAAAGTGGGGATTATATCGTATTCCACAGCAGGCTGTGGCTCTTTATCCAAGACCGTCAAACGTACGTTGTATATATGTAGATAAACCGAAAGCCAAATTTCGCTTCCCAAAAAACTTACGAGTATCCTCCTAAGAACTAAGGTCCTATAGTACCTCTTCAGTTCGATCATATTTAAATCCTATACAATTGGAGCAGTCGCTTTTGCATTGTTTTGTTTAATTTTCCAACAACGCAAAATCAACTCTATTTCCTACACTATAGGTTCAAATTTCAGTGCCAAATTTTCTATATTTTATTTGTATGGCCGGGCCTTAGGAAACTAACACAGTTGTTTTATTTCACAAATGAATCTTTATCAAAATTTCGCATTTTCTTCATTAGGTCAAATTATCATTTGTTATAACTTTACTTTGCCGAGTTTTATTAAGACAAGCGTTTACGTTTTCAAATATTATATTCCAAAAAAAATGTAGTAAATAGGTACTAATGGTAAAGGATAATTTATCTTTATTGATATTAAAGTACCTATACAAGTATAAAACGAACAAATTGCAGAAATATATTAAATTGCATAAATAAAGAAACTGTTTATACAGGATGGCTAAAAATAAGTGCATTCCCGTTGCCAGGGAGGTTTGGGATTATACTGAGCAACTTTTACTATGGGACCAACCACGAAATCGCGAAAAAAAAATTTACCCTCCCATAGAAAATGGACCAGCCGAAATGTATGGAACAGCCAAATTTTTTTTCGCGATTTCGGGGTTGGACCATAGTAAAAGTTGCTCAGTGTAATCCCAAAACCTGGCAACGGAAATGCACTTATTTTTTAGCCACCGTGTATAATTCAGTACCGCTTTAACTTGCCTGAAATAAAAATCGGCCAAGTGCGAGTCGGACTCGCGCACGAAGGGTTCCGTACCATTACGGAAAAAAACAGCAAAAAAATCACGTTTGTTGTATGGGAGCCCCATTTAAATATTTATATTATTCTGTTTTTAGTATTTGCTGTTATAGCGGCAGCAAAAATACATCTGTGAAAATTTCAACTGTCTAGCTGTCACGGTTCATGAGATACAGCCTGGTGACAAACAGACTGACAGACAGACGAGCGGAGCGGAGTCTTAGTAATAGGGTCCCGTTTTTACCCTTTGGGTACGGAACCCTAAAAAGTGTATTTCATTAAGGCCCAGTAAGTTCGTGTTCTTCTCTCACTGAGCGTAAGCGTGAGCGAGACAAAAGTGCGTGCGTTTTTGTAAGTTTAAATAAATAAAAATTAACCGAAACGTTCCCTCAAACATGATATTGCCGATTTTTACAAGCAATTTTCATATTTTTAGCTTTTGTGCAAAATTTGTTACAACATTTTAAAGTGGATTTTAGACCTTTGTTAGTGGTTTTTTTCTATCGGGCTAAAGTCAAAACCTCAGGATTCGAATCGATACAGTCCCTCGAAAAAAGCCTCAAAATTGCTAATTGAATTTATGACAACCATATTGTGATCCAAAAATGCGCTACGACTTTTTAATAACTCCGATTTCACTCACGATTACACAGCGTTCTTAAACAAAGTTTCCGAGAAAATGTATGGTAAGATTGGTAAGTATTCATTACGAAACATTGTTTATAAACCTGGTTTAAATAATGAATACGTGCTTTAATCATTGATAAGTTAGGTTAGGTTAGAACTGCGACCCCCACAGAAACGAATTGCTACTAGCAAAGTAAGTTAGGTTAGGTTAGAACCGTGACCCCAACAGAAACGAAATGTAACAAGTATTGTAGCAGGATAGGTTAGGTTATAAACAGGGTACATTATTTTACGTGTAAATGTTACTTGTCCGAGATGAAACAAATATCCATGCAGTACCTATGATATTTTAAAATTTGATCGTAATCTTAAAAAATACTGGCTTGTGAAGAGTAAATATGTTATGCCAAACGAAACATTTGGTAAAATGAAACCATGACCACATGAACGTTGTAGGTCAATATTTTTGGGCTGACTATATTCGACCCAGGTTCCTTAATGTTTTTCATAGATTCTAACTCCGCCGTTGCGCGTCGTCTGTGTGTCGTGTGTGTGGCAGTTATTGTAATCACGAATAACTGGCATTTTCCCGCGGTTGCGCTCCGGTAGGTATTTACATCCAGTAGGCTCTTGTGCTGGTATTAAAAATAAAACAAAAACTCTTTTATTGTCGCAGTAAATAAATAAAAAACAGTAGTAGGTACAAGCTTAAATGAAATTCTCCGCCCGCTTTTGGCAAGTTACTAGACTGATTTGTAGCAAAAGATAAGTTTTATTGTGATTCCTTACAGTTTGTAACTTTACTACATACATATACGACAGTTTTGTATTTAATTGTATCTTGTTTAGGAGGGAGGAGCTACCATAAAATCTCTAATATTATATAGTAAGTAGCTGTATACCTACATTACCTACTTCCTTAATGTTCCAATACATATATGTTTAAGTTGATGGCCTTTTTTTTAACCATTGACGCTTTTTGGAATAGAAGGCAATAACTAACCTAATACCAAAGGAGGATAGAAATGTTTTTTGATTACAAATTTTATAACCTCAAAAGTAGTGGTAACTTTTTCATCCAAAATTAAATCTGAGTAACTATGCACTGAATTATTGTGTCATTTACATATATTGTACTGCAAAATTTGATATCATAGGAACGTATTTTGGGAGAAAAAGTTAACTACCTAACTAGTTTTGATGTTAAAAAAAATCTAATCTTAATAAAACGGGGTATATACCAATATTACGAGGCAAATATTTTTTTATTAAAACCGATGTTAGGACCTACATTATGTAGTAAATAAGTACACCTACACACGAAATGTAGACAAGCGGAGCAAATGAATTGACAAATTAAGTCTAATCACAAAACTAGTGAACGATGAATGCGTGTTTGATTATTCCGTTACATAAATTATGTCACAGGGGTGTATCGTTGAGCTCACAAGTGTTCAACATTATGTTTAAAAAGTATGAGAATTTGGTGTCAAATCTAAAAATCGACCGGTAATCATTTTGTTCAAAGGGATTTAAAATATTAATAATTCGAGTTGTAGTCAAAATGAAATTAACGCGCTTCGGTAAATATACAAAATTTAATATTTTTCATTAGGTACTTTTTTTTACTAGCCTAATTTAGTGTCCCATTGCTGGGCAAAGGCCTCACCTCGTTTCCTCCACTCGACCCTGTCGTTTGTAGTTTCCCGCCACTCCCGAATGAAATGCGTCCAAGTCGTCCCGCCATCTCCTTTTCGGCCTGCCTGCACCCCGGCCAGCACCATCTATGGTGTTCCGTGGGTCCCACTCGGTAACCATTTTGGCCCACCTTTCAGGGTGCATGCGGCAGACATGCCCAGCCCAGTCCCACTTAAGCTTAGCGGTCTGGACACCTACATCTACAACTCGAGTTCTGGAGCACAATTCCGTGTTTCTGATTCTATCAGTTCTGCGAACACCTAGTATACTGCGCTCCATCGCTCGCTGGCAATATTTAGGCGACAAAACGGCGTGGCTCCGTTGAATCGTCTGCTAGCTCTTGTATCGAATTCGGCAGTTTGCCCCAAAACACGACGCCCTACGGCCAGAAGTCGGCGCACTCGATGGTCCCCTGCAGCAGATTATGCGCGATATAATCCGTTTACATAGTTTTATTTCATGAATAACTATCGCGGTAGCCGTAGACAATATGACTTAGTTTAGTTATTTGTAAGTATGCTTTTTCGACGTAACTATCGCCACGCATGGCTCGTTATTTCCCCGAATATGGAGCCCGTACGAGGGTTCCGTACATTTTCACATCGCCGGCTTTCATTAATCTTGCCTTGCATGTCAAGTGACGTGAGCGGTGGAGCGAGACGGAATTCTTTCAGTCTCGCTCGCGCCCTGAATGACTGGAGTAAAAGATACGAGTGGCTGCTTTTATTCCCTTTTCTGGAGACATTGATTGTGATCATTAATAGTAGCTTAGAAGCATTACTTAAAGAACTTAAAGTGTGTATTTTTATTGCTTTGAATTCACTGTTTGATGACACCAGGCCCCAATTTCACCACGGTGACAGGTGCGACAATTGTCGAAATCACTATTACTGACGTCACATGCCTCCATAGGCTACGGTAACCGCTTACCATCGGACGGGCTATGTGCTTGTTTGCCACCAACATTTTAATAAAAAAAAAAACTCCATTATATCCGCAGCTTCCCTCCACTTTTCTAAAATCTGCTGTAGGTTGTGCGAATCTTCACTGATGATGACGACGTCGTCCGCATATAGGATGTCCCATGGCAGTGCTCGTTGCAGATGTGAGGTGAGATGGTTCATTACAATATTAAATAGCAGAGGACTGAGTGCGGAACCTTGGTGCACACCAACTTCTACATCGAATTCATCGCTTGTTCCGGCCTGACTTCGCACTTTGGTTGATACTTGGTGGTACATATCTTTGACAGTCATTATGTAATGCTCTGTGGGACCCTCTGGGCTCTTAGAGCGTGCCAAAATAATTCTCTCGGTACCCGGTCGAAAGCTTTTTCTAGGTTGATGAATATCATGTGCAAGTCTGTTTTGTTGTCTCTGTCCTTTTCCATCAGTGTTCTGACCGATGTGTATGTTCTACTAAATCTCTAATAATAGCCTATTCAAATCCAAGCTCTTGCATACATACAAATTTGTCTTTCCTATCCTTCGGTAGCAACTGTATGATGTTCGCATACCTACACTAAACAAACCAAGCTCGTAGAGGGGTCCCTTTGTTTGACATAATTATTGAAAGTCATAATGTAATGATTGTCATATTATCAGTAGTCATAAATTCTGAAACCGTTAACTTTTCAGGATTTTTCTAAGGTTATCCTATAGATAGGTTAGGGTAGGTTAGTTTTGTTTTATGGCGATCCTGAAAAGTTACGCGTTTCTCAGAAAAACCAAATTATGTCTAACGAAATGATTATGACAAAACTTTATGGGAAACAATAGAAACCCGCTCGTAGCATGTGTGGTTGTCATTCAGACACAATTAATCTTTCTAAATGTGGTTCTAATAGAGATCTGTTTTTTGATACTATTTTATGAATGTCAAGGCTATGTTAAACCGTCAGATGATGTATTCTGTAGCTTATTAGTGATTATTTATCAGTAAACAAGCCGTCTAACGCATGTGCGTAGCTATTATTTTCTTATGATATAGAAAGCTCTTGCCTGACGAATTGCCTGAAGGCAAGTGATTACCGTCGCCCCGCAAAGCCAGAGGGGGTTGCAAGTGCGTTGCCGGCATTTGAGATGGAAGAATAAGAAAGTTCCGAAATACGCCCCCTGTTCGTTAGTATTTTTGCGTGTAAATGAACAATTTCACGCCCCCATAACCTTTCGATTAAAATATATCTTCATACATAACTAGTTTTATTAACTTAACTAGGTTATCGTAGGTTATAATAATATAATAATTCAACCTGTATACGTCCCACTGCTGGGCACAAGCCTCCTCTCAACTCTCAAGCACCAGAGGGTTTGGGCTACAGTCCCCACGCTGGCCTACTACGAGCTGGGGACTTCACATACACCTTTGAATTCCTACATCCTAGGGTAACCTTAGGTACGTAATTTTATCTTACTTCTATCTCTAGACTATTGGCAACGGCCTCCTAGCCCAGTCGGTGGCGACCCTGTCTATGAATGCTGCCTGGCAAGGGCATTCGCCTACTCTTCTACCATGAATATATACGCTCCCAAGTCATGGATATTTTCTATTTATCTAAGTATGTACTTATCCGTACAGGTATGCATATCCCATACGTCTCGCTCGTACCTGTACAGACAAGTACGAGCTAAATGCACATGCGAACGGTAACTAAATGACATCTGTACGGCTACCATGAGTTGACATTCAACTTTTACGCCAGCGACTGCGTGAACTCGATCGCACCAATACATCAATGTGAGCGAGATAGATCGCGATATATATAATCCGTTTTCATAGTTTTATTTCATGAGTACCTATTTATAATATTATTAATAATATTATGAGATAGACTGCGATCGAGTTCACGCAACGCCAACTCATGGTGGCCGTACAGAAGGCCAATTCAACGTACATTTTGAGGTCAAAATTATATCTAACAATGTGGATGCTGTTGACGTTGTCGTCGGGGGTTGTGGCTGTGTTGTTAGATGCTGCTGCTGCTATTGATCAGGAGCGACGTGAGACCAGTACGACTACCATGAGTTGGCATTTGACGTTTACGCTAGCGACTGCGTAAACTCGATCGCAGTCTATCTCGCTCGTATTGGTGTATTGGTGCGATCGAGTTCACGCAGTCGCTGGCGTAAAAATTGAATGTCAACTCATGGTAGCCATAGTTACCGTTCGCGTGTGCATTTAGCTCGTACTTGTCTGTACAAGTATTGGTGCGAGCGAGACGTATGGGATACGAATACCATTTTGATGTCAAAATGTAAGTTTGAATTGACCTCCAAGTCTTCATAAAGAGCTCTTGCCTTCTTTATTGCTCTTGTGTACATCGGATTGTGAACGTTTAGTATTAGGTAATAAAAGAGGCTTTTAGGTAAAATACATTAATATTAAAAAGAAAACAAAAATATTAATTAAAATACTTATAATAGTTATAATTTATGAACGTTTAACTTTACGATTTCTTGAACCTAATATGAATTTTACAGTCTTGTATAATACCAGCGACACGGCCACAATCGCAGCCGTGGCTATACTAAGTATGGCCAGTACTAGGTCCAGTTCGTAGTATTCGCGCCAGCTCATGTTGGCGGCCGGCGCGCGCAGGTGCCGCCCGCTGCCGTGGCGCAGCACGTGCTCCGTCCACCACACCGCGCGCTCCAGGGGGTTCATCGGCTGGTCCGCCATCAGGGATCTCAGGCGCACCACGTTCGCGCGGTATCTGAAAAGAGAGGTTGAATTATCATAATAAGTTAAATTAAGGGTCTTGTTCTAAATGCAATTAATAAATATATTATTAGTACTTTCTTATGAGTGTGTGCTCTTGATGAATACCTACTTGTACTTAATGCTTTAATGATAAAGCACTCATATAACTCTGGTACATTCACGGAGTGCATGCCGTAAGAACGGTAAGACAAAACAGATTATGGCATTTCTGACAACACAGCGCAACACTTACATGGTAATAAAAACACATTGACAGGTACGATGATTAGATGTGAATGCTATCTACTGGGGGGTGGCAGCTTTAGTTACCTATATTCTTTATAATACGAGAATTAAAGTTGATAAAAATAAAGGTCTTCAAACTTTAAGTACCTACCTATCACGGTCATTTTTTTCAATTGTTCTGCAATAAATCAGAAAACAACTAACGGTTTTTTAACCAGTCGGTTAAACTTCAGAAAAAAATAACATTTTATTAGAGATGGATAGGTAGGTATTGTAGCATTAAAATAAAAATTATTTAATTTAAACAGTGATTAAACTAAATCTAAACCTAAATTAGCCTGAGGCATTGTTCCCAGGACACTGGCCGCGTTCCCCCTCTGCACAGTGAGGCTGAGCTTCTGCGCAAAAAATGCGCCAGCTCGTAGGTCGCCAGACACCCAGACTAGTTTGGTAGAAATTTCTTTTACTAGTTTTCTGGTGTCTGACGACCAAGGACCGAAAGTTTTAATCGCAAGTGCCGCAAATATATAATTAGTTTTTAGAAATGCATATTTGCGGCACTTGGCAATTTGGGCGTCGTCTGCTGCCGACCCTGGCTTCCTGGCAGAGCGCCGGACGTGAGATGGGGCCAGCCTGTCAACGCATGTTACATCCCACGCCAGGGGCCGCCCCAGGAACCAAGTTACGAGCGAGCAGCCTTCGGGCCTTTTGCCATCCGCCGCAGATAGACCAACTGGCTCCAGGGTTGCTGGTATGGAGACGGTACCGAGTGCTCTGCGGATTAGATCGTTTAGAGCCGTGTGTCTATAAAATCGGCCCGCGCTTGACTGGCAGTGGAGTCCGTGGTGCCCATAAGCGTCAACATGGCTTCTGCAGCGGGAGCAAGCGTGTGGCTCGTAAAATTACATTTGTAGCATTTGTACGAGTAGCCACCATTTGAGTAGCCTATCTCCAGTAGTATCTAGACGGTTTTTCCAGCCTCAAGGATGACTCACGTTAGAACGGCTGCGGGTCTGGGCCGAGGCATCCGACACTTCGTTTTCTATAGAAAGCGTCACCGGCCCGGGCCATTCTAGCGTGAGTCATCCTTTACAGTATGATCTTGAAAAGCATCCTAACTGCTGTAGGCATGTGCAAATGTGTGTGGATTGTGCAATTCGGTCACTCCAAAGGACAGTGCTAATTCAATAGTATGACTCCATACTTTTAAGAGTAAGTGAAAAAACCTTACGTTTTATCTTCAATAACAGTTTTAATGGCACTATTAAGCGTTTCTTCATCGAGATCGGGAAGGTTTATTTGCTTTCCAATTCCGTGGTGCACGTATTTCTCGACATTGTACCACTGGTCACCGAACATTGGGATGCCCACGACAGGAACCCCGGCGGTAATTGTCTCGTCTGTTGATTGCAAGCCTCCTTGCGTAATGAACAGTTTGATTTTTGGATGTTCTGTGAAAAAAAAAATTAGATCACTGCTAGGATGAGTAGTAGATAGAAATTGGATAGGTCGAACAACTAATATGACTGTCTGAACGCGTGACTGTGCGTTAAACTTTTAAGTGGATACATTTTTTGAAAACAAAGTGTCGAACCACTTGTAAACGGCGCAGAATGGTAAGCAAGAAGATGGACCATCGTGCTGGTCCAATTCGCAGAAAATCTTAGGATACGGATATCGCACGTTATGGAAATACTTCAAGGGGAAGTTTCCAGCCGTAGATCTTTTGAGTTAATAACAAAAAGGTAAAATGAGCCACCTGTTTAGAATTGTACAAAATCAAAAATATGTTCAACATTTAGTAACACTCACTTAAAAGGTCAGACTGGGGAAACCATTTTGAAATCCTGATGTTCTTCGTCCGTCCGGGGAGCTCGTCCTGGTTCCATTTCCAGAGGACTTCGTAAGGCAGTTGCGAGAACACGTTTATGATGGTTTGCACTTTCTCTGGGGGAAGCATCGTTGTGTCGACGTTTGAACCGAAACTCAGGTAGATCACGCCGTGCTCGGATGAATCGAGGTACTGTTGTAAGTCCTAAAAGTTAATGTCAAGTAAATAATTACTTTTTTTTGAAAAATGAACCGGGCTGAGTTCGAAACAGTAGGTAGTTTCGAAGTTAAAAAAAAACCGGCCAAGTACGAGTCGTACTCGCGTTTCAAGGGTTCCGTACATTACACAATTTTTAACAATGTAAGTACCTATTTTTTATCTTTAAAAAATCCGTAGGGGTCGGATAAAAAACTAAGTAATTAAGTCCGACTCACTCTTGACTGCACTATTATAAATCTAATAGGTTTTCCTGTGATCTATAGGTGAAGAGCTAATTTGTATATTTTTTTCAAAATCTTAGACCCAGTAATTGAATAAATGATTAGTAACGTAGCAACTTGTATATTGTATAAACACATACATACTCGTACATACTAGGTTTAAATGTTTTACATTTTTTTCAACATTTCATACACCGTGAAGGTTAGTGCATAAATAAAATATAAAAACTAATTATACACTATTGTAAATATATATGTTATAGATACTAACAAAAGAAATAAAATATCTGTATCTATTGTAGGTACAGTCGCCATCAGATATATCGGAGCGGCCGAGGTGTTCACAATATCTGAACACGCACTCAAACACCTTGACAATAGAGGCGTGTTCAGATATTTGTGAGAGCTTCGGCCGCTCCGATATATCTGATGGCGACTGTACGTATTACAAGAATAAATAATAAACAGTTATCTAAATTGATAAACTTCAATTTATATATCTTCTCTATCTGTCGTGCCAAATCTAATAATTTTTAAGAAAAAAAAAACCGACTTCAATGGGGGATGCCGCTGAAAGCATTCTTAGATTCCAGACAATGAAATGAAAAAGACAGCATCTTTTGCCTAATATGTAGAAAAGGAGGTAAACCGACCCACTTTTCTAGTAGCATTTCGTTTTTGTAAGGGTCGCAGTTCTAATCTAACCTAACCTACTTTTCTGGTAGCATTTCGTTTCTGTAAGGGTCACAGCTCTAACCTAACCTAACCTACTTTTCTGATAGCAGTTCTGTTCTGTGAGAATCGCAGTTCAAAACCCACCCACACACCTAACCCACTTTTCTAGTAGCATTTCCGGGTCCGGGTCTGGGTCCGGATCCGAGTCCGGGTCCGTGTCCGGCTGTCCGGGTCCAGGTTTGGGTCAGAGTTTGGTCCGGGTCCGGGTCCGAGTTGGGGTCCATGTTCAGACCCGGGTCCGGGTCCGAGTCCGGGTCCAAGTTTGGGTTTGGGTCCATAAGGAAGAGAACAAATCGCCAAACGTGAACTATGTGTCATTGAATAGTTCCATTCTGATCATCATCAGCAGTTCCACTTCATCAAATGTCACTTTTTTAAATGTAAATGCTAGATTTGTTGATGAAAATACAAAAATCACTATATGTATGCCTTTCACATTTGAGGAGTTCCCTCGGTTCCTCGTGGGTCTCATCATCAGAACTCGAGCTTGACAAAAATATGTCTTAAAAACTTAAGTTGCTTAACAAACATAAAGAAATGGACAAATCGCCAAACGTAAACTATGCGTCATTAAAGAGTTCCATTCTGATCATCATCAGCAGTTCCACTTCATCAAATGTCACTTTTTAAAATGGAAATGCTGGATTTGTTGATAAAAATACAAAAATCGCTATATGTATGCCTTTCACATTTGAGGAGTTCCCTCGATTCCTCATGGATCCCATCATTAGAACTCGAGCTTGACAAAAATGTTTCTTGAAAACCTAACTTGCTTAACAAACATAACGAAGAGGACAAATCGCCAAACGTGAACTATGCGTCATTGAAGAGTTCCGTTCTGATCATCATCAGCAGTTCCACTTCATCAAATGTCACTTTTTAAAATGGAAGTGCTGGATTTGTTTATAAAAATACAAAAATCACTATATGTATGCCTTTCATATTTGAGGAGTTCCCTCGATTCCTCATGGATCCCATCATCAGAACTCGAGCTTGACAAAAATGTTTCTTGAAAACCTAACTTGCTTAACAAACATAACGAAGAGGACAAATCGCCAAACGTGAACGTCATTGAAGAGTTCCCTTCTGATCATCATCAGCAGTTCCACTTCATCAAATGTCACTTTTTTAAATGTAAGTGCTTGATTTGTTGATGAAAATACTAAAATCACTATATGTATGCCTTTAACATTTGAGGAGTTCCCTCGATTCCTCATGGATCCCATCATCAGAACTGCTTATTGATAAAAACGGGACCAATCTGTATGTATATACTTACAATCAAAAAAAGAATTTTCAAAATCGGTCCAGAAATGACGGAGTTATGGAGTAACAAACATTAAAAAAAAAAAAAAAAAAACAAAAAAAAAAACATACAACCGAATTGAGAATCTCCTCCTTTGAAATCTTGAAGTCGGTTAAAAATATGTTAAGTCACTCCGATGTACGAGCGGGATGTCGCTATAATACGCGCATAGCGTTGTTTCGTTCAAACATCGGAGCGGCGTGCGAATCGCATCCAGTGTGATAACCGCAGTACTTAAATCGATTAATTGGAATAAGATAACATTATCAACATAACATTTCCGACATAGCGTTCGATTTTATAAGTACTCAATGACATTTTCAATCATCAATTTTTTTATTAATAAATTATTTATTCAACAAATCACAAAGAGATTGTAGATAACAACGACCCAATTTCTTCCTCTGTTAAACATTGCCCGCCATTTGTCTGGATGTTATTGATGTAAATAAAAATAAATAGGTACTACAATAGACACATGGAAATAAAAAAAAAAACAGTGCCTGTGTGACGTATAAATTTAATGTTACACTGTATAAAATTAAGTAGGTACGTTCCACAAAAAAACGCAATAAAACCATCTGGACACGCGGCAGCGCGTCCAGCCAAGTTCAAAGAAAACGTAACTGGCGACGCAGCAACCGTGTTACACGAACCATTTCGAGCTACTTTTGACCCCTTTATAACTTGAAACCTATTGAACTTTCACACATGAAATTTGGCACATTTATTCAAACCCATTAGCTTGTCTACGAGTAGAATACAAAGTTTCATAAAACAGTTATTGATAAATGAACGTTTAAAAACCAGCATATTTATGAGTGTCTGACTTATAGATCAAAAATCTAACCTACTTCCAGATTCCAGATGAGCTAGAAACTTGAAATTTGGCATCAAGGTAGACTATTAGGTGTGTAATTGTGTATATAGAGGGAAAATTCTGAAAATTTAAAATTATTGATAATTCGATAAAAAAAGATATATTGATTAAGACTTGTAGGTCGAAAACTTATGTCACTTTCAGATGACCTAGAAACTTGATATATGGCGTGAAGGTAGACTAGGTATTAAATGAATATTGAGGAAATAAGTGGTTTGGTCCCGACTGTAGCAAATTGACCAACCGCTGGATTGAGCTCCATAATCCCAGTCCTCTCAAGGGAACGTCTTTACTACAGCAGGAAGGTACGTGAAGCAATTGAAATCAGAAAACATCGAAATTTCAATCAAAATGAGGGACAGGGGATTTCGTCTTCGTGGAATCCAGTAATTAGCAAATGTAAGGAGGAAAAAACATTCTGCCACATACCATTGGATGTCGTGAGTGTTGTGTGTAGGCAAAGTGACAACCCTAGCGTACAAGTTAATAATCAAGATCAAGTGCGGGTAGTTCGCAAAACCCGCGCGGCAAGATGTTGATACAATTCCTCGCCAGTCTGCCTGTGACCACGAACGTAACGTCACGTTCGAAACGTCAGGCCATAAATAAACGTAAGTTTGTACGCGATTAAGTCCCGTATTAGTTTTAAATTATGAGCTATTTGGCTGTTGTTGTAGACCTGAGTATATGTGGTTCTAATATCAATTACCTATTATCAAAATACCTCCACCCGTTTCCGAGATAAAGGGTCTTGACCGACAGACGGACGTACGGACGGACAACAAAGTGATCCTATAAGGGTTCAATTTTTTTCTTTTGAGGTACGGAACCCTAAAAAGAAAACTATACAGCGTAAACGTAAAAAAAGTACGTTTACAAATCGTTATGTGTCCACGATGAATGCTAGTAATTTCTGTACAAAAAGTAATGATATCCCAACAAAAACATAAATGTGAAATGGGAGCCAAGTTCAATATAAAGAATATGTGTCGTTGTTGACGGCGATAAAAGAATTGAGATACATAGCAGAATGTCCAAGTTGTAAAGTGAGCACTAGTGCAAATAGCAGAAGGTGCAGGTAGTAAAACGTGCAGATCGTAAAACGAGCTGGTCGCGAAATGTGCAAGTCGTAAAAAGTGCAGGTCGCGAAATGTGCAAGTCGTAAAAAGTGCAGGTCGTGAAATGTGCAAATCGTAAAAAGTACAGTTCGCAAAATGTGCAAATCGTAAAAAGTGCAGGTCGCGAAATGTGCAAATCGTATAAAGTGCAGTCGCGAAAGGTGCATATCGTAAATATTGTAATATCGTTTACAAAGAGCAGAAAATATACCTTATGTCATTCCCATACGTCGTGTAATATACATACATACATACATATAATCACGCCTATTTCCCGGAGGGGTAGGCAGAGACCACGGATTTCCACTTGCTACGATCCTGACTACTTATTTATTATTTTACTTTATTAACGTTTGATTTAATAATAGACAAAAGAATCGAATTATATCACAATATCACATTATATCACAATATCTAAAAAAAATATCTAGTTATATGTAAGAAATCCGCAACGCAGGCTTCGCGGGTGGCTACAAATGCAAATCAGCAACATGCTTCGTCCCAAAAATACCACTGATGATCTCCGCAACAGGCCTCGTAATTTTTTTAAAATAATAATCTTAGTTAAATAAAATAACCGTCAAGATTTAAATAAATGGTATTTGCGGTGTGCTGAATTTGTTAAAAATTTAGTCCTACTCAGAAATATTTGAACACCTTGACCGCTACAATGTATCTAATGGCGACTGTACATACAATAATTTAATCAAACTGTATTTATTAGATACCATTGGCTTATTACATGCCTTAATGGCAACGATTACGCTTTTTGGAACTGTAGAATCCGAGCTCTATTTCAAAATCTACACATTTTGCGACCTGCTCATTATGAGATCTGCACATTTTGCGATGTGCTCATTGTGAGATCTGCTTGCGATCTGCTCAAACCACCGTTTCGTATGGGCAAAGACGCCAGAGCCCACTGATCTGGATTGAGGCAGACATTAAGCAAACGGTCCACCGACTCCTTCAGCACACAGTCGAAAGAGTCGATATGAACAGGGTACAACCAAGCTGGTACGGTGCGCAGAAAGTAAATGATTTTAGGAACGGCAAAACATACCCGCAGAAGAACCAGAGCTACTTGTACGTGCGCCGGAAGATCCCTCAATCTCTCCGCAGCCATCAGCAGAAGCTGCCTTCTCTCCTCAAAACCCTCAGGAATCGCCTCCGAACAAATTGGAGAACCCAAAAGAGCGAAATACTGAACTGACACCTCTCTGAGTCCCGGAAGCAAATTACTAAAAGTAGAGAAAGAAACACGGGACTCTGCACTGCAGGGGAAAACTCCCAAACGAAATTATGTTATTATTAACACACAAATTTACTTTACTTGTAACAATGTACCCTTTAATATAGATAAAAATACAATAGATCTAGAATAGAGGTATAATATAGGTAATGGGTGGATCTTGTAACTTGACAATTTAAAAGTGCTGCAATAAACTAATTTGTAGTTGTAGAATGTACCTATAGTTATAGTTCAACGGTATAATTATTGAAATAAAACTATGAAAACGGATTATATCGCGTATATTGCTATAATCCGTTTTCATAGTTTTATTTCATGAGTAACTATCGCGGTAACCGAACACGGAATAATTATTGTTTTAACATATTATTAGTTTTAAATTACTACCCGTTCTCTTTCTCCAAAAACAAAGACAATATTCGTTTTGCCCATTGCCGTGTATCCGATGCATTCCAGCGTATTTTATACATTTTTGTCGACAGATTTAGTACAATTTATAGTTTTAACTATACCTAATTATTTCTTGCACAACTCACTCTCACTGTTCACTTTGACACGATTACAATAAAGAACTTACTGCTTAATGAACGCCTGATTTCTATATATGTAATAAAAAAGATACCTACTTTATAACTATGCAAGTAGTTTCTACCCTATAATATTACAGATTATGTTAGGAGATACTCGTTTAACTATTGTAATTAATTAATTTTTAGTTGCTAACATTTACGGTAAAAGCATGTATCTCAGTCATCTATATGAATTACAAGAATCTCTTTTTAGTTACTTGACTTTAGCGTAGAAATGGGACAGATACTTGAATTTAGCGTAGAATACAGGGCCAAAAAAGATACTTGGATTTTAAAAACGCCAATATTTTGAAAAATACACATTATTTTACAATTTTTTTTTCAGTGAAAGATGCGCCTGAAAGAGAAGATTCCGAAAATCCAAAAAAACAGTTTTTGGAAATTTTGGAGATACTTGGTTTCTGCTTAGGGCAGCCGAGGACACTTCTATGGGTATCAAAGGATTGATTTAGCCGCGTCGCGCCGCTTCGCTTCGCGTTCGCGCGTTGTTTGCCTACGTAAGACGCTACGTAAATGGCAACGCTCAAAAAACCAGTGTAAGTGCGCTCTCCGATAGCGCGCCTTTGTTACTCATCTTGATGACACATTTTAGGCTGGTTCTGTAGCGTTCGACTCGCCGGCACTCAGTAACCGTATAGGGACCACACAAGAAATCGCGAAATATTTTTCCATTTGTTCATTTTGAATATTATTGCGATTTTTTTTTATGCAGGTAAGTAGCACGTGCGGTGTAACTTACAATAGACAATGAGTTATCCGTAAGAGCCAGCTTGAAAACTATAGACTACTCCTTAAGTTTATCGGTAAATCTGCCAATTTATTATATACAAAGATTTACTATGTGGCTTATTGCTGGTGAAATTATATTCCCAACTTGTTTTATTATCATTGTGTTGATGCCGTCATAACCGGTACTTTTTGAGTTTTTTTAAAGAGTTGATTATTATTCTGATATCATCAGGAGTAAACGGTTTTATAAACATAGAATTGGATGGTTCCGTTTTTACCCTTTGGGAACGGAACCCTAAAAACAAGCTCTATTTTTCTACGTGTAACTATCATTCATTTGAGGCATACATACCTGTGGCAATTTCTTCTCTGGAGTTTGGTGTATCCCTCCGATGTGAACCACGCTGGGAGGTACAGGACGATTGCCCTCCCAAATAGGATGAATGTTTAAGAACAGCATATCAATATTATTTTGCAGCTCACTCAAAGCTGGAGTATTTTCACCAAAAATGTTTCTGATGACTGTATTATCTTTTTCTTCTGCCTTTTTAAATAGATTCCGCATAGTGAATGTGTTGTAGTATATGCCAATCTTTTCCCTAAGGGACAGGTTGTAAATGCGGGTATTAATTGACTCAGGGTACAGTATAGGATGAGTTGGTGCTCCAATTACATCGTAATAATCTAAAACAGCACCGAGTGAACTAATAGCTATAACTGGCGATTTAATTACATGTGAAAATCCAAGATTATGTTTAACGCAAGCTTCCACTATCAGTAAATCAAAAGTATCCTTTTGGTTCTTGATTATGTCCTTAACTTCAAAAACTGTCATTTGCTGTTCGAACATGAGTCTGATTGCTTCACTGTATGATTCATACAGTGATCTGACTTCATTTCGTTTGCCGTTTTTGACTTTAGTCATGAACTGTCTCCAAGTAGCGTAAGATATGTCGTGTACATCGATTTCCGTCAAGTTTTTTGGCGCTTGTCCTTTAGGAAATGCAGGATCGGGTGTGATCACCACCACCTCATGTCCGCGCCGCGCGAGCTCTTGTGTAAGGGGTCTGAACGGTAGTTGGTGACTTATTGACGCAGATGGAAATACGGCCAAGATTCTTGCGGCATCTAGGCTCGAACACACTAGCGCGCACAAGTACACGAAGTCTCTCAATCGAGACATTGCTAGCATTGTAGCTTGATAAAATCAGATCGCTACTATATATTTACTTGCGGAAAGGTCATTATTATGAAGATATCGAGCTCAGATATGACTCGCCGAAATTGTTGATAGCGTGTTATCACACAAGTTACTCGTTTTTACAAAGGGGAAATGTCAAGAAAAAAAATACACCGAAACTGAACAGTAAACCTTAGTAGGTTAAAGTTGGCTCAACAGAAAAAAACAGACAAGTGCGAGTCGGAATCGCCCACCGAGGGTTCCGTACAAATCACATAATTTTTATTTTTTACATAAGTATTTCTAGTTCTCAGATTATTGCCTGGACTTGTAATTCCATTGTTCTAGGAATCTAGGTTAACCTATAACTTTGATTCCCTTAAAGGCATCGTAATATACGTTTTTTGTGGGTATTAACGGCCCTGTCTTTTTTACGTTAACTTCGAAGTTTGATTTTTTAGAGAATGTAGACCTGAGTAGGTATATGGTTTTAATTTCAACTCGATAGGACGCGTTCCCGAGATAGAGGGTCTTGGTCTTTAACTCTTGACAGGTCAGACAGACAGACGGACGGACGGACGGACAACAAAGTGATCCTACAATCCGTACCTCAAAAGGAAAAAAACTGAACCCTAAAATGTTTTATGAAATAAATTAATTCTAGTAATATTCCTTCCAGCACAAATATGAATACACATAACTAAATATTACAAAGGTTTATTCCTATACATTCGTTTTGTACAATATTTAAAACAAAAACTGGACAAGTGCGAGTCGGACTCGCCCACCGAGGGTTCCGTACAAATTTAACTTATTTTTTATTTTACTTATTTTTACTTTTTACAAATTTAGAGATTTGAGATTTTTCCCTGTACTTGTAGTGTAAAAGGTTATTACTTGCCAAATTTCGTAGTTCTAGGTCAACGGGAAGTACCCTATGAGTTTTAATTCCTTTAAGAATATCAATACGTAGGTATGAGAATATATACAAGTGTCATTAAAAATGTTAAATTATAAAAAACAGAATTGACCAGCAATTGATTGTTCAAAAACTGATGAGAAAGTTGCATTTTGTCCACGTGTGGGGTAAAGTAGTCTGATGCAAATTTTGATTTGTTTCCTTATGTTGGCTGGTAGAATTGACTTTTTGAATGAAAAAACTTTAATTCAATTCGATTCAATTATTTATTTCGAATCATTTTGATCCATATACCTATAATAGTGTTAGTAAGTACAACAAAACTTAAAATAATTACGGTTAGTGACATACAATTACAATTCACAAAACACACACATAAATTATAAAATAAAATACAATAACAAATAAAATAAATAAAATAAAATCTAGGCAATCTAGATGCACCATTTCTAAACATCTGTTGCTGCCACATGTAGACTGTTCCAGTGTTTAAGTAGTGGTGCATCTATCTTACCTGCCAACGTTTTCAGGATACTATTGTTACTGCCACACAGTCTCCGTATAAGTGACAACGTTCGTTTAGATTTATTTGATTTTGTATGATATTTTAAAGTTAGGATTTTCCTCGTGTTGGTGTTGTGCAAAATTTTGTTTAACCCTCGTGCCTTGAAACCCTCGCTACGCTCAAGATTCCACTTTTCGAACTACTCGCTACGCTCCACAGTGTTTCCGCCATAGGCCATAAGTCCCTTAAAGTCATTAGCCTAAATACGACAACTAGTATCAGCTTTCGAAAGACTGATAAACAAGCTTGTTGATGATGTAACACAGGCGTTTATTTGTTTTGAATCAAAACAAATAAACGCCTGTTTTACATTAAAAAAATAATCAAAACTTTTGATTATAACCTTGTTTTTTTAATTTGACTCTGAAAGTTGATACATCATCGTAATTCATGCAACCGCTCTTATCAACTGACTCGACCGACAGTTGACATTTCGTGTGACTTTTCTGGAAATTTTGTATTAATTGATTATTTATATTGATATGGAGAGACAAGCAAAATGTATGTTTATTAAATCCTGAGCCCTCTACGCCGCAGATTTTGCCCCCAGTATTTTGTCTAATACCTAACTTCACTTACCTTCTTATAAATCTTTGGGAATTCAAAAGGTATTGACACATATATTATTATTGTATACATATAATGAACTTTGAATGAATACTTTGGACAAAACTAAAAGTTGGATGCAATTACTTGCGACCTTGGGTTTGGTCACGAATTAATAAACTAGTGGATGTGAAATGACTCCTATTTAGTATGAAAACCAGTGTCGCTAAACTCACACATTCATAGCCACGTTAAAATACGTCACACACTTACAAAATTGCTCTGATTCGTAGCAACTTTCCATACCAAAAGGTTATTACCGGTGGACATTTCTCGAACGAATATCAACTGTAGGCTACATGAGTGACGGTTTAAAATATAATGTCAAAGCTATATGACATACGACTCTTTCATTATCTCATTAATCTCACAAAAGCTCGCTCAACGTTCACCTAATACAACTACTCAACACCAGATGGCGTTATTTTATATAGTTTTAAAATCACTTACTAATTACAGGCGAGAAAAGGGCTAAAAAAACCAGTATAAGTAAGGTCTAATTACGCATGGTTTCTTACGGATCTCACGGTCACGTTACACTGGTGTTTTCGAGATCTCTACACGCCTGCGAGTAGCTAACCGTTGGAACTTCGTTCCATTCGATATAGGGAGGGGACAGTGTAATCGGAGTGTTTTATCGATATTTGTGTGTTCAGTTAGGTATTGATATTTCATTACCGTATGTTTTAACACATTTAGATGATACTTTTTTTATGATTATAATATAGGTAGTGATAATCGTGATTGTATGAAAAAAAAAATGTAGTAAAGTACAACAAATATCTAACTAGAAATGTGTTTCTTATTAATTGACCAACTAGGTTGTTAATGTGAACATTAAATATATCTTAAAGTCAAACAGATAAAATCATAGTTCTTTAAAGGTCTCGGTACTCGGTATTGCTGTTATTTTGTAATAACAAATCTGCAATTACTTACATAGGTAAGTATTCGTCTTTAACAATATATTTACTTGTAGCAGCATTTAAGGCCAATCTAGACGGGACAACCTGATTAAATTGTCAAATTAATTGTATGGTGTGAAAGCATACATGAAACTGGCTCATCGATCCCACTTGATTTGATTGTAAGATTGTGACCTATCAAATCAGGAAGGGGGGCGGCAAAATTCCAATATTTGACGCTAGTTTGCGTGGTATGGAACACTTTTTATTAATTTAGTGAGCCCGAATGTCACTAATAATTACTAAATTAGTAACTAAGTTTTAGGCGTGTGGACACTAGATGAGATGTATGGCAATTTTATCCCCAGAAATCTTTCTCTAAGAAATGCTCCGAGCAAATGGTGCTATATTTTTGCGGAAATTAATTTTCTTGCCCAGTAGCATTGATCCATTTATTTTTAATATCGGCATCTTGTGGGAACCTACAATAATTAATAATAAAGAAATAGAAAATATAAATCGTTTATTCATGGCACATTGCATGCATTGTACGCATAAGTACATTAAGTACCTAGTCTAATTATTTTAACGATGAAAATATGATGGGTGTAAAAAACAAAAACGTATGTAAAGGAATACGAAGGTTTGAAATGACCCCGACTTAACTTAGTGCTTGATGACCAGAGCTGCCATATTTACTAAGACATTGATTATCCCAAATAATAATTAGAAACGTGTCTAAAATAATAATTTATTACCGAACCAAACATCAAACTTGAAATATCGTAACTTTAACTTTATCGATATAAATATCGACATTGCGCAGCATCTGAGTAGCGAAGTTATTTGACATTTAGGATAGCGAATATTCCAGATAAACGTAAAGAATAGTGACAAAGGATTGTGAACTCTAAGTTCTAACTGATAAAATATAGATTTACTTAACGAACATTCGTAAATAATGCAAAATAAACAGATTTGTCGTATTTATCGGATTATATTTAAATAAATAACCACCGGTGATAGGAAATACCTCCACGTGAAAGATTTTTTAAACCGCTGTGATTTCTGCAGCTTAATACTGCACAATACGGCATTTTAAATTTAATTATCAATTTTTGTTAGACGAGCGTACGTACGACGTGAATGTCATTCGAGCATGAAGTTTACACAACAACTGAGCATAGTCTGTGCATAAAGTAAGTCGGTCGCTACTAACTGTCGGATAGACGGGAACGCCCACTTGCCATCTCCATCCTACTCCGTGGGTTTGGTGAAGCCTCTACCCTTTATAGTACTTGAGCGTAGAAAGTCTACGTAATAACCTAAGTTTGATTTTTAGGTATAATGATGGAATTTGACTTTCCCATTAAGCATTTTTTGATAATTGGTGCTCAATACGTGTAACTATTAAAGAAGAAAAAGTCCCCGTGCTTCAAACTATCATTTCCAGTTTTGAAAACTCAGAAAATGTTGATTATGAGGCGTTATAGAGTTGTGTTTTCATTTTTTGTACTAGCATGGCTGGTTTTTGGAAAAAAATATTCAGAATAAATTAAATCTAGTATCTACATATTCAGATTAACCGACCAAGTGCGAGACAGACTCACGCACGAAGGGTTCCGTAGCATTACGCAATAAAATCACGTTTGTTGTATGGGAGCCCCACTTAAATATTTATCTTATTCTGTTTTTAGTATTTGTTGTTATAGCGGCAATAGAAATACATCTGTGAAAATTTCAACTCTAGCTATCACGATTCATGAGATACATACAGCCTGGTGACAGACGAACAGACAGACAGACAGACGAGTGTTAGTAATAGGGTCCCGTTTTTACCCTTTGGGTACAGAACCCTAAAAAGCTTTATTATCTATTGGACAAGTTTCTTAAGAACAAATAATAAAAAAATGAAGGCGGAACAAATAATTAAAAAATTAATACGTTGTTACTCTGTCCGGAAACTCCCTCCCCCCCCCCGCCCATAAAAAACGAGGTATTACCCAGCTAAAGGCATTATAATTTTTAAGAATTTAACACATTAGTTTTGATTTTATTTATTACTTAGCTTAGAATGTTTTGCCTTAATATTTTTTTATTGTTTAAATATGTGCATGTGACCCTTAATTTTTTTAAGTTGTCGTAGCTATAAATAATGTTAAGTTCAAATCTACGTAATATTATTTAATTATATATTCATTTTATCTTTGTATTTTTAACATAATATAATAAACTCCATCATAGGAACCTATAACTAACTTATGTAATTTACTAATCTATTTGGCTGTTGCTCTTCGCTTGGGCTGCGATGTGTGCGTAACTCATTTATGCATTTGGTGCCGACCATGGTGGAGAGCAGCGGTCATCACGCTTTGAGTTGTTGCCGATGTGCAGGAAGGTTCCCACGCCATCACGCTCTAAACGATATTTTATTTTATTTTATTTTTTATTTATTTAAACTTTATTGCACAAGCAAAGAAAAATGTACAAATGGCGGACTTAATGCCAAAAGGCATTCTCTACCAGTCAACCATTAGGTCAAACAGAGACATAAATGTTGGTGCAGGATAGATTCATAAATTATAACGAGAAATAGAACCAAAAAAATTCAAATATTATGTATATATATATAAACATAATAACGTAAACTAACAAAATTATGATTAAATACTAATACTTATATGATATACAAAAGATAAACTAATACATATTAGTACATACAAGATGGAGAACATTATTTAAATTCTTCTGACAGAAGATGCTTGCGGAGTAGACGCTTAAAAACAGGCTTGCTTGGGGCTTGTCGAATCGAGAGAGGAAGGGAATTCCAGAGACGGATTGCCTCAACGGCGAAAGAGTTCGACATAAAACCAGTACGGTGAGAAGGGATGGAGAGTTTGAGTGAGCGGGAGGAACGCAGTTCACAGCCTGGACGGGGGGCGACAAAAGTGAATTTACATTTAAGATATCCTGGTGTAGAAGGCTCGAACAAGATGGAAAATAATATACTCAGGATTCTAAGGGACCTACGCCGACGGATGGAAAGCCAGTTGAGCTGACGTCGATAGAAAGAAACATGGTCGTATTTGCGAAGGCCGAAAATAAAACGTATGCCATTATTAATGAGACGGTCAAGTTTATTGAGGTACTCCTGCGAGATATTAGTCATGCATACGTCCGCATAGTCAATGACTGGCAAAACTAGAGCCTGCACTAGGAGTTTTTTGGTACCTACTGGGAGAAAATTCTTAAATTATATTAATTATATTATATTATACGCAGAGCGCTCGTCTCGGCAAATGTGCCTTGCTCGCTGGAGCCCCCGGGCCTTAGCCGGTCCGATGGCAAGAGGCCGGATGGCATGACGTTGGTGCCTTGGCAGAACGGTAAGTGCTTGCTTTGGGACGCTACATGCGTCAGCACTTTTGCTGCTTCGCACATCAGTCACACAGTAGGTTTAGCGGGGGCAGCTGCTGAGATAGCCGCTCTTAGAAAACGGGAAAAGTATGCGTGCTTGGGCAGTTATTTGTTTGTTCCACTCGCGGTGGAGACCACTGGGTGTTGGTGCTCGGAGGCACGGGCCTTTTTTAGGGAGCTCGGGAGTCGGTTGCGTGAGAGGGGTCTTGATCCCCGCTCCGGGTCATTCCTGGTGCAAAGGTTATCTATTGCGGTTCAACGGGGAAACGCAGCGAGCGTGCTGGGAACTTTTGCGCCTTATTTATTATTAATTTAATTTAATAATTGAAATTGTAATTGTAATCATAAATAAACCAGACTATTTACATATTTACTAATGAAGATAAGTTTAAATTATACGTGTTTTTGTGTTGTAATTTGTTAATACCTGAGTTAAAAAAAAGTTGTTTATCCCTATTATGTGTTTTAATATATATTTAAACTTTAAAAAAAAAAAACAGTAAATTTAGCAAAATGACCGCTGTTGTTCCGCGGCGGGAACACCGACTGCGCTCGTGGTTCAATCACCTATTTTCTTACGCTTGCTCGGGTGTCATTTTCATTGCCCACTTGTAAAACAAATAAAATAACGATTACTCAATTATTTCTTGACACTCACCTTTTGACAACTCTATCCAGGAGTGAAGTTACGAGTATCTTCTGTTTAAGAAATATAGAAACCATTTTAGCCTGTTCTCCGAAATGCCCTAATACTCTCCTCTGTAGATCCCTTACTTAGGTACCTACTATTTTATTCTATAATCTTTTATTTTTTAAATTATTCAAACCTAAACTGAATTTTACGGTCATGTACCAAACTAACACAATTGCAGCAATATCTATTCTATTTAAGTATAGCGTTTTTTTTCATTGCTCTTAAGTGTTTTTTTTTTACATTAAGTATAAATGGAAAGTCCTTAGGGTTTAGGCGATATGCATAATATTAAAAATAAATCATGAAAATATCAATTCAGCCCCGTATAATTTATAAACGCTTGGCTTTAACATTTCTTGAACCTAAAATTAATTTTACAGTCTTGTATAATACCAGCGACACGGCCACAATCGCAGCCGTGGCTATACTAAGTATGGCCAGTACTAGGTCCAGTTCGTAGTACTCGCGCCAGCTCATGTTGGCGGCCGGCGCGCGCAGGTGCCGCCCGCCGCCGTGGCGCAGCACGTGCTCCGTCCACCACACCGCGCGCTCCAGGGGGCTCATCGGCTGATCCGCCATCAGGGATCTCAGGCGCACCACGTTTTCGCGGTATCTGGAAAAAGAGGTTTATTGATCAATATGTATCTACTTAGTGTCGTCTTCTTCCTACCCTTATCCCACGTCATGTGGGGTCGGCACAACATGTTTTTCTCTTCCATTCTCCTCTATCTTTCGTCACCTCAGCACTCACTCCTTTCTTTCTCATATCCTCTTTTACACAATCCATCCATCGCTTTTTGGGTCTACCATACGCTCTCCGTCCATCAACATTCATCCCTAACATTCTTTTGCCTATATGGCATTCATCCCTCCTCATCACATGCCCATACCACGCTAACCTACTACTTCTTATCTTCTCCGTTACTGGTGCTACTTTCAAACTGCCCCTAATATACTCATTCTTAATCCGATCCTTCCTCGTCACTCCACACATCCATCTCAACATTCTCATTTCCGCTGCGTGCACTCTTCTTTCATCCGTCACTTTCGTCGCCCAGCATTCTGATCCATACATTACAACAGGTCTCACGATCGTCCTACTTATATGTCAGTCGAGCTTTACTAGGACAGATATTGCCAATAAATCTAGACATTAAGATATTGAGCTAGAAATAAAAGTGCGGGCAAATGTGTCAATGCATTGCGTATCACACGGACTAACTCATTTAATGTGTAATAATAAGGGTCGGCTGGTTTTTTTATATGTTTATAGTGACAAAATAATTTTGTTAAATTCAAGTTTCTGATCTTGAAATCCCACCGGGTCCTTGCCAAATACTTGGAAAACTTTGAAAAGGAGAATATCGATTGTGGGCCCGGAGGAAAAACCATCGCGTATATGGTACAGACTATTACAGTAATTAATTATATACGCATTTTATTACGGAAACAGATATAATATTGAATGTAAATGAAACGGGAGTTAGAAATACATAGGTTATAAAAATATAGTATATTATTCATTCCCGTAATTTAATATATTTATTAACAAAAGCTTTGCCGTCAACATCTTTATTATCATTGACATAACGCACAACTTCACACAAATCGTGAGGTTTTTGCACTACGGAGTTATATAATTAAACTTTATGGTGTTTAGTCAAGTCTGTATTCTAGTTTGACACTAACTGCCACTGTCTGACATAGCCTCATAGCTGACATACGTGCGTTTCGATACTATTATAATTTTTAAGAAAAAAACAACCAACTTCAATGGGGGATGCCGCTGAAAGCATTCTTAGATTCCAGACAATGACATGAAAAAGACAGCATCTTTTGCCTAATTATGTAGAAAAGGAGGTAAACCGACCCACTTTTCTAGTAGCATTTCGTTTTTGTAAGGGTCGCAGTTCTAACCTAACCTAACCTACTTTTCTGGTAGCATTTCGTTTTTGTAAGGGTCGCAGTTCTAACCTAACCTACTTTTCTGGTAGCATTTCGTTTCTGTAAGGGTCACAGCTCTAACCTAACCTAACCTACTTTTCTGATAGCAGTTCTTTTCTGTGAGAATCGCAGTTCAAAAGCTATCCACCCACCTAACCCACTTTTATAGTAGAATTTCCGGGTCCGGGTCTGGGTCCGGATCCGAGTCCGGGTCCGTGTCCGGCTGTCCGGGTCCAAGTTTGGGTTAGAGTTCGGTCCGGGTCCGGGTCCGAGTTGGGGTCCATGTTCAGACCCGGGTCCGGGTCCGAGTCCGGGTCCAAGTTTGGGTTTGGGTCCATAAGGAAGAGAACAAATCGCCAAACGTGAACTATGTGTCATTGAAGAGTTCCATTCTGATCATCATCAGCAGTTCCACTTCATCAAATGTCACTTTTTTAAATGTAAATGCTGGATTTGTTAATGAAAATACAAAAATCACTATATGTATGTATGCCTTTCACATTTGAGGAGTTCCCTCGGTTCCTCGTGGGTCTCATCATCAGAACTCGAGCTTGACAAAAATATGTCTTAAAAACTTAAGTTGCTTAACAAACATAAAGAAGTGGACAAATCGTCAAACGTAAACTATGCGTCATTAAAGAGTTCCATTCTGATCATCATCAGCAGTTCCACTTCATCAAATGTCACTTTTTAAAATGGAAATGCTGGATTTTTTGATAAAAATACAAAAATCGCTATATGTATGCCTTTCACATTTGAGGAGTTCCCTCGATTCCTTATGGATCCCATCATCAAAACTCGAGCTTGACAAAAATGTTTCTTGAAAACCTAACTTGCTTAACAAACATAACGAAGAGGACAAATCGCCAAACGTGAACTATGCGTCATTGAAGTTCCGTTCTGATCATCATCAGCAGTTCCACTTCATCAAATGTCACTTTTTAAAATGGAAGTGCTGGATTTGTTTATAAAAATACAAAAATCACTATATGTATGCCTTTCACATTTGAGGAGTTCCCTCGATTCCTCATGGATCCCATCATCAGAACTCGAGCTTGACAAAAATGTTTCTTGAAAACCTAACTTGCTTAACAAACATAACGAAGAGGACAAATCGCCAAACGTGAACTATGCGTCATTGAAGAGTTCCGTTCTGATCATTATCAGCAGTTCCACTTCATCAAATGTCACTTTTTTAAATGTAAGTGCTTGATTTGTTGATGAAAATACTAAAATCACTATATGTATGCCTTTAACATTTGAGGAGTTCCCTCGATTCCTCATGGATCCCATCATCAGAACTGCTTTTTGACAAAAACGGGACCAATCTGTATGTATATACTTCCAATCAAAAAAAGAATTTTCAAAATCTGTCCGGAAATGACGGAGTAACAAACATAAAAAAAAAAAACAACCGAATTGAGAACCTCCTTTGAAATCTTGAAGTCGGTTAAAAAATGTCACATACTTTCGTACCTACGTTTAAATTCCAAACTATCAAAGTACCTAAAATACGTAGTTTAGAAAAATACTAATTTTACTTTTAATTTTGGTTTTAAGTTTGGAGATGTAAATGTATTCAGAATAATGATTATATTACACTCCTTTTATACAACGAAACGCATCCATCTTTTTTCAATCTGTCAAATGTTAGCAAGCCGCGCCAACCATACATAAACTTCTTATCTTTGAAAGAAGTGTGACAAATGGTGAACGAACTAAAAACAAGATCAAAATATTACTTTATATTGTATTCAGAATAATGATTATATTACACTCCTTTTATACAACAAAACGCATCCATCTTTTTTCAATCTGTCAAATGTTTGCAAGCCACGCAAACCTTACATAAACTTCTTATTGTTGAAAGAAGTGTGACAAATGGTGAACGAACTAAAAACAAAATCAAAATATTACTTTATATTGCCGTAAACCAGGTTGAAAAGACACAATTTCCAACTTGAATTACGATTTTCACCAATAATCTAATAAAAGTAAAAAAAAATGACATTTTTTGAGTCTTGGTTAGTACTTCAATTTTGTATATGTGAAATCAATTTTTACCTGCCTAATTCAGAGAAAATCAAAGAAAACTACGTGTTTTCTCCATATCCTTAAAACGTGGTCGATAGATACAAGAAAGGGGTGAATACTTGAATAGACATAGTTCAGTTTTAGTTGTCATAGACATCGTATTTTGTTATTATTATGATGATACTCAATGAGGGCTAACGCGTATGAATTCGCCGCTAGTGTAGATGGAGGTCTTTTCCATAGTTCGAAATGTCAAATGTCACTTGTCACTTCAATGACTGACAGCTGTTCTTTAGTCTTTTGGACCACCATCAACAGAGGCGCCAACTGGTGAGCAAAAAAAACGATAGCCCTCATTGGCAAATAGTATATTCATCTGTTAAACAGTTTCTGGGCACAAAATGATTTTTTCGTATCTTTTAACCCCCAAGACGTACTTTTTCACCCCTTTGCTGTATCTAATGACCCTCTATGGCGTGGCTACTCACCCTATATTCGTGTCTGCTGAATCCTTTATCACGTAAAATTGCTTGCTGATTGTTTTTTTGCAAAAAATGCTTAATTATAGAGAAAATTGGTGATATTATTTATTATTTAGGTACTGCAGATACCATATACTAAATTAAACTAACACGATTTTCACTCAAATTTTAAAACTAACACGGGACTTAATCGCAGATACAGACACCATCCCAGATACCATATATATTACCAGGAAGCTAAGTTGCAATTTGTTAATATCATTACATTTATCGCTTAAACAAAGTTCAGACAGGCTTCATTTCTTACCTCGGCGAGCACTTACTTTAAACTTCTTATGGTACTAATATAGAGTATAAATAGTCTACTATTACTTATTCCAAAAGTTTTAATTTTAGACATGTAGGTACCATTTTAAATATAACAAAAGAAAAATCTTCAAAATTTCTCTATTCACCCCGCGATTTCTGGTGACCCTGTTTTACAGTATATGAGAAAATTATTAAAATTTTATTTACATTTCAGTTTCAGTCATTTTGTAAATTTTTATGAATAATACCGCACTTATTTTACGGAATAGTATGAATAGTATACACATAGGTGTTTAAAAGTTTTTCTTTCCAGATTCATGTTTTCACTGCAGGATTTCTCCATAGTCTCGTATTATTTCGTGATTCTGTTTTCACCATCGCAATCTAGATATTGTAACGATTAATAAGACGTTCGTTTCAATCCAAAACGCTCTAGTGTGTTTCTGGCCCAAGTGCCTTAGCAAAATCAACGATTTCCTTTCCGGATCTTTTTTTGATCTTGACGATTTTCTCTACCTACTAAAGATTTTCGTTACGACAAAAATCACGGAGAAGCGTTTTACGGAGGAACTGGACAGTAATTAAATATAATGTAGTTAAGTAATTATCAACTATCATACGAGTGGAGAATCTTACGTTTTATCTTCAATAACAGTTTTAATGGCACTCTTAAATGTTTCTTCATCGAGATCGGGAAGATTTATTTGCTTCCCAATTCTGTGATGCACGTATTTCTCGACATTGTACCACTGGTCGCCGAACATTGGGATGCCCAAGACGGGAACTCCGGCGATAATTGTCTCGTCTGTTGACTGCAAGCCCCCTTGCGTAATAAACAGCTTGATTTTTGGATGTTCTGTGAAAAAATATTTAAGATCAATGCTAGGACAAATTAGATATAGCTTTTTAAGTAGGAACTGGACAGGTCGAATAAATATTATTTTGTCACTTGACAGATCATGTTTATAACTGTCATTATAATCAGAATACGCTTCCCGGACTGTCTAAAACGTGAAGCTTAAAACTTTTAGGTGATTACAACTTTTCAAACCACTTGTAAATGGCAATGATAGGTATAGTCTGCATCTTCTCAAATGATTTTTATGCCTAAGACGGTAATCTATTAAACAAAAGCCGTTGTTTCTTTTATGTGAGCGGTCGGCCTTTGTTTGCCATTGTGCCTGACAATGGCACGCGCTCAGACTCAATGGCACACAATGGCCACGCGCACACTAAAAAGAAACAATGGCTTTTGTTTAACAGATTGGGGTCTTTGCGAAAAAATAATTTGAGAAGATTCGAACTATAAGAGGATCGTCGTGCTGGTGCAATTCGCAGAAAATCGTGGAATGAGGGAATGTCGCATGTTTTGGACATACTTAAAGAATAGATACCCCGTAGTGGATGGCTTTAGGTCAATAAAAAAAACCGGACAAGTGCGAATCGTACTCGCCCACCGAGGGTTCCGTACTTTTTAGTATTTGTTGTTATAGCGGCAACAGAAATACATCATCTGTGAAAATTTCAGCTGTCTAGCTATCATGGTTTATGAGATAGACAGATGGACAGACAGACAGACGGACAGACGGACAGTGGAGTCTTAGTAATAGGGTCCCGTTTTTACCCTTTGGGTACGGAACCCTAAAAAAGATAAAATATTATGTTAGTTGTTATTTAGTATCGTAGACATTACAAAAATTTCGATAATTTTGGTAACACTCACTTAAGAGGTCAAACTGGGGAAACCATTTTGAAATCCTGATGTTCTTCGTCCGTCCGGGGAGCTCGTCCTGGTTCCATTTCCAGAGGACGTCGTAAGGCAGTTGCGAGAACACGTTTATGATGGCTTGCACTTTCTCTGGGGGCAGCATCGATGTGTCGACGTTTGAACCGAAACTCAGGTAGATCACGCCGTGCTCGGATGAATCGAGGTACTGTTGTAAGTCCTGGAAATTAATAATTTACTATGTTATTTGTCGCCACAATGTACTTCATAATAATAATTATATTTATAAAATATAACCCCAATAATTTTTAAGAAAAAAAAACCGACTTCAATGGGGGATGCCGCTGAGTTTACTTATTGTTGATGGTGCACTCTTAGATTCCAGACAATGAAATGAAAAAGACAGCATCTTTTGCCTAATTATGTAGAAAAGGAGGTAAAGCCACCCATTTGTAAGCGTTTTTGTAAGGGTCGCAGTTCTAACCTAACCTAACCTACTTCTCTGATAGCAGTTCTGTTCTGTGAGAATCGCAGTTCAAAACCCACCCACCCACCTAACCCACTTTTCTAGTAGCATTTCCGGGTCCGGGTCTGGGTCCGGATCCGAGTCCGAGTCCGTGTCGGCTGTCCGGGTCCAAGTTTGGGTCAGAGTTCGGTCCGGGTCCGGGTCCGAGTTGGGGTCCATGTCCAGACCCGGGTCCGGATCCGAGTCCGGGTCCAAGTTTGGTTCTGGGTCCATAAGGAAGAGAACAAATCGCCAAACGTGAACTATGTGTCATTGAAGAGTTCCATTCTGATCATCATCCGCAGTTCCACTTCATCAAATGTCACTTTTTTTAATGTAAATGTTGGATTTGTTGATGAAAACACAAAAATCACTATATGTATGCCTTTCACATTTGAGGAGTTCCCTCGGTTCCTCGTGGGTCTCATCATCAGAACTCGAGCTTGACAAAAATGTTTCTTGAAAACCTAACTTGCTTAACAAACATAACGAAGAGGACAAATCGCCAAACGTGAACTATGCGTCATTGAAGAGTTCCGTTCTGATCATCATCAGCAGTTCCACTTCATCAAATGTCACTTTTTTAAAAGTTTTTTTTAGAATTCATTTATTCATATAATACAGTTACACAGTTACACTGGTTACACATATACTATAAATGCTCTAGTTCTATTCTCATATTTAGATAATAGATTTGAACAGTTTTTTCTTATCATACGTGCGTCGTATTCGAGAAACGTATTAAAAACTTTTTTAGAAATTTGTAAGGCGCCATCTCGCTGCTTCCCTCGTTTTTTATCCCGTTCTGGTTTTTCAATTATATATATATATATATAGATTACGTCAACCTTTATACGCGCATGAATCAAGCCTTTCATTTTTGCTTTTCCTAAACCCCTAGTGTAAATATCATTCGATAGCGTGAGGTGCGTTCGCGTTTGCGTGATGTATATTTTTGTATGAGATATTGAACAGCGCGCCAAGCGGGACGTTTTGGAAACTCGAAATCCTCAATATAAATATATAAAAAAATGCATGGAGACCTTATGAATAAAATTCATTCATAAAGTGACCGTGCAGTTTTGCGGAGGTGTACATACCTGGGGTAATTTATTCTCTGGAGTTTGGTGTATCCCTCCAATATGAACGACGCCGGGAGGCACAGGGCGATTGCCCTCCCAAATAGGATGAATGTTTAAGAACAGCATACCAATATTATTTTGCAGCTCACTCAAAGCAGGAGTGTCTTCACCAAAAATTTTCCTCACGACAGTATTTTCTTTTGCTTCTGCGCTTTTATGTAGATTTTGATCAGTGAATATACTATAGTAAAGGTCGAATTTTTCTCAAAGGGACAGGTTGTAAATACGCGAATTTGTTGAAACTGGGTAGAGTATAGGATGAGTTGGTGCTCCAATAACATGGTAATTACCACCAAAAAGATCACCCATTGAACTAACAGCTGTAACTGGTTGGTGCTCCAATTACATCGTAATAATCTAAAACAGCACCGAGTGAACTAATAGCTATAACTGGCGATTTAATTACATGTGAAAATCCAAGATTATGTTTAACGCAAGCTTCCACTATCAGTAAATCAAAAGTATCCTTTTGGTTCTTGATTATGTCCTTAACTTCAAAAACTGTCATTTGCTGTTCGAACATGAGTCTGATTGCTTCACTGTATGATTCATACAGTGATCTGACTTCATTTCGTTTGCCGTTGTTGACTTTAGTCATGAACTGTCTCCAAGTAGCGTAAGATATGTCGTGTACATCGATTTTCGTCAAGTTTTCTGGCGCTTTTCCTTTAGGAAAAGCAGGATCGGGTGTGATCACTACCACCTCATGTCCGCGCCGCGCGAGCTCTTGTGTAAGGGGTCTGAACGGTAGTTGGTGACTTATTGACGGAGTTGGAAATACGGCCAAGATTCTTGCGGCATCTAGGCTGGAAAACACTAGCGCGCACAAGCACACGAAGTCTCTCAGTCGAGACATTGTTATCATTGTCGCTTCATAAATCAGTGCTACTATATATTTACATGCGGCAAAGTCATCATTATGTAGCTGTCTAGCGTATATATGACTCGCCTAATCTGATAATAGCGCGTTATCAATATTATCATTAAGTATTATCAAAAATAATTTAGTGTAGAGGCGTGTTGTGAAATTAAATTTTGAATTCACATTAAATTTACTGCCTTTCGACACAGGATTAAAACTTTTAGAACGCCATTTGACTTTGATCCTTGTTCTTTCACTGATATGTGTTAAATTTGTTAAATCATCGTGTCATCTTTTCGGGCTATGGCCTATACATTTGGCCTATACTCGGGTAATTTCTTCTCTGGAGTTTGGTGTATCTCTTCAATATGAACGACGCCGGGAGGTACAGGGCGTTTGCCCGCCCAAATAGGATGAATGTTTAAAAACAGCATATCATTATTATTTAAACACTACCAATAAAATGAATATAATGTTTTGCAGCCCACTCAAAGCAGGAGTGTCTTCACCAAAAAATTTCCTCACGATAGTATTTTCCTTTGCTTCTGCGCTTTTATGTAGATTTTGATCAGTGAATATACTATAGTAAAGGTCAACCTTTTCCCAGAGGGACAGGTTGTAAATACGCGAATTTGTTGAAACTGGGTAGAGTATAGGATGAGTTGGTGCTCCAATAATATATGGTAATTACCACCAAAAAGATCACCCAGTGAACTCACAGCTATAACTGGTGCTTTAATAACATGTGAAAATCCAAGAACTTAAGTAAACACAGCTTCCACTAACAGTAAATCAAATTTTGGTTCTTAATTATGTCCTTCACTTCTAAAACTGACGTTTGCTGTTCGAATTTATTTCTGATTGCTTCACCGAAAATTTCACATTGTGAATTGGAGTCTATCCCGGTACTGATTTTACTGATTTTTGACATAACTTGTCTCCAAGTTGCGTAGGATACGTCGTGTACGTCGTTTTCCGTCAAGTTTTCTGGCGCTTTTCCTTTAGGAAAAGCAGGTTCAGGTGTGAATGGTGTGATCACTACCACCTCATGTCCGCGCCGCGCGAGCTCTTGTGTAAGGGGTCAGGGATCTGAACGGTAGTTGGTGACTTATTGACGGAGTTGGAAATACGGCCAAGATTCTTGCGGCATCTAGGCACGAACACACTAGCGCGCACAAAAGTCTCTCAGTCGAGACATTGTTATCATTGTCGCTTCATAAAACAGTGCTAAGTACTATACAGGTTGACCTTAGCCATTGGACAAACCCTGAAATCCCACGTAGGGTTACATCTCAGGAATGCTCTAACGTTAATATTTTTTTAATTAGAACAAAAGATAAAAAAAAATCAAACAAAAATTTATTCCAATGATCGACTACAAAAAGAAACATACTGTATTAGACTTTGGCAGTGTTTTTGACAACTTATTCGAAAATGTGCGGCAATGATGGCATTTGTCAAAAGTCAGAATCTTATAAATGTCATAAATAAAAAACCGGCCAAGTGCGAGTCGGACTCGCGTTTCAAGGGTTCCGTACATTACACAATTTAAACAATGTATCTTTTATGTGAAATGTCTTTAAAAAACCCGTAGGGGTCGGATCAAAAACTAAGTAATTAAGTCCGACTCACGCTTGACTGCACATTTCTTATAGGTTTTCCGGTGATCTATAATTTTGTGTATTTTTTTCAAAATTTCTGACCTAGTAGTTTCGGACATAAAGGGGGGGGGGGGAATGGTCATTTTTTGCCTATTTTCTTGAATAACTTCTAAACTATTTACTTTAAAATTATAAAAAAAATATATATTTGAGATTCTCACAAAGAGCTCTTTTATTTGATATGTAACATAATATAGTTTGACAAACTTTATTTTTTAATTGTCTCATTTACCCCCCAAAAGTGGCCCCCGTGTTTAAAATTAATATGTTTACGTTACATGCCCATCTTTGGGTCACAAACTTACATATGTGTACCAAATTTCAACTTAATTGGTCCAGTAGTTTCGGAGAAAATAGGCTGTGACAGACGGCTAGACAGACAGACGGACAGACAGACAGACAGACAGACAGACGCACGAGTGATCCTATAAGGGTTCCGTTTTTTCCTTTTGAGGTACGGCACCCTAAAAAGATAATCAATAAGGTCGAAAAAGGTTTCATACGAACAAATTTAACACATATCAGTGAAAGAACAAGGATCAAAGTCAAATGGCGTTCTAAAAGTTTTAATACTGTGTCGAAAGATATCAGTAAATTTACCGTGATTTCAAAATTTACTTTGACAATACGCCTCTACACTTATTTCTCTTTGATATTATTGAAGTTGGCTAATGGCCGCTAGTATGTCGTGTCGGAATTCGAAATAAAAAATAATACCGACATGAACTTGGAGTCGGAAAAACTGGTGGGCGAGCCCAACATCATCGGCGAGAGCAAGGCTGCTCGGCTTCACTGGCTCGGCTACGTGGAGAGGATGGGAGAGGATCGTGCGGCCAAGAGAGCTGATCTGGGGCGACAAACTGGGAGACGTCCCATCGGAAGGCCTAGGTAGCGGTGGATCAATGAGGTCCAGAAAGACATGTGAAATTCCAAGCATCTGAATGGCGTCGGATTGCACAGGACAGGAACGAATGGCGAAATCTAGTTTCGGAGGCCAAGATTTACTTCGGGTCGTTGAGCCAGCGAAGTAAGTAAGTGAGTAAGTAACATGATTTTTTAATGTAACAGATAGGTATATTTATCATTATACCGCACTAAAAGTATGCAGTTATATTGTACCTTCAGTGTACCTGTGTAAACTTTCATTAGAAATCAGTATATCTATCCCTAAAACGAGCTAGGCACAAAGCAAGGTAGGCGCAAACCTGACGTCAGGCTGGCGGGTGGACCTATGAAATCTTGCATTATTTCATGCGAAATGTATGTATTTATTATCGATAGCCAATGTATGAGAATTGTAAGGGGGAAATTCAAAGGGCTGGTGGGGGTAACGGCACCACTTTTCAGCCCGGCAACACTACAAGGATCATAAGTCAAACTGCGGTGCGCTTTTTTTGCAAACGAACATCTCCTTGGAGCCTGCTCTATACCTATACGAGATATTTAACAAAAAAGGTCCACCCGCCATCCTGACGTCAGGTTGGCGGGTGGACCTTTTTTGTTAAATATCTCGTTTTAGGTATAGATACGCCGATTTTTAATAAAAGTTTACGGAGGTACACTGAAGGTACACTAAAAATACATACATTTCGCGTGAAATAATGCAAGATTTCGTAGGTCCACCCGCCAACCTGACGTCAGGTTGGCGGGTGGACCTTGTTTTGTGCCTAGCTCGTTTTAGGGATAGATATATTGATTTCTAATGAAAGTTTACACAGGTACACTGAAGGTACAATATAACTGCATATTTTTAGTGCGGTATAACACAAGATTTCATAGGTCCACCCGCCATCCTGACGTCAGAATGGCGGGTGGACCTTTTTTGTTAAATATCTCGTTTTAGAGAGAGGTACACTGGTTTTTATTAAAGGTACACTGAGGTACACTAAAGGTACAATATGTTTATAAATATTTCGTTGAAATCGCCGAGGTCCAACTGCCATCCTGACGCTCACTATTTTTTCAGGATTGCCAACAAACTTAACCTGACCTAACCTATCTATAGGATAACCTTACGAAAATCCTGAATTTCAGAATTAGGACTAATAATAATATGACAAACAATACATTATGACTTAAAACTTTGTCAAACAAAGGGACCCCGTTTTCCTGAAAACAGGCAAACTACTTAAAGGATTGCATCTCGTTTTCATTAACGCCATGCCAAGTCATACCGTCAATTATAATGCACCTGTTTAGATTAATTTGGTGACAGTATTTGTTTTAATTAGATCTGTGCAGTGACCGTTAATTTATATTGTGAAAATAATTTAGGAGTTTTATAGATAAAAGGACTTTTAAATCATAAAAACCATACGTAGATCCTTAAGGTACCGACGTAGAAATTAGACATGAGAAATCACAGCGGATATGTACTATATAAACGACAAGTAACTACAAAGTCGTCAGAATACAGTATTAGGTATTCAAAAATGCAAAGCTTTTATAATGTTTTAGTTAATTTAATTACGTTTATCTCTATCAACGAAACCGAAGTGATCCCATAAGTGTTCCGTGATCAAAGTTTTGTACGAAACACTAAAAACGAAATTTTTCCCCAATATACGATGTGGTTCACTAATTTATCGCCGAAAATTGTATTGCCTATTATCAATTCCCAACCAACATCTCATAATTTCATTTCGCGGAATGGTCATGTGCCAACTTATCAAATGATTTTGCTTTACTTCCCAACCTCACAGTTACCAACTGTACGTTTGGTCTGTGTTTTATAAAGTTACTTTTCAAAATGCCACGTTTCGAGTAGTAGAATAGAAAGTAGAATGCTCCATTGCCGTCAATTGACACCCCAAAATATAATTTTTATAAAGCAAACTACTCTAACGTTATAAATGAAATAAATAAGATCGACTGGCCACATGAACTAAATTTATTGCATGCAAACGAGGCGGTTTTAAAATTTTACAATATTATCTATAAAGTAATTGATGACAATGTTCCCTTATGCAAAAAAAATAACATGGCCTACCCTAAATGGTTTTCGCATGCTCTTATAAAAACGTTAAAAAGAAAAGAAAAGGTATGGCTAAAATGGAAAACATATAAATCACTTAGGGATTATAGCGAATACTCACTGCTACGTTCACGGTGCAAGTCGCTAATATCAAACTGCTTTCACAAGTACACGGAAAATACCGAGAACGCAATGAGATCAAACATAAAATCATTTTGGGCGTATATATCCTCGCTGAAAAAAACCAAGTCGAACTACCCCCATACTATGTTCCTTGACGGTAATTGCGCAAATACCCCAAAAGACGTAACTGAGTTATTCTCAACATTCTTCAACTCCGTATTTGAGCACAAAAGCAGCTGCAGTAGACGAGATTTAGACGATTTACCATGTTCACAGTCGGCTAATATTATTTCCGATATATGTATAAGCGACATCGATATCAAACGTAAGCTCTGCCAACTAGACACTAACAAGGGACCGGGCCCGGATAAAATTAGCCCACAATTCTTAAAACATACCTCACCAGCAATAATAACGCCACTTAAAATATTATTTAATAAGTGTCTCCGGGAGGGTACTTACCCCGAATATTGGAAGATGTCGCTCGTTACTCCCATTCATAAATCTGGTTCCAAGGCCCAGGTCAATAATTACCGGCCGATATCAATTCAATCCTGTATATCAAAGCTACTAGAGTCAATTATCCAAGACATAATTTATCCGCTTGTCAAAAATAATATCATACCACAACAGCACGGCTTTATGAAGAATAAGTCTACATCTACCAATTTGCTAGTATACTCTAACTACTTATTTTCTCCCATGGATAGACGTACTCAGGTAGATGCGGTATATACGGACTTTCGAAAAGCCTTCGACAAAGTGGATCACCTACTGCTACTGCGTAAGTTAGCTTTTAATGGTATTAAAGGCAATCTACTGAGATGGTTCGCTTCGTACTTAGAAAACCGTACCCAAAAAATTGTTATTAATGGTTATGAATCGCAGGCATCTCACGTAGCATCTGGGGTAATTCAAGGATCAATTTTGGGACCGCTTCTATACACTTTATTTGTTAACGACATCGGTAATTGTTTTAGAAATTGTAACTATGCTATGTTTGCAGACGACCTGAAAATATTTAAAACAGTAAAGAACCAGTATGACTGCACTCTCATTCAGGAGGATCTCGATCGGTTCCATCACTATTGCCTAGAGAATAAACTTTACTTGGCGTATGATAAGTGCGTTTATATCACATTTACCAAAAATAAAAATATAATACTCTCGAGGTACAATATAGGAGGCGAAACGGTCCAAAGAGTTTCACAAGTAAAGGACCTTGGGGTGACATTCGATGAGAAGTTAACGCTTGACCAACATATAAACAAAATAACGTCTAAGGCTTTTCAAATGTTATGGTTTATTCTCAGATCAGCCAAGCCCCTAAAGAAAAGTTCCTCGTACATATTACTCTATAACTCTCTAGTGCGACCTTGCCTCGAGTATGCATCAGAGGTATGGAACCCGCATTACGCTGTGTATATATAGGTAGATGCTGTAGAAGCCGTTCAGAAACGCTTCCTCAGAGCCCTCCACTACAGACTCGAACATTCATTCTTATCATATACCAAGCTACTAGAAAGGTACAAGCTAAAGACGTTGGCGAGCAGACGCCACGCCCAAGATGCCACCGTCTTATATAAAATATGTACCAGTCAGTATAACTGCCCGGAGCTCCTGGAGGCTATCAGTTTCCGAGCTCCCACCTACAGGACACGAACAAAGTCCCTATTCGCGGTCCCGACGCCCGCCACTAATGCTGAGGCACGAGCCCCGCTGCGTAGAATTTGTAATAATTACAATAAACGCCTAGTCTCGGTTGACATATTTAATAATACGCGATCTAACTTCAAGCGCAAAGTCAGCTTGCTCCTATAATTTTAATTACCCATATTGTAGCTTCATTTCTTGTGTACTATTTATTTACTGTAATTTGTGTAATAATTATTTTTGTGTTTATGTAAGTTTAGCTGCTTAAGTTATGTTACGAGTAATTATCGTTATTGTTTAGTTTTAGTTATGTAGTTTTAGTTTTAGTAGGGATATCTGTTTATATTCCGATTACAACGCTGTCTTAAAATTAATGCCTGAACTCCTAGTGGGAATTGTGTTAGGATGCATGCTAAACCTATAATTTTATAATCTTATCTGTGTATTCTCACTGGCCTGTATCTGTTTTTTTCCCCAATAAAGAAAATAAAAAAAATAAGAATGGTTTAGTACGCGTAATATTCATTTTGCTGTTTAATGTTTACTTAATGTTTTATTAAGCAGTTTCGTTTAGTAACTATGTAAAAAGATAAGCAAAATGATTAAAAAGTCGATTCTCGCTGTTTGCTCACGGTTGACCTAACATGCTCTTCCTCGCTTCGCTCGTCGTCGCACCTACCTGTACTCTGTCCCATATAAGATTTCTGTTGCTATATTTATTACAAATTCATATTTATTTCAGGAAAGTTCAAGAGCTGGGTTTCTGCCAAATGAACTTAGTTTAAGTAACAAGTTGCCTCATGTATGAAAAAGGATAAGTATTCCAAAAGTTGTGAATTATTATAATAATCTGCTTTAAAATAATTCTTCCAAATGAAACGTTGTCATACAAAAATTTGGCAATAGTTAGTTGTCAAAGTGAATCATCGGCGAAATGTTGGTTGGCAAGTGAAATTCGGCGAAAAGGCAGGATACCGTTTTATTGGTGTATGATATTATATAGCCAAATTTTGTTAAGCGTGGGTCACTACGCACCGTAACATAAATGGCGGGTGACCTACGTCAAGTTTTCGTTATTTCTCGTGTTTTATTTTACTGATCAATTGGTGATAGATACCATTTGAAAGAATATTAAACGTACTATAATTGTTTTTGAATAGCCGTAGTCATAACTGTAGTAATTTACAAAATAATTGAAAACATACGCTTTTTTACCGTTCATAACGGACACAAGTACTGCTAAAACATGCTTCTAACTCAATAAATTATAACTTTTCCGCAATAAATGTTATTTCAAAATATTCGGAAAATTTTATAAGCTATCATAAAATATTAGTTTTATTGGTTTATGATATTACACATCCAAGTAATAATGAATTTTGTTCAGCATGGGTCACTGCGCACCGTCATATAAATCCCAACTAACAATTAGGCGACACTTAGCACCTATCTTATTACCTACCTAAAGACAATGAGTTGTCTAACATGTGATTAAAAACCTTGGCTTAAACCATTTAAAGAGAGCCAAATTAGACCTAAATAACTAGGTGTAAATATATTGATAAAAATATATTTAAACACTGCCATTAATGTACCTATCGATGTACCTACATACCTGCGGCAACTTCTTCTTCGGAGTTTGGTGTATCCCTCCAATATGAACCACGCCGGGGGGCACAGGACGACTGCCCTCCCAAATAGGATGAATGTTTAAAAACAGCATATCAATATTATTTTGCAGCTCACTCAAAGCAGGAGTGTCTTCACCAAAAATTCTCCTGACGACAGTATTTTCTTTTGTTTCCAGGTTTTTATGTAGATTCTGTATAGTGAATCTATTATAGTATAAGCCAACCTTTTCCCAAAGGGACAGGTTGTATATGCGGAAATTCATTAAATCGGGGTACAGTAAAGGATGAGTTGGTGCTCCAATAACTTCGTAATTATCAAAAATAGCACCCATTGAACTCACAGATATAACTGGCGCTTTAATAACGTGTGAAAATCCAAGAGCTTGTCTAATGCAAGCTTCTACTAACAGTAAATTAAAAGTATCATTTTCGTTCTTGATTATATCCTTCACTTCAAAAACTGACGTTTGCTGTTCGAATATGGTTCTTATTGCTTCACTGAAACTTTCGTATTGTGAACTTTGGTCATTTTGTTTCCCGTTGTTGATTTTAGACATAGCTTGTCTCCAAGTTCCGTACGATATGTCGTGTACGTCGATTTCTGTTAAATTTTCTGGCGCTTGTCCTTTAGGAAACGCAGGATCGGGTGTGATCACCACCACCTCATGTCCGCGCCGCGCGAGCTCTTGTGTAAGGGGTCTGAACGGTAGTTGGTGACTTATTGACGGAGTTGGAAATACGGCCAAGATTCTTGCGGCATCTAGGCTCGAACACACTAACGCGCACAAGCACACGAAGTCTCTCAGTCGAGACATTGTTATCATTGTAGCTTGATAAATCTGAGTGCTACTATATATTTACATGCAGCAAGGTCATTATCATGACGTCGGTCATTAACATTGTCGAGTTTAAATAGATGACTCGCCGAAACTTAATAGCGCGTTATCATTAAGCATTAGTCAAGTAGCCTAATGACCGCTAGTTTGTCGAATAGGAATGGAAAAAAATACATGATTTTTTTGGTGTAACGGATATAATTATGTATTGTAGTAGGTATATTATACGAAATAGGAGCCAATAAAATATCGTTATATGATTTATTTGCATGGTTTAAGCACGGAAGCGGATTGATCTCTTCGATCAAAAAGTTTTACTGAAAACAGGCAAACTAAAACATTGCATCTCGTTTTCATTAAAACCATGCCATGCGGGTGCGTCTTATAATATATTCCAACATTTGATATAATTTGATTCTAATATCATTCACAACATATAACACACGATAGGGATACCAACAAAAAGTATATGGTAGATATGGTATAACATATATGGTAGATAGTACTTCGCAAAGCTTGACCAGGAATATATGATCATTGTCAAGAGGGCGCTGTTATTCTCATTTATATGGCAACAGTTCAGTATAGTCTGTGATTAGTCTGAGCAATGTGGATTGGCAACTCGTTATTTTGACATACCTACATACTTTTAATCACCGTAATCAAAATCAGAATGCAAATAATCTGTGTCCACTTTTTGAAGTAAAACTTCTTTAGGCGCGACTAGAGGGTAACTCAATTTTTTTTGTCTGACGGAAGTAACGCTCAGTATTCTAGTATAGTCTATGTAGATAGTTTCCGCTATTCAAAAATAGTAAATGTCATATCATAGAGTAACTTATATATACTGAGATAGAGTATACAGTCAGCGTTGACGGCACTACGCCATCTAGCGGAAAGTGACTAAATAACTGGCACAAGGGTAATATTTTAGGGATTTTTTTATTCTTTTCATGGTTGATTAGTGTAATAAATAAAAGTCTTGTAAATAGGGAATATTACGCGAAACTAAGTGGCGCCACTACCACAATCTGAGGGTCTATCGCGAAACAAGAAATTCAAAATTTCATTAACTAACCTCTCTGTCACTTGCATATTCGCACTGCTCAAACAAGGCTCAAAACAACCTGACGTCAGGTTGGCGGGTGGACCTATGAAATCTTGCATTATTTCATGCGAAATGTATGTATTTATTATCGATAGCCAATGTATGAGAATTGTAAGGGGGAATTCAATTCAGAATGCGTGGTCCAAACTATCGTCATGGATATAATATTCTACCAAATAGACACAGACTGAAAAAATCGGAGCAATGTGTGTGGTATATAGGTCCCAAAATTTACAACCGATTGCCCAATGACTTAAAACTAGTTGAAATGTCCGACACCATATTTATAACCAAGCTCAAGGAGTACTTAACAGAGAAAGCTTTTTACTCGGTAGATGAATTTATAAATCGAATAGACTAACATAATATTCTAAATGCCTGTGACATACTGCTATATTTTATAATTTAATGATGTGTAATAAATTTAACTGGATAAGTCTAATGTAATCCTATTTCTACATGAATAATGACATATTTATAATTGTATGTAAAGTGTGCTAAACAGAAAATGTTAAATGACGTGTAACGCTTGTTATCAATAAACGATTGATTGATTGATTGATTGATTTTTCGGAATTTAGGAATTCGAAAAAAAATATTTTTGTAAAAGTGTATATTCGAAACTTAAGCTTTCGGTCAAGTGACAATCGGATTTTAAGTTTTCGGAAATTTACATTCGTGATATTATTCCATCGTGTTTTTTAAAATCGTAATTTTGATATTTCGGACTTATTAAAAAATCGGGATTATGAAAATCGTGGTTATAAAAATCGGAAAAACGTATTCCGGAATATTTGGGTGTTCCCGTACACTACATAATACCGAAAAATTTTATTCCGAATTTTAGAATGTCGAAAATTATCATCCCGATTTTTAAATGCTCGACCCATCAAAATTCCGACTGTCGTAATTACGAATGATGAAAATCACGAAGATTTATATTTCCGAAAACCCAACAAGCCGAATTTTGTAAATTCCGAACCACATAATTCCGATTATAACAATTACGATTTTTGAAATCACGAATTCCGAATTGCCATTATTCCGAAATTTTAAATTCCGAACCACATAATTCCGATTATAACGATTCCGACAGTGACAAACGCCGAATTTAACATTTACGATTTTCAAAATCACGAATTCCGAATTGACGTGATTCCTATTTTAAATATCCCAATTTTTTAATTTCCGAATAACGATATTCCGAATATATTGTTAAAGTTTGTTTTCTTGAGGGTCGCAGTTCTAACCTAACCTAACCCACTTCTGGCAACAGTTCGGGTTCGCAGGGTCGCAGTTCTACCTAATTTATTTATACCGAATTCTTATGCTAAAAATATTTCATGCCGAATTTAACATGATGCGGCACGACAGGCACCCGTAATAATTACTAAAACTTGAGTCTTCATTTGAATATCACGGATTTTATTTTTCCGACCTTACAAAAACCGAATTTCTGAATACCGAATTACTAAAGTAGAACGTGAGTGTTTATTTGAATATCACGAATTTCATTTTTCCGACCTTACAAAAGATCGAATTTCTGAATACCGAATTATTTTATTTCCGATCGGGCAATGATTTTTCGTAATTTAGGAATTCGGAAAAGTGTAAAATCGGAACTTTAAGCTTTCGGTCAAGTCAAGTGACAATCGGATTTTAAGTTTTAAAAATCGTAATTTTGATATTTCGGACTTATAAAAAATCGGGATTATGAAAATCGTGGTTATAAAAATGGGAAAAACGTATTTCGGAATATTTGGGTGTTCCCTAGTATCCTGACGACAGAATGGCGGGTGGACCTTTTTTGTTAAATATCTCATTTTAGAGAGAGGTAGGTACACTGGTTTTTAAACTAAAAACTAAACTATAACGTATCTATTAGATCTCGTATTGTTCTCGTATCTAGTAATTATCACGTTGTTCGAATTGACCGGTATAAGGGTTCCTAGTTGACTACGGAACCCTAAAAAGGGTTTACGACCGCATTTCCCAAACATGTCTTCAGACGTTCTTTGGGTAGGTAGGTAGGTACTTAGTCGAGTTAGAAAACAACAAATTACACAATATGATTAAAATAACCTAAGATTAATTGCTCTAGTCTGGCATTGGTAAGGTAACCGCGGCTACTCAATATCTGCTTGGTAATCATGACTTGCGTTAAAATATTTCCTCATACCATCATCACACTTCGACGTAGTGACTTCGTCCTTGAATAACTAAAATGATCCAAGTAACTAAAATGATTAAAGTTTATCAGAAACGTTACGCCTTCAACCCGCTTATTATGTTAAATCATTACGACGATGACATATATACGATGATGATAATATAGCGTGATCACGTGACAAGATACTGGGGACAAGTTATCTACATACATTGATAACTGACTGACTGAAATGAAAATATTATTTTTAGTGTTCCGTACAAAACTTTGTTCACGGAACACTTATGGGATCACTTCGGTCTTGCAAATCGGTTAAATGCGTTTTTGTATTTGCTATATAAAAACAGAGATTAGTAGGTAGGTAGGTGGATACCAGATGGAACGTAGGTTTTTGAGGGGAACGGTTTTTTTTTCAAGGTAGCTGGTCTATTTATTATAATATTATAATAAAATGGTGTAGGTTGACGATGATGTACCCCACGACATTTCAACTTCTGTAGGCATCATCAATTACTGTTTATAATATGACATTCACTCCGATTCCTATACTTTATACGGAACTACTCAGTACAACCCGGTGACTAGTATTGTTTTAATTGCTAATGATTCCCATATTAACGGAAAGCTTTGTATGTAGTTTTGTTTAATTGACATCCGCCTAAGCTAACTTCATATTTTATAACTGATAGCCAGTGATCGGAATAGGCAGATTACAAATACCTAAAGTCTTTGTTCTACCAAAGTATAAAGTGGAGACTGCCTTGCGATAATATTTTTTTCCGGAACTAAAGTCCCGGAAACGTACGAAGTAAATAATGTTATTATAAATACGGTAAAAAACAATGCATTCCTCGTTTTTGTCCAATACAAAATACAATCAATAGGCGTAAAATAAAACAACCAATTTTTTTTTTGAAACTAGCTACTTACATATATTTCTTAAATTTAAATACACATAGGTAATCTCGCTACTAAATACAAAATTATTTACATTATATGTCGTCAGTGTCGTCAGAATCAGGATCATATTCACAACTAATATTTAATTGACGATTTATAATTAAAATAATTTTGTATTTACATTGAGTAGCGAGATTATGTGTATAGCTTTAAGAAATATATATAACTAACTAAAATGGCTCAACCACCCAAAGAGGGTCTTGGCCTCCGAAACGAGAGCACTCCACTTTAATATATATAGTTACGAAAAAAAATTGTGGTTTTATTTTACGCCTATTGCTTGTATTGGACAAAAACGAGGAATGGATTGTTTTTTACCGTATTTATAACAATATTATTTACTTCGTACGTAAAAAAAATATCGCAAGGCAGTCTCCACTTTGTGATTTTGTTCTACCATGTTTAGGTATTTATATCTGCCTATTCCGATCACTGCTGATGACAAGGGTATGTTAATCTCCTGGTTTACATTAGTCATACGGAAAGGTAGAAAATTAGGAAAAAAACTCAAGCGCATCAGATATCCAGAGATGTTAAGTGAACCCTACAAATACCCAAAAGCCCTAAAAATTCAAGACTGACGATTCGGAAGTGACGCATCGCCAACTTGTAGTAAATTTTTGAAAAAAAAAAACCATCTTGAAATATTTGAAAGATATTTCAAGAGATATTACCAGTCACTCAAGTCAAGTTTCAGATATGGAATGCAGATTGCAGGGTGAAACTTTTTGCAACTTTTTGACCCTGCCACTCGATTACGAATCGCTGAAATCGTCAGATTATTGAAATAGAGACTTCTCAACAAGTAATTAATCCACTATACCTTAATTTGACGCAATAGAGTATTTACTCTTTAATGGAGTGTTTTTAAATTTCTGTTAGCTGCCAAAATTACTTCTTATTTGGAGTGTAATAAGGTACTGTTTGTGGGTGTTCAGTTTTGAAGGCCAATCGTGTACCCATGACATCGGAACAGGAACACTACTACTTAATGGCGCAGCGACCCAAAATGAGTCTTGGCCTCCGACGCGAGTAAACGCTAGTGACATCGGAACACTGTCATTTTAATCGTCTTCATATTATTCTTTTGGATTCTGATCGAGAAAAACTACAGCGAGGTCCCAAGCTAACTTCGACGTTGTGTGACGAAATCTAAATAAAATTATGCAAATTATTTTTTACTTTGCTGTTGCCCTTGTACATAAGAAAGAAGGAAAAGTCGTATATATTCCATAAATCACACACTCACTAGACAATAAAAAGAGGTCAACAACAACAGTACAAAAACAACAGACCAAATTATACACACACTAACAATAAAGGCTTTGACTCATTATTTTGTTGCAATTCGCAAGCGAGGCCAACCAAATAAGGCCAATCAAATTTGATTTTTTCAAACAATTAATTCCCAATGTAATGTTCTGTATTTACCACAGTAAATCATACGATGTAATGTATTTCCAATGGCTGGCCAACCTAAACATCACGTGCGCATCACACTCGCGGTCTGTCATCGAGTGACTCCTGTCAGTGACGTCACTATGCCGTAAGCGCTCGAGACGCCAATACACTACACCCAACAAGCTGGAAATCGTTTTAATACCTTTATTTTGGTCCTATGTAAATGCTTGTACTTAATCAGAGTTTACTCAATGCGAGGTGTGCTAAATGTATTTCGAATTAGACAGAATAATACAGAAAAAAAAAATGGATTTGTAATAGAAGTATGAAGTGGCAGTTCATGGCCTTCACTAAATTAAAAAGCTACTTTGTTTCACACCCTGGAGTGAGGAAAGTCGCATTTTCGTCACTCCCTGTGACGAAAGTAGGCTTGTTCGAGCTGCTGAGGTGAATTTTTGTTTGCTTTTTTCAGTTCCTCTAATCATGATGAAAATTGATATTTGAGGATCCGAAAGGTACATTAATATGAATTCCTAGTCGAAGTTTGTAAAAAATGGCCGGCACTTTGAATTTCTTTCTCTTTGAACTTAGTCCAATTTCACGGTCAACAGATATATAAGTACAACAAGTTTGATTATGAATATTCTATTATATATAAATTTCTTCATTTTATAATAAATTACCTCAACCTCTATACGCGCAGGAATCAAATCTTTAATTTTTTATTTTCCAGTTATATGTTACATTTGAGTAAAAATACTCGTTTTGTACATCACTATTATACTACCTGTGACAAAAACTTAATTAATGTAAATCTATAAAAAATGCATGGAGACCTTATGAATAAAATCCATTCATAAAGTGACCGTGCAATTTTGCGGCGGTGTACATACCTGGGGCAATTTCTTCTCTGGAGTTTGGTGTATCCCACCAATATGAACGACGCCGGGAGGCACAGGGCGATTGCCCTCCCAAATAGGATGAATGTTTAAGAACAGCATATCAATATTATTTTTCAGCTCACTCAAAGCAGGAGTGTCTTCACCAAAAATTCTCCTTACGACAGTATTTTCTTTTGCTTCTGTGTTTTTATATTGATTTTGTTTACTGAATGTATTATAAAAAATGTCAACCTTTTCCCAAAGGGACAGGTTGTAAATACGCGAATTTATTGGATCTGGGTAGAGTATAGGATGAGTTGGTGCTCCAATAACATGGTAATTATCACAAAAATCACCCAGTGAACTAACAGCTATAACTGGTGCTTTAATAACATGTGAAAATCCAAGAGCTTGTCTAAACCAAGCTTCCACTAACAGTAAATCAAAAGTATGATTTTGGTTCTTGATTATGTCCTTCACTGCAAAAACTGACGTTTGCTGTTCGAATATGGTTCTGATCGCTTCACCGAAAATTTCATGTTGTGAACTGGAGTCTTTCCCGTTATTGATTTTTGACATAATTTGTCTCCAAGTCGCGTAGGATACATCGTGTACGTCGATTTCCGTCAAGTTTTCTGGCGTTTTTCCTTTAGGAAACGCAGGATCGGGTGTGATCACCACCACCTCATGTCCGCGCCGCGCGAGCTCTTGTGTAAGGGGTCTGAACGGTAGTTGGTGGCTTATTGACGGAGTTGGAAATACGGCCAAGATTCTTGCGGCATCTAGGCTCGAACACACTAGCGCGCACAAGCACACGAAGTCTCTCAGTCGAGACATTGTTATCACTGTAGCATCAGACATCAGAGTGCTACTATATATTTACATACGGCAAGGTCATTGTCTGTAGTTGTCGAGCCTAGATGACTTGCCGAAACTGACTCCATACGAATAGACTAACCTTAAGTCATTTATAAATCTATCCTATTTGACGTTTTATTAAATCAATCATAAGTTGACCCAGATAATGTAAAGTTTGGGATAGACGGTAATCTATGAGTGATTAAAATAATATCAAAACTATTTATTTGATTGCATCTAAAATTACCTAGGCCATTTTAGTTGTACTCTTTATTTTTTTAGATTTAGTTTAGTAATTTTATTATTACTCAGACTAACGAGCTGTTACGATTTCCCAAAATTTCCATACATTTTTGATTCTTCTATTCCATTACCGTCTTTAAAAGTATGAAAAATGCTGCTAAAAAGAACCTCACACTGAAAATAACTATGTTATACAACTTTACGCAACATTCAACAGAAAAACACTAACGGCTTATAGTGGAAATAAACTTTATCGACACTAACAGTTCCATTCCGAAGATTGACTATCACTGCGCTTTTGCAGGCAATCACATATTTATGGGAATGAAAAATTTGTCATCGGTCCGTCCCTCGTCAACTATATAATGCTGTCGGACAGATTGCGGTTCAATTATTCATGGAAGCCATCTTTCTTTGGTTGTGATACTAATAGGGTTCATCAGTGACTGGTGATCCCATGTTTATTAGACTTTTATTTTGCTCTCAGCAAGTTTGTTATAAAAAATAATTCAGTTAACTTAGTATTATAAAAAATTAGCAGCAAAAATTCAGGTAGGTTGGTGTTGGCACGAGAGACGGTTGCGAGTGAGTGAGCCACATTAATAGTACATTGTGCAACGTGGGGGGTGAGCGAGATTTTGAAAACGAGGTCTATAATTTCCGACAGCCGCAGGCTGGAGGGAATTAAATACTCGAGTTTACAATATTCTTACCCCCGGAGTTACACACAATGTTTTTCATCACACTTGCGAAGAAAAAAAACCGGCCAAGTGCGAGGCGGACTCGCACACGAAGGGTTCCGTACCATTATCTATAAAAACGGTCACCCATCCAAGTACTGACCCCGCCCGACGGTCAAAAATCACGTTTGTTGTATGGGAGCCCCACTTAAATCTCTATTTTATTCTGTTTTTAGTATTTGTTGTTATAGCGGCAACCGAAATACATCATCTGTGAAAATTTCAGCTGTCTAGCCATCACAGATCACAAGATACAGCCTGGTGACAGACGGACAGACGGACAGCGAAGTCTTAGTAATAGGGTCCCGTTTTTACCCTTTGGGTACGGAACCCTAAAAAGTAAATTTTAAGAGAAATAATTATTAAATACGGTGACATTTCGAACATTCGTTCGCCATATTGTCATTTCTTGATATAGGTTAGACATAGAAGGCACAGACCTTCGGCTTTCAGCCGCGGTAGAAAATTGTGTAAAAATATTATAAACGGCTATTCAATTAATCAAATTAACTAAATATTGAAAATTGAAAATAAATAATTTACTTGTCCTCTCCACATCGTACCTAACTTGTATGCAATTAAGGGTTCCCGCCAAGCTCGGTTCTCCATACAAAGGTAGTTACGCTCTTATTTTAAAATGAGTAGCTAGTTTGCTCTGAAACTTTGTACTTATAATAGGATAAGGTATATCAATGTCTGTAATATACAAGATATATACTGTACTACGTAAACGAAAGTGATAACTAGCTTAAATCCAAAATAGGCCCTTGAGACATTGTACCAAGGATGCTGGCGGCATTTCCTCGCTGTATCGCAATGCTGATACGTTGTGCGAGGAAGCCGCCAGCTCTTCGGTCACCAGTTACGTCAACCAGACGCTAACCAAAGAGGATATAATAAGATAGAGCGGTACTGTCATAGTAAATTTTGTAACCACTGTAAATTCACTGCCATCTATCGACATACTTTAAAACTAAAAATGAAGATTTATATAAATACGTGCCGGTTGCAGTCGAGACTGCGGGACCTTGGGCTGTGGAGGCTAGGGACTTTGTGAGGGATTTGGGTCGGCGGCTGAGGGACAGGGGGTGCGACCCTCGGTCCGGATCGTACCTGGTCCAACAGATCTCGTTGGCCATTCAGCGCGGTAACGCTGCCAGCGTAATGGGGACATTTGAACCAGGTGCGATTCGTGACGGTTATTTTATTTAAAAAAAAAAGTGACGAAGCCTGTTGCGGATATCATCATTGGTATTTTTGGGACGAAGCATGTTGCTGATTTGCATTTGTAGCCACCTGACGAAGCCTGCGTTGCGGATTTTTTACATGTAACTAAATATTATTATTTTTTAAGATTTTCTTTATAAATAAAATTATTAATATTAAATACGTTAAAATGTATATAAATATGGATAAATGATTTTTATATTTGCATTAATTATTTTTATATGATTTTGCCCCATGTTCTTTCATTGATATGCGTTAAAATTATAAATAACAAACGAAACCGTCAACGCCCTCTATACGAGAGTAGGCCAAAGCTAGTGGCGCCATCTGATCGAGAATCAAATTTTCGTGATTTTCGAGGCACGTTTTTTCCTTAGACTGTATCCATCTATTACGGAGTTATATCTATCTTTGTGCTAACTAATTAGAGCTATATAAACTAATTACAGACCTAGATATACCTCATGTCATTGTATGTGCAAAGGTTTATTACAATCCAACACGTAGGTTTAAAATGAGATCGAAACGCCGACTGTATGGGAAGGTGAAATTCGGCCGAGCTTGTCGCGGGGGTTATTAAAAAGCTACCTTATATTTTAAACAATACTGTTCACTTCTGGAACACCAATAATAAGATTGTCAAAGTAAAATATGAGTTTTAATTTGATTGTGGGTGTGGCCCGGTTCTGAGATCGTTAGGGACGTCGTTAAAACTTCATTGCGACAGACACCTAGTAGCTATCCTAGGTTCTAAAGGGATTATTTTTAAAATTACACCATTAAAAGTTAATAGTTCAAAACTATATTCCGTTAAGTACTAGTTAGTAACTATTATACAATACAACTGAGTTATCTAAAAATTTGAATTTAATTTATGCTCTGCTAGTAATTCATGGAACGTAGTCCCCGTTTTCCTCTCTGGATATTAACATTATAGAACATACTTTTACGCAACTTGATGAACACACAACAGCTATCGAATGAAAATCGATTTTTTTATTATTTTAAGTTAGAAGCATTTATAAATTTGTATATAATAATCTAAAACTCGAAAAAAGTCAGCCGAAGTCAACATTTATGGTGAAAATACAATAGTGTAAAATATTTTTCGTAGTCTACATCCAAGGAGGAAAATGGGGACTACGTTTATTATTATTATTTATTTTGATACACTAGCAAGCTCTTGGAGCTGATGCGTGTATATCGAAGCACTTGTATTTTATTTTGCATGTTTCAAAGTATAGTTAAAGTATCGTAGTAACAAACGCAGTCCTCATTTTCCTGCCTGGATTTAAATATTATTCATATTATTGATTATTTTGGAATTTTTAATTATATTTATAAGAGTTAGGAGCATTTAAAATTTTTTGTATGAAATCTGTTTTTCGCACTTCGTTTTTACAATAATCAAAAAATCCAAAAAAGTCATACGTAGGGTTAGCATACCTATGGTTAAAACCGGCCAAGTGCGAGTCGGACTCGCGTTCCAAGGGTTCCGTACATTACACAATTTAAACAATGTATTTTTTATGTGAAATGTAAGTGAAATGTCTTTAAAAAACCCGTAAGGGGTCGGATCAAAAACTAAGTAATTAAGTCCGATTAACGCTTGACTACACATTTCTAATAGGTCTATCTATAGATCTATCGGTAAAGAACTATTTTGTGTATTTTTTTCAAAATTTTAGACCCAGTAGTTTCGGAGATAAAGGGGGGATGGTCATTTTTTGTATATTTTCTTTAATAACTTCTAAACTGTTTATCCTAAAATTATAAAAAAAAATATTTAAGTTTCTCACAATGAGCTCTTTCATTTGATATGTAACACGATATAGTTTGACAAACTTTATTTTTTAATTTTCTTATTTACCCCCCAAAAGTGGTCCCCATGTTTAAATTTTATTTCTTTACATTACATGTCCATCTTTGGGTCACAAACTTACATATATGTATATAAAATGTCAACTTAATTGGTCCAGTAGTTTCGGAGAAAATAGGCTGTGACAGACGGACAGACAGACAGACAGACGCGCGAGTGATCCTATAAGGGTTTCGTTTTTTCCTTTTGAGGTACGGAACCCTAATATACATCAAATTATGTAAAAATGTTTTTCCATGATGTCAATATCTAGAGAGGAAAATGGGGACTACGTTTGTATGGAGAAGCGGCCCTTCCCTTTCCTCTTAAGGTTTATAAATAAAGTTTCCCTTTTTTAATTTATCGATGAAAAACTAATGCTTGGTTTGGTTACGTAACGAGTATTTTTATTTTATAGCTTTTTTGTATAGTACCTAACTACCTACCTATATAAAGAGACGACATAGGTATACGTCTTATTATTATTATTATTATTATTTGTGAAATAACAACTCACATGTTTGAAAACTACATGGCCATGTCAGTTTGTATTATTAGGTCTTTCATATTTTCGATGCCAGAAGCTTTAAACAAAACTGACTGAATACTGCTCCCTGTCGACGTGCTGTCGATAAAAACAATGAATACTAGTGACGTTGGCTACGCATTTTCACAGCAATCAAACGTTGACTGATGAAAAAGGCGGTCGATTTTGCTTCGTTGCTGTGACCTTAATTACGTAATTTCCACGGATAATTTTAATAGCATCAGCGCGCGAAGTATTATTGTTATGTTTATTATATCAGAGTAATTTATGTTTGCAGCCTTATTAATACCGACTTAATTGTGAATAAAGAGGATTATTTAGTAGAAAACAAGAAAACTTGTTTTATTCATTACATTAACAAAACATATTTTGTGAGTGTGTATCTAGGAATACCCAATTATGTTGAATTATGTTGTATATTGTAAGTACTTTTAACTAAACTCGAAAGAAATTTTGGAAACTCGACTGCTGCTCAATCGATTAGTGTATTACCATGTAGGTCATAATGAACAACTTTTACTATTGGGCCAACCCTGAAATCGCGAAAAAAAAAACAGCTGTTCTATAGAAAACATTGACTGATTCACCGAAATGTATGTCGGCAGATATTTTTTTTTCGCGATTTCGGGGTTGACCCTATAGTAAAAGTTGTTAAGTATGACCTACATATTCACCCCTCAGTTTGGTCATAGATAAAAATTTCACCCTGTATAAATAGTTCTAGGTTGCCTGGTGATTCGACATTTAGCTCTGCGTCGTTTTCGGCATCAAGCTAGAGAACGCTCGGTAAATTTTGTTATCCTAAAAGTACTAGTCCGAAAATACAGATTCGCAGAAACTTTTCTCACTCAAAACCGGTAAGATAATTGACGATTATCACGTCCACTGACTTGGCAGAAATCATGAAAGTTGATGGTGGTCTTAATTTCGTTACCAATATAAATGGCTTATTTCAAAAGGATTTCAAAGTTAAGCATCTTACGCCCAAACTTTGCTTTTAGAAAGTGCTCTTAGAAATTATTAACGAGGCCCGACATGTATTTTATGAGCCGTAGGCGAATAAGACACGGGACAAGTAAATAATAAAATAACATTTTCACACGTACATAGAACGTCGGCTTCGAAATTACGACTTGTCTATTTGTTTTCTTTTAATTATACCTATGTCAATTTAAACCGGGTTATTTATCTTCCTATCCTACATTAATCTACCTACATCTGTTACATGAACATTGAACAAGGGAGTCAGTACTACCACTAAATTTCCAAAACAAAAACGGGATAAGTATAGGTATTATCCAAAAGAGTTCAACAATATTGTTCGCAATATATATAAAAAAATTATTATGTGGCATTATATATCACAGTAGTTAAAGAAATGACGACTGTACAATTACTTCGAGCGAAAACGTAAAGTTCTGTATTTTGCAACAAAGATTATTTGGAAATAATTATAAGGAAGAAATATGAAATTTCACAATCTGTAATGCCTGTTTTAATTAAGTAGATGATTGTTATATTATTTTTGTCTCGCATATCTGAGTTAACTTATTTTTTAAATCTTGTGTTGTGTTGTTCTAACCAATCGACGTCATGGTTTCTTGAAAGATAATACTTATATCTAAATAAGTAAGTAGTTCTTCAAAGACGATAGAATATTTACCCACTTCAATTCGAGTCGACTTGATTCAAACTTCGTCTTCGTATTCCCTGGGATCCATCTTAGCATTTTAAAATACTTAGTTGTTGAAAGCCGAACTGCAGCTTAGAGAAAAAACACGGGATTGAAACGACGCAAAGAAAAGGTTAAAAAGTACAAAACATTGTTTGATTCTCCGACGTTTTCGAATGCTTAAAACAAAGGCCCATTCTATCTTGCTACGAATAATCTGCCGGGCACTTTAAAGGTACCAAAAAGAGTAGAATTTACGTCATCTGATACAATGATGAGACTGGTGGCAACAGATGGAATTAATATGTAGGTTCAGAAAATACTCGTCTGCCAGCTCCCAAATGGCCGAAAGTGCGTCTGTGACAATTGTCATGAAAAAAGTAGCAATAAATTAATATTTCCAGCTAGGCACTCGAGCACTCCTTGGAGCGACGGTAATGAAATTCCGCTTTGGAATTGCAGCCTTATCAACGCCAAAAAGACGTTACTGTGAATTGTAAAGAAATTATACAACTTTTTATCAACTGCAGTTCAATTTCAAAGATTTAAACAGAAGTATTTTACTGTGTTTTTCTCTGGTTCAACGGAATAAGTAGAAATAGTAGAAATAGTATTTCATAATAATATACAGAACGAACATGCTCCGCCCCGAATGGAATAACGTCACCCCACGGTGGCAGATTCTCTAAAGAATAAAGATTTCCAGAATCTCTGTTCCATTTTCATTTTCTGTCAGAAAGTTCAAAATGCCGATGTGTTTTGTTAATTTTAGTAAACAGCTACTTTTTCTTCTACTACTTTAGTTATGGTTACGTTAAAGGATTTTCAACAGACTGCTATAAACAACTTATATACACACATCGATGTGTCATAGGTTATGAATTTTATCTGGATTTGTTCGTGATCTGCCAATGTAAAAATTGACAAGAAATTTCTGGTGGAAGAAATGTCATAAAATTAGTGGCAATTAACACCAGTTGTTTTCATAATATTTAAACTTAATTGTCATTTTTATTTTAAACATCGTTTTTATTTTGAAATATAGGTATTTCAGTGTATGAGTTTTCTTTCGAAGAAAAGAAATAATCAGCAGTAAAATAAATTAAGCAAAACGTAGTGCAGCTCAGAAGATATTATAACGTATGTTCTGGGACTTCTAGGCGGTTGGTCAAGATTTAAAGTTAGCGTGAAAGCGATGGACTAAATACTGGGCTATGGGATAAAAAACCGGACGCCTGCCTAATAAAAGGGTATCCAATTTTATTCCCGGCAAACGGTGACTCGCCCCCACAAGATGGGCCCCCACAAAAAGCGACATCTAAGATGGCTCAAAGGCAACACCGGTGTGAGTGGCTCAGGGGTGTCGAGAGGTGTGCGCCGCTTTCTACCCAGTGGCTGTTAACAGCCACTGTGCCAACTCGCGTCTTATGCATCTTTCACTTCAACCCCTGGAGCATATAATTCTAACGACTCCACTCTGGACGGCCGGCCAAGGCAAGCCAGAGGCAGAGAATCTTGTAACACCCACCCTCCGTCGGGTGACAGAACTACCCAGGAGCACTCGGGTACGTGGGGCGCTACTCCCCAACCAGCTCGCCACAAGCTCGCTCGTCAGATTAACAGGATGTCAGATTAGCAGGATGCCAGATTAGCAGAATTTCAAATTCATAAAAAGTATGATTCGCCTTATGCCAGATTCGCAAAAAGTCATCTTCGCCCGTCTCCATGTTCTGTTTAGTTAGTTATTTTTGCAAAAACCGCGAGGACAGAGGAGAAATTTAAACAATTGTAACGTTTTTTTTTATTTACAGGGGAAATTGATTGATGAAAAACCTATCTACAATCATCCTTTAATCCTAAACGCAGATCGAAAAACGGTTCGTTCGTACATGCGTTTAGGATGGAAGGTTGTTGTTTAAATTCAGGTAAGGCAATTAAGTATAGGACTTACTAATTACTTCGGTTCGCGGTCACGTCAGTTCCAGAAAAATGTTTTTCTACCCCCAGTCTTTGCAAAATATTGAAAAAACGAGAATGCTACTCTCGAAATATTCAAAATAAAAACCTAAAACATAACCGGCACTGGCGCGACGGGCGACCACGAGCGGAAAAACAAACGACTGTCGTAGGCACAGGAAATGTTTTGGTCATTGTGGGCAGCGCCACAACATAATAAACACATGCAGTGTTTACACATTTCAAGCAAGGTATAATCGCTAGAAGTGACCTTTATAAAATAATAAATACCACAAAATATTTTTTTGAAGCTGTATGCAGGACCATATTATTATATATATACGAGTACTTACTACGAGTAATACGAGTACCTACGTTCTATCTATACTATCGCCAAGTACGCTAGTCTGAAAATTGTTAGGTGTTCCGGCTCTACTCATGCGATTTTAATATTATTTACACCAGTATGACTATTATGAGGGATCTTTCAGTAGTTATTGTGGTGTAAAAAAAAGTGTTTTCATAAGAATATAAAATCGTTCATCAAAAGGGATGATGACACATGTTGAATTTATAACAAAATCTAGTAAAATGAATAGAAAATGAGCAACTTATCACAATAATGTGGATATTAAAATAATATAATATCTAATCTAATCCTAATCTAATCTATGGAAATAATCAAATAATACAAAAACACAGGACCTGAAAGTTTCAAAACGCTTTTTTTTTACTTCCAAAAAGGAAAAAAAATAAGGGTACCATTCGATTCCTTACATTTTATCCAAAACCAGATTGTATAGCAACTATATACATAAACGAAATATTTCACCGACAAAATTTTCCGCAATTTTCTTGTTTAGTCCAAACTTCAAGATGGTCTCTCAGTGACCTTGACGTCACGTTCACTTATCGTTTTGTTAGGAGAGTTTCGCTAGTGAAGTAAGACTGTTGGACTTTGACTATCATTTCTGACTTTTGTATTGCTTTAATGCAATGGGTCCTATATAGACATTTGATCCTAATAAAAACAAACCTGATTGATTGATACCATTAATGAAAATTTGTCATCCTGGGAAATACGTGCAGGAGTTTCGTTAAAAATGCATAAAAAGTTGCAAGTTTTCATAAAAAAAAAATCTCTTCTGTCCTCGCGATTTTTGCAAAAACCATAGCTAACAGAATGATGACCAGATGGACATAACTAACAAAATCTAACTATCCGAAATCCGAGGCTATAGGTGTAGGGTTGGAGCTGGCGTAGTTTTTATCGCGTATAAATATATATATCTTTACTTGAAAATATACCGATTTTGCATGTATAACCAGGCTTAAAGTTTATAGTCTATGATGGTTCATTATTTTTAGTATGTGGGTATGTTTGCACTTTGTAGTTTTTCCTCAGTCACCCGTTGACCACGAACTCTGTAAAGGGTTCGAAACGTCGGGATGTATTATAAATTCAATATACGCAATATAATCCGTTTTCATAGTTTTATTGCATGTGTAACTATCGCGGTAACCGAAGACAATATTAAAATCTAACTAAACGAGTGAGTTGCTAAAATCATTATAGCTTTCTACCAAAACAAAATTAGTTTAATTTTCCCGGACATACTGCGTTGATAATTATAATTATTTGCATCAGTAACAGGGCTGTAACGGGCAGATATAGTTAACAGCCGCACTCTGGGAGGACTTAATGATCGTTTATCGCAACCGACGCGATGCTAACGGCTGCAGCGCGTTTTATAATACTCCGTTTTAATTTTGCTACAAAGCTACAATTGACTATCCTCGCAATACGCTGCGCCGGCTAATGCTTGTTTATAAGTACTGCTGCGCGATCTTGCGAGCCACAGTCACTGCAAAAACTCCCTGGTAAATAAAAGTGGTACTTATATTTTTGATTACTTATCAAATATCTACCTGGTATATAAACCAATAAACTAACCAGGATGTTCTGGATGTTAAAAAAAAAGGAAAAAAAGTCAGTCCATCAAATTGATAATTTCAATTTTACGAGATCGTTGGTGTTTGCTTTTATATATACACATTTTCGTGCTCATTTGTGCATGAATGTTCGCTACCTGTTGTTAAATATCTAACAATTAGCAGCTTTTCAGTAGTATGCAGGTGTTATTCTATGAAATTTCACATTTTCCCCAATCCGTGCGTTGTCAACGCTTGTTTTTTCCCCCACCACATACTTCGCACACAGCCAGTACTAATATCGGATATCTGAGGGTGACACTTCATAAGCACGCATAAGTAACAAAACTATTACGTGTTTCCGATATTTTTCAATTGACTTTAAAATCTGATATGTCATATTGGAAGAACAATAAGGAAGGGAAGTCATAGTTTTAGTGTTGTCAATTGTTGATTTTACCAAAAATGTACATTTTTATCGTGTAGGAATCCTGTTAACCAGCAAACGAGGAGCAGAATTCATGTTTCATCGTACTCTGCACTTCCCGGAATTCAAATGGTTTTTTTACGGCCCCGGTTTTAATGTTACCTTACGTTTTACATAGGGTTGTCTCTTTGTTGTGGTCACAATGTACAGTCAAAGAATTCACGACCCATTTCGTACCTACCTTGTCACAGTGACAATCAATATTAAAGTCGCTAGAGACCTTATACTATTGTCACTGTGACTTCTTGCTCACATCCTAAAAATCTGGAATCCATTTTCAAACAAACATCAAACATTTATTCAGCAAATAGGGGCACTTTATTGGAAAATTCCAGAAACTGACGGAGACGGTACTTGTTATTACGCAAATAACTAAAGTAACAGCGAATGGCATTCGACTTTCCGTCCTGGATAAGCCTTTTTGTGATTTCTCCGGGTCTCACACAATATTTTCCTTCATTGAACAGTAATTAGTGGATTGGCATTTTCTCGAAGTTTTCTAGAAATCGATTTTCGCTTATGTCATCTCGTGAAGTACCAAATGAAAGGGATTTGTAAGTAGACTACAAATATATAACACTATGATATTGTCACTACTTGGTCTAACAAATTATTAGAAAACGTTCAAAAACTTCACAATCCAGGGTTGACTTTGAACTGCTCTAAATTGAAAATGACTGAATGAAGAAGACGTGAGTGAATGAACGTGCTATGTTACAAAAACATAATTTTGAGTAAATCGCAGTTGAAGATTCATCAGCTGTAAAAAAAGTTTAACAATCGATATGACGATGTGGTTTTTGTGAAAATGCAAGTTATATACTGATAACCAAATAAATGTAATCCTTTTTAGAAGTATACATATTACTATATTTTTTTATGAAAAAAGGTATATTAACACCTTCATCCACGTTAAAAATTCGCTTAGTATGTTTTTATCCTCTTGATTTCGCTCAATGATCTAAAATTCCATTACTTCGAAACTTGTCTCCGAAATAGTCATATACCTATTTCAAGTTTAAAACAATACAATTTTTAACAGAAGAATAACCTCATCCCAATACTGACACTATTTACTCTTATGCGAAATTAAATACAACACGACATGGATGAAGATGCTATGATCCAAACCAAACATTACACGTTCTTCAATATCAACGGAGTAGAATTGGAAGAACATGCTATGTTGCGCACTTAGCACCTTCATCCACGAAGTTTAACTTTTTTGTGTACATAACACATTCATCAATTGGATTTAAGGCTTTTAAGGCCTATAGACATGAAATCTGAAAGTATGAAGCTATTCATAATAGCTTCAGATCCATATTTATCGCCTAAAATCAAAATCTGAAAAAGGTGTCATAGCACGTTCATCCACTCACGTCTTTCCATTCGAGGATCTTAAAATGACGTAAGGGTACCATTCGGTTCCTTACGTTTTATCAAAAAAAAAGATTGTATGGCAACTATACCTATATGCATAAATGCAATATTTTACCGACAAAATCGCAATTTTACTTATTTTCCATACATTCAAGATGGGCTCTCAATGACCTTAACGCCACGTTCAGTTATCGTTTTGTTAGGAGCGTTTTGTGAGTGAAATACCACTGTCGGACTTTGACTATCATTTCTGACTTTTGTATTGCTTTAATGTAGTGGATCCCATATAGACATTTGATCCCAAAAACGAACCTGATCGATTGATACCATTATTAAAAAATTGTCATGTAGCCTATAATGATCATTCATTTACGCCGTGGCACATATTTCAATATCTTAAAAAGTCGAAAAAGTAATTAGAGTGAGTGATTCCGCCAACCCTGGGATTTGAGTTCAGATCCCGGGCGGCCGCATTCTGTTATGAAATGTATAGGTTTTCCGCACATGAGGTTTTTAGCGAAATGAAACTGCGATAAATATTTGCACTTCATCTACATTATGCCGGTTCAGAGACCATTAATAGCACAATTGGATTAAGTATAACCTCGAAATCCTTCCAAAGATATGAAACTTGGTATGTATGTTAATTAAAGGTCTCTTTTTCATGTCCACACTATTTCACATTTGGGGACCTCGAGGAATTGCAGCCATCTTGGAAAATGTGTACCATCCTGGAGAAATTTGCGTTTTACTCTAAATATACGTTCTCAATGAAAATATGGTAATATGATTTAATATTCGGCATCCTCTCAAGGCAGCTGTACCGATTTTTCTTTAATAAAACAAGTGTAAACAGGTTGTAAAGGGCGAGAGAAATCTACCGATACCTCATTTTAAAAAATCCGTCCAGTATCCTGAGCTACAGGGTGTACTGATTATCAGTATTTAAACCCATAACCCTACTTTCTGTTTAAGTCGCAGTCGAGTAAAATGTTGATATTGGGGTATAACGTGTACAAATGTATAGACTAAAGTGAAATTCATATTCCTACAAGTTTCCTATTAAGAGAATATCCCCTGAAAGCGTACAAACGCTAAATCTGGATTCAGCTATTATTTTCTATAATAAGATGTATTTTTTCCGCAAAGATATCTAGGACTTTTTTGTGTAGAATTTAATAAGCTTTAATGTTGCTGAAGCGAACAAAGGCAGCTCCCCTCATGGACCACCAAAAATGTGGCATGCAAAGGCAGCTACCCCCATGGAGTCCACCTCAATGAAGCGAGCCAAGGCAGCTCCACTCATGGAGTCCACCTCAATGAAGCAAGCAAACCCAGTCTCCCCGACATGGGTCAGCTAGGGTATAACTTATGGGCCACCACGCTGTTTACAGCGATCTAATCCACGAGATGATGATGATGATGATGATGATGAATCCACGAGCCAGGTGCTTCCCTAAATCCCTAGGATCTAGATACTCCACCGTTCCTATACTCTTGACCGTGAGCCACGTGGTTCGGCGTCGTACCGCGCCGGCCGTCATGGAGGTTCTCGTCGGCACCTCGTCGACTGTGCCAGTTCTCCAACTAGCTGTGGGACATGCAGCAGCTCGCCTCGAGGCTGCGTGCCGAGGGTTCCTGCTAAAGGACTGTCTTGGGCACGTGTTGCGTAATGAAAAGCACTGATTCTAATTAATTGAATGTAATTCGTTTACCAGTTCACTTTAGTCTATAATTATAGCTTATTCTACTCTTAACGACTACACAGACTCAATCGCGTAACTTTCCGAGGGACAGCCGTGGTCAACTCTTAGAACATGAGGTTAAGATGGCGGACATGGCTTCCGCTCCGAACCATGCCGCCTACGCGCCGTGCGCGCTTGCGTTCGCGTCAACGCTCCGATTTGAACAGGTAGTCAATCAGTCGTCGACTGGTTGATAAGTAAATGAATGAATGAATGATTCTCTGCATTCGTCAAAGTGCATTCTTTAATAGTTTTAAATTATGAATGAGTTTCGGATGCCAGCCGATTTGGCTTGAACAGTTGCCTTACACCCTATTTTCATAGAGAACGTATATTTAGAGTAAAACGCAAATTTCTTTAGGATGGTACACATTTTCCAAGATGGCTGCGATTCCTCGAGGTCCCCAAATGTCAAATAGTGTGGACATGAAAAAGAGACCTTTAATTAACATACATACCAAATTTCGTATATTTGGAAGGATTTCGAGGTTAGACTTAATCCGATTGTGCTATAAAGCCGTCAAAGGATTTCGAGCTTTATTTTTCGGCTTTCCCGGTACCTTATTTTTTCGGAGAACAGAACTGCTGGACCGCTAGCTCATTGTTGTTTGAGAGCTCTTCACAGCCAGACAGCCACCAAATAACCATTATTATTCGACATCAAAATGTATAAAAATGAGTTTCTACAATCTACATTCGTCGGGATGTTTTCTTTTTTAGGGTTTCGTACCCAAAGGAAAAAACGGGACCCTATTACTAAGACCATAGAGTAACTTATACTAGAGCGGTACTGTCATAGTAAATTTTGTAACCCCAGTAAATTCACTGCCATCTGTCGACACACTTTAAAACTAAAAATGAAGATTTATAAAAATACGATAGAATGTATTTAAATATAGATAAATGATTTTTTTTATTTGCATTAATTATTTTTATGATTTTGACCCATGTTCTTTCACTGATATGCGTTAAAATTGTTAAATAACAAACGAAACCGTCAACGCCATCTATACGACTGTAGGCCAAAACTAGTAGCGCCCTCTGAATGAGAATCAAATTTTCTTTATTTTCGAGGCACGTTTTTTCCTTAGACTGTATCCATCTATTACGGAGTTATATCTATCTTTGCTAAGACTTCGCTGTCCGTCTGTCATCAGGCTTTATCTTATGAATCGTGATAGCTAGACAGTTAAATTTTTTACAGATGATGTATATCTGTTGCCGCTGTAACAACAAATACTAATACGTTTTTGGCAAAAATTTAATTTTTGGTACAAGCTTTTATCGCTGACTGTACTTTTTTTCCACAGGCAACTAATACTCATCCTGACAATTCTAAAAACCTCAAACACTATTAGGTTGCGTTGTTTTATCATCGGGACCCTATTATTAAAACTTCACTTTCCGTCCGTCCGTCTGTTTGTCCGTCTGTCTGTCTTCAGGCTGTATCTCATGAACCGTGATAGCTAGACAGTTGAAATTTTCACAGATAATGTATTTCTGTTGCCGCTATAACAACAACAATACTAAAAACATAATAAAATAAATATTTAAGTGGGGCTCCTATACAACAAACATAATTTTTTTGCCGTATATTTGCGTGATGGTACGGAACCCTTCGTGCGCGAGTCCGACTCGCACTTGGCCGGTTTTTAGGGTACCGTACCTCAGTATGTATGTACCAAAGGAAAAAGTCCGAAAACCGTAAATTTGTAGTTACATCACCAAATATTTGCGATTATAAACTTATTTTTAGTTGGTAAACTAAACGCGACCTACGAGTATGTCGACGTATGTGGAAAAATGTTTTCCAACGGAAAAGTTAAGTATAGGGAACCAATACATTTACTAAGGTAAGTTAGTTTGGAACCCTCGGTGCGCGAGTCAAACTCGCACTTGAACAGGTTTTAACACTGCATGGATTTCCCCCCAGTTCTAATAACATCACCGGTGACCGGTGAGCTCCATCTTAGGCCCTGTCTTCACTTTCCATCAGGTGTGACTAGGGCCAATCGCCGATCAGTTTATAATAAAATAAAAAAAAAACATCCCAATACGCCCTACGCCAAAATAAAAAAAAACGGCCAAGTGCGAGTCGGACTCGCGCACCGAGGGTTCCGTACTTTTTAGTATTTGTTGTTAGAGCGGCAACAGAAATACATCATCTGTGAAAATTTCAACTGTCTAGCTATCACAGTTCATGAGATACAGCCTGGTGACAGACGGACAGATGGACGGACAGACGGACAGACGGAAAGCGGAGTCTTAGTAATAGGGTCCCGTTTTTACCCTTTGGGTATGGAACCCTAAAACGCATTTAGGTAAGGATTATTCAAGGGTTGGTCCATTCAAGATCTTTGAAATATATCTTTATAAAATAGCGTAGTTTTGCTGAAAATATAAGCAATTTTCAAGAATATCTCCCCATTAAACGAAGAGCAACGCCCTTTCATTACCACAATTTTAATTAGTGCTTTAGCTCAGAACATTGAATTTTACTCGTTTTATAATTATGACGAAAGTGGAGGACCCGCGCGAAATCGCCTTTTCATACAAACGTAGTCTTCATTTTCCTCTCTGAATATTAACATTATTGAGAACATTATGGCACAATTCGTTGAATATCAGCCACAGCTATGCCCCTACGTTAAGGGGCCCACTGACTATCAGTCCGCCGGACGATATCGACCTGTCAGTTGTTCGGAACTGTCAAATTTTTGTTCTAACTGACAGGTCGATATCGTCCGGCGGACTGATAGTCAGTGGGCCCCTTAAGATTTTTTTTCAAATTTTCAATTATTATGAGAGTTAGGAGCATTTAAAAAATTATATGAAATCTGTTTTTCGCACCTAGTTTTTACAGTAATCAAAAGATCTAAAAAAGTCACACGTAGGGGCATAGCTAATATTATGGTTAATATACATCAAATTATGTAAAAATGTTTTACATAATGTCAATATCTAGAGAGGAAAATGGGGACTACGTTTGTATGGAGAAGCGGCCGTCCCCTTTCCTCTCAAGGAAGACTGCAGTAAACTCATAAAATAAAATGATAGTAAGTTAGTTTGTTATTTAGTCTACATCACTAGCCTGTTATTATTAGGTTTGTAATTTCTAGAACCACGACAAAACAAATTAAATAAAAACTGGCCAAGAGCATGTCGGGCCATGCTTAGTGTAGGGTTCCGTAGTTACCCTTCCGTCACAATAGGCTAAACTGGAGCTCTTAGTATAATAGAACTTAACAAAGGGATGAAATGATGTTTGGTGCCTTTCACCCGAGTTAAACAATGTAGGCACGTTTCATATCGAATACGAGGAAAGCAAGGAAACTGTACTGTCAGTACTTAATTAATGTCATAGATGTATGGCCTATAATCCATAACGAAAAACATTAAATTGCAATATTTGTGAAAATTCACACATTTAAAAATTATTTGTTAATTAAAGTATGAAAATCAGCGGGATTGCCTCACACTTTTTAAATTTTTAGGGTTTCGTACCCAAAGGGTAAAAACAGGAGCCTATTACTAAGACTCCACTTGACTGTCCGTCTGTCTGTCACCAGGTTGTATCTCATGAAACGTGATAGTTGAAATTTTCACAGATGTATTATATAATTTATGCTCCCTCTATAATAACAACTGTTTTACATGAATTAAATATTAAATAATAATTGAATGAGTAAAATAAGCAATTTTTATCATAAATTTTACTTTATTTACATGTATAATGCCAAATAACTTTAAAAAACCCAATTTAATGTCGTAATAACGTTTAACTGCGGCTGTACGTCTTTTTACTATGAAGGGGAGACTTTTTGCGATAATTCCAAAACGGCTAAACTGATCATGTTCGCTAATTTAATTAATTAATTATTTTAATTTTATTTTATTTTATTAATTTCGTTTACGTAGAACCACTGTTCGCTATAGTTTTCATTTAATTAATAGTACATTGTGATACAAGTGTGCTAAGTTGGTCATTACACACGAGGCGATATTGTGCGCGCGAGCTGTAAGCGAGCGCGCAATAAGAAAGCCGATTTGTGTAATGACCAATGCACACTCGTTTCATACGACTTTTTTCAACACACTTACAAGAAAAAAAAAACCTTTCATATTAATCAAATTTTAGTTGTTAAAACAGTAAAAGTCTAAAAAAATTCGCCGCTAGGGGCGCTAGTGTAGATGGTGGTCTTCGCAAGTATGGATGGTATAGAAAGGATGCCAATCTCTTATGGCAGAATTGTTGCAAAAGTGACCGCTTTCAGCTTGAAATAATAGTTCCTAATCTCTCCGGTGGCGCTAGTTAGGCTCTGGGACATGAGTATAACATGAACCATATAAGGCAACAAATAACCCGACCAACGTACGTAGGTTGTTTTTGGTAGTATTTCGATATATGGTGGCGCCGCCTAATTACTGTTTTTTGATGGACACTTTTCATACATAGAGATTTGGCTCCTTTATATAGTCTCCATGTTCGCAAGGTTCGAAATGTCAAATGTCACTTGTCACTTCAATGACTGACAGCTGTTCTTTAATCTTTTGGACCACCATCAACAGAGGCGCCAACTGGTAAGCAAAAAAACGATAGCCCTCATTAAAGAAGGCTCCGTTTCCATGCATATTATTAGCAATCAGTTACCTTCTTAACTCAGTCGGATAATATAATTACATAGCACGAGTGTTATAATATACTGAAAAAGCACGCGTGTTTAATATCTAGGATTATGAGCCAAAAATCGGTGGAATAAAAGCGTCGTTTTGAGTGTGTTGAAAAACATTTTTATTTACATTCTATTGTACTTTTTCGGATTCTTTTTATTTATAATAGGTAATATATTGCAGCTTTCTAGCGCTAACGATCACGGAGCAAAGCTTCGGACAGACAGACGGACGGACGGACGTGGCAAAACTATAAGGGTTCCTAGTTGACTATACGGAACCTTAAAAACCGGCCAACTGCAAGTCGGACTCGCGCACCGTGGGTTCCGTACTTTTTAGTATTTGTTGTTTTAGCGGCAACAGAAATACATCATCTGTGAAAATTTCAACTGTCTAGCTATCACTGTTCATGAGATACAGCCTGGTGACAGACAGACGGACAGACGGACGGACAGACGGTCAGGGGAGTCTTAGTAATAGGGTCACGTTTTTACCCTTTGGGTACGGAACCCTAAAAACGGGGTTACGAAACTAGCAACAGTCAATGCAAAATAAGCAACACGAGTCGTCTGTCGACTTCGGCTGAAACCTGCCACTTTGTCGAAACTAATTTATAACTAGTGAAAATCATATTACACCTTTGTCCGACACGTTCTCAGCTCTCATTTGACGCATTTTGCATTTTTAATTTGTCGTGTCGAGTAGCAATTCAGTGTTGTAATGTGAGCGAAAATTCTTCTGTGTTGCAAAATTTTTCATTAACGACCTATGCTGACGTGTAACAGGATAATTGCACTGTAAAGTTTTAGAATAGGTAAGCTTACCTTTGGATAACGGCGCGATTCGGGAAATAAATTAGAGATTCACTAGATATGAAATAGTAAAGATATGGGACGTTTAAGGCCGAGCTCCACGTAAGGCTGAATTGGCCGAAAGCTCGAAGCGTCCAACGGGTTCGCGCTTCCCATAACTTCCGCAAGTATTTTAATAGCAAAGGCCGAAGAGAGAGCTGCATGAATATAGTGCTCAAATACGTTACAATACCTAATCAATCAATAGTACAAGTACCATTGCGGCTGTGTCCCAGGTACCGCCTAGTTGCATTTTTTGTCTTCAGTACGACTCACGCTTTTGAACCTAAAGGCATGCCTCTCTCGGATGCTTCTGGCCTTCGGCCCCACGCGGTGCTCGGCCTTCGGCCTTCACATTTAAGATACATAGATAGAATTCTCAGGAAGCATCCACAGGTCCTACGCTCCGGACCTTCCGCTCTACGTGGGGCTCTACGTAATAATTGTACCTACTATAAATAAATTGTTCTTTGTCTGAGCACTATCCTCCCACAACTCGACCTTCGCCCGCGCGGCCGCGAATAGGCACGCCTCTTCGGCCTTATGCGGATATTTTACTTAAACCATTGCGGCAGTGTCCCTAAAAAAACCTAATGCGCATTTTTAGGGTTCCGTACCTCAAAAGAAAAAAACGGAACCCTTATAGGATCACTCGTGCGTCTGTCTGTCTGTCCGTCTGTCATAGCCTATTTTCTCCGAAACTACTGGACCAATTAAGTTGAAATTTGGTATACATATGTAAGTTTGTGACCCAAAGATGGATATGTAACGTAAACATATTAATTTTAAACACGGGGGCCACTTTTGGGGGGTAAATGAGAAAATTAAACAATAAAGTTTGTCAAACTATATCGTGTTACATATCAAATGAAAGAGCTGTTTGTGAGAATCTCAAATATATTTTTTTATAATTTTAAAGTAAATAGTTTAGAAGTTATTCAAGAAAATAGGCAAAAAATGACCATTCTCCCCCCTTTATCTCCGAAACTACTGGGTCAAAAATTTTGAAAAAAATATACAAAATAGATCTTTACCTATAGATCACCGGAAAATCTATTAGAAATGTGCAGTCAAGCGTGAGCCGGACTTAATTACTTAGTTTTTGATCCGACCCCTACGGGTTTTTTAAAGACATTTCACATAAAAGATACATTGTTTAAATTGTGTAATGCACAGAACCCTTGGAACACGAGTCCGACTCGCACTTCGCCGGTTTTTGTTCTTAAATCCGACTCACGCTTGAATGTAGATTTCTAATAGATTTTCTTGTCATCTTTTGGTAAAGAACTATTTTGTGTATTTTTTTTTATTGAGACCCAGTACTTTCGGAGATAGAGGGGGAATGGTCATTTTTTGACTATTTTCTAAAATAACTTCTAAACTGTTTGTCCTAAAATTATAAAATAAATATATTTGAGATTCTCACAATGATCCCTATCGTTTGATGTATAACACGATATAGCTTGCAAAACTGTTTTTTAATTTTCACATTTACCCCAAAAAAAATCATTTATTCTGGCGAAATAAACCCTATTTAACCATTTAATTATTCTGCCAAACTGACTCCCTTAAAACAGATGGGTAGTCTTAGCTAATTACATAAGTACATAGCCTACTAGGTACATCTAAGTGTTTACGGTAGTAACTTCAATTTAACTTGTAAAAGTGGCCCCTATGTTTAAAATTCATTTGTTGAAGTTACATGTCCGTTTCACAGACTTACATAAGTAAGTGTACCAATTTTTAACTTAAATTCAAAGCAAATATGCTGTGACTGACGGACAGACGGACGGGCAGACAGACGCATGTGTGATCCTATAAGGGTTCCGCTTTTTCCTTTTGAGGTACGATACCCCTAAAATGGTAAGCATAAACAATAACTGATAATTAAACTCAATTATCCTAAAAAAAAATCGTAAGTAAGTAACAAAATATCATCACACTAATTTTGGCTATTTGCGATTCAGTTTTATATAAATGATTGCTAAAGAGAACCGAGGTAGCGCAAAGCGAAGCACCACCAGTGCTCTTGACCAAATTTACTGTCATATTATAGTTATTTGTCAGTGACGCACAATATTTACTTTTTTGTTGTATAAATCTTCTCATTTCTTCTCCTCTCCTTTACGTATTTAGGCTTACATTGTTATATTAGTTTTATGTCGTAGGTACCCGGTTTTATTCCCATTAAAACGCCTACACATGCGAAACGGTCTACTAATTCACGTATTTCACGACCAAGGCCGTAGTTTAACAATCGCCTTTCCAACCGAATGTAAACAGAATCATTACCGAGGCGGGAATAAATCCGAACTAAACTATTGCTTAATTCCCTGAACGGGCTCTGGTTTCCATGAAAGGTAAAAGGATTAACATTCCGCAATGGTGAGGTTCACACCCCTCGTTAAACCGGAATATTTACTTAAAATAGCTTCAATATTTCGGTCAGAAGGAATGTAAGTAATATGTTTTAATGGATTCAATTGTCTACCTAGATAAACAGGAGTTTTATGAAGCTATTGAACTGAGAAATATCTGTTATATTAAATTTCAGGATATATTTTCCAATGAGCAAATTGAGGCTAAATATTTTGTTTACAGATTACTTCTCGTCTCAATCTTTTTAGAGCGACATAGCAGCAATAATGCTACCTCCATGTTAGAAGATCACACTCCCAAGGTCGTCCGTTTAAAACGAATCCTCAGGCAGCAAGTAGTTACTTCCGAGCCTCGACAACAATGTAATTATTGTACCACAAAAGAAAACACGTTCATAAACATATAGTAAGTAGTGGATAGAGGTAAATAGTAAAATAAAACAACAAAAGGAATAAAACCACGTGCCTATTCCGATTTCAGTCCAGCTTAAGGCGCTTCGCGCAGTTTTTGGCCAAAAACTGTTACTTTTTAGAGCTTATAACTTCTAAATGAGTCAACCAAAAATTATGAAAAAAAAATATATGCATCTTGACTCTATGGACAATAATCGCAACATTTGACTTTTTTCCTGAAATTTGTAGTTTCACCGAAAAAAAAATAACACGACAGGCCGTTTTGCGGCTAACTTTGCTTATAACTTCTAAACGGCTTAATCGATTAAAATTATTTTTAAACTAACAAAAATGTTTTAACAGGTTCTACAAATGCAACATAGCTTTTCTTAATCAAAAAATATTTTCTTAAGAAATCGAACGTTTTTCCACATTTCATGCGTATGCAGCCTGAAAATGGCGTGGCCGGCAGTCGTGTGCCAGCTTTGAGACGAGGAGGCTGTGTCGCTCGTCGCTCCATGCCTTGCACAAGCAAAGTGCTATAATATCGGAGTTATTGTGGCCAAAGAATAAATAACTGCAGAGCGCTGATTTGGTTGCGACGCACATAAGCGAGCGCAACACGGTATTTTGCGGTCTATTACAATGAATGTAATGATAATATCCGTATATATTATACTATAATATACGTATGTTTCAGAAAACTTCATTTGAAATAAATAAATAAATGTTTTCTAACCGACATATTATAATGTTAACCACTAAAAAAATAAATGACTGCAAAGCGCTGATTTGGTTGTGGCGCGCTTGTAATAAAAACCGGCCAAGTGCGAGTCGGAGTCGCGTTCCAAGGGTTCCGTACATTACTCAAATTAAACAATTTATTTTTTATGTGAAACGTGCGTGAAATGTCTTTAATAAACCCGTAGGGGTTGGATCAAAAACTAAATTATTAAGTCCGACTCACGCTTGACTGCTCATTTCTAATAAGTTTTCCTGTGATCTATAGGTAAAGATCTATTGTGTTTTTTTTTTAAATTTTATACCCAGTAGTTTCGGAGATAAGAGGGGGGAATGCTCATTTTTTGCCTATTTTCGTGAATAACTTCTAAACAATTTAAAAGTGCTTGTTGCTAGGCCTATTTGAATAAAGAATATATTTATTTGAATTGAATTGACTGTTTATCCTAAAATTATAAAAAATATATATTTGAGATTCTCACAATGAGCTCTTTCATTTGATATGTAATACGATATAGTTTGAAAAACTTTTTTTTTTAATTTTCTCTTTTACCCCCCAAAAGTGGCCCCCGTGTTTAAAATTAATTTGTTTACGTTACATGTCCGTCTTTGGGTCACAAACTTACATAATATATACACCAAATTTCAACTTAATTGGTTCAGTCGTTTCCGAGAAAATAGGCTGTGACAGACGGACAGACAGACAGACAGACAGACGCACGAGTGATCCTATAAGGGTTCCGTTTTTTCCTTTTGAGGTACGAAACCCTAATAATGATGATATTCCCACGTAATGATTGAGAAAACTTCGAACTTCGAAAAATAACAAATTTGTAGTAGTATATGAAGCTAGTAGGTACTTTAATTTATAAGTTAACTATTAATGGCATTATTTATATTTATTTAATACTGAAAAAAAAAACTGTATAAAATAAACGCACTGTACGCCTCAATTTAGTACATACCAAGCTTTAGCTATAAATCTTAATCCGTCGATTTGACTTAGGTATTTATTTGTAAGAAACAGATAAAACACAAATTAACTAACTGAGGCTTTTACAAGCCAAGTATAATGCATAAGGGAATATATTTTTATTATAATTTACGACCTCCACTACACGCATGATCTACTCATACTCAAACAACAAAATATCTGCAAAAGATACACAAATACGAGGATAGCGCCAAATGCCGCGCGTCTCTGGGCTGTAGGTTATTCTTTGAACCTCGTTCCGCCGCAGTCGTCGCACCGAGACGAAATTCACGTACGATCGCAGTGAGCGGGGTGCGGGTACAGAGACGCTGAGACGCTCAAGGCCAAATCAGCGAGAATCGTCTTAAGGTTTCGTAATTTACCGTCCTATTTCTAAATTATGTATTCTTGGTAAGTTACTTGAAAAAATTGTTACTGATCAATCATATTTAGTGTTGTACGTCGCCATAATTATCATTCCAAATCAGGATGGTTTTTATAAGGGTCGATCAGTTGACAGTAATTAACTAATTTTGACTGATCAAATTTAAAGCTCCGTCATATTGACGCGGTAGCGGAACCGACGCGGATTGCGCACAGTACTACGCAACTGGGAACTACGTCACATTACCGAAGCGGATCGGAGGTAGAATGGTTGTGCAGCCTGCGCCCGCCTACCTGTAGCCGTAGGTAACTTACAACGTGGGTCCGCGATCAAAACGCTTTCAATCCGTCCACCGCGCTCAATGTGACATCACCGCCTTGCTACCACGCCGCTTCGCGACCGGTCCGGAACGCTTCCGCGTCAATGTGACGGAGCCTTTATAGTGTAATGGATGATGGTCATAAGAAGAATGCTATTTATTTTTACTGATTTTTCCAAGGCATTCGACGAAATTTGTCACTATAGGTACGCTATTGTCTAAGCTTTGGAAACTTGGAATACATGGCGACCTCTTTTGCTGGATTAAATTCTATGTTTAAATCAGGAGTCAGGCGGTTGTCTTAATGGGCTATCAATTTCAATGGATGTCTGTTAGTTGTTCTGGAGTCCCTCAGGGCTCTCACTTGGGTCCTTTGCTCGTTACTCGTTATATGACTAATCAGATCAAGAAATAGGCGATTTTCTTCCCTGGTATAGTTATAGACATTAATTAGCTATGTGTACGAATTAATGTGTATAGACAGAACTACTACACGATTTCTGCCAATAAACTGTTATACAGTTTGGCGGAGGTTATTAATGTAAAAGTTGTATGCTGTTTTCATGATTAAATGTTTTTTTTAAATATTATTTTTTGTTATTTTATGTCTTTCCCATCACGGAACAATGGTGTTCCTGACCTTTGGGAGGCGTGCGCGGAGCAGAAGCCAACACGTATAGGCCCTTTTGAAACTTTAATGAAATGTAAGGGGTACACCGAGCGGGTGGTGCCCTTGCCCGTGTCATGGGATGCACGCAGAGGCAGCACCCGCCAGGGTGTAAGGACTATTGAGAGTCGATGAATCTAAAATGAGCTAGGTTATTAGCTGAAAGCGATCGACTAAGTACAGAGCTATGGGATAAAAAACCGGACACCTAATAAAACGGTACCTATGCAATTTTATTTCCGGCAGACTCGCCCTCACAAGATGGGCCCTCACAAAAAGCGACATCTAGGATGGCTCAAGGGCAACCACTGGTGTGAGGGGCTCAGGGGTGCCGATAGGTGTGCGCCGCTTTCTACCCAGTGGCTGTATTAACAGCCACTGTGCCAACTTCGCGTGTTATGCATATTTCACTTTCACCTCTGGAGCTTAAATAGCTCTAACGACTCCACTCTGGCCGGCCGGCCAAGGCAAGCCAGAGGCAGAGAGCATAATCGATTCCAATTTCTTTATAATGGATTACGTGCATACTTTTTCTAGCTTTAAATAATATTTTAAAACTTAATAATGTCCTCATATGCATGGAAGCGCTGGTTGCCTAGAGGTAAGAGCGTGCGACTTGTAATCCGGAGGTTGCGGGTTCAAACACCGGCTCGTACCAATGAGTTTTTCGGAACTTATATGTACGAAATATCATTTGACATTTACCAGTCGCTTTTCGGTGAAGGAAAACATCGTGAATAAACCGGAATAAGGCCTAGTTTACCCTCTGGGTTGGAAGGTCAGATGGCAGTCGCTTTCGTAAAAACTAGTGCCTACGCCAATTCTTGGGATTAGTTGCCAAGCGGACCCCAGGCTCCCATGAGCCGTGGCAAAATGCCGGGACAACGCGAGGAAGAAGAAGAAGAATAATTTCCTCATAGGTGTTGTGAAACTGTGTGCAGTATTGTATCATGTAGTATTAAAACTATTTCCACCTCGGGCGTTAGATACCACTTGGATCCGCCCCACGAATGTACGCCCACGCCGTTAATATGTCATTTTGCTCCCTTGTGGTCACAATCTACTATTTTTCGGTTTCATCTTCTCTTCATGTCAAGTGCGTCTTTTTTTCTACTGGCGGCAGAAAAATAATCCCATTTTAAAAACTCGACGAGGTGTTTCTTTATTTATTCCGAAGCCGCAGAGTGTGCAAGAGGAAATTCGAGAAAAAATGAGCCGTAGTGTGTGCGGCTAACTTCTTAAATGTATAATGTATAAATGGATAGACGAAACAGTGGCAACCGCTAATGGAGCGGCGGGTGTGCATCATTTTACACAATTACTTGTGATACTTGTGAGGATGGCATCTTACTGTATTCTGCGCTCAGCTACGGAACCATCATAGACTTTAGACTTTAAATAACCCCATAAAAAGAAGTCTAAAGTCTATGCCAGTAAGCCCACAACCACTCATGCTTCAAAAGAGAAAATTCGACGCTGCATCGGAGAAATTCAGCCGCATCTATGCAAAATGGTCATAGAAAATTTTGACAAAAGAGTGCGTATGTGCCAGCAAAGCCTAGGAGGACATTTGCCTGACGTATTATTCCACAAATAACCCTATTTTATGTATTTCAAGATTTTATACTTATACAAATATATTATAGCGAAAAAAGATGTTTTTCATCAATTTCAAATCTTGTGTCCTTTTTGGGACATCCTTTATAAAGTGCTATAAACGAAAATCTATTTTCTAGGAATCACGCAAGTTTCATTGATTGAATACGTGCAATGATTTATTTAACTTTTTTCTTTTGCATTGTACAATATAATGCATCCCTTTAATCTCAAAGGCAGAACGCGTTAAAATAACATTCAGTTTGGTAAAAACGTTTTGCAATTTAAATTTGAATAGTAAAAATTCAAACGCCAGGCGTTTGGTCGTTACATTTTCCATTTATTTATTTAACATCTTATTTTACCTTTCCATACATATTGAATTTGAGCTTTATTCTGCAGACAGTATAATTGTCTTTACATAAGTTGACTCAACACAATACGATGTTTTAAATGGAAATAGTTAAAATTGTGAAGCTTTTTATAGGCATTCATGGAAAAAGGATTTTTGGCGCATATGTGTGCAAGTTTCATTTATTACTAAGCACCTACAATTTACGCTGCGTTTTACGTAAGCGAACAACTCGCGAACGCGAAGCGAAGCGGCGCGGCGCGCCCACGGCGTTCGCGTTCGCAACGAGATCGCCCACGTAGGACACTTCTATAGGTATCAAAGGATTGATTGACACCGCGCCGCATCGCTTCGCTTCGCGTTCGCGTGTTGTTCTTCTACTAGCACAATCGGAATAGGACAAACAGCGTAATCTCTTGGACAGTGATGAAACTTGGTATATATGTTAATTAAAGGTCCCTTTTTATGTCCACACCATTTGACATTTGGGGACCTCGAGGAACCGAAGCCATCTTGGAAAATGTGTGCCTTCCTGGAAAAATTCGCATTTTACTCTGAATTTACGTATTCTATAGAAATATTCTATATGGTTATTAAATTCTACGCAAAAAAAGTCCTACATACCTTTGCAAAAATTAAATCTTCTTGTAGAGAATACTTGCTGAATCCAGATTGAGCCCTTATACTTTTCCAGGGGACATTCTCTTGGTATGAAACTTGGATGAATTGGAATGCCACTTATGTACATTTGTATATGATCTACCAACTGTGACTTAACCAGAAAGTAGGGTAATGGGTTTCAGTACCGATGATTCTCTACACCCTGAAGCCCAGGATACTGGACGGATTTCTTCAAATGACATATCGATAGATTCCTCTTGACGTTCACAACCTGTTTACACTTGTTTTATTAAAGAAAAAACAATACAGCCGACTTTCAAGGATGCTGAATGTGAAATCATATTCCTAGGGCTAAATAACGTAACGGCAAAAAACAGACGGAGAAACGCGGATTTCTCCAGGAATCGCAGCCATCTTGGAAATGTGTACCATAGTTTTCCAAGATGGCTGCAATTCCTCGAGGTCCCCAAATATCAAAAACAATATTAAACAAAAATCTAACTTAAATTGGTACTATTGCGGTTCACTATGGCTATGAACTTGTAGTAGTAATTAATGAGTTTTGGTTGTCACCTGACGAAATGACATGGACATGAAAGAGGGGCCTTTAATTTATTTCAGGGCTGTTCTAGAGATTTCGAAGTTAGTACTAATCCGATTGTGCTATACGTAGTACGCTGCGTTATACTCAGGCTAGTTGTCATCATATTAACTTTATCATAGTAAGTAGTGGATTAGATCGGGAATCCATGTTTGATTTATTAAAAGAAGTGTTGTTTTGAGCCAAATAAAAGATACGAAAAAGAAACCTTTCTAGGAGTAACATTCTCTTTTTAAAAATGTACCTAAGCTTTTCCGCCAGAGTTGCCTTATTACCACCAAATAGTCTGGGTTTTACCGGTGGAAGTCGACAAGTGATCAGATGGCGTTTCACATCCTTCGCTCTCATTTTTTCGTCACATTACTAAAACTAATAATTTAGGTAGGTATATGCTAAGCATAAGCAAGGCTAAGAAAGTCAAGCTTTCCCTATTAATTGGTATTTTCTCTTCTTGCGCGCTGCTCTGTTTCCTTGTATAGGTCTGGTAGGTACTCATACTCACCATAAAGTCATCCAAAGAACTATTCGATTCTTCTGGGATAAAACTGCCATATTGGACTAAATACCAAATTTCATGAGAGATGAATTGACAAATAGACGGATTAGGCTTAGCATTAAATTTAGGGCTACCCTATAATTTCAATTTCAATGTTTTATTCATATGTTTTATTTTGCACGTCAAATTTGTAACAAACAACCAACTAGTAAAATTATTAAGAGGTAGGTACATATACATATTTATATTATTAAGTTAGTATGGTACATTTTGTTATCAATTATGTATACAACTTTTAGATTTAAAGAAAAGGCATCATCAATCAACTAATCAGAAATCTTCCGCGAGTCAGTAAAATTTATGCATCTACCATGTGAATGATATCAGAAAAATTAAATTATACTTTTAGCATCTCTTGTGCTTGCCTCGCCCCACGCAGCTGGGACCGTGACTTTGAAATGATTACACGGTCGACGACAGTTCAAATTATAATATTTTATAATAATAACACTTTCACAAGAAAAGTTAATGTACTTTTAGATTATTGTTACAGCCGAAAGGGTGAATTTATCGGGTGAAGGCTCGGCTTAACGTTTGAGTAAAAGTATTAAGAAGCACAAAGACTGCCCGAATAAATTAACTACCTTTGAAAATAGCCGTCAAATGTTTATGAAAGAAACCTGCTGAAATTAATTGATATTTGGTTTAACAAAACAATCAGGTGCATTTAAATTGAGTTATAATTACAAACCAGCAGTTCTCACATTTACCTGACCCAAGAATATAATTTAATTAAGAGTTGAAAGAAAAGTAAGAAAAGAAACAACAATACAACACACAACGAGATAGTGTTTTAATTTGAGGTTTTAAATAGGTACTTCATTGTAATTTGTAACCATTTTTAAAAAGGAGGCGTTTCTCCATTCGTCGGTAATATTCTTTCAGAAAACAGAATAACTGTTAAATTATACATACTGAATAAAATTACTTACAATGGTACACAAATTACTATTTTATTCTAATATATACGTACTACGCAAACAACCAACACCATCGTGAGGAAACCGGACTAATCCCAACAAGGCCTAGTTTCCCCTCTGGGTTGGAAGGTCAGATGGCAGTCGCTTTCTTAAAAACTAGTGCCTACGCCAATTCTTGGGATTAGTTGCCAAGCGGACCCCAGGCTCCCATGAGCCGTGGCAAAATGCCGGGACAACGCGAAGATGATGATGAATTAATCTTTAAAAAAAAAGTAAAACCGACTTCAAAAAGGATAAAATAAAATATGTGACCTTTTCAACCAAAAAGTGTCGTCGTCGGTTGTCAATAAGTACCATAATAGCTTAATTAGATATCAACCTTATCGACAATCGACAATGTGGTACTACCTTTTGCTAGCAACTGATACGTTTGAAGTCGGAGCAAAGCCAAATCTTAAAAGTGCCAACACGCCGTCAACCGGAATGCCAACCCTGGTTTAGTTTGATGAGAAAGAAAGAACAAGCGTTGTAATTGTAACTATTTGGCTTGGCACCGACTTTAAATGTATGCCGATGATAGCACTGTCGTGGACAGATTTCAATGCTCGGGCCAAAAAAGAGAAGGTCCAATCTTGTCGACGAGCTATGGTGGATAGCGCTTCCATCCATCATGTGAACGGCTAAGGAGTGGAATTCACTTCCTGCAAATCTATTCCCAGTCCACTATAACTTGGATCTTTTTAAATCGAAAGTGAATAGACATCTTTTAGGTAAGCATGTTCTATCCTAGACTGCATCGGCACTTGCCATCAGATACGATTGCGGTCAAATGCTTGCCTTTTTGTAATAAAAAAATGTGACATTTTCAACTTAAGCCATTTGATTTCAAATTAAGCCAATATGGAAATAGCGCTTTATTGAGAACCGACAATAAGTAATAAACTTGCATCCACTAGTTATTAGCGCTTGACGAGAAATAAAAAATCTAATTTGGTTATTCAGAGCATAGCTGCTTTATTAATCTAGCACTTCAACTATATATATTATGAGATTTATGAGTGTTTAAAAGTTATCGTTCGATTCCACCTAAAACAATACGCGCAACATTCCACGTGACAGCATTGTGATGTATACTCCTCTTACAGCCACCACCTAACGATTTATGTGCCTCTTTGTACACAAGGAGAACGAGACCACTTTACAATTCAAAAACAGGAACAATATGCACGCCCCAAGAGGAAAAGACGCAGATAAAGTGTACGAATGGGGCTGTTAAGGTGAATTTACACGTTGAGTGTCTGCGAGTGATTTTAAGCGGGTGGCACTTATTTATACATGCATTATGAATGCTTAGCATAAGTACCTAATGTTTACCATAGTATTTAGGTCTTAAAGGACTTAATATTTAACTGAAATATTTAACATGAACGTTTACTAATTGAAATATTTTTCATGAATACCATTCCTGCAGTTACCATCCGCATCCGTATGTCACCAATTAACAGCGATCCGAGAGCCTGAAATGTGGTTGGACTGCAAAGATCCGCTATCAAGTATTAGTTTGGGTGGACAGCGATAATTATGTTCGTAGTACCATTGTCATTGTCATTGTTCTGTAGTACAGTGAGCATTAAAAGAAATGGATCGGACGACGCGACGCGTCAGTAGTACCTATCTAAAATTATGTTATAACTTAACAAAACGAGATTTATGTAGTAGAGATATAGAACAATTAGATTGTAACAGATACCTTATAGATCGCGAACTGTAGAGATTTATTAGGGTGGCATACCTACTTTTGGGTAGTTAATTGTTTCTTCCGCTAATATTGATGCTGACTGTGATTGATGAGAAAGTGCAGGGAAGGGAAAGCAAGTTGCAAACTTTGGAAACATAAAGCAAAGCAAAACTTGTGCTCTTTTCGACGAAGGGTGGTAGTTCAAATTTACTAAAATTATATCCGATTCATTGCATTGTTCGTTGTTTTCTTTCAAACTACGAGTAGGTACATAATACACCCAGCCCAGCCGCAAATCTACGTAGCCATTTTATAAATTAATTAATTTATAATATGTCCATGCAATTTTGAAGCTCGCTGTACATGACGTTAATAACAGCTTGAAATATTTTTTAGTGAAGGATGACTTACGTTAGACCGGGCCATGTCCGGGCCGGAGCTTCCGGCGCTTACTTTTCTGTGACATGACAGGTGATTACGTGATGCTTTCCATAGAAAACGAAGCTCCGGAAGCTCCGGCCCGGACACGGCCCGGTCTAACGTGAGTCATCCTTAAGATATTTTTCCTAAAAATTTAAAGAAGAACAATAGGTACAGATCTAGAACACTAAAGAAAAAGTGATCAAGGTTATCGCAAGGATAACAAAAATGAAAATGTTTAAGAAAACATCATATGCCATTTATTTACTGTAGTATGGAATAAAATAAATAAAAATATTTTTATTATTTCTTTCTCCATAATAACAACGTAGTCGTTGCGAAACTAACTGAAAATGCGTGTACTTATCCTTTATCTTAATTAAAACTAGTCAAGAACTTTAATTTGTTTCCGCACTGTTTTGCTCTATGCCTTACCATCTTGAACTGTTCAGTTCAACCATTCTAACAGTTGTAACTAGAGATAAGTCGCGGTTATTTACCCAATTTACCCACCCAAGTAAATACCCATCTACCTGTTGTTTACCGATTCATTTCTTGTTGCACATGTCGATTTGTGTTATAGTGGAGATATATACCGAATTAATTGTTGTAATTATTGTGTGTCATTTGGAATTAAACGGTTTTAAAACTTACACGGGACTTAATCGCGTACAAACTTACGTTTATTTATGGCCTGACGTTTCGAACGTGACGTTACGTTCGAAACCTCGCCAGTCTGCCTGTGACCACGAACGTAACGTCACGTTCGAAACGTCAGGCCATAAATAAAAGTAAGTTTGTACGCGATTAAGTCGCGTGCTAGTTTTAGAATTATAAGTGGAAATCGTGTTAGTTTAAATCAGTATATTAAACGGTTTAATGAAACCTGCAGTTGCAATTGAGGATTTTTCGTATAATTTTCATAAATAATTAAAAAATGCCGTTATAACAGTTTTTTTTATTTAAGTAATTTATCTTACTATATATATATATATATATATATATATATATATATAGTAAGATAAATTACTTATATATATATATATATATATATATGTCGGAGCGAGACTCCAGAAGGACACATTGCAGCGTTACATTTCAGTTTTAGACGCCTGTATACAATCGATTAGCAAAGTGTTGCTATGTATTACTTAGTTGATAATGTAATTTATCGAGTTATGTAGAGTAACGCCATCTATTGGCATTCTTGTTGAAATAAGATTAGGTACAGGCTTCGGAACGTCAAGTGGTTTAGCTTGCGTGAAGTTAGGTACGAGCTGGCAGTTTTGTTGGTAACTGGTCAAGCAAGTTGGCCTACATTCATTTTGGTGGGGGCGATTAGGCTCCGCCTCTCCGCGGCATTCATTCCAAGATTCTCGATCGGACCGTGCTAGATATCGGACGTTAACCAACCTCGTGCCTAAACTCACTGCGTTCCTGAAGGCTTATACCTGAAGGATTATTTTGAAAGCTTATAGATTCCAACATTATTTAATCATTTAGCTAAGTGTTTTATCCCGAGTGTTAATTTGATTTCTTGTGAGTCATTAGAGGTTTACTATTGTAAAAATTAGAAAATAAGTGTTGTTTTGAAAAGATATGTCCCGCCGAGTTTGTTGCCGGTCCCATATAGGGTTAAATCTTCTCGGGTCAAGAGGTGTACGGTTGGAACCGGAATAGCTTTGTTTGACGTTCATAATCGCATTGTAATATGCCCACCTACTTGAATAAAGATTTGAACGTTTAATTGTAATTCTTTTATTTTAAACTAAATCGATTTCCGTTGCTAGAGTGACTAGTTATTTTATCATTCAGTACAAAAGTATAGTAGGCACTAGGTTTATAAGTCCGTAGTATTATTTCATACACTGGTAGCAATGCTAGCATACTATTTAGCTGTGTAGGCATACATCGATGTACTGCGCCCACTACCGCCACCGCTATAGGCCACCACCACACCACGCACCCCACATCCACGATATATATATATGTATATATATATATATTTATTTTTATTATAGCCTATCTTGTTTCCCACTGCTGGGCAAAGGCCTCCCCTTTCTTCCGCCACTCACCCGGCCTCATCCGGCCCACCGATCCGGGTGCATACGGCAGACATGTCCCGCCCAATCCCACTTAAGATTAGCGGTATAGTATCCCATATATTAATTTGAATAAACATTATATGTAACATTACAAAAATTAACTTAAATAAATCTTATTTAAACTCACAGACCACTTAGTAGTAGTAGTAGTAAATCACTTTATTGTACAAAAAAAGGTTTACATGAAATTCACATAAATCACACATTACATTTAGAAGAAAAACGAAAATACCTGCGGGTATGTAAATATCGGCCCCGCCCGCCCGCTATCTGGTATTTACCCGGGTAGTTACCCATCTCTAATTCTAACCATTGTAATTTAGTCCCATAATAGAATACCTATATTACGGAACTGCAATCTCAAGTTATGCAACGCAATTGCCTTAAGTTTACTAAGTCTTTAGGTATGATAAATGCTATTTTCAGTGGGATTTCTGCGAGTCAGATCTGTAGTTGCGCAGCTAACGGTACAAAACGAGTCACTTAAATAAGTTTAATTGAATAACTTTATGCTCGGCATCGACGAATACGTATTGTAGTGTACAGTCAAGTGTAAAAATGTGGGTGCATATAACTTACTCAAAAATATGTCCCATAGTTCTTAATTCGCTGACATAAGAGCTACGGGACGTATTTTTGAGAATGATGTGTGCACCCATATTTTTAAACTTGACTGTACTTAATAGATTTTCAAACAGAAGTAAAGCTTAGTTTGAGTTTGTAGGTAGTCTTTTTGTTGTTTTGAATAAAAAAATAACGATATATACCTACAGTATTTTCTTCCGATTACAAAAAAAAGTTTGTATCATTTTTAATAAGTTTCAGAGTTTTACTTTTGTTGTTGGTTTTGTGTTTTTTGTTATGAGTTTTTTTTAGATCCGTAACAATATTAAGTATAAAACAAAAACCGATTAAAACGCGTGTGTATGTAACATTAAGAGCTACAAACATATATTTACGAGGGAACAAGTGATTTTTACGCCTCCTCCTTCCCACTTTTGTGCCCTGAACCATTTAGGAAACAAGCGGCGTAGCTTCGTTAAATCATTTGCTCTTGAGATATGGCGAATGGCGATCCCTCTTGATTTTTAATTAATATAATTTTTATATTTGTTTTTTATAGCTGCAATAAAAATGTTCATCATGTCTCATTAAAATTACGATTGATACACACCAGACAGACAGACGGACGGTGGAAGGTAAAGGATTCCGCTTGTCACCTTTCGGGTAGGGAAACTTAAATATGGAAATTCGATACAAATAATGATTATATACACCTATGTATGCATAAGTTTGAAATGCAAATCGGAGCGCGTGACGTCACGGTGTAAAAAATACGCACAGACAAGTTATCAAACCTGGTGGTCCTCTGGCACTGACGGCAGTTTATTTATCACATCGTTACGTCATCAAGATCACATGACAGCTTGGACCGTTTTTGCGCGAAATTTAAAATAAAATTAATTAGTCGATTTTTATAAAAAAATGAATAAAAATAAATCAATAATAAATGTTTTGTCATTTCTGTATTTTTTTTCATGTAGTGTGCACAATAAAGCATTTTATTATTGTTTTTATTTGTATTCCTTTTCCATATCTCGGGACCATGGTTTGTAGGTGGGATATGGTTCATGACAATATTTACCTATTATAGTATTTTATATGACTGCTACATAATAAAAGGCGTAATTTATGATAATATCGCCTTTGTTTAAATTCACAAATTTTCAAATGTCGGTAGCGACCCCTAAATATCAATTTAAAAATATGTTCAAAAAGTCTAGTGTTTTCTATAGCAATAGATCATTTTTAGAGGTTGAGAGTAACGTCGTTAGCGACCCCTAAATATGAATTTAAAAATTTATAAAAAAATAAAAATAAAATTTCAGTACTAGTTTAAATCACCCTACCCTTGAGTTATACCTATAGTGTAAATGCGACAAATTGGTGTTTGATGTTTTGCATCTCATCATGTGTATTTAAATAAATATACCGTATCATTAATGAAATGAAAATGAAAAAATATTTATTTAAGATAAGTAGGTACAATAAACTTATTGAGTAACCTATATATACAGACTTAATCACTAAATTACTAATATCGCCTATTTTCATAAATGATTGATTTCTTCATTAAAATTATAAAAAAATATGTTTGAAATAATAATTAAAAATAGTTTAAAAATTGATCTAGGCTTTGGCCCCCAAAAATATCCACAAAGTTAAAAATTTATTTATTTACCGTCTTTGGGTCACCGACTTACATTATGTTCTAGAATCTAGATCTCAATGATTTTGCCGGCGAAGTCAACAACGACCACTCAACTCGATCGTTTCAGCAGTTTCGGAGCAGATTGGGCGTGACAGACAGACAGACAGACGCACAAGTGATCCTATAAATGTTCCATTTTTTTCTTTTAAGGTACGGAACCCTAAAAAATAAAATCATATCCTGTGAATTTTGAGACCAATCGTAAATTTTAGGTACATGCTAAAAACCTACTGGAATATCCCTAATACCCCTTAATAAAATTCTGTTTTTGCATACTATAACAGAGTATTTACAAGCGCTTAAATAGTAAGTGCGACACATTTAGACACTTCTCACATCCAACTCCCCATTATTTAGAAACAAATTTAACTAACAACCCCAACAACAGTTTAAGGTACTTACGCCTATTCAAAGAGATTGCTGTTTTTGGTGGCATTTTCAAATAACAATCGGATTTCCTCTAAGCCCGCATCATTGAATTGCCCAAATTAACGACGGCCGACCCTTAGAGGCTAAAGAAAGTTTTATTCATCATTTCTATTCGCATTCGCTTTGTGCTTATTGTTTCTCTCCTTTGCATCGGGAAGGTCAATGATCTGATTGGATTTAAATCCCGAAAGATTACATTGGGATTGAGACCTGCACCGGCGTTACTGCTGCAGCATTACGGCAAGAAATGTAAATTATCCACGACATCAACATTGATCTTAACGTTACTTGCAGCAATGCTGTCTGCAGTATTGTTGTGCACATCAGTGCTGCATAGATGCCGGCTGCATTCAGAATCCAGTGTCAACCCAAATGTAACCTGATTGGTTCTCTTTAGCTTGATTTTGAACTACGAGTAGCTAACTGTATTACTAACGTTTGAGTAATCGTTACTGCGACATACTAGTTCCGTGGTGGTTTTATTTTGCTAATGGTAATATGTGTTTTTTATGACATTGGGGACCTTTTACATCTTTAAATGAAATGTATTGTTAACCATAGACACCATACATCCCTGTTATGTTGTAGTAATTATTTATTTTAATATTATTATAAGCATAACGTTATGTTTACCCAGTTATTGGCTGTTGTACCTATTTATAAATGTTGCTATGTGATGTTACTGTGATGATCATGTTGACTTCTGAAAGAGCCCTTGAGACTTGCACAATACATTTTTGAATTTTGTATTTTTATTTTAATTAAGCGATCCGTGAGACCCCTTTATCTAGCATAATTAGTGATATCAAAAAGCTTTCTCGTTCATCAATACTAGCTATTTATCGTATGAGGTTTAGATAAAACCATCCGTGCATAGTTTCTAAAGTCCGCTTGCAAAACCGGGATAAATGCCGGTTGTCAAAGTTTCTCCAACAGGTGAAATTCGATTGGCCTATGTAAAATTGGAATACTGCCAAGTTGTATTTTTTTGATCTCAACTTGAACACAGAAGCCATTCCAATTTGACGGCTTAAAATCTTTTGACATGACCGCTTTGCCAAATATCCGAAAACTACATAGGTACCTCTAACATAGTTTATTTTGTTAGGGGCAAGACAAACAGTATAAGGATTCTATACAAGTGATAGTCTTACCCCGGTTATAGTCTTATCCCGGTGATAGTCTTACCCCACCTTACCTACTATAATTAGCTTATTTATTATTGAAAAATTATTTATTTGCTGACATGTCCCATCATTACTTAGTTTAATTAAATTATAAGCATGTAATTAGTTCGTAAGCTTTCTAACAAAATGTATTATTGTTAAAGAAATAAATTTATGAATGAATGAATTTTGTAAATTGTATGACACAATTTTTTTAAATAGCCTATCTTGTTTCCCACTGCTGGGCAAGGCTTCCCCTTTCTTTCGCCACTCATCACGGCTTGGTGTCGCTGCAAAAAGCGTCGAGGTCATTCCGCCATCTCTTTTTTGGTCTGCCTCTGCCCCGGCTAGTCTGCGGTGTCCATTCGGTAGCCAGTTTGGCCCACCGACCCGGGTACACAAAATACACAAACAACAGAAATACACGGTCAATTTGTCGTTTCAATGCAAAAATAGCATCTTATCTAGTGCCGTTCCTTTCATATATCTATGCTAGTGCCAAACAGACACAAGGCACAACGTTTGAATACGCCCCTTGAGTAGAAAAAACATTCAGATGAGTTTCATTATTTATGATTGTATTCACAATGCAGTAGGTAAAAGTAAGAGGCCGTTATTTGTTATATTGTTGTATAAATGGGATTCATTATGGCACTGAAAATTCCATTTTCCTTTCGGCTTATTTTCGGAAAATTACATCTGCGTCTCTTTCTTCGGGAAAATTTAATGTAGGTAATCACTCGTTAGCTTCCCATCGAACAAGCTTTTGGGAAATATGAGTAGGGGTAATAATACTTTCAATAGTAATAATGTATATTATTACTTCATTTCTCTGTGTTGTGTCAGGCTTCTTTTTTGTCGTGTTACTATGACTATTTAGGTATCGTTCTGTGTCATGTTCTTAATTAATAAAAAACTTGATAAAAATAATAAACTTCTCGCCGCAAAGACTGCTCAGTGCTCAGTGTACACTAAAATCATTGATCCTGATTTGTTAGAACCTTTTCATAGAAAATTAAGTATTGCATTAGTGCAATAGTTAATTTAGTAATTAGAGCAGAAATGAGAATAAAACAGATGAGAATATATATATATTTATAGGAATTTAAACTTATGAGGACACCCCGGGGTTTTGGGTTTGAGAATGATTTCGTGCATTTATTAACTTTGTTTATTGCGAAATAGTAACCTAACTATGAATTAAGAACAAGTAAGTATTAAGCTCCAAAAGAGTTTAGAAGTGATAAAATAATTTTTGTTTTTACAGTTTTTACCAATTTTTATTGTCTAGTGTGAAACATCCGGTATTGGATTTCTTAAACATTTCAATTTTTTTTTCAATATCCACTCAGGGTGGCCCTCCATTTCAGTAGAATATGTCAAATTTGACAAATAAAGCGAGCCTTTCTCCGGCCGATTTTCTATTTATAACAATGTCAATAGTTGCAATTCCGTGAATTCCGAACCACACACAACACTATTTACTCACAGCTGTTTAATATAAAATGGAATGAAATTTATTTTACAGGAATTAGCTTGGAAACAGATACTACGTTTTTATAAAAACTTGTAATAAAAGTTTTTGTTCTGGTAAAATATTGAATTACATTATGGCAATGTTTGAATGTGTAACTAAACAAAATACACTGCATCGCAATATAGTGTAGCTCGATTGGAAATTATTTTTCATCTCTCATTCGGAAAGTTCACCTTTCATAGGTTGATAGCCGGGTGGAAAATTGCTTTTCCCTCCCTAGGGTGGAAAGCATTTCTACAAATATGCCTGGCAAAACTTTAAATTTTTCGAATTGTTCAAATTTTACCATAATCTTCAACTAATTAAATTTCATTGTTGTTATGTGGTTTACCTATAATTTGTTCTATGAAATATACTTACCAATAACAAACAATTTGTTAAATAATTTGGTCTAAAGAAATATAATTACCAATAATAAACCTACATTTCTTGTGTTTGACTTTCCTCATAGTCGAAATGAAAAGTAGTGTTTAACTCGGGTAAAAGTAACCATCTCTCCCTCGAAATATTAAATATCTCGGGTGAAATGGTTCACTTTCCACCCTTGGTTAACAATCTACTATTAATTTTAGTAGTAGTTTTACGTATTTGAACAGCGTTTGAACAAACATAGGAATATATTATTGATTTAAACTAACACAATTTTCACTCATAATTTTAAACTAACACGGAACTTAATCGCGTAAAAACTTACATTTATTTATGGCCTGGCGTATCTGAGTCTGCCTGTGACCACGAAAGTAACCTCACGTTCGAAACGTCAGGCCATAAATAAACGTAAGTTTTTACGCGATTAAGTCCCTTGTTAGTTTAAAAAAACATATGAATATATTTTAAAAAAACATTTGTACTTTCTACAGCATCGGATATTTATAGTTAGTCTTCAAATTGGATGTGAATTCGCATGTCGCTCCGGTGTGTGAGCGGAACTTCCTATATACGTGCATAGTGCTGTCACGCCTCATAAACCGGATCGACGTGCGAATTTGCATCAGTGTGATAACCGCGTAAGTCATCCTGTGTACAATATTATGTTGTTTTTTTTATGTTAATAACTTTTCCTATTGATAGTCGCGAGCACTATCATCAAAAGACAATAGGTATATAAAATGTACTTTACAACATAAGGTGCGTTGGGGTAAGATTGAAAGGGTTTTTCATGAGGGGTAAGACAAAAAAATCGACCGTATGCCGAAGCATTACGGGCGACTTTTCATCTTACCCCGCATGAAAAACCCTTTCAATCTTACCCCAACGCACCTTACCCTTGTTTGTCCGACAATAAGATCGGGCAGATCTTACGATTGCTTATGATCTTATTATATAGGTATGTATAAAGATCATTTATTGGTGTTACTGTAGTAAAGCATGTTAGAATTAATACTGTCCCAGGATATATTTCGATACGTCAGAAGCAATTAATTCCAAAGGGTTGAACCCTGATGTGATTCGGACTCAAGTATTCGGAGCGGATTACACCGACCCATTGTGGCGTTAACAATGCCACGTTGGAACAAAACGGGAAATGGGGGCTTCCTGTAAATATTTAAACACAATACGCACCAAAATTGTTAAATGTTTGCTTTAAGGTACATTTTGAAGTGGCGGGGTCAAATATGGTATGGCTATATACTTTGGTAAATTGGTTTATTTTTAAGTTCTGATAGTTTTCAAAGACACCAATAAGCAGAGAAAAAACCGTACTTTAGAGTTATAAATGCGGCTCCTGAAAACATAAATATCGCATCGGACACCATTGTTATAAATGCAATGCGTCACTACATTGTGCGTCTTCAGCTCACCTCCTTGTAAAAGTGAAAAACACTTAAATATATCGTTGTCGCTATCACAGTAAACTCATAAGGGTCTTAAGCGCCATGGACGCTATTGGCGCTTAAGACCTTTATGCCAATTTCCGCATTTTGAAAAGTTTCAAAAACTGGATCGACAAAAAATATCTATTAAATCATAGAATCTGGTCACAAAATTTTACGAGAATTGGTTAAGAATTACGACCTGTATTAGAGGAGAACATCCGGACATACGAAAGCAAAATACCCGAGTTAAAACGGAGACCTTCGCTGACGCTTCGGTTAATAAATATTAGTACCTACTACCAGGCTACCACAGCAGTAAATCCAAAAGCTATTGACATAGCTCAAAGAAAAAACAGCTGAGGCAACGGAAAGTAGTGAAAAATTTATTGCTACTTTCAGCGTTGAACGAACTTGAGATTACAATATGATATTTTGTTTGCTTTTCCAAATATATTAGGTTAAAATAAAAGAGGTTGGGCTGTAAGTAAACTACTAAAAATTCTACTTAACTAACATGCCTAACTACTTCAAGGTGCACAATTCAATTGTACTATTAGCACAAGGTGCATAATTTTGAATTGTTTTTTTTAGGCTTTTAGTCACTCTCCTTTATCGGTAGGTACTTCAAAATAGATAGGTTATTTTACACGCACTTAAAATAACAGTCCTTTATCATACACACAATACAAAAATAACAACGGGGTTTTAGTTTCATTGTAAGATTTGTTTTTATTATTATTTATTTTTAGATTGAGGCTATAAATTTGATAATTTAGTTTTATATATTCTTGACATATCGTATAAAGTTAGAATATAGAAACAACATTTTTGAAATATCTACGATACTTCCTTATCGAAACGTTATGAAAGTTTCATACGAGTAAAATTTGGTATCATCAGTACTTTGCAATTTCTTCTACTCTCCAAAATTTTGTGCTTCGGACGTGAATTTTTACAACTTTGAATATTCTCTGGCAGTGTGCCTGGAATATGAAAATAGATATATCAATTAAGAGGATAGAGGACGATCGATTCTCCATACAAACGTAGTCCTCATTTTCCTCCCTGGATATTGACATAATGGAAAATATTTTTTTACAGTTTGATGTACTTTAATCATAGCTATATTAATAAGAGTTAGGGGTTTAAAAAAAATTATATGAACCTATTTTTCACTCCTAATTTAAAACATCGAAACAATCCAGCGGTCGGGCATAGCTATGATTTAAATACCTACATCAAATTGTGTAAAAATATTTTCAATAATGTTAATATCCAGAGAGGAAAATGGGGAATACGTTTGTATGGAGAACCGGTTTCGAGGCGTTCATCCCCTTTCGTCTTAAACTTTTGTTTAGCAAAAATAAAACTTGTCCATTAAATGATCTGTAACGAAAAAAAACAATATCACAAAAGATTTTAAAATTAGTTACCTATGCATTTCATAAAAATTACAATTATAGGTAGCCACAAGACGTATATTAATTCAATTCAATTTATTTAATTAAAAGAGAAAAATGGCCCATAAAGTCAACAAATTTCATTAATGTCTACGAGACTTAATACAATATATTTTGAAGAATAAAACGTACTTATTATCAATGCCTGTGTATATTGGTGACCACAAAACCAACCTGTGCTTTGTTACGCATCGCGGTCTATGCATCAAGATCAAGCGTGCGTATTACAATGTAGGCGTAGGTCCAGTCCAGTTAGACCTAAAACGTGTGACATATATAACCATACAACCTGCACAACATAACTCTTCCTGATTTGTATCAGCTGATTGCAAGTTTGTTAAGAAAACAGCCAAAATGTTAGTACGGTGATGGTAGAGTAATTAATTACCGTGCTTGAGATAGGAGCGGGGCTAAACGAACGGCACTCGTGCAAATCTCGAATGGCTGTGCAGTGATGGCGAGATACCATAGCCTGTAGGTACTTCTGGAATGCGACGGTATTATATTCATATTCATTTATTTCGTAAATACACACTATTTTAAAAACATTTTGAGAAAACAAAAACAATTTCAATCATTACTAACAATAACGAAAATACATTTTAAATAATACACTAGGTATAGGATATATAGATATGTTTATTTTAAGAACATAGGCTTCATCTGCCCTGGTCATAACTAAAGCTAGTGATAAATAGATAAACGAACTTAAACTACGCGAATCTTAAGTTTGCCAACTTACTCTGCGTGACATCGGAGACACACGTTGAAGCTTGCTTATTTAGCTTCATGCGCTGTCATCAAATAAAGGGAGGAAATTTTATTTGAGAAAATGGCGGCTCGCGGTGGTGACCGACGTGCAAGCGGAGGCGGGATACGAACAAAATTTCACTCATTTTACTCATTGCCAACGAAAAATGTCGTCGAGCTATAAGTTCGCGAACTTAGTCGCACGTCACTTAACAGGACGTCAAGATAATAATCATATCAGCCAAGACATATACTGCTGGGCATAAACTTTCCAACAATATAAAATTAATAAATATTTATTTGGTCTTATGCTTCCCAAATTTAGATAATTCACTCAATCTGATAGACTGGCGATCCATCCTATAACAGGCGAAGCGGATAGTCACACGGCATTTTCTACATGGTCGATATTCCAGAGCTCTTCAGTCTATAATTAGGTTCGACGAGCCTCTTGCCCAGCCTTCCTTGTTATGTAAGTGTAAACCTTTATCGGTCGGTTTAGCTCTATTTAGATGGCGCCCAGTATTCACGCGACCTGCTTCAAACAGCTGGTTATTACGCTGCCAGTTCTAAAAGGCAAGGGTCACTGATTGAGGGTTGACTGGGACCAGTGGCTTGTTAAGATTTATTTAACGTTGCCGTACAAAATTATGATTCAAATTGACCCAGATTGTTGTGATTTTTGTTTGGTTTTCTTAATTGGATTGGTGCACGCACTAGTTATGAAGTGTTATTTATTTCGATTTGTTGACATGTTGACGTGCATTTGTGTGATTTGGAGTCTTTGTATGAAATCTCTAAAATTTATTTACAAAAACTCTGTCAGTTTGTCATGTTTGTCTGTTTACTAGTAGGCAAAGATAGATATAACTCCGTAATAGATGGATACAGTCTAAGGAAAAAACGTGCCTCGAAAATCACGAAAATTTGATTCTCGATCAGATGGCGCCACTACCTTTGGCCTACTCTCGTATAGAGGGCGTTGATGGTTTCGTTTGATTTTTAACAATTTTAATGCATATCAGTGAAAAACATGGGTCAAAATCATAAAAATAATTAATGCAAATAAAAAAAATAAATTATCCATATTTTAATACATTTTATCGTATTTTTATAAATCTTCATTTTTAGTTTTAAAGTGTGTCGATAGATGGCAGTAAATTTACTGTGGTTACAAAATTTACTATGACAGTACCGCTCTATCCTATTATATCCTATTTGCTAGTAGGGGATCCGTTATTTATATATGCGAGTTTCTATCCACATCTGTTATTCAGACGAAAATTAAATAATACATGCTTATAATATATTAATAAATTGCGTATGGATTAAATTCAGATATATTACATTTCAGGGTTCCGTACTCGAAGGGTGACAGTCGAAACCCTATTAGGCATTAAGCTGACGCTGTCTGTACTGTATGTCCATCCGTCTGTCTGTCTATAGTTATTTTTATTAGTGGCTTTTAATAGTAATAGTTAGGTACTACCTTGTTTTAATTAGCTAGCACGGTTTTTTAAATCGTGAGATGTTTTTTTGACGCTAAGCGTATTTCCAGTTCCAGTCCGTTGGGCTCTAAGTCCTTTGAAGTCAGTGAGCAATTTGCAAAATCTCCAACTACTTACTTAAAATGTTCTAGGCAGTTTGCTAGGTTGTTAAGAACTTACTCAAAGCTTACAGGATGTGACATACAAAGCCCCTCTAATTGGCAGGTTAGTATTGCTATGGAATTTTAGGATAGAACAGATGCCGGTACCAAGATCTGAGCTGACCATTTTGCCAACTAGGGAAATCATGTCAAGCATCAAAATCTAATTCTCCTGTGACCTACATAATTATCCAAAAGGTCTTGTCAGTTAGGTTGGACCTTCTGCCTTAAGATGCATAAAAGTAGTTTCAGTAAGTTTAGAAATTGTTGCAATATAATATGGTAAACAATGCAGTTTTCCAATGCCTATAAGGGTCATACACATTTAATTGTATGGTTAACTCGTTCGCGTCTTTCCTATAGAGTCTACAGTGTAGACAAAGCAAAGTTAAGATAATCTAAAGCTAATTTTTACACTGTAACTATACATGCGTGATACATTTTTTCAGTACTCGAGAATCAGATAAGAAATCCCTGATACTCAGAAGAGACCTTTTTGTAAAATGTATTTGATCCATAAAGTCTTTCCACGAAGTGCTCTTTTTACCCCTTCTTCCCTTAAAGTAATAACTGATAATATAATAAATATAATCATATTTGACATACTCTATTTTAGATAGAGCGCTGGTGGCCTAGCGGTAAGAGCGTGCGACTTGTAATCCGGAGGTCGCGGGTCCAAACCAATGAGTTTTTTGGAATTTATGTACGAAATATCATTTGATAATTACCAGTCGCTTTTTGGTGAAGGAAAACATCGTGAGGAAACCGGACTAATCCCAACAAGGCCTAGTTTCCCCTCTGAGTTGGAAGGTTAGATGGCAGTCGCCTCCGTAAAAACTAGTGCCTACGCCAATTCTTGGGATTAGTTGCCAAGCGGACCCCAGGCTCCCAGGGACAACGCGAGGAAGATGATATACGGGCTATTTTCCAAAATCTAGCGCTTCTTTGCGAATATATTACTAAGGTTATCTGTATAATCGAATTGCGATAAATAAATTGGTTGTCCAGTAGCCAAAAAACAGGATCTAATCATAAACTGTAATAGATGTCATATATTAAAGAAAAAGTAACGAAGCCTTCCAAGCCTCCAAGCTCCAGTGGTAAAGGTTTTTCTTTGATATATGACATCTATTTCAGTTTATAATTTATATATATACAGTAGTGTGACTACTTAAAACACAAATCAAAATATTTAATAAAATAATTTGATTTGTTCCCAAAGTTGTGTAAGATCTAATCAGTCAAAATTTAATAATTATGATAATACGACACCGATGTTTCCCAAGATTTCAAGGCTGGTATCATAGTAAAACATTTTCACCCCGAGCAAAATTCCTCCTCCTAGCCCAATCCCGACCTTTAATTACGCTGGGGTCCGCTTGGAAACTAATCCCAAGAATTGACGTAGGCAGTAGTTTTTACAAAAGCGACCCAGCCCACCCCAGCCTAGCTTCCAACCCAGAGGGGAAACCAAGCCTTACTGGGATTAGTCTGGTTTTCTAACGATGTTTTTCACTGACCGAAAAGCGACTGGTAGGTATCAAATAATCTATATCGGTCCGAAAATGTTATTGGTACGAGCAGGGGTTTGAACTCGCGATCTCCGGAATGAAAGTCGCACACCCTTGCCTTACTAGGCTAACCCTATGAGGTACAGAACATTACGGCCCAAAGAATCTGGAATTTTCTGGACTCAACGGGCATTAGTAATGAACTTTAAAGGGCCGTCACAATGTATGACTGTTTGTTGCTGAATAAATAAAAATAAAAAAATAGATCACTGCTTGGTCGACGTGACACTCACAGGCCCACTACACCCCAACAATAATAATAATACTAGGCTACCAACGCTCATCCCGCGCAATTCGAGTATGATAAGACATTAAAATGGCACTGCGGAGAATATCTCTATAATTTGTTCAGGATGCTGCCGTTAATTTTTGGATACGTTCCAAAGGCAAAATTAAGTTTGAGCCACGTGTTATTAAAGTTTATTGAACTTTAATATACTCGTAAGTTAAGCGCCTTGGATTTTACAAACAAAATATTTAAAACTTTTGGTGTAAATGCTTGAAACCCTTTTCTAAAGGGGTCGTCAACTCGTCTTATAGTGGGCGTTGTTTATGTTAACAAGACGCCCGGGGCGAACGGGGACATGTGAAATGCAGCTGAAAATGACGAGCTTAATGGCTCATAAACGTAGTGTGCCCAAGTCCCCTTCCCAGTTTACGATCCCTGCAAATGAATCTGTTAGCGTTCAGGATTTTGAGATAATCATGTTGTATGAACTCCCTAGTTATCTGCTTTGGAATTATTCGATGTGGAAATTATGCGTTATCATCAAGCCGTTCACTGTTAGACAATGGCCTCGCCAAGGCTGCACGGCCACTGATTGTGTGCTTTTCTCATTCGGCAATTTCTTTTCCATACCCCGTCCTTGGGTGTTTATGCATATTATCTACTCGTATTGCAAAATCCGAATTCATTTTTTTACCACCACCCCCAAACTGGAACCAAAATATTTTTTTATGGTAATAAAAGTAACAATTACTTAAGAATATGCCTTCCATAGTTCTAAAGAGCTCCTGTTGCAAAAACTGATTTTGTATGACACAAACAAACTTACGTTTGTTAGGGTTCCGTACCCAAAGGGTAAAAACGGGACCCTATTACTAAGACTCCACTGTTCGTCTGTTCGTCTGTTCGTCTGTCCGTCTGTCTGTCTCCAGGCTGTATCTCATGAACCGTGATAGCTAGACGGTTCAAATTTTCACAGATGATGTATTTCTGTTGCCGCTATAACAACAAATACTAAAATGTACGGAACCCTCGGTGGGCGAGTCCGACTCGCACTTGTCCAGTTTTTTTTTAAACGCAGCCGTACACAAAGTTACACGGAATCCTGAAACCGAGTCCTCGCTATTACTAACAATTTTAATTTCACAAATTCCCCACCAACGCGGAAGTATCCTTAAGAAATGTTGGAACAGTCATTAGCCTCGCCTCTGCAATGCAGGCCGTGTATTACCATTGCTCCACATGCGCGGACGAGTTTTGAGTCAAAATAGTGTAACGAGACCTCAAGGTCCGTAACACTTTTAGGTAATTACAGAGCGCAAATTTTACCGGTTAGACTGAGCCTTTGACTGGCTCAGCAATCAGCATTATGCCCCAGGACTGGTATTTCAATTGCTAACAGAACATTCTCCTCAGAAATATAACGGTGACATCGTAATAAGTATCCTCTATGCGTGAGAGGAAATCACTCTTACAGTGGTTGACTCGACGCGAGTGCTTGTTAAGTAATCCATTACACCGGTCACTTTGTTTTATTTTGGTTGTCTTTAGGGTTGTATAATTATGCTGCCGTGCTAACAGGGCTAACAAACACACAGACCCTTATAATTTAGCAAGGTCAATTAAGCAAATCGCTCCAGTCCGATCTGTTTGTGGCTTTCGTTCTCCAACTTTTCACTCCTAAGGTCCTGATGTCCTGGTATACGCCGTCCAACCATCTGTCAAAAATCGATGTTGCTGGCCGGAATTTTGACATTTGCGGCAGCAATCCAGTCGGCAGTAATATCCCACCGCAATACTGCAGCAGTAATGCTGCCGACTGCATTATTGCACGACACGTTAAATTTTAATATGCCTTTATAAAACGAACTTTTTGACGTTTCCTGCAGTAATGCAATCGGCAACATTACTGCCAACTGTATTGTTGCCGCAATGCTGCAGCAGTAACGCTGGTGTACGCTACCTTTCCACTAATGTGACGTCATTCTCACTGGGAACTCTTCAAATTATACTCGTATGATTAATGTAAATATTGTAAATAAGGCGTAAAGAGATATCAATCTCTTATTACTAATGATTTAACCTCCTGTCACCTGTTCCCCGCCAACGTGGAAGTATGCTTAAGGGGGCGCGTGGGGCGGTGCTTTCGCCTTTTCGCATGCCCGGTGAGACGCACGCGCTGGGCTGCAAACGTTCCCTCTGCAAGAGATAGGTATCGCTCTTTTGAATGATATGTCTGCGGTTACCCGACGTTGACATTTTTTATCATGCGTCTTACCAAATTATTAAAGGCATTTATGAATTTGAATTTTATTTATGAATTTTATTGGTACAAGCTATTACGAAAGGGCTACTCTCCTCTCCGAAAACCAAAATAGGTGCAAATGTTATCTTGAATGTGGCTTTTATTCAGCCAACTCCCGATTTAAATTTAAATTTTTAGTAATATTGCGCGAATGCGCAAGTATACCTAGTAAATGTACTTATTTTGAAATGCTAGTTTAGATATGAAATTAACATTATTGCCGCGGATGTCATATTTCGTAAGCCTCCAATCGAACGCAAAAACTCTAATAACGGACCAGAATAAAAATCGTGGAATGCCTTCAAATACGTATTTTATGTCGTCATACAGTAAACCTTCAACAGCACACATACTCAACCGATGCAAACACACTCACACACACTCACTGACTTGTTTGTATACTTTGCATATAGCAGAGTCATTGGGGCGTTTACGATCTATACACGCATAGGATTGCCAAATGAGCCCATGAAAAAGAGATTCCGAGTCGATACGTATAAGGAATATGTAAATATTTTTCTTTAGCTGGTTGATTAAAGATAAAAAATGGCGCTATGTAGAAGACAAACTTATTGAATTATTTTAAGTAATTATTTTCAATTTTACAATACAAAAGTTAATTTTAAAGGTGCAAACATAAAGAATAATATTTTTTTTTAAATTACAATACCTACCATTTACATTGGAAAAAATAACTCACAATTTATCATCTCGCTCTTATAGCTAATGTATCTTTTTGTTATTGAGTTATTTATCATCCCTAATAGAGGTGGGAAATTAGCGCAAAACCACACCATAATATTCGCGAAGATGTCGCACAAATGCAAACAGAAGTGTTTTGTGAATAGAGTTATATAGTATAAAGTAGGTCGTTAGCTAGAACCTATTTTTTTACAAATATTTTGATATCATCGCATCATTTAAATTAACGACAGAAACTTCCGACGCGCGCGAACTTTAGCAATATGGCCGACATCGACAATATGGCGAACAATTTTAATAATTCGAGAGTGACGTTGCGAGCGGGTTTGCGATTTTTTCATAAGTCGTTTATAAGTCAAGTTGACGGGCAACTTTCATTGTTTCCAGATAAGAATACTTTGTAAAGTACCTATACCCTGATTCCTTTATTTTTTGGGTAGGTAATTTGACTGCATTGCATTACTCTGAAAGTGACTTGATAACGGTATAATAAGTATAGCTCAGCAGTGGCAGCATGGTTCCATTCTTATCGCCTGTCACTATGCCTGTCACTTTCGCACTGACATACTTGTTAGAACGTGACAGGCATGGTGACAGGTGATAAAAATGCGACCGTGCTACGGCCGGCTGGTGTGCGTTTGATGATAAGTAAATGTTTATAATCAAAGGTTTTTTTTTAAACTAAATAAGTAAATACCCAAAAGTTTTTTTTTACTCAACACACATTATTTTATATTTTAATTATAGGTAAATATCATTTGTTATCGTTTGAGCGTTACTCCCTTAACAGAAAAACTAAGATCAAATCGCCTAGCAGCGTGGTAGGTACGGGCATGCGGGGCATATGTGATGCGGAGGGATAAAAGTCATGTGCCGCGAGAGGTATTAGGAATGAATGCGGAGGGATGTAAGAGGAAAGAAAAATCAATGACAAGGTGGTTGGTACTGGGGTAAGTAATTAGTAAGTGCAGAAATGTATGGAGAAGTATGCACTTTTGTCTCAGGCGATGCCGCTTGGCACGATTGTTCCTGAGGTCAAAAAGAGGTGATTACTGATTTGGTCCGGTAGCCACGAGATCGTACCGTGCAAACCCCCCAAGAAAGGGGTGATGGGGACGAGAAGTTCATATTTAAAATAATTGTTTTACCTTTTCATACAGAAAAAACCGGCCATGTGCGAGTCGGACTCGCGCACGAAGGGTTCCGTACCATTACGAAAAAAAAGCAAAAAAATCACGTTTGTTGTATGGGAGCCCCATTTAAATATTTATATTATTCTGTTTTAGTATTTGTTGTTATAGCGGCAACAGAAATACATCATCAGATGATGTATTTCTGTACGCGTACAAAAGTCGCTATGTGATTTTTAACGATTTTTAGGTTTTAATGCCATTTTGAACCTTATTTCTATACGCATATGCTCCAAAAACAGCGAGGCGCTTATTTCAATATTTAAGGATTTATCAAATGTAGGTATGTGATGCCTATACAATGAATGCTCCTCCTATAATCGCTAACTGGAATAAATCACATAACTACATTAGCTTATTTGAACAGCAATTACAGACGTGTGCTCGCTATGTGATGATTGACACATAGCGATATTTTCTACAAGTTTATTGAAAAATGATTAGATGCGCTTGCTCCTGATATGTAGTTTATTGCACATAGCGATATTTTTGTACTAGTTGCAATCGATGTTATGTTTCTATACTGTGCATTTTTCGATACATAGCGGGATTTTCTTATAACAATCGAGTCTACCGTATATTAAACTTTTATCTACCCTCACGTCGCTTTCGTAAAAACTAGCCTACGTCAATTTTTGGGATTAGTTGTCAAGCAAACTAGGCTCCCATGAGCCGTGGCAAAATGCCGGGATAGCGCGAGGAAGAAGAGTTGACCTTATATTTTTTGCTTATATTTTCAAAAGCTCGAATTTTATTAATTGAATGCTGGTTTATTTCGGAAATGATTTAAAACTCAACTTTTTGAAATTCCTTATTTTTTTTGTTTGTTGACAAAGGCTTGGGGAGCCATTTGGGGAATATATGTATAGAACTTCCTCCTGCAACCATCCTCGTGAGAGGAGAAAAGGAGATATACCCACTAAAAGCCATTCCGGCGCTCACCCTTCTTGCCGTTTTCAAGGAGCTGCGGGATGCCCGAGATTCTTACTCCTTCCGGCGGCCCTGGCTTATCTTAATCCGGAGTACCCAGACCGCTGGAAAGGAGAGTCAGAGATGCTTGACCCACCGCCAATCGTGTAGCGCCTTGTAGTGCGGGCCCCCACAGCCCGCTGGCCTTGCTTGGGGTTGCGCGTCGTCAGCTCCTACTCTCACGGTCCCTTTCCGCGGCCTCCTTCTGTGAAATGACGGTTTGGCAGAAGAAGGTAACTGCCTTCCATTTCCTTTTGCTGCCCAACATAGTCGTTACAACGTTGCGCAGCGAAACGTTCCCTAATCCAAGAGCCGCCGTCATGGTGCGACACTCTACGGCCCAACGATTGCATTCTTGACTGCAGTGTGCCTCTATGGTATGAGATCCATAGCGACATTCCTCCAGGTCTTTCTAGTTTTGCTGCATCCGTTTGAGCGCTTGTTGACGCGTCCTCGGCAGTTCTTCGGGTGCAGGGAATTCATTTAGGGCCCTGCACCTGACCCTCTCCCTGTGCGCATTGGCGAGTACCTGAGCCTCTAACTCCCACAGCAACGCCCCGTCGCATAGCCCCGAATCATCCTGTTCACAAAAATTTGATCCAACCAAATTTAATAATTTAAAAACTCAGAAACAAGATATGCATCGTGATTATCACCCAGGTTTTGACAGCTTGAATCATGAAAACAACCTAACTTCACTGTGATTACTTACAAATAAAGGAATACTAATAAAGGAATGCAGGAGAAAACCGATGACAGTCCATTATACGACTGTCATCTGATATTTGATTGTTGAATAAGTATATAAGGGGAAGTTTGAAAGTAGCACCGGTAACGGAGAAGATGAGGAGTAGTAGGTTAGCGTGGTAATGTTAGGGATGAATGCTGAATAATGCTGATGGACGGAGAGCGGATGGTAGACCCAAAAAACGATGGATGGATTGTGTGAAAGAGGATATGAGAAAGAAAGGAGTGAATGCTGAGGTGACCAAAGATAGAGGAGAATGGAAGAGAAAAACATGTTGTGCCGACCCCACATAACGTGGGATAAGGGCAGGAAGAAGAGAGTCCTTAAAGAAATGAGACTTCTTACATTTCAAGATTTTAAAGGTAACATTTTGATTACAAAACTAGAAAAAATAGAATTTTATCGTTATTATCCTTGCTTCGTATGTATGTATATTATTTGATTACTTATTGGGCTGGCAAATAATTATCAAACCAATTTAAATTAGTTCTATTAGGTAAACATATTTAGTTCAAAGATATTAACTGAAACAAATTGATCATAAATGGATTTAAAGTAATAGTTATAATAATAAAGTACGTAGATTATTAATTCACGATTAAAATTAAACAGCATTTTTTTCTGTTTTATTGAACGCTCACATCATATTATTAAATAGCCATGTGACGATAAAGAACAAAAAATGTATAAGGTCCTTAACAATTAAATCTAACCATGTAATGGTAAGACACTTAGAGGTTATTTATGACCCAAACAAAACTCGCTATGTAACATATTTATGAAAAAGTATTTTTTTCATATTATTAAAACCAAAATATCTTTTCATGTAATTCCTTAATGTATGTTAAAGTGCAAATACTTTTGCCATAAAAATATTGATTTTTTTATGTCCAATAATTATCGAAATAAACAGTTGTTTGTGTCTCCTGAAAAGTAGGTTAAAAACACATGGCGACTTTTGTACGCGCAGCGACGAATTCTGTGAAAATTTCAACTGTCTAGCTATCACGGTTCATGAGATACAGCCTGGTGACAGACAGACAGACAGACGGACAGACGGACAGACGGACGGACAGACGGACAGCGGAGTCTTAGTAATAGGGTCCCGTTTTTACCCTTTGGGTACGAAACCCTAAAAATGGTGTTCGGACAAAAAATGAGAGTAACAAGTAATTTTTGTGTCAATTTTGGCCTTTACAAACACAGTGTGGTGATTTCCATTTCATTAAAAATTGGACAGTTTATCGCATTTATTCTTTATTCTGAAAAAACATCACATTAAAGTACCTAGCATTCATAATTTTTTTTCGTGTGTAAAAAAATATTTGTAGCGCGTGACGTTGACGATTTCCATAGAAATGGAATTAATGGTCAAAGAAAGATTAAATCATAAATCATTTATTTTCGTGATTAACTTACATAATAGCATTACAAGGAAAATTAAAAAAAAAAACATTTGCTGTGTTTACCACGAAATGGGCTCGCCTCAGCATAATACCGACCCAAGTGTCGGCGCTGAACTTCCGGCGAGTCCATTTGTGGGCCACGATCGCAGCTGTACGGCACGGCCTCGTAAAATTGAACGCATCCAGTTGCGACGACTGAGAGCGCCGTCGGAGCTACGGGTATGACAGATAACCTAAAAAAGACCTCGCCGTACAGGGTGCTGAATATAACAATTAAGAATATTGGGATTAGAATTTTAAGCATGAAACACATGAAATAACCGTGAAAAAATTACAAATATTCGGATACAAACATACAACATATATAAATAAGCGATTAACATGTACAAAAGTTACCAAACACACAGTTTACTTTGCCAAAGAAGGTTACCAAAACACATTACAAAAACGAAATATAAAAATTGAACTTAAACTATCGTGAGACATATTTCAAAATATTTAGATCAGTACGCTTTTTACTCACTATTATTTTTAGTCGCTTTTGGCGACATGTTTCGGATTCTTTGGGAGTCCTTCCTCAGGCACGAGTGTTCGCGGCGGTTGTACGTCGTGCACTGCCCGCACAACACCCGAAACAATCCGAAACATTTCGCCAAAAGCGACTAAAAATAATAGTGAGTAAAAACCGTACTGATCTAAATATTTTGAAATATAAAAATGTTTAAAAAATACACTGAATTTAGCATTTAAAAAAAATTAAGATTGTTCTATTGCTTGCTCCATGCGTTTTTGGCCTTCTTTGCTATACATTGTTGTTTACAACATTTAACTCCCCTTGTTTCTCTCCTCCTTGAAAGTTTGTATGAACTTCAAACATTTTTTTTGAGCGCGGGATTTGAATCCGTGTAAGGCATATTATTAGAATACAAGAAAAGTAATTTTAAAAATTCATCCCCTAAGAGGGTTAAAAGGGGTTGAAAGTTTGAATGTATCTCATGATTCATGAAGCAATTAGAATACTTATGTATGTAAGCAATGAACAACACAGACTACATAAAACCGCGCAACATTCCGTGTAGATCATAAAACATGTATGAGGCGGATCAATCATAGCTACTCCTTATTATTTTATCTGAGCCCGGGCGACAGTCTGTCTCGAAGTCAGAGACGGATTAGGCTTGTTTAACGATAGTTCGTGACATGGCCACTACAATGGCAACTTTTGTAAAAAAACAACTTATTATGTAATTTTGTACAATATATGTATTTACTGTGGATAAAATGCTTAAATTTTATGTAATGTAGAAACATTCATAATATTCAAACTAATATGTCGACCTTTCTCTTTCTTAATTACCGTAAAACCACCTAACTATAGTGCAATAACTAGGGTCCACACGTTCAATATTTAATTAATAATAATACAGGGTTTAATATTTTCTAGGTGTTTCCCGCCATGTATGCTCGGACGTGAAAATTGAGGTATCTATAATAAAATCTAAAGTAGCCTTATAAACCTTGGTGTTCTTGATAAGTACTAACTACATGGTATACTAAAAATTTCATTATTCTAGCATTATCCAAGCCGACTAAACGTGCCAAGAAAAAATATGCACTGCCTTCATAAGAACTAAGTAAGTAGTTCAAATAATAGGCACACATAAACCAAGATATTAGAGTTTGTTTTGCACCATATTTGGAAGATTCTGGACTTCAGTTGGGTGGTTTTATAAAATAGTATCATATCATATCATTTATTCAGTAATAATCATTATCGGATACATAATCACTAGCATACGCTGACGCTGCCTCGCTTTAAAACATAATACACATGTTTGTAACCCCAACGGACTGTTATTTTCCGTTATTACTTTTATCGTCAAATATTTAGTTTACAGCTAGATGAACACTAAGCTCGATCGAGGTCATATTCATGTTGGAATTCACAACGAAATTCACATTGACATTCATATTTGCATTATAGCACGAGCGGATAATTACTCGACATAGTATTATCGCAATTAGTATTGGCGGCGAGATGGCAATAAAGGAACAATCTGTGTACGGACTCCCCTGGTATCTCGGGTACGTGACTGGCTCGAGGAGATTTATTTTATATTGATGGAGGAAACTATTGACGTTCGTGCATAAGACGGAGCGAATACAAAAAAAGTTTGTTAGAACCCTCGGTTTTAGAACTGGTCATACTCACCTTAACTATAACGAGTCGCTGATACATCATAAGCTCCAAACTCTTGCTAGTCGACGAGACTGTGTAGATTCTGTCCTACTTTTCAAAATTATGAACAATGTATTAGATGTCCCCTCACTACTACATCAAATACGTTTGAGAGTTCCTCGTAGACGTCAGCGCCACTGTCAGAAGAAAAAAATGTTTTCCATTCCCTATAGTAGAACATGCTATGCACGAAATGTATTTATAAGACGTGTTTGTAAACTTTTTAACGAAAATGAAAAACTTAATAATTTGGATTTGTTTAACTGTTCCATTAATTCATTAAAATGTGTTTTTCGGTAGTTAATTAATTATGTAAATTTTTCTTATGTATACTTATGTCACTTTCCGGAAATCATGTCATTACTTATTAATTCCTACATTACTTATTAACTTTATTACCTGTACCTACTCATGGGTCGATTCACGAGAATCGGCGAGGATTTTCTTTTAGATATAATTTACAGTTTCAGTACAAATCTTCCGCCGGCTCTCGTGAGTTTTACCTATACCTACCTTCAAACTATTACTACCTAGTACCTACCTACTTTATGTTTTTGTTGTTTTATAGACTGCAATTTATATACAATAATGAAACTCCAGGTCTTAATTTAAGAAATATTTGTAAACTTGTTTGTAAACGACTGTTTGTTTCTTAAATAAAATAAATTAAATTAAAATATTTGCATTATAGCACGAGCGGATAATTACTCGACATAGTATTATCGCAATTAGTATTGGCGGCGAGATGGCAATAAAGGAACAATCTGTGTACGGACTCCCCTGGTATCTCGGGTACGTGACTGGCTCGAGGAGATTTATTTTATATTGATGGAGGAAACTATTGACGTTCGTGCATAAATGCGTATGGACAGTATGGACACCCATTATCGTGCGCATTTCAAATAATACTAAGTATACACTCCGATGCAGCGGCTGACGAAATACAAATGTATGTAGAATGTGAGAATGATGAATGCTTGAAACGAATTGGTAAGAATGAGATAGCGTGAATGAATTAGAAAGCGATTTTAGAATTTTATTATCTTCTGATATTAAGTATTAGACTTGTAATTTTTTAACAGATTGGATTTGTTTCTCACTCATGCATATTATTTTTTTAATAAATGTGAGTTTCTAAGAATATTCGAATTTAAACTATCCACTGATTTCTAAAGGTTATCCCGGACGAGCCCCGGAGAGTTAAATAGAAGAACATATTCTTAGAACTTAACTAACTTAGCGGTTTCACTCACGTATTTTTAGTCACTCGCGCGATATGTAGAACTAAAAATACTAAAAACACTAAAAAGCGCGCGAGTGACTAAAAATACGTGAGTGCAACAGCTAAGTTAGTTAAGTTCTAAGAATATGTTCTTCTATTTAACTCTCCGGGGCTCGTCCGGGATAACCTTTAGAAATCAGTGGATGTACGATATTACGCGACCGCACATGACCGAGGTTATGGCTGACTCATGTTAGATTAGAACGGCCCGGGTCCGGGCCGAGGCACATGTCACCTGTCAGAGAAAACGAAGTGTCATTTGCCTCGGCCCGGCCCTGGGCCGTTCTAGCGTGAGTCAGACATCCTTTATGCGGTTGTCTGTAATGTCCGTTCGAAGCTTACGAAAACGACTGGCGGTACACATTCAATGGCAAAATGAACAGCGACGACGAAGTATGTGCATATAATTTGCTATAGTTCCGCGAATCTCTCATCAATGTAGTGGTAAGTAGGCAAAATTTTAGTACCTAGAGAACGTTTTTTAGGGTTCCGTACCCAAAGGGTAAAAACGGGACCCTATTACTAAGACTCCGCTGTCCGTCTGTCCATCTGTCCATCTGTCTGTCTGTCACCAGGCTGTATCTCATGAACCGCGATAGCTAGACAGTTAAAATTTTCACAGATGTATTTCTGTTGCCTCTATAACAACAAATACTAAAAACAGAATAAAATAAATATTTAAGTGGGGCTCACATACAACAAACGTGCGTAATGGTACGGAACCCTTCGTACGCGAGTCCAACTCGCACTTGGCCGGTTTTTTTTCTTTTTACAGATATTAACCACTAAGCTACTGTCGTAGCTCTACGTCGTAGTAGTTAACACGAGTTTCCCGTTATGTAGCGGTAAAATAAACTGCATCGTAGAGGCAAAAATAAATAAAAACCGGACAAGTGCGAGTCGGACTCGCCCAACGAGGGTTCCGTACCTCAATAGGAAAAAACGGAACCCTTATAGGATCACTCGTGCATCTGTCTGTCTCTCCGTCTGTCACAGCCTAATTTCTCCGAAACTACTGGACCAATAGTTGAAATTTGGTACACATAATGTAAGTTTGTGACCCAAAGACGGACCTTTTGGTTGAAAACGTCACATATATGCTAGTAGATACTAATGTTGATTAATAATTATAAGCTTATCCAGATATTCCAGATTATTCAGCGTTGTGTACGCTGTATAAATTAGGTATAGCGACGGTTGCGTAAATGTTGATAATCTATTTACTCAAAACAATAGCTCACGAGAGCGTGGAGGGAAGCTTGGTTCACTGAGTTTACAGACTTGGAATTGGTACCTATGTCAGATTCAGATTCAGACATTTATTAATAAAATTTAGTATTTTACATGCCACAATATAATAAATAATTAAATTAAATCATTGCTAATTAATTTATATTTTTAAACATTTTACAAATATAGGTACGTGTGTGATTATTTTTATGTGGTTGGGTTGGCTACTCTACTGACAAAGTTGTCAATGGTATAGCACGCCAGTTCAGTTAAAAGTGCTCAGAGTTTTGTATCGAATTGATGCAATTATTTCAGCAGGAAGCGAGTTGTACTATTTACCTAAGAGTTGTTGTATTTATGTACCTAAGTATCTCATTGACAGGATCCTGAATCGCCCGTTTTCCTCTTCTCTAAGCATTTCAATGTCGAAATTGGATTACAGAAGCGAAATTCCATAATGCTTTTGATGTTCCTTGATATTTTATTTCTTGTGTTAAACCTACCCACCATATCATGACATAAATTTGCCTCCGTAATACCCTTTTCAACTTTACTTGACTAGGTATACATATGTTTAGTTTAGGTAACTAATTAATTAATATAGCTTTAAAGTAAAAACTAATCATTATATGTACTTCTAGGTAATGAAAAATTTGCGCGGCTAGAAGATGTCAAAACGTCGGAGGTAAATCTTATAACTTAAATACGCGATTAAGTCCCGCTTTCAATTTAATAACATATATTAATTATTATTTCCAATATAATTTTTTTATCATATTGAACAAAATTCTACACCAAGGATCTCCATTGTGATCGGTCGTGTTGTCGTGTACTGACTACATTATCTTATGACACTCGACCTGACGACGTCATATTACGCTCGAGTCCATTCTAGGGTGATAACGACGCCAAGTATGCAGATGCGGAACTCCAAATTGAATTTAACCTCCCCGTTAATATCCGGCAGATGTTGATCGGAAGGTGTCAAAAGATATTAGGATTTTGATATTCAATGCGGACAACGAGACCTGTTTGGTGAAAATACCGCCTTTAAATATCTTTTCACCTCACAAGCTGGTAAAGGCTCTCTTGATTATTCAAAAACTGATAAGAAAGTTGCATTTTATCCACATGTGAGGTAAAGTAATCTGATGCAAATTTAGAGTTGTTTCCTTATGTTGGCTAGTAGGATTGACTTTAAAATGATGATTTTGAGTGATAAATATTTAGTAACGTTCATTTGGATTTGATTTGGTTGATATTTGGGGCATTTTTTATGAATAGGGACCTTATTGTCGATGGCGCTTACGCCGCACAACGTCGCGCGGTATTGTATTTATATCGGAGCATCGTTTATAATGGCGTAAGCTCCATCGACAATAAGGTCAATTTTTATAGAAAATACCACATTTTACGGTTAGTATTTTCCTCGCATAGGTGTGGTGAAATAATGACACACTCGGTGGCAAAGTTTTATTAAATTTCGTGCCTTGAAACAACAACTTTGCCCCCTTGTTAAACAAACAAATAACTATTTCTTAGATTTACTAACTACGTACCGTACCCATCGACGATACGAAGTCGCGATCACGTCATATGTCGCGCTTCAAGTCGGGGTGGTAGGTAGGTAAGTACTGGGATATGTGTCCCCGCAGATTTTGAGTAAAATTCAAGGTCAAACTGACTTTCCAACGTTACTTATATATGGATTTGTTTATGTATACATATATATGTATATTTATGTAGTTGTATGTATGTATTTTTAATTTGCATGATATATTATTTATTTTGTGTGCGTAAGTATTTTGTGATAGGTTTCTTTCATGGCATATTTACTAACACTGATGTAAACTTGTAAATTTCTACTTTTAGGTATAAATAAAGGTTATCATATCAGGAAGAGATCGCTTTTTAGCGATAAGGCCGCCTGTTGTTTACCTATACTTCTGTTGCTATTCTAATAATTGTGTTCTCTTTCTGTATTGTTTTCTTTTATTGAGATGTGCAATTATATTATGTGTAATTATATGTGGGTGGTCGATGGTGGAAAATCCGAGACGAAAACCAGCCTGTTCGACGGGTTGATGTCGGTCGAGTTGCCCAGCAATGCGACACTCGATAACTTTAATAAATATTTTGTAAATATGAGAAACCAGACTGATGGGTCGATAGTTGTCCCGGGGTATCAATTATTTAATATGCATAAAAACATGTGTTGTATCGTATCAGTCGTTTTGACCGCTCATTTAGGATTCGCTAAGAACACTAGTACTTAAATATTATCCGAATTAGCTAGACATGCTGTCGTTTCTAATTGGACATATGTAATTGAGCAAATCATACCGCGTAACGAATGGGCTAGTTCGAATCTTGATTAATTGCTTTAATTAGTTATCGTGTATCATGCGCCGGCCTATTTATTGCGAGGTGTCTAAGTTTATGTATACCAATTTAATATAGATCCGCAACAGACTTTCTATCTAATTGGAATAAAATTGTTACAGATCATGTAGGTTTGTTTGTTTTTATTAAACAAGTATGTTTTTATTATTTAATTTCCATCGTTCTGATTCAGTGTGTATGTGGTAAGTCAAACTAAATTTTGTTTGTTTCTAAGCTAGAAACGACACAAGGTAGGTAATGTCAGGTCATAAATTGTGTCACAAAGATTTTTACTGATAAAAAAGTTATAGGTACAGATCCCTTATTATTCATATATATGGGTTGAAAGCTTTTTAATACTAAATTACGTACAATATAATTTAACGTAATTTGTTGTCTCAGTTTTGCATAATTCTATGTAATATTCAGAAAAAAATATAAAAAAAATACATAAAAGACGCGGTCTGTTCAAAGTGATTTTGATCCCTATTTGTTTATTTTTCTTTTTTACATAGTTGTATCTTACATGAAACAAAAACTGGGTCTTTTATCTTTTTTTAGATATATGATTCATGCGTATTGAATTCGCGAAAATTACAACTGTTCATGGTTTACCCAACCTATTCGTTAGATGCCAGTGAAAAATAAGTGTTGCTGAAAAGTGCCCTAAGTTTGAAGGGTATTAGCCACGTAAAAATCCTTTTGTGAAGTATAATTTTTCACGATCCAGCCGCGTATTTTCGTCTAACAACAATCCCAAAGTAAACAAGTAGTAAAGAAAGTGGCGATCTAAATTCTAAACTAATTATATTATGTTTTAATCAGTATAAAACAAGCTTTTAAATCATGTCTTACTTTTTTTTATTGAAGACTTTGTGTTACATTTTATCAGTCAAAACCTTTGTGATAGAACGTATGACCTGACTAAGTAAATACTATCTTAATACAAAAGTAAAATTATAATAATAATTATATATATATATATGTATACCTAAGTAATATACTTACTACGTTTAGCCTACGAGTAAATCAAGAGAGTGAAAAGGCAACATGAGTTGGGTAGATTTTCGCATTCCGCAGTGTTATGTCGACAAGAAGTCAAAACCTTTATCAAAATCGTTGAAAGCTTAATGTCAACAGAGAGTGTTTTGTGCAATATTTGGTTAAGTACCTAAGTAAGTGATATCTGAGTACGAATTCCAAATACCAAATTTTATCCCCAAACCCTTTTTACAGCTTTTACAGGTTTTTTTTACTACAAACCGTGTCATGGCCATGTGTGGATGTAGGTACTACTCACATTCCATGCTATGAAGTGAATTCGGATGAAATTTTGGACAAATTTTATAATCCAGTTCAAAAATATTTTGGAGGGATGAATATCACAAGTTCCTGTAGTATATTTTTGAAGGGATGGATTTCACAATGTTGTCGTGGGTGGATAATAGTATTTGTTTAATTAATGATAGGTAAATAAGTACTGGTGACTATGATTGAGATTGTTACTCGTGTAATTTAATTTAATGTAATTTATGAAAATATTAATTTCTAACTAAAGCTAAGTTTAAACAATCTCGTATAATATAACGAACTAAAATGAAATGTTATTCTGTATGGGCTGAAGAACATTATATCTTCTAAGTTAAAATGTATGGTAATTAATAAGCGCCTCAGTGACCTGCATTATATGTACCTGCTAAAAAAAAACAAACATCTATTATGATAAATTTAGAAATCGTGATTTTTTCATGGATTCCATCAGATCTCAGTTAGAACGTCTTGGTTTGCATGATAGCGTTTCACAGTTGTATCCTAAAAACTGTCTTCTTCAAGAGGACTTTAAACTTAAACTGGAAGGCCTTATTAGGATTATTCCCATTTCGTTGCGATGTTTTTCTTCATCCAAAAGTTGAGCAACCGGTAAATATGTATATTAAATATCAAATGTTATTTGCACGTACGGTACGCTTTAAGAATCTCTATAGGTACCGCCACGAATAATAAAAATCAGTACTATTTCAGGAGGAAAGCTTACTTGCTCCCCGTTTTTAGAGTAAATTGTACGGCGAGTAACTTTTTCAACGAGTTCCAAATACACCGTATCTGAAACTGAAAATTCCCATTTAGTTTGAATTGCACGCGGTTTCTCGCTCGAGTACGCTAACTTTCCATTCTCACTTTTGTTTAGCTATGCTTGTTTTTTCTATCGTTTACCTGGAGTCCCTAAAACTATCATTTTAACTTCAATGGAGTTGCAGCGAAATTTAAATTTTAAATTTACATATATGTATTTAAAAAATATTTATGTAACTGAACACATCCAAAAATGAACTTGAGATATTTTAAAAACAAGGTCCATATTTTTAAAAAATGCTAGTGCTTGCTAATCCTGGTACTTTTCAGTTGTGAATCGCTTTAGTTAGTGTTTCCGGGATTGTTGTTTGTATGTGATTCAGTTATCTAGTGAGATTTATATTTATTGCTTCCATATGCTGAATAGAGTTTGTGTGTTTAGTTAAATATCGAACGAGTATACTAGCAAACAATAACGGAACGTTTGCTGAACTTTTGTCTGTCCATTAAAAATGATAGAAGAGGTATTTTTGCTCGAGGATTTATAGGATATTAAAAATACACACAAAACTAACATTACGAGCTCCGATGCATATGTTCTCGTCTCGTAAGATCATTTTTCAAAAATACTTTTTTAGATATAAATAAAAAACCAATGCTTAGTGTAGGGTTACCCTTTCGTCACCATAGGTTAAACTGGAGCTAGTAGTATTTTAGAAGACTTATTTAAAAGACAAAGGGATGAAATGCTCGATGCTTTTCACCCGAGTTAAACAATCTACTTTTCATATCCAACCAAAAAGACAAGGCTTTGCATAATTAGTAGTTAATTAAAGTAATAGACGTATGGCCATGATTTTTTCCTTAGAACTTACTTTCAGTCGGAGAGTGCATGTCTGGTGGTCATAAATCCATAGCGAAAAACATTAATTTAAAATTAAATTGAAATGCACATATTTTAGGAAACTGCAGTAATTTTAAAATGATTTAAAAAAATGAAAAACTTTTTTTTGAACTGCGATCCTCACAGAACCGAACTGCTATCAGAAAAGTGGGTTAGGTTAGGTTAGAACTGTGACCCTTACAGAAACGAAATGCTACTAGAAACGTGGGTGGTTGTACCTCCTTTTAGTTAGGCAAAAGATGCTGTCTTTTTCATTTCATTGTCTGGAGTGCACCATCAACAATAAGTAACCTTTCAACGGTATCCCCCATTGAAGTCGGTTTTTTTTCTTAAAAATTATTCTCTGTATTTTTTTAAAGCTACAACGCAAGCTCTTTCAAATGATACTCGACAAACAATACATACATACAGATGGACAGTGTGGCACCATAAGGGTTCCATTTTTAACTTTTTGGTACGTGTCGTAACGTACGTAACCCTAAAAATACACTAGTTACTTACATAATGAAAAACAAATTTTCATATAGGTAGTCAATAATCACTACGTTACATCAAATCTATACCTTCCGGGTTCAAATTCTTGTAAGGTATTATTAGTTAATTAGGTATTTATAAAAAGTACATTTCTGAAGTACATTACATTATGAAATGCATTTTGTTTAAAATTAAAAAAAATATTTAGAAGGTATTTTTGTTAAGCCAAATATACCAAGTTTAATTAATTATCCATGAGAAAATAAACGTGTCTCGTGTCACACATTAACTACTTACCTATCTTAAGTTTATCGGTTCACTGAACTGAGATGCTCGTCTCTTATCTACGACCCAGACTTTAGGTGTCTCTCTGAGGAATATCTTGACGATCCTAGTAATGTTTGGAAACAGAGCTCGGAAACCGTTTTATTTTTCAAACCGGTTTAGTTAATTCACTCGGTAATGAAAAGGATTTCGTTTCCATTTGCGGTTCCCGGTTCTACTTATTGAGATACCGGTTCATGCCAATTTCGGTCGCCTTCCATTTGTGCAACGAAATTAAAGGGTTAATCTCTCCGGTTTACGTCGTTAAAGTAGGTATGCTTAACTCGTTCGTGTCTTTCCTATAGGCATGGTTGCACGTCTAACATGTATTTTTTAATACCTTTGTAATTAGCCTAAAGTCGATCTCATTGCATTGTTTCATTGAGTAGTTCACTAGTCTCATCTTGTGGCTTAACTAAAATGGCCGGCTCTGCTTCGCTCTGAGATCGTATTTGCTATAAGCAGATTCAATCTCAATGTCTCTAAAATTGAATTAGTTGTCGCTGAATGCAGGCAGCCAATACGTAGTCAAATCTAAGCTGTCGGCATACAATGAGAGACAATCTTGGGGAACAATACGGCGATATGCAGTCACATCGTTGCATGTACGGGTGATTCATGATTCTACATGATTCTGGGCTTCTGTTCGATGCGTGGTAGGTCTATATAGGTGGCAAATATAAAACTAGCTCTCTATTTATTTATATAAAATATATATACAGAGATACTATTAAACTAAATTAATAACTAGCTTAAATGTAAAATAGGCCGTTGGGGCATTGTAGCAAGGATGCTGGCGGCATTTCCTCGTTACTTCCTATTTAACGCGCGCGCATATTAGACATTATTTTTTGGCTGTTTTTTGGTTTTTATCAGATATGTGCCTGCGGACTGAAAAGTGCTTTTAATTTCGACCGACGATCAGTTTTGCATTAAATTTAACAATTTTGTGTTAAAAATATTAATGATACGATTGTACAACGTCTGCAACACGAATGCATCCTGGAAGTCGATACCTATAAATTTTATAAATATTTGAGTTTCGTTAACTTTTACTTAGGTACAACAATTTTTACATTAACTAGGGTAAGTTGGTCTAGGAGTACGCACTTAAAGTTTTAAAAATTAAAAAAATATAATAATAGAGTCAAACCAAGAAAAGTCTGCAGAGATTTTGACAATACACGCAATGCAGGTGTTATTTTAAACGTCAAACTTCTATGAAATTATGACGTATAAATAACTCTGGCACTGCATGTGCTGTCAAAATCTCTGCACACTTTTCTTGGTCTAACTTTAAGTAGGTATTCAAATGTTCCATTATTCCATGTGTAATTTAATCATCTTCCATAAAGTGACATAAAAAGTAGTAAAACTAAGATAGTTTTTTTATAATCATAACAATTAACTAAAATGAGAATTGCGTAGCCTTACAAGCCATATTAAATACGCGTTAAAGCCGATAAGAATACGCGGGTCATGCACTACATTATTTTACTTGCAGAGGGCACAAAATAATTTTCTTTGACACACAGCTTTTACAAGCCGTAGGTCATTTGGAGAGGCCTCATACATCTCGGGCCCGTCGGTGTATAACAGACTGCCTGATGACGTAATAAAAAAGATGCAACTTTTGCGGTGGTCTTCAAGTCTAGATTACACAAGTGGCTTCTTAGTCATACATTTTACTCCATAAGCGAGTTCTATGAACTGCCTAATATATAACTATCTAGTCACTGTTTGAATGTTTTAATGTGTATAATCAGAACAAATCAAATAATGTACTGCCTATGTAATTAATTTTAAAATGCGATATTATAGAATGTACGTACCTGACATGTAACTTGGTGTTATTAATAAATTATTTGTATTTCTATTTATATTTTGAGGAGCTTTGGAGACCATTTTTGGCACTTTTAGGTAAAATCCCCCTCGACAGCATACAAGCATGCTACTAAAAATATCAAAATATCTGACTGCTCCCTGGCGCGTAGATTGTGAAATAAATCCAGCGCATGGAAAAGAGCTCCGAGCGGTACAAAAGGTGATTCAACGTTTGAAATTTGGAGTTAAGCAGGTGATGTACGCGCTCTGTCTGTCAACACCAGCAGAAAGTGCCAGTGCGACATTCTCACCGTCTATATTTTTTTACCAAGTCAGCAGCTGCCAGGAAAATATGTGCCTCAATTACTGTGCTGTAGGTTGACGTGCAATTTGTTCTTCGTGAGATCATTCCATAGGTATATAAATTTAGTGGTCAGTCATAATTAGCTGACTGGGAAATTTGTAGGTATCTTATCGGAAACTAACCAAAGCCACATTTTGTACGGCATCATCAGTTGTTTAAGGTATCTGTCATTCTCGAGATTCTTTTACCAACGGTACAGTACGCGCGTACTCTTACACGATACATTACTGCAGACTCATGCACACATTGGCCATATGGTAAAAATGCGGATGGCAACACCATCTATTAAATCTGACCAGAACTGCTCCCGTGTAACGTGGTAGGCGACGCCCTTGGAAATTTAACTGTATAGTTCATTTTTGTAAAATAATTAGTCTTGTCTTCAAAATACTTCCAAAATGCTAAAAATAATTAAGATTCTAAGAAAACATCTTTAAACCTTCTATATTTTCATTGAATTTTTCATTATTTTCCGCACAGCACATCTAACCTACGTTCACTTCTAAATGCGACATAAGCTAAGCCCGTATCCAAAACAGTTTCGTGGATTTTGGTATAGCGTACTCTTATCGGATGCGTGCTCTTAGACCAGCTTACCCTATTAAAGAGCGCTTCTGGTCTACAATCACCACTGTTTACTTGTCTTTGACGTCTATCTACGCCGACCCTAATTTACAAGCAGAAAATTTAAATCAAATAGTAACTGTCTAGTCTAACTACTCTAACTAGTGTAACTAGTCTTTAAGTACTAAATCACTAAAGCTTCTATATACTAGTTAAGTCTAGTCCCTACCAATGTTCTTTATAAATTGACGTAACTGCCATGATATTACTAGAAACATTTTACTTTCTTTAGTAACAATGTCGTGCCATTTCGAAAGTGGTCGTTATCCTTAGCTCGTGTCGTTAATTGATCGTCGACCGTCGCCACGAGATATCGTTAAATTAATTGACGGCCATTTGCGATTGAGAAACGGCTGTTTGGGTTTAAAAGTGATTGTCACTACGGAGATCAGCTAATTGTTAAGCGCTGTGTGGATGGCTTCCTTATCTGTCACCGGCTGCGAGAATAATGAAAGAAATTTTGAATTAATGAAGGGACCTACTCTTTCTTTGGGCAGCCTAGAGCTCAAAGGAATGTGACTAAATTAAATTAACATAATGTTCTATGACGTTTCCAGTACTGTCAGCAACTTATAATATAACGATAAGATGAGCTAGCTTTCGAAGTGGCTGATCATCCTGTATTTGAGGAGTTTAATTCATGTATAGAATATCATTCCATATTCTTCAGTTGGTCTTCAGTATAGACAAACAGTTTTGAGAAATCTCGCAATCATCAGTAAAAATAAATAAAATGAAGGGTACACGGAAAGAACATGTCTAGTCACTTAAGTAACATTTTGAGTAATCGCGGTTTTTATAAATTTGGAACCATGTCAAAATGTATGGTAATTCCGTGACCAGGTCTTTTTTAACTTAAAAAAAGTTGTGTTACATATATACAGTGGTAGCAAAAGATACAACTAATAGTTTATTAAGAGCTCTACATTTTGAGATTAAAATCTCATTTTCCGAAAAAAGGAACTAGACATGTTCTTTCCGTGTACCCTTCAAATGTAGGACAAAAACACACAAATAAAGTACAAAAAGTAGGAAGCGAATGGGACGTGTGTTAGCTGATGATTATGACGATGATAATGATTTGATGACAGCAGCCAGTTAAATAGTATAAATACTCGCGTTGCTCTATTTATTTTGAATACGTACACACGTTTGGCCTAGGCTTACTTTGACTTGTCTTTGCATACCCCTTTACCGCCCTTTAGTCGAAAACGGACGATTTATTTAAATAATTTGATCTTTATTTATTGAAATGTTATTTTACGGTAACACAATTAAAACGGTGAAAATGCCAGGGAACAATTTATACCATTCAAGAGGGGCCAAACCAAATAGAGATGAATAATTTCTGAGGTGAAGTGAGCTCGAAGTTACAACAAATGAGAGTGTAGGTATGCGGTTTCGCCGTAAAGGTAGTACTTATTTTTCACGCCACCTTGTATTTTGAAGATACACAAGTGATTGTTGTGGAATTTAAATAAAAGGATTGTAATTACTGTCAATATATATTTAATATTCATTTTTTGAAAAATTCGCTTCCTTAAAGCTGGCGCTGCCTGTAAGCACAAATATGTTTGAGGATTGCACAAAAGTTGCGCCAAAGAATAAAATGATCCATCTTACTGTCACAAACATAAGCTTCTTACCAACCGGCGACAGACCTGTACAACAGGCGATTTAAATTGCTCCTATACGGCAATCCAAATGCGAAGTTTTGCGGCGCATAAAATATTTCGTAAGTGTTTTCTAAGACCTTTTCCAGACTTTGTTGCATACGGTGATGAACTTTAAGGTATTAAAAAAAATGACAATATAATTTAAATACAATTGTTAATAACATTCTTAGTTTAAGGTACTATTGTGTTATATTACAAATTTAATTTATATTCGAGCTCATCACAAGGCCTACCACACCACACCCACATCATCAGCGTACATGAACGTTTGTCCGGTATCGATGGCGTTCGGAAGGTCGGTTAGCAGTAACGTAAAGAGAATATTGGATACGGACGAACCCTGTGCTACGCCCATATTCGTGGTAACTGCGTCTGATCGCACTTGACCTGTATCAGCGACCACAACTTGCGATCTGTTGCGGTCAGCAATTAATGCGTGCTAAGCCTCTAAATCCGTAGTGCTGGAGCTTGTCGATTAGGACTTCGTGATCTGCGACGTCGAATGCTTTCGACAAGTCGCAACACAGTACAGCGACCTGGCTCTTGCGCTCACGGGCCTCCATTATTTGCCGAACTAGGGCTCGTGTTGTTAATGCGGTAGTTGAACGTCCTTTCCGATATGCAAATTGCTTATTGGATTAAGCATTAGTTGATGGTAAAAAGTCTGTTAACCTCGAGCTTAGGCCGTACTCAAAGATCTTTGCCATTACGGGATTTATCGCAACAGGTCTGTACATCGGTGAGATGCGGCTTTCCTTTAGTGGATCGGGAAAAACGCCCTCGCGGAGGCACTTGTTATATTAATTAAACGCATCATAGTAGGCTTATGAATTATAACATATAATAATATATGAAATGACGTTATAACAAATGTATGATAGTTTTTCTTATTATATATTAAGCATTACGCACCCAAAACAAAAAAAAGATATAGAAGTACGCTTGTGCGTCAATTTGATTCAGATCAAAGAGAATAGATAGTATAGAGTATAGAGGGTTATTGTCATAGTAAATTTTGTAGTCACAGTAAATTTTATTGCCATCTATCGACACAAGATTAAAACTAAAAATGAAAATGTATAAAATTATCGCAAAATGTATGGTAAATGTTTTTTTATTTTTTTGAACTCCATAATGTTTTGACCCATGTTCTTTCACTAATATGTGTTAAAATTGTTAAATATCGAACAGTGTCGTCAACGCCATCTATTCGAGTATAACTTTTTGTTGATATTCCGAGGCACGTTTTTTCCTTAGACTTTATTTATCTTTTATATCTTTGATTCAGATGCATATACTTGTAGATTGCTTGTGATATCGCCATTTTGTTTACCGCCGTTTGTAAAAAGCGTAACATCTGATCACTTACTTATAATTGCTAGAGACACGAAAGTAAGTGTTTTTATGAGGAAGCTGCCTAAGTATTTATGTTTACTTTTCTTATTAAACTCAACGTTTCCTCTGCTTCCTGAAACTATACAATAAATATTAAAGCTATTCTCAAAGGAAATGAAAATGTTGTGCAATTTTAACGATATTAATATCACGCTTCAATGGATTTTGTTTACCACGCCGGGTGAAATTCGACAAAATATAAGTGTGAAAGAGAAAGGCTGCAAATGGAGATGTTATATTTGCATGTTGCAGTATTTGCTAACGAGTCGCGCTAGATAATGTCAAAATAAAATTATCAAAATTGTGTTTGGTTTTGTCCGGGTCTTTTCTTCTATTTCTATTAACATAGGCATGTTGCTATAGAACTTTGCCATTAATAACGAAGATGTTAGAGTTAATTTTGGACCAAAGTTTTGCATTTTCAGCTTCACTTACTATTTCGTTTTTCATTAACTGCAAATTCAAGAAAAAAATGTCACCATTTTGATACCAAAATGTACGTTCGTGCTGAATTCGGACTACAGTTAATTCAGAAGACGACTGTCCAGTATCAAAAAATAAAACTGCGCTACTCGAAAAAGAAAAACTATAAAATCTGAAGCATTTTATAAGACATTCAGTTGATTATTAAATCGAACTCGTTTTAACCGGGTCTAAGTTAGGCAAACAAATTAAAACCGAGACAGAATCATTAAAAATAGGAAGTGGAACTGGGATTTAAATAAGCGGAACGAGCCAAATAAGCCAAATAATGATACGCGCTTAATTATACGCTTGTTGCACTGAATATAATCGTATCGTATCTGGTTGTTTGTTGGATTACCATCTAGCATCTGTTTATAGTATTTATCAGAATAAATTACTAAAATATAATAATTTGATAATAGGAAAACACGAGTAATCATCGTCTTTTGGAAAATTCTGAACTGAGTATATTATTCTATATTATTCGAGTTTTCATAACTTACTTACTGCTGTGGCGCAACGACCCGAAGTGGATCTTGGCCTCCGACATTAAAGACCGCCATGCTACTCAGAACTATCTCAATCTGAACACAATCAGAAAAATGTTAGGTATTGTAAAAAGAATGTAAATACGGTATAATTTGGTTTATATAATTAAAAATAATAAAATATTTTTAAGTTTTAATTTTGGTAGACTGTCATAAGACCGCGGGCAAAAGATATAGGTACTGTGGCATATAATATAACGCTCAAATTTACGGACAACCTAACTTTATAATATTATGTTTCTTATTTTATTATATAGTTTTATAACCACACATTATTAAGGGAAAAGTGCTGCTTGAAAATGTACATTAATTTAAAAGATTTACCACATTATGCGTGGCCGGGTTTCATCGTGAACAGTCTTTAATAACATGTTTAAGTAATTTTAGCGGCACCGAAATTTGAAAAAAATATTTAATTTAGATCTTCCGTCCATAAGAGGGAGTCTGTGCCCCGCAATGGAGCATATTTTAGCCTATAACGGTCAGAAAAAAAAATAGAAAATTAAAAACAAATTTTGCGAAAGCTAAACAGCTACATAGCTATACTGAATTAATAATGACCAGATAGCCATGCAATTACTGCTGCAAACCATTAAGCGAATCCTTAGATAACAATGCATCCTAGCCGCTAAACCATTTTCTAGGTATTAAATGTCTGATGCATTAAGGATAGAGACAATTAATGTTAGTTTAGCATTCAGAATAGTCGGAAGAAGTGCGCAAACGGGTGGTGTCGTACATTGTGCGTTAATTGCCAACATCGAAAAATCTAAAATCGTTATCTGCCTCTCTATTGCTCTTGCATATTCGAGGCGTTTTTTACGGTGAGGGAAAAGCAAAATTACAGATACGAGTACAGCGGGGGCATCAATGCCTCCGCAGTAATGTCGCAACAGTCGTGCAACTACAGTTGCTATACAAAATTTCGCTCAATAGGTTAAGTGTTTATATACAAAATAATTAAGTTTTTCTCTAAAGTGGAACCCACATGTAAGGCAATTAAGTTCAAAAGACAGTTAACTTAAGCTTTAAAGGTACGTGATTAAACTGAATACTCTGCAAATAACAAGCATTATAATACTATCTAAGCGTTTCCAAACTGGAATCAACCAAAACGTAGGCACGGCATTATCTACCCAACAATACATTTCAATACAATCGTGGGCAAACAGCGCTCGCTCCCCAAGGCACCGTTTCCATACTGTAATCACGTCGGCCCTCGTAAACCGTTTTACTGTACCGCAAACAAATTAACCGTTTTTACTGCTAATAAATGGACACAATAAACATTATATCTGTGGATTTATTTTTTGTTTGCGTCTTGGGTGTCGTAAGATTTGGTTATATTGATGCGCCCTTTGGTAACTTGGGTTTTACAGTAAAAATTATGAGTGCCTTAATTTTCTGTATTGTAGGTATTTTGTATTTATCCATAAAGCAGCTTCTGGTCGCTACTTCGTCCACGTAGAGGTTGCTGAATGAAACCTTCAAAATAAGTCCTACCATAATAAGTTCATAACATACTCCTATATTACGAGTATATGGGAAACCATTTGCCCAGCAGTTGGACCTTCATGCCGCATAGTCTTGGGACGGCCCTGTATAATGAGAGAATAAGACAGATTTCATATAACATAAACAATTTCAAAGTGGTTGAGCACCCCCTTGTAGTTGAGATAAAGTCACAAAACTTGGTATATTTTATCAGCATAATAAATGTAACAAAATAAGGGGGTGCCCCGTCGGAAAATAAAAAAAGGTGTTTTGAACCATTTTACTGTATAATATATATTAATATAGCTCCAGGCTTCCAAATCCATTCCAAATAACGTCACAAATGTAATTATTTGGTTACATTTTAATTAGCGTAGCATGGCCAGAGTTATATAAATAGTGAAGTATTTAATTGATTAGGTAATTCGTCAACAACTTCTGGTAAATCTAGTTCCCTACACCTTATTTTCTGGACTTTGTTAAAAAAAAATTACTTGCTAGTATGTCTAGGGCTATTTTATTGCTCGTTACGTTCGACGTAATGAGAAACTATTCTTATAATATCTTTCATTTAACAACTCGTTATCAGTTGTACTGTTATAAAATCTCTCGCAAACTACTTATTCATCAATATTGACGCTAAATTCAAAAACAAGAAGATTCAGATTAAATTTCATCTACTTTGAAGATTAGTTTTAGTTAATTTAGTCATGTGAAAGTGATCTGGGGGAACGGTAGTGCCCCCGCTAAGAAGAGCAAAGCGAAGCGCAAGGGCACTATCTACCTTTTCTCAAAGAACTTCGTTGTTTTTTGTACCCTCATAATTGAGTTTGGATTATACCAGATAAACAAAATTCACGGATTATGATGTCATTAGTGCACTTATTAAGCAGAAAAATTTTCAATTACATGGCTCTCATACTTTTCGTCACTCACTCATTCAATCACTCACTGATGATCATCAAAACCTTTAGGGTACTTCCTGAAATTCTAGGAAGCTGAAATTTGGTATGTAAGATAGTCTTAGTACACAAACAACAGAAAAATTCAAAAACTTGAAATTTTTAGCCCCTAAGGGGGTGAAAAGGGAGGTGGAATTTTGTATGGGGAATTAAAAACCGCTGAACCCGCATTAGTTGAAATTTGGTATGTAGATAGTTTTTGTTTTGGGGAAGGATATATAATAGTTTTCAACCCCGAAAGGGGGTGGAAAGAAGCGTTAGGGGGAAAAATGGGGTTGAAGTTTGTATGGGGAGTCAGTAAAAAGCAGATTGTGTATAATATGCCTCCAGATACGTATTTCAGGATTTTTAATAGTGAATTACCAACCCAACCCTTTAAATTAGGGGTAGGAAGATTGTCATAAGCGACTTACAAAAAGAAGTGAAATCCCACCAAACATATTTTCATGTAAAATGTTGCCCAGACGAAACCGTAAGGCTCGCACTGTCAAAAAGTTATCAGATCTCTTGTAGAACCTAGCTTCTAACTCTACAAGCCCTAACTTCACAAACTACACCTTAGTTAAATTATGTGGCTTGGCCGTTTCGTTACTACAATAACTATTGTATAATAAAAAATAACGAATAGTGAATCAATTTTTCACCTTACGTCCATGTGACGGTAGCGAAACGGCCAAGCCACATAATTTTGACTAAGGTGTAGAGTTTGTGAAGTTAGGGCTTGTAGAGTTAGAAGCTTGGCTCTACAAGAGATCTGTTAGCCTTACGGTTTCGTCTTGGCAACATTTTACATGAAAATGTTTTTGGTGGCATGAAATTAACGACAAAAGAATCATACCTACTAATAGTTTTAGATACCATTTGTTCGAAGTTATAGGGCTAGCGCTTAACTCAGACGGTTCGTGAATTTTGTTTACCATTGATTTATACCTACTTCGTAAAGAACTTAGGGCCGTCCGTAGAGCCTTACGTACATTGGTGTCAAATCACGTTGTGCGCAACCAATGCGAGCCAGTCGTTCAGTCTAACGCAACTTAAAAACAAAACACATATGTATACACTAACATATACATATAATAGTTTTTTTGTTCTCTGAACTAATCTGGACCACTTCGTTTCGTCCGAAAGGCGTCTTTACGAAGTACTATATATAGGTAAGTCAATGTTGTTCACGGTTCACTGTATGACGGAAGTTTTAACTGTGTTTGAGTAATTTATATATGCTCTGGCTTTTCTATATATCTTTTAAAACATCTGGTAATAAAAATGAAACAACTTTTAGGCACAAAACGAGGTGTATTCTAATTGTAATTACAGTGTAACGTTCACTGTTACCGTGAGGGCCGGGGGGCTTGCTATGTGGTATTTATACGTTCATCAACGGTACGTCCGCTACCCGCACCAACTACCCGCGTACTGCCGGGAGTGGGCGGACCGCAATGCACATTTATTTATGTATATATTAATTACATACAGTATAGGAATTTGATCTGGATTTGTTTTTGACATTGACTGACTGAAGTTCAGATCAAATTCATAACCTATTTTAAGTATGTATTACAAATAGTATACGCCTCAAGGTTACGCATATTTGTCAGAACTAAAACATTTATAAATAGCGATAAACAATGAGGAAATATTATTGCATCAAGAGCAAATTCATAGCAACATACATAAGCAAATTCGGTACGTAGTTCATTTGTTTGTGCTTGTTTATCGCGCGATTATACCAAAGTTCGGGAGCACATTATCGTCGAAACTTTTGCAAATCGATACCTAAAGGCATTGGCTGAAACACCGATAAGAATTTATTACTGTTATCGCATCATCGAATTATGGCCAAATCAAATATTAGTTGTGGAAATGCTGACACTGTTTTCGCTATATTTTTTGAGTCTATTGACAAATTGATGAAATTTCTTATGATTATACAGGGTGTTTTCTGTAACAGGAGTAATAAATTAAACTGGAGGCTGTACGCCTCAAACTAACCAACATTTGTTCAGCAACTTTTTAAAATTATGAAATTTTTAGATTGGTATAATTAATTTTTCATACTAATTAAATATTATTTTTAATGTACGCTGCCATCTGTGTATTTGACGTTGCTTGTCACCCTTTAAACATAACAAATTTTGCAATACATTGCGTCTTAAAATAAACTTTAAAGTGTAATGAAAATCAAAACACGTTATTTTTAAAAATTGCTGAACAAATGTTGGTCAGTTTGAGGAGTACAGCCTACAGCTTAATTTAATGCTCCTGTTACAGGAAACACCCGGTATATAATATTTGTTACGTAGATTTATCGAAGAATGAATAATTGAAGATTAATAATTACGAAATTATGCGTCATAACAAATTGTTTCACATATTATTTTGCGTTTTCGTATTTTTTATTGGTACCTATAATTTTATCCCTGTGCACATGGTTTGTATAAGTTATAATTTTATTGTCATTACCTATGTTTTGTTCTTTTTTATCGTTTCGTCATATTTCGCTTCTTTTTTCACTTTCTGTTTGGACTACTTACTCCGGCCCATAATAATATATTAAAAAATTAAGACAAATCACCAGGTTTATCGTTTATTAAATTTTTGCACCTATCTAGTTAACACCCCATTGCATTTAATAGGGCCTAGCTAGCTTTTGTTCTTAAAAGTTCCACTCGGGCCAACCCTGCAATTAAGATAACTAACCGGGGTCTATCCTAAAAGCGATACGCGTGTAATGTAAACGTAAGTGATTGTAGATGGGTTTGCGTTAAACCCGTTGGTTTCGTTTAGATTTTTGGGGTGAGGGAAGTTAAGAGAGCGTCCAATGCTTTTCTGCTGTTTTCAGCTTTGATTTCACTGTAGTACCTACCTACCTACAGTAAACTAATAATTAGAATGAAAAATGAGTTTCATAATCTCTATTGTGCTTTATTAAAAAAAAACAGTCTGAACTTGCGATTAGCTTATAGCATACTGCTGAATAGCGAATCTTCAAGCTGAATTATTGTTTGTTAGTTCGATTTATTCATAGGTATTGATATGTTTTATCTATATTATAGTGTTTAATGTAGTGGTCATTTTATTCGAATTCCTTTACGGGCTTCCTCATTCTTTACCTTATTTACGAATAATGTCTGTAGTAGCCCTTTTAAACTCTTTCTTCTATTGCTTGATTATGTACAAAACAGTGTATTGTTTTTTTTGCAACTAAATTGTTTCCCAGTTATATACATATACAAACTAGAAATGTTCCCCGTATGTCGCTAAATCCCACCCCAACCGACTATCACTTTATCGTTATCGTCGGAGCTTGGGGAGCGCTATGAGCGTACCACGAAGACTCAGTCGATTGCGGGATCTTAATGGAACCAGGATGTGGCGGTTTGTGGTTGTGTGTCTGGGACTAATAAAGCTTAACGCGATTACAGGATGCGACAAAAGGGGTCATACACAGATTTCGCTTGTAATATATACCTTTTATGTATCTATGTTAAGAACATTCCTCATCTATAGTATGGATTAGTAATAAAATTGGGGACAATTGTTTTAGGAATGTTCTTGATCTTGGGGACATTAATTGGGGGCATTGAGGAGCATATATACATACTATACTTAAAATTATAAATGCGAAAGCCTGTCTGTTTGTCTGTCTGTGTGTTACCTCTTCACGCTTAAACCGCTGAACCGATTCAGTTGAAATTTGACATAGAGATAGTTTGAGTCCCTCAACCAACTCCATTGAGACAGTATTATAAATGCGAAAGTAACTGTCTGTTTGTATGTCTGTTACCTCTTCGCGCTTAAACCACTGGACTATTTTCAATTAAATATGGTACGGAGATATCCGTTTGTGGCCCGAGGAAGGACATCTGATAGTTTTTAACAACCATCATCATCATTATCCCATGCAGGCGAAGACGCGGGTAGAAGCTAGTAATTAATTAATACTCGACAAATTGTCAATTTAACTTATGGTTGATTTTTACATACTCCGTGAAATTTGTAGATTTTCGAAACTCGATTATTCAGGCATAAATGTGTGGGCATAGAGTAACTTATACTAGAGCGGTACTGTCATAGTAAATTTTGTAACCCCAGTAAATTCACTGCCATCTGTCGACACACTTTAAAACTAAAAATGAAGATTTATAAAAATACGATAAAATGTATTTAAATATGGATAAATGATTTTCTTATTTGCATTAATTATTTTTATGATTTTGACCTATGTTCTTTGACTGATATGCGTTAAAATTGTTAAATAACAAACGAAACCGTCAACGCCATCTATACGACAGTAGGCCAAAACTAGTAGCGCCCTCTGAACGAGAATCAAATTTTCTGGATTTTCGAGGCACGTTTTTTCCTTAGACTGTATCCGCTATTACGGAGTTATATCTATCTTTGTGTGTGGGTAATATTTTTGGTTAATACTGTTTTCATTTCAGAATAAACGAAATTAACTTCAAACTTTAATTTTAGTTTAATTCTTATAAAATACAATACAAAAGGTATTAATAATAAATAACAATAATTAAAACTAATAATAAACTAAACGTCTAATAGGCGCCTCCACCCTGCATCGTACCCGGCTCAAAAGTTCCCATGATGCCTGCAGCATTCCCTCGCTGCACTGCAATTGAGATCTGTTGAACCAGGTACGATCCAGAGCGGGGGTCGCAGCCCCTCTCCCGTAGACGCCTCCCCAGTTCACCAACCAATTCACTTCAAACTCATTATTGACCAGCCCATGTCCCATCATGCACTTAAAACTAATCGTTTTACGCAGCGTACTACGTAGGCCGATAACACGCGAACGCAAAGCGGCGCGGCGCGGAGCGGGGTGAATCAATCCTTTTATGCCTATCGAAGTGTCCTACGTGGGCGTCTTGTTGCAAACGCGAACGCCTTGGGCCCGCCGCCGCGCCGCGCCGCGCCGCTTCGCTTTGCGTTCGCGAGTGTTCGCCATTCGCCCACGTAAGACGTAGCGTTAGCTACGCTACCTAACTTGGTCGAATAGTCTGAAATAATGGACCAAGTTCAATATTAATGCTAAGTCGTAACCATACATTTCAATTTGTGACCTCAGACAATTTATAATATATCTACCTCGTGATAGTTCGATGATAAAATACCATTACATGTCAAATTTTCATTTACATTTCAAATGTAAGTATATCGTTACCCTTAATACTTAAGCATTATATATTTAGTATAAAATAGCTACGTCCTGTTATAGCCGAAGGACGTCACGAGCAAAATTTTAAAAAGAAGTATATTTTCAGTTATTAAAGTGAAGCGTAAAATCCGCGCGATAACCATATACCTATTCTGTTGCAATTTTCGCGCGATGTTCCATAGGTATCTTTAGTTCCCTTCCTTCTGATTTCCTGGCGTTATGCACAAACGCCCTTTTAATCCAAATGCGTTCTAACATTTTTTTAAGTTATTAAAAAGCCGACAATAATATGATTCATTGTCTATGCAAAGTCTGCGCTTTTTCTGCCTTGACATTCCTTGATTTATAATGGTTTCTTTTGAAAAATAACAAGACTTAAAACACCCACGTGATGGGTAGAATAATCACTCTTAAACGTTAGAAGGCAAGAGTGAAAATTGGGTGTAATTTTTCTTAACCCGAGTTCGCAGTGCCAAGCTGTGGGCTTCAAGAATGATTCCCATTATGACCTTTATGAGTACTGGAATAGGAAGGAACTTTGCGTAAGTTCTTTGTGAGAGGTTTTCCGCGCAGTGATATATGCATTTCTGCACGGGAAAGACATGTGCCATTAGTTAAAACACATGCGCATGTCTGGCACAATTTTTACTTTATGCATAAATTGTTTTTTCACTAAAGATATTTAAATACCTATGTAATGTATAAAATGAAATAAAATAATTATTATCGGAACGTTAACTTTTGTTGGTGCATAAATATGTTATTTAAATATTGAAACAGCTCTCTCATGAATATTTTTTTACATAATATAATCAAATATATAAAACGATTCAGTAAGATTTGTTTATTTAAATAAATGGAATGGAAACATACCCCAGGAGGAATGTCGACGTAAACTTTGATGCGGAAAGAAGGTTTGTGATCATGCCATGAAAAATATTTCTTCGTCAAAAGTTGAACGTAGTTCCCTGAAATGGCCACTTAAACTTAGTTTGAATTGCATTAGCCACCATAAAAGTCAAGTTGAATTCGATTTAAAAGAGAATAAGTAATGTCGTTTATCTTGAAATTTATTGCTTCTCTAATTATAAAAACTTCAGCACTTAAGATTTAACGCATGAGATCAATAAATAAAGTAATCGTGTGGTTTTATGAAACCACGATGCAATTGAAACTTTTTTTCGGATTGATGGCATTCTACTGAATATTTTCGGAAAATTATTCGATTTTGTGTATTACAATCGCTTTTTTAATCTTAACTTAATAAATAATAAATATCCTCTTTAATTATCTTATAAAAGCTTGCCCAACGCCAATGTAATTCAGCTACTCAACACGGAATGGCGCTGTAGTTCGTTATTAATATCGCTTACTTATAATACGCGAGTCAAGGACTAAAGAAACTGGTATAAGTAAGCTCTCCGATTACGCATAGTGTTATGTTTCGTTTTAGCAAATAATTAGATTTTGTACGCTCTTAAAAAGTCCTCCTATACCTCATCCGCTCCCTCATATTTACACTCTTGTATATTGCTGTTTCTAGCGGAGCAATTGGCTCCAATCCAATATGGCGATTTGAGCGGTCCGTGTCGAATCCGCTCGTCTTTAATCAAGAAAAATCTGTGTAATTTATGTGTTAATCGAACAATCCGTATAATAAACGTGTGTGATGAGTGTTTTGTAGAAGACAACGAGAAATGTCCAAGGCCTTGGTGAAAAAGTCGGCTCTCATGTGGTGATCGTAGGAACACACGTGCCGTCATTCCCAAAACGGAAATTTTTCAAGTAGGTAAGTGAGTGTGAATTTCCCATTTTCCCGCTGTTTTTCCTTTCACTATTGTACATCCGCAGAATCAGTCATAATACAGTCCACGAAACTCAAAGCGCTCGTGACTGAAAAGCACAAAAAAGCGCACCGCAAAATAAAATTAACTATATGGGAAAGGTTTTCAAAATTTTGATTTAATATCACCCACATAGTTTGTTACGGATCTGACGGTCCCGTTACACTGGGGTTTTCTAGATGTCTAAACGCTTGCAAGTAGCCAACCGTTAAGAATTGTTCGACTGAATCTTGACGTCCGTGACTTTCGAATACAAAAAGTCGTATGTGACTATTTGCCATTTACCGTAGAATTTGACAGATAAAAAGAGTTTGACGTATTAAACCTTATCGACTGGTTAATAATGTCTACTGTCCGTGTCCCTAACTTTTTGTATGATATTACAAGCAAATATCTGTCTTCGTAAATTAAGTATTGTATCCTTATTAGTCCGATAATGTAGCTTATTTCAAAGACTGCGAACTCTAAGTACTAGAACTAAAGTAGAATTTTACTATAATACTGTAATTCTTAATGCGATATGCTAAAAACTGAGTAAAAAATTTGAGGCGGTAGAATAAAAGTTTCACTTTAAAATTGAAGGAAATTAAAATGCTTGGAGTCAATTGATTGGCTTACATTTGAGAAAATTGTCACGACCACGGTGTGTGTGACGTGAACAATGATTTTTTTGACGAACTGGTTAACATTAAGAGTGGCAAAACTGGCAACAGTTGTTATTAAGTCGTAAATACATACCATCAAAACAATATAATTTTTATAGTTAAACCTATGGAATAAACTATTTGAACAAATTTTATAGCGTATTTCATGACTCCGTAACTTGATTTTGTGACTAAGTTTCATTACCTACCGTTACTTATTAATTCTGTTGAGACATATTTTCAAACCAGTTAAAACTCGCAAGATATTTATTTTACTAATTTCCAAGATATACTTCTCGGATATGGAAGCTGGAACAAGTTTTAAATTAATACGAACTGGAAAAGCAAGGAATTATTTACACCAAAATATAGAAACTCACACTTTTCATTAATATTTTATTTAAAATGTATTAGCAAATGATTGTCTCCTTATACGATTTTCTGTTTGTACAAATGGGCTATCGTAATGTGTGAAGTATCTTTTTACAGGACGGTCCCCTTCTTTCATTTTCATCACCTCGTTGTATAATTCACTAGCTAGAGAATGCGTAGATGGGCTGCAATTTTTCATAAATAATAAGTTTGATTAATAAAAACGGGGTGACATATTGAACCCCGTTTTTATTAATTAAAAAGCGGCTCCGACACGATCAGTTTCTATATTTTAAATCTCAAGTGATTCGAATTTAAACTATCGTAAGACATACAAACTTTAAGCAAATTTTACGGTTTCACTCACATATTGGTCAATGGTGACCGCTACTTACTCATGCACAAGCGGCTCCGACACGATCAGTTTCTATATTTTAAATCTCAAGTGATTCGAATTTAAACTATCGTAAGACATACAAACTTTAAGCAAATTTTACGGTTTCACTCACATATTGGTCAATGGTGACCGCTACTCACTCATGCACAAGCGGCTCCGACACGATCAGTTTCTATATTTTAAATCTCAAGTGATTCGAATTTAAACTATCGTAAGACATACAAACTTTAAGCAAATTTTACAGTTTCACTCACGTATTGGTCAATGGTGACCGCTACGTGAAGTGCTTGAAAAAGAGACCTAGGCTCTCCGAAACGAGTCGCGCGAGTGACTAAAAATACGTGAGTGAAACCGTAAAATTAGCGTAAAATCTCACGTGATTGTAAGAAAATATAATTGACGGCTAAACGTTGTTATTCTCAATTTCTATTTCATTTTTGTCAAGCTAATGTCAATTTTGTAGGATAGAAAAAGAAGATAAGAAACGAATTGATTGAACGTCTTATTCCATGATTTCTTATAACCAAACTATGTAAACCCACTGCAGACCCATTAAACATAGGTACACCAAAAATCCACAAAATCGACAACTTAACTAAGGATAAGGTCACATTAATATGTACAAGTAGAGTCGTTGAATAAATTGGCACCTAACTCCAATAACGGCCATAGGTATAAATACGGGAACGTTCTTGGTAGTTAAGACTGGCGTTTTTTATTAGTCTCATGCTCCGGTTAGCGCCCAACGGGAGACATAAAATGAGCAAAATGAATCATCTACTTTGCATAAATGAGTAATTAATTACTAAGTTAGGTCATAAGTACTGTCAGGTTTTGACTGATAAAAAGCCGCCAATAAAAAAAGTAAGACATGATTTGAAAGCTTGTTTTATACTGATCAAAACGTAATATAATTAGTTTAAAATGTAGATCGCGACTTTCTTTACTTTGGGACTTTTTTGACTATGTATACTTTTGGATTGTCGTACGTTAGACGAAAATACGCGGCTGGATTGTGAATAATTATACTTCACAAAAGGAAGTAAAAATCAGTGTCACATTAATACCCTTCAAACTTAGGTTGCTTAGGGTACTTATAAGTTGCAACAATACACATGAAAACTAAAAAAAGATAAAAGACAAACGTCACAATAACGTAACAATAATTGTAGCGTGAAATGACAATTGGTTTCTCGAATCGAACTGCAAAAGATAACTAGCTGAGAACTAAACTATAACGTGTCTATTAGATCCCGTATTGTTCTCGTAATATCTAGTAATTATCACGTTGTTCGAAATGACCGGCCAGCTTTTGTTTTATGTAGAACCATGTAAACAAATAAATAAATAGGGATCAAAATCACCTTGAATAGCCCGCGTATTTTTTGCGTTTTTTTTAATTTTTTTCTGAAGATTACATAGAATTATGCAAAACTGAAACGGAAAATTACGTTAAATTATATTGTAAGTAATTCAGCATTAAATAAGCTTTCAAACCCATATATATGAATAATAAATAACCTATAAGTTTTTTATCAATAAAATTTTTTGTGACACAACTTATGACCTTATGATGAAGTATGTTTTCGTACTGACCTTATAGAAATGTATTGTACGTGTTCAAAAAAGGACAAGAAACTGTTGCTGGCTTGGCATAATGAGTTTTGAAACGTAATCTGCAACATATTTTTTATAACAAGAAATATTACATATTTTTGTAACTTTGTTCTACCACTCTAAAAGATAGATTAAAAATATGGACTTTTATTACAGTTCAGTATTGCAAGTCAATTACCGTTAAAACTAACAAAGAAAATTCGACTCCAAATATGAATGCTTTCCGCTTCATTTGTTTAACAACTTATACGAACACTTGCTATTTCACAACTTGACTCGCTCAATGTGAGTGTGTGCAATATATATGAGAGCAAATTTTATGTCCGGTTACACATTTTATGATTTAGCTCGCAGTTTGTTTCAAAACGCAGTAACATCATACTATAAGCCACCAGATAAGGAACTTTTATTACCAGATAAGGAATTTTTGATGACCTTTTAGAACATTGCAACAACAGAAACTTGTAAGAAGCGTAGCGCAATTATTGAAAAGAGAAAAATGTTTACCGAGTAAAGCACTTACAAGATCTTAAGTAAAAGCATGTCTCCGTTAAGACCAGATTGAGTAGCTGTTGGCCCCATTTCCAGCTCAACACTCTTATGGATTCGGATCTTAGCCAAAAATATCTGATATCAAGCTCAAGTAGCAAAGACTTTACATTGTTACTTTTATATTTATATCCTGTTAATATGAAATCTATAAATTTGTGCATATTTTTATCTTGCATAAAAAAACTTGTATTTGTCTACGCACTTCTTAAATCGAGCAATCTCAGAACAACATCGTAGTAGCTTTACTAATAATATTTTTTATTTTTTTTTATTAAGGTCTACCAACAGTTATTACATCTGACATTTAATTTACGATAAACCATAAGAAACATTCAGTGATGCATAACTAATTAGAGGTAAACACAGCATTTAAAAAAAAAGGAAACAGTAAACTTAAAGTAACAGTTAATGGCTAAATAACAACCTAACCTAACAACCTAATGAAGGATATATACATACTATTTTTTTATGTTAATATTTAATAACTTAATATAGTTATTTATAGTAATAACTATCGCCACAGATTTATTTACTGTCTAAACAAAAGCAAAAAGCCAACCTGTTAAGAAAAAACACAATAATTTATAACATAACAATAACGTTATTCATTATTAACTTTAAAGTGTTGTAACAAAGATTTTGACTTATTAATAGTCATCGGAGGACTCATCTTTTTACAGCTTACTGTCTCTACCTACACATAAGGTGGTACATTTGTACTTTAACTAGTAAACCCCCTCACTAAAAATCTATGTCAAATAATAGGGTTGAGGTTCGTCTACGACACTTTCCGGGATGCGTTCACAAGGTTTATCGTTCACATCGTTTTGTTGCTCAGCTAGAACATCGCAGCGGCTATAAAAAGAATTCCATAATTTTCAATCTATCCCTCCATATGTTGTTTCATAGTTGTTTTCAAATATGTGCTAGGTTAAGCCGCCGCTTATCGGTGACGCGCGTAATGTGGCATAATTTATATTTCCCATACTCTACTCGCAAAACTTCAATCGACTAGTTGATGGGTAAACAGTAGGGCAAAATGTACAATCAAAATAAAAAAAATAAAAAGTTAGGTACTTCCAGTTCTTTTAATTACTTGCAGTCCTAAATTAATTACTTTTGGCTAGGTATTTTGTGGCGTTTGTATTTGATGACGACTAAGTTATTTGTCAAAAAATTGTTTTGATACAAGCTGCTTTTATCGCTGACTGTACTTTTCTTTCAAAAGGTGACTAATACTCATCGAGACAATTCTAACAAACCCCAAAACTATTTGGTTGCGTTGTTTTATTAATATATATATGAAATGATCAAAGTTTATGATCTGGCCACGACATATTATATACAAGCATTGCAAGTTAAATTAAAGCTTTATTTTGTCGAAATGTATGAAGTTCTATTTTCAAAATTTTTATAATTGACTAAACCGTATCGATAAAATTCTTATGCTTGAGTCGGAAGTGCCATAGACTATCCAACGTTGAAAAGAGTAACGTTGTAGTGTTGCATATGAAGTTGTAATACACAGATTATATTCGACGAGTAGAAAAAAGTAATTTGAGCATGCAATACACATGACATTAAAAATATTTGCATTTCTTTGTGATAAAAAAAAAAAAAATTTATATATATTTATTTGTAAACATAGGTTAAATATAGATCTTGTACAAAAACATGTAGTATATATTTATATAGTGTAGTAGTTTTGATATCGCAAGTTAAAAATATTTGTAACCATTTGAAAGATGTATATGTATGAATATAATATGATGCATGGTCATTATACACAATGTATTAGGGATAGCTTTAAGCCATAGTAATTAAATTAGATTTAAGTTATATTGCAGTGCCCTACAGGGTTTCATAGCTGAACCAATAAAATGTACCAACTTTTGTATAACCTATGAAAGCAATAAACACACTAATTACTAATTACTAATAATTAGGTACCCTATACATAAAATTACGCAATACGTAGCATACAAAAATAATCCCGAGCACGAATGGTATACTTAAAAATATTACTTAATTAATATTAGTTTTGTGGACACGACGTAAAACAGAGATTGTAGAATAATTCAAGGTTTTACTGCGCCCTTAATATTATCTTTCTTTCTGTTACCTATGGTGCTGTTTTACATTATGACTGCGAATCTATTGAAACTGTTAGAGTGCCAAGGAAGTTGTTGAGGGAAGGGAATAGTCTATAGGTTTTATTTACGCATCGGCAACTTCCAAAGGCTTTATTACTTTTATAGGGAAAATGAATGGGTTTGGCCGTCAGTACTGTTTTGGGCGGATTCAAGTCGTAAGGATTTTGCCTGAAAAGGGTACAAATTATGCAGTATTGATACTCCCCGCGAGAAATGAATGCAAATTGACAAGATTAATGATGTTGTTTGTGGTATTTTTGAGACGCTCGAAGAACATTGGTTTGCAAAGTGACGTTAAAAAGAACGTAAATACAAAGAATGTCAGAACGATAATATTTAGTTTTGCATTTCTGGTATTACGAAATTAAGTAATTAAGTTTTTTTGTATGTATGGCATTCAAATAGAAAATTTGATAGTGAGCTTTCATGTCATAGGATCTTTTTGGTAAACTGATTTCATTTTTTTTGTTTACGCATTTTAATAAGTAATCTAGTAATTTAGCATTACAATTGATGAAGCCCTAGAAAACTAAAGTAGCTTTTAATTTATGCTTTTGTAATATTATTTACAATATGATTTCTACAAAGTCAAAGTCAAAGTCAATATATTCTTTATTCAAATAGGCCTAGCAAGAATCACTTTTAAATTGTCAAGTTTTAAATATTACCTTAATCTAAATATTAGAGCAATTTATTGATGCAGTTATTATTTTTCTTAAAAACATTGAATTATTATAGATATGTCAAACTTAATAATAAGAATTCACAAAAGGATCGTCAAACACAATGTTTTAGGTAGTAACTATTGTGAGAAGCAACAACGATAATGTATTGTATAGTTTTCTCTATTACCTACCTTTAATTTTTTTAAATATTTGTTACAGATTCATCCTAAATGGGAACCTGTTATAATATTCGGTGACAAATCAGGGGTATGACATTTAGTTGACTCAGCCGTTACCTTTTTGTTACAAAGCGGAGTTTGGCCGATGAGAAAACGGGTAAATGTTACCTCTTGCTGACGCAACTGTTTCTACATTAGTACGAATATCAAAAAAATATTTTTACCGTATGCAATATACTAGATTTGCTAGTCACTTAGGCACTTAGGTATCTTCTTTGAACAATATGCCGGCCGGAAAATTGAATACCGGTCTGGCCTAGTAGGTAGTGACCCTACCTGTGAAGCCGATGGTCCTGGGTTCGAATCCCGGTAAGGGCATTTATTTGTGTGATAGACCCAAATATTTCTTCCTGAGTCATGGGAGATTTATATATAAGAATAAGTATGTATTTATCTATATAAGTATGTATATCGTCGCCTAGCATCCATAGTACAAGCTTTGCTTAGTTTGGGGCTAGGTTGATCTGTGTAAGATGACCCCTGATATTTATAGAAAGAAAGAAAGAAAGAAAGAAAGAAAAAGCACTTATTAGCACAACATAACATAAGACTAAAACTAGAAATATACACAGAATGAGGTTGCGCTAAATAGTCCTTACTCAGCTTGGTGTCACGGTGTGAGCCAACATGGCACACTCCGCGACGCTGATTTTCAGTAAGGCCCAGTAGATGGACTAGTGAACACAATGTAAAAAATTAATAAGGGAAAGCTTAAATACAAATAACAATCAAATTACTTAATTAAAATTAGCCTATACCTAAGTCTTATGAATGTTCGTGTGTATGTATGTATGTAAGTGTCTATGCGATTTGTGTGTGAGTAACTGAGTGTGCACGGTTGCCTAAGTGTTGCATTTCTGCTTAGCCAGTATGAATTTACGGAGGTGAATTTTAAAGGTGGACATGGTTTTCGAATTACGTACTGGTGGTGGCAAATCATTCCAACACTTAGTGGCAGCGAAACGAAAGCTGCCACGGAAGGCAACCGTGCGGTGTGGAGGAAAAGTGAGTCGTGATGCGTGTCTTTTATGGCGCACTGAGAGAAGTTAAGCTTGTCATATAGGTACGAGGGTTCTTTATTTTTTATGACTCCAAACAACAATGTGGAAAAGTGTAGATGTCTACGTGAATTCATATTTAGGAGATCGTGCTGGTTTAAAAACGGCGAAACATGTGCTCGTCGTGGGACAGGGAAACAAAACCGTGCACATGCGTTTTGTACTCGTTGCAGTACCTTCTTTGTCTTAGCTAGTAAACACTCGCCAAACACTACATCAGCATAATTTAATTTCGACAGAATAAGGGTATCACATAATTTGATGCGCATATCAACAGATAAACACTCGCGAATCCCGTACAGCACTTTATGTATTATTTATATTATTTATTTAATATTGTTTTTTTTATCTTGAACAAAGTTTTTTATTGTGACATATTATAATATAACAACACTAAAATTAACGTAGGGTAAACTCGCATTATTTGGTGACACCTAATTCGGTGATAAAAGTTTTTAAGCATGACACCCAGGAAAGCTAGTGAATTAGGGCCTTTAAATGGGACCTCACGGCTTCACGGTTTCGGCGGCTTTGCCGTGAGCCCATTTGAAAGGCCCTAATTCACTAGCTTTCCTCGGTGACATGCTTCAAAACTTGTATCACAGATTTAGGCGTGTCACCAAATAATGCGAGTTTACCCTACGCCTATTAGGCTAGTACCGACTATGTGACCTTGCCTACGAATCAGGAGGTCCCAGGTTCGAACTCTGGTAAGGGCATTTATTTGTGAGTTTATACAAATAGGTGTTTGTTTTCGAGTTACGGATGTTTTTTATATAATATATTTTTTTATTTTTTTTTCTGTTTTACTGTATTTCGTTTTTATATGTATGTCGGCGGCAGATCGTAAAACCGGGCATATCGAGATATTCCTAGGCATATCATGAAACGCCGCCATATCACGATCTGACTAGCGACTACCGGCCATATCGTTCAAACCTCAACGTTTGACGATTTGCCCGGCGACGTTTAGGCATATCAAATAAGTAGGGTGTGATATTCCTAGGCAGATCATGAAACGCCGGCATTTCATGATCTGCCTAGCAACCACTAGCCATATCGTGCAAACTTCAAGTTGTGATATTCCTAGGCAGATCATGAAACGCCGGCATTTCGTGATCTGCCTATTGATCACCAGCCATATCGTGCAAACCTCACGGGGTAATATTTCTAGGCAGATCAAGAAACGCCGGCATTTCATGATCTGCCTAGCGACCACCAGCCATATCGTGCAAACTTCAAGGTGTGAAGGAAGATCGTCGCATTGAAATCGCCGTGAAGTTGTGCGAGTGTGGAGTCATACGTCATCTCCGCGAAGTCGCGCCGCGATTTACGCACATAGTCTGGAGGGCGCTTTACCAATACACAATTTTCACAAAAGATACGTACTACATACCTGCGATATTCCTTTGCACCTACATTTTTTTAATTTGCTCTGCACTAATGGGTACGATCTGGCAACACTGGCGGACGCAGCGCCACATAGAATGCAGCGCCACCAGTGGTAAAAAATGCAAATATTTTACGATGCGCCCGGTATGAAGCTAGGAATGAGGGCTATCGTTTTTTTGCTCACCAGTTGGCGCCTCTGTTGATGGTGGTCCAAAAGAATATAGAAAAGCTGTCAGTCATTGAAGTGACAAGTGACATTTGACATTTCGAACTATGGAAAAGACCACCATCTACACTAGCGCCCCTAGCGGCGAATTCATACGCGTTAGCCCTCATTTCGACGAATACATTGCTCCTATCGATCTGCCGCATCTTTTGTAAGGCATATCGTGATATGCCTGGGTTAATCTTAGTCAGATCATGAAACCTTTTCATGATATGCCTAGGAATATCACCCCTTCACGGCGATTTCGCAATTTGGTTTGCGGCAAAATGGCGGAAAAGCATCAGCTGATCGAGTTTAACTGTTAGTTTATCTACGGCATCATATGTGATTTAGCTGTTTTTCCATTATGTTTTGTTGTAAAACCGTAAAATATAGTCGCTTAATACAATATAATTCTAATATATAATTGATATTTATCTTTCCACTTGAAACCCTTGAAGATTGCACGATATGGCTAGTTGTCGCTAGTCAGATCACGAAATGCCGGCGTTTCATGTTATTTTACGATGCGCCCGGTATGAAGCTAGGAATATCAACGAATGCAATTTGTATGATCGATCTGCCGCCTCTTTTATTAGGCAGATCGTGATATGCCTGGGTTATTCTTAGTCAGATCGTGAAAGGGCGGCGTTTCATGATATGCCTAGGAATATCTCGATATGCCCGATTTTACGATCTGCCGCCGACATGTACATATAATGTATATCGTCATCATCTACTTAGTACCCACATTACGAGCCTTATTGAGCTTACAGTTCAACTAGGTCGATTTGTGTAAGATTATACCAAAAAAAAGTTAAACCTAGAATTATAAGAAAAGCAAAAATAGGCACTTATGCCACTTATCTAGAAACAAAAGTCACAAAATATACATGTGGCCGGGCTTCATCATACGTCTGTACGAGCTTTGTTTATTTGAGCTGAGCTAACATAGTCCCGAATATTTCGCTTTTGTTTTTGGACCGATGTTGTTTTGTAGTCTAGAACGTGTCTACAAACTACTACGCATACATACCTATTGTACTGACAAACAATTCAAAACTAATAATATTTTGCATGAAACGTGCATCTAACCTAAACACGCTTGCTTGATAAATAATAGAATAATTTATCAGCTTCAAGTAATTCGGCTGTACCAGCATCCTAATAGGTCTTGTGAGTTGCAATACTTGCAATTCTGTATTATATTTTTTTCTTTTAAATCATGTTTTAGAGGGAATCTTTAACAGCGTATCATATCCTAAAAGCCTGAATTCCGCTGTGTTAGCGGCGCTGGCCCCGTAGACATGCCAATCGCTAACGCTACGTAGCGAACGAAACGCAACTGTCACTGTCACACGAATATGGAACTTATGGAAGAGCGATAGAAAGACACAAAGCAACTCGATAGCGAAGCGCAAGGGATCGTCACCTTGGCTAGGCCGCCCAAGCACACACATTTTCAGCGCAGTTCAAAAATATATAGCTCAGATGCCGCATTTTCGACTGATCTCATTTAAACTTCTCATCATTTACACACCGGTGTTTATTTATTTTCCGTAGTATAAATAAGTAAAGTAAACCTAATCGGACGGGCGCCGAACTCATCAGTTTTGGTAGACCCTGACTATAGATCTAGTTACCGACCTCGCGCCTCAGAAACGGGATAATGACTTCAGATAGGTCAGGTCAGGGATCGTTAGGGTAATCTTCAATCTGTAGATGAGGGTCATGAATTTATGCCTCAGGAATCTATATATTTACAGCATCTATTATAATACAGGGTGGGCCAGTGATAAATTAACTTTTCATCTCGACCTCTTTCGTTATTTATGAAATATAGGCAATTGAGAAAGATGTCATTTAATAGAAAAATAAGCAATTTTTTATTCAAAATGATGCCTTACACGGGGGAGCAGCGAGCGTTTTGTATTGAAGCCTTTTTTGAAAACAATCGTTCTTATGTGACTGATCGTCGGCGTTTTCGACTTAAGTTTGGATTACGCAATATCCGTGAGTGTCCAAGCACAAATTTAATTAAACAATGTATAGTCAGATTTGAGGCTACTGGATCGACACTAAAATCTTGACGCCAAGGACGTGCAGTCGTGCACGGTCTGCGCGTACCTACTAATGAAAACATCGAACGGGTGAGAGCGTCTGTGAGAGCGGATGCAAGGAACTCAACGTGTAAACGAGCTACGGCTTTGGGGTTGTCCAGAACAACTTTACGACGACATCTTGGTGATTTAATTTTTAAAACGTAAAATTTATTTCTTTATTCCAAATTCTAATTATAATTTTTATTTAAAAACATAAAAATTGATTGATTTAAAAAAAAATGCATTTTTCATTGGCCCATCCTGTATATGTAAAAGTAGGTAATTTAGTTATATGTGCGCCATATTGACATGTTATAAGCACCTATAGGTGTACTTTGTTGTTAATATAATTTTTTTACTACAACATACTTAACATATGAAAATCCGTCAATCTGTTTCGGTTGTAGTGTAGTAAGAAAGTACTTATATTGAAAGCTCAGTTAAGTTTAAATGTGACAATTCTCTAGGAGTGCCGTTCAAATTGGTCTATTCACAGAGTAGCTATATAGAGCCAGTAAAGTGCCATTTTCAATTCAAATTCTTGCAGACACTGCCATGTTCCCGGTTTACGATTGCCGAATTGGAGACAGCTTTTGTTAGTGATTTCAAGTATTTTAGGAAAGTAAAGTGCCTTGAAAGGTTTGCGTCTTCGCAAAGGAATGTGTAAAAAGAAATGTGTTCGAATATTGGTCATGAAGTAATATTTACAAATTACCTACTAATTTTAACGTTTTAATCTGTTTTTTTGACTAATTATTAGGTACCTACATCAATTGGTGAGAGCGACATGTACAGATATCAAAATTACGGATTAAGATTTTTATAGTTCGTATAGGATCTCATTTAGATTGCATTTGTAATCAAATCCCACAACCGAGCATTCAAATCCGTGGCAGTTGTAGGTCACGCGTGGCAATAACGCGAAAAACTTTTTTAAAGTGACTATATTCAAGCTATTGTTGCAGATCGGGTCGCCAATCCATTGTAAATGCGGAGATAAGTCTGCCAATGTGTCTATTTGCCTTACTGCTATTTTTAATAAAGGGATACCTGGGGATTCACATAGCCTACTTATCTTTTTCCGTTGATTGAAGAGGAAATAACACAGAACAAATCCTACTCGGATGGCACCTTGGGCACATCTAGTTATATAAGGACACACGAAATCTGAAGATTGAAGTTAGGTAAAAGGTGACAAAATATAATTGACACACAATAGTACATTACGATACAAGTGCGAAAAGTAGGAAATTCGCAACGAGTGGCAATAAACTAAAACACGACCGATTGTTTTAAATCGACACGAGTTGCTAATTATCTTTTCGCACGTGTATTGTACAACGTTTAACAGTACATATGGCCCTTTAAATTTTCGACATATGCACGTATAGTACTAGTTATCGCACTAGGGCGGTAAATTAACACCATAATATGTATTCATACACATAAAAGTAGAAATTTTGTAAGACCTTACTGAAATACTATAACAAACTGACGTAAGAAATGTGGTTTTTACCGTCCCCGTAGTACTTAGATTGCCATTTATCTGTGTCCGATGTAGAGGGATTAATATCACATTAATTTCGAGAAAACGTTCTCGGATAAAACCAGAACAAGTCCATTACGTGATCAATGTAATTTTGCATTTAAAATTTAGATTGTGAGTATGCCTACAGCTTCGTCACAGATTACTAAAATATTTATACTGCAAAAGAAATTAATGCTTTCAGCTTTCAAACATACAAAATTATAACCTACATGTAGACAGTTACTTCTCTCATAGTTCCGATTAAATACAATGCAGATGCAGAGTTAAAACAACCATAAATTAAAGTTAGTTAATAATGTCACACCAAACTTAAAAGGGACAATAGACTTAATCCAACTTTATTACCGCGCCCTTATCAAGTGCGATTGTCTGTGGTTGATAGTAAAGATGCGACATGTTATTTATCTGACGTGGTTGAAGTGAATTCCCCGGAAATATTCCACAAAATAGTTTTTCAAGTGCTCGGAGTATTGACACTACATAATTTTTTATCAATGGAAAGTACCTAGTAGACAATGCAAAAAAAGCCATAGATACGCTTAAAAATAATGAACAAGGATGAAAGCATTTTTGGTAGGTACACCAGACAAAATATCGACGGTAATCGATGAGTTGACTGAAAACTGTTACTTTCTTAAAAAATAAATACCTAGTCATAGGAAAAGTATTGTATGCAGCGTTGTATAAATGAGCCAAAAAATGCTCGTCTTTCTTAAAATTTTCGCTTCCGACTTCGTCCCCTGTTCTAATTGTTACCCACACCACTAGCCCTTTTTGACCTATCTTATACAACTAAAGCACCAAATGCTATTTAAGTATACGGTTATTATTTATATTGTGTAGGGTGATTCAAACTATACTGAACAAAAAAATTTTTTGTTTCACCCTCTACATTCTACAAATGATCTGCATTAGAAAACACTAGATTTTTTTTATACGAGTAAATGTTAGGGGTCGCTACCGACGTTTGAAATTTGTGAAATTTCGATATTATCGTAAATTACGCCTTTTATTATGTAGCAGTTACATAAACTACTAATAGTAGGTAGGATAAAATTATGGGCTGAGAGTAAAAAAAAAAATTTTAGATTTTTGAATCATCCTAATATTTTGTAACGTATATTTTCAATAGAAAAACGTCAATGAGCTTCAGATACAATAAATAAAATAAAAATAAACATATAATGTAAAATACATGTCTGCTAAAGTCTGCGTCGGTCTGCTAACGCGTGCTCCTGTTGAAGCTTCCCGTCATGGAGTAAAAGATGTCGAGCAATATTCGAACTAAACAACGTAAGTTTAACAAGGAGTACCTATTCTATGATATTGAATAAAATCAGTTTATAAAGGATTCATATATTTAATAATGACTTTAATTCCATTCCATTGAAATTGTTGTACTTAACAGGAAGAATTCTCATAATCATATTTTCAAAAAACATTTAAAATATTTCAGGAATATGAATCATAATTATTAGGTACTCTAATACAACATTTAAAACACAATACTCTTAATTTAAAGTATCCAGACTAATCATAATTCTTTCATATTTCATTAGAACGGTGAGTTTCCGGGGAACAGGTCATCCCTAATCGCATGCGATTGTCTACGCAAACATTTGCGTGGGATGCATAAACTCACGAATTAAATTACTTTAACCCTAAACTTCCTTTTACACAAGGATTCATGACATGTTAGTCACGTTGTTTTCTGTGACTAAAACTTGGGTATCTATTCACAGTACCATCTCTTAAGTGATTAATCATGCCCCAGAAACACAACGCAGCAACAGCACTGGTTTTAAATCACGTAAGAATAAGAATAATTTATTTGCAAGAATATGTATGTACAAAGATGTCCTTATAAATAGTGAGTAACAATATTCAGCCATTTCTGTATAATACTCCTATTGTCAGGTTTGTCAGACCACCTTTTGAACGGCGTGGGTACAAAATTTTGTAATTCCCGCCTTAGATGGTAAAATTCAAGTTATCTATTATCTAATCAACGTTGCAGCATACTGTACTATATGTCTAAATTAACATATTACCAGTAACTATACGTTACTGCCTGCAACATAAATATGTGTCGCACGGAATTACATAAATACCATGTAAGCAATAATAGTCTATAAATAACTAATGTTTAGATTTACTTGCTCTCTTTATACTTGACTACCGATAATATAACACATCTACGTTATGTTTGGTTTTACTTAACAACTCCATTCGGCTCTCCGTCCCAACTTATCTGAATACCGTTGTGTAAGAGCAGGAGGTCTATTTGAATTTAAAAATCCAACAATCAATACGATATTGATTTGACATTATTTGGGTGCACCAAAGAACTAAGGGCTATTTTTGAATGAGTGTCATGAACGTTCCACGTGAACAAAGTCGCGAACAAATTGCTAAAAAAATTTAAGACCTATGCAGCAATTATTATTTAGTTAATTTTAGCAGCAATATATTTTAAGATAAGACTAGAAAAAAACGAACCTACTCGTATTACCTGCAAAAAAAGCTTAATGACAGCTCTGCTTAACTTAATCCAGGATTAATCAAAAATCCTATCAGTCCTAGGGCCGCGTCTTTTAGAAAACCAGATTGACGTCTCTGATAGCGTTTTCAGGTGGGAAAATGCCATCTCTATGTTAAAGAAGACCCGATTCATTGAGTGGGCGCCGCCTACACACAGATTATTTGCAGTATCGCATTTCAAAATATTATGCGGCATCGATATTATTTACTGTAAAAGGATACGAAATGTGGAAATGTATGGAAGAGCAACAATAACATCAAAATTTGTTTTATTATGACAAGCCAATGCTTAAGAACTCAAGGGGCCGATTCTGTTTTAAAATTCAATGGTTTTATCTTGTTTTGATACCACCTTAACTATCGTCTTGGTGATTGGTGCGCATCAGATAATATGTATTTTAGGCATCCTCTTTATACCAAAATACAAGGATATACTGCAGTACTTGACTTTAAAACCAAATTGTCGCACAGATTGTAATCAATAACTAAATAATACGACGGAAAGTACTAATTCAAGTTTTTATAAAAATATAATTGTAAGTATAAAATTTCACAAAAAACCTTCAATCACCTTTTTCTCGAAACTTTGTTTTTGCAAACTGCATTTTTCACTACGGGGGCAGATCTCACGCACGACTTTCATTGAATTTCGCACATTCAGCGTAAGCGATTTCGCGGTCGTATCAAAGTAAGATCAAAACCGTAACAAATTTTTCAAATTTGAATCGGCCTCCATGAAACATGATCGGCATTCAGTAAATTACCTACTTTCTTGTTTTCTTTACAGTGATAATCTTTATTGTTATGGAAACATACTTTATTTTTCCCTGAAAGGGAGCGAGTTGTTGTTACCAGCGATTTTGGTTGTAGCAAGGCAGATATTTACTCAGTTTTCCTACTGTTTCTAATGTAGGCACTGCGTAACTGCGAACGTGGTATTACAACTTTAATTTATTACATCAGGATGTCGGTGTTGTCGCCAGCGGCTCCATTGTGCTAAATGATAATTCAGGGAGTCCACAGGCCTTTCGGTACTGCGGGATTGTTCACGAATGAAAAGACCGCAAATTTGAAGTCTCAAGTCAGAAATTAGTATGCTTAAAAGACGGCCAAGGATACTTTTGTTGCGCAAACGAACCAATCAACGGTTTTTGTACCTCTTCGTTAGAGTTACATCCGGGACCATTTTTACCCAAAGGGTAAAAACGGGACCCTATTACTAAGACTCCGCTGTCCGTCCGTCTGTCTGTCTGTCTCTCTGTCTGTCAGTCTGTCTGTCTGTCTGTCTGTCGGTCTGTCCGTCACCAGGCTGTATCTCATGGACTGTAATAACAGCTGTTGCCGCTATAACAACAAATACTAAAAACAGAATAAAATAAATATTTAAGTGGGGTTCCCATACAACAAACGTGTTTTTTTTTTTTCGTTTTTGCGTAATGGTACAGAACCCTTCGTGCGCGAGTCCGACTCGCATTTGGCCGGATTTTTTTACTAATAAGCTTACATAATAATACTAAATATTTAAAAACAGACTTGACAAACACTTTAAACAACTAACAATATGAACATTAATTGTTAAAAAAATTAGTTTAGTGATATGCACGCATCAGCTTTCAGCTGCTAATGTATTAAACAATGTAATACAATATAATAATATTGTTGATTATTGATTAGTCTACAAGAACAAGGCCTAGTTTCCCCTCTGGATTGGAAGGTCAGATGGCAGTCGCTTTAGTAAAAACTAGTGCCTACGCCAATTCTTGGTATTGGTTGCCAAGCGGCTCCCATGAACCGTGGCGACAGTCCGTGGCAAAATGCCGGGACAACGCGAGGAAGATGATGTTGATTATTAATCAGCCAGTTTCATTATTTTAATAGCTTATTCCTGAACTACTGAATCGATGGTGTTAAAACAGCTCGGCCACGACATTGCGACACGGCAGCGGCGGCAACCATAGTTTTGAGCGAGACACAGCGATCGGACCTTTCGTTCCCACATGGTTCCCACCTATGGTTGCCGCCGTCGCCAGTCGCGCAAATCGCAATATCGTGGCCGAGCCGTAACAGGTGTATTTTAAAACCCCTCGCTCCGTATAATTGCTGCTCACGCAATGCTATCAGCTTCCCGTCACATTTACTATTTTGTGAAATGTCTATACCAAATGAGCTGTTCATTGTTCTTGAATGTACCTACGTACACGGAGGGGTGACTTGTTATTTTGTGATGACAAAATATATTAGCACCACTACTTTCAGATTTAAATGATGCACCGCCACTGAAAAGCCTGTATGACTTTCCTATAGATACTTATCTACTGTTATCTATTCTGCGGTTACTGCCACGCGATTTTATTGATGACGCGTAATATCAAATTAGTGTTTAAATGATTGGTTGTGCGTGTTATTGGGTGTGTTTGACATCCATCCACATAACTATATTAACATCAATTTCGATCGCTCGAGGGAATTGAAAAGCCTCATTGCCAGTGAAAATAACCTAATTATAAAATCTTGATGGTTCGATTGCCATGACTAGGTATATCATTTTGACATCAAAATGGAAGTACGAATTGGCCTCCTGGCCTGGTCACAAGTTTAAAAAAATCCTGTACCTACACTTTTTGACAAATAAACTATATAAAATTTATTTTATAATTCAATATTTGCCTCCCCTATCAACCACTAGTCTGGGCATTTAAATCTGTCAGGATGTACCCAATTCAATGACTTTCAGTATATATGTATTATTATTTTATAACCGCATAACACAATCAGCTAGCAGCTTTTGAACATTAATCTATCCCGTTATCGTTTCAGGGCAAGTCAATTTTAACTTACGATAAGGATTTTTTTTTCTCCTTATTAATAATTTCCTCTTCCTAATGAAAATACTATGAGGAGGGAGACTCCAAAAGGTGAGTAAAATAAATTAAGGAAAAGGGCCGAATTGTCGACCTTTTAGTCAGATGTACCTAACGCAGCATGATTGAGGCACATTTAAATCAGTCCTAATTTACTTTTGACGTAGAACGGATTTTGTCACTAGTTTCACTATTCGAGAACTTTGTGAATAGTATAATGTTGCGGTAAAAATGGACGAAGGTTGATTTAACCGATAGGTTGAGAGCTTCTGAATAATAAATTGAAATTTCCAGGAAACTCCGCGACACATGTCGGCCCGGTTGTCAAACGAGATGTTGTAGTTTCATGGTTGGTCGACATCGCCAGACATGACAAAATAGTCGCAAGGTTTCACTTTACATCGAAAGGTTAGTCACGGACCAATAATAGCGTTTTATAAAGAAGTAATCCAAAAAATTATAAATAGGTAAAATAGTACCTACTTAATGTTAGTAAAACTAGAAGGCATACATTTTATCGTCGCTCTTAATTATATCATTTACATCAGCCCTATCCACTAGCAGATTTGTTGCAACAGTTTACAAAAAAATACAAAAAATTTTTTCGTTACCAGGCATAGATGAAATATAGGATAAAACAATCGTATATTTTATCTATGCCTGGTAACGAAATAAATTTTTGTATTTTTTTTGTATTTTTTTGTAAACTGTTTCGTCTACTGACGGACGGGTTTTGTAGGCCGTTATATAGTCGCGTAAGCTGAAGACGCGGGTTCGATTCCCGCCTCCGCCACCAGTGGACTTGGTCACTTTTTCTTTAGTGTATGATATTTAAGTTTATAGTTTCTACTTAGTCAGAAAGTAGCTTCGAGTGTAGCATTTCTATAAGTTTATAGTTTCTACTTAGTCAGAAACTAGCTTCGAGTGTAGCATTTCTATAAATTAATTAAAAATTTACTCGAACTTAGAATTAAAATATTTTATTCGAACCTTACAAACTTTAAGTAGGTAAAGCGTAAGTATATCTTATACACTCTTACATAGCTTCACACCATACTTATGCCTAATAATTTAAATCAATATATATTTTAAATTTTAACTAATTTGTACACTTTCCGGAGTTTGACCAAGGTTTTGTTAAATTTTAATAATTTTAATGAGAATTTTATAGATATTTTGCCTCTTTTAACCATTGTTGCTTAAAGGGGAGGAGACAATCAAACTTTTGATGCAAATTTTTGACTTAAGACCGACCACATGGTAAAAAAGTTTTCCTATGTTGAAATAAATCTATGAAAACGGATTATATCGCGTATATTGAATTTATAATACATCCCGACGCTTCTAACCCTTTACAGCGTTCGTGGTCAACGGGTGACGGAGGAAAAACTACAAAGTGCAAAAATACCCACATACATAAAATAATGAACCATCATAGAGGTTGTACATGCAAAAACGGTTCATAAGGCTAGTTATACAATACAGCTATTTTCAAGTAAAGATATATATATACGCGATAAAGCTACGCCGGCTCCAACCCTACACCTCGGACCCGAGAAGATTTAATTCCCTCCTAAATTGTAGGAGGGTATCCCAATATGGGACCGGCAACAAACTCGGCGGGACACATCTCTTCAAAATATATTATACTCAGAATGTCCAACATCATCCAACACAGTTTTCATAGTTTTATTTCATGAGTAACTATCGCGGTAACCGAAGACAATACTTTGCTATGTTGTCAAGTTTGGTAACATTTTCGTGTAAATAAAGGATGTTTAATTCATTTCTGCTATTTAATTTAAACACTTAAACAGGTTGCTGGAATGAATTGAGTATTCTTGATTTACACGAAAATAATACGAAACTTGACCACATAGCACAACTTTTTTTTTTTTGAAAATTTGGGAGCATCCTTAAGCAAAATTTTGCAACTAAATGTGATTGGCTCCGTTTCATTAATCAATCTATGAGTCAAAAGTACCAAGTCTACAAAAAAGAATTCCATCATTTGCTTTAAATCGCACTTTATTGTTGTGTAGGCACAGGCGACACTATGTATACTGAATGTTTATAAGAAACAACACTAAGTATTCGGGTGCTTTACGTGACAAACAAATTTAATTAAAAGTTTCATATCCAGCTCTTTAAAGCGGGCAGCACCGCTTTAAACTTTAGATACAGCGTTAATTGCTTTCAATTTCGTAACTGTAGACTTCAGGATATTGACGAGTTTGTTCATTATGATGGAAAATATATAACAAAATTTACATTTCTCTGCCAGATTATGCTCTAACCTTTTTCAATTAACGTGTAAAACAAACAACCAGGTATGCAACTTGAAATCGGCTACAAAACCAGCGATTGTTATAATACAAATAACCGCCTTACACTCTTTATCGCCGTGATTTAGGACGAAAATGCATTGTAGAAATCTGAATATAATATTCTTCAAGTTTTAAATAAAATAAAAAAACAGTAATATGTAATTAATGGAACCTGATGTTTGCGGCAGCCTATTTCCCTAGTTAATGTATCCAAGGTATTAAAACAAAATATATAAAGAGATGCAGCTAAGTGAGTGGCCGGCCTTATACTTTGATGTGTAATATAAGTGAATACTCGATACGCTATAAAGTATTTACTTACCCACTTAACTGCCTACTAATTAATACATAACTTCGGTTCAGTTCGAACATGTAACTTTGCTCGTAACCGAAGTTTCTAGTTCGTGACTGAAGAACTACTTACTAGCACAACTTTATTTTCACCGAGTGACCTTAATACGGGATGCAAATGGTTAATTTTTATGTTGGAAACAGCTTGGGAATTAAATCTTTCCCGCAATGATTCTTTTTTAAGAGCGATGTTTTTTTAGGGTTCCGTGCCTCAAATGAATAAACGGCACTCCAGCCTTATAGCATCAATATGTGAACAATAGTGCGTCTGGCTGGTCTGTGCGTCTATCATAGCCTATTTGGGTCAAACATATTTTATAAAAAAGTCACTTCTGTGGACAATATGATAAAAGTTAACGACTCAGGTACATATATATCCCATTTTTCTTAGTTGAGTCTCAACTAGGTATTGAAAAAATTTAGGTATCCCACCTGTAAAAGTGTAGCGTAAAAATTAGCTTTAGATTCCCTTAACTTTGTCTACAGGAAAGACGCTTTGTTTTGAAGTTATTTTAAACGAGTTGTTGAGTTTTTAAAATAAGATTTCCTCTTAATATTAAAAAGTCTTCATTATTAAAATATCTTCTATGTACGTACTTTTAAGTCAGTTCTCGTAAAAAAAAATATTTTTTTTTGCAATACTTTATTTTACATAATCGGAAAAATGCAGTCTTATCCTTGAAATCATATACACCTGAGCTTTCTAGGGTAGCCAGATCGAATAGTAAAATACTGTTATAATAACTCATGTACTCTCCAAAACTACTCATTACTACTCCAAATCGTTAACTTTATCGAATAAAAAAATAAATAACATACTTACCTACAGATCCACAGCGCAGGCTTCGTTAATTCCTCATCTTACAGAAAGCTCAACCACCTTAGGTTTCGTCAAAATAATTCATTAATTTAATTCATGCAAAACGTATTTTGGAAAATGGAAATTTTGGGACGTAATCGCAATACGCAACCCTGATAAAATTACTGGCTGCTTAGATTCATTTCCCATTTGACACGAAACAGCTCTCATAAATTCCATTATTTCCAACAGTTTTCTATGGAGAAGGATAAATTGAGTCAGATAAATCACATTTCAGCTGACTCTACCGATATCAATAAGGATTAGACCCTAATTAGTGCGCCAAAATGGGATGAATCGTGACTTGTAATGAACTTACATTAAATGTCAGACCTGGCACGTTGAAAAAAGATCCCAAGCGCCGCGTTGCTAAAACAACCTTTATTCCTTTTATAATAAAAAAAAATTGATATACCTATTATTTACATATTATACTCGTAGCTCAACCTTACATTAGAAGTAGTCCAGTTAAATAAACGTGTTTGATAACAAATTATAAGGTTGACATTGCGTTATCAAGAGATGAGAAGGTTGACTGATATCGTTTAAAGGGTCGCGTAAATTACAGAAGATTTCATCGAGGCTAATAAGGAGAACATTATATATTAATGTTCCGCGCCGTTCAATGATAAATTAGTCTGGGCACTGTTTCAAGCCATGATCAGATTATTTATTATTTAGACTGAAAACCAAAATATTAAGCACAGCGATTTTCAGTGTCGTAGGTACTTTGCTTAGATAAAAAGTATAAAAACGTGTATATGGTATATTTACAGAGAAATTTAGCTTGTATTTCCGTTGGTATACTTGTAGAAAATATTCAACGAGTAAATCACAATACTTCCGATACGATTTATATGTCACAAAGAAAGTGATCTGACATTACAAAGAAGTGTTGTTACTGCTTTGCGTTTCGTATAAAACTCGATAGTACGAGTAGCAATCGTTTTACCAGTTCAAAAAAGGAGCTGATTTGACTTGTCATCGACATCCCCATAGGGTTCCATTTTGTTGATAGTCAAGTGTGAACTACAATACCAGCCAACACATTGTGTTATTGTGTTATACAGCCTGGCGTACCATACTACATTGTTTACAGCACTGTCTGTGTCCACAGGACAGTATGCCCGAGATTCCCCTATAGGATTTCTCTCGGTACAGTATACTCGTAATACAACTTCTCAATTCCCAGGAAACCAAATGCACTGTATATTTTGTTTTACATTGTAATGCGAAAGCGTTGACTTTTTCTGAAAATACGTATTGCTTATTGCCGAGGAATTATATCCATTATAATTCCTCGGTAAAATAGGCGAGCGATTTTGTCAGAACAGATTTAACTTCTAACTATAAAACTCCCCTGAGACTCGAACATATAAATTTTTTTTTTAAACGGGTTACTGTCGAGTAAATGTCGAGAGTTTATTCGACTTAATCTTACGTCAGATTTTACTTGAAATTAATATTATTTAAGTACTACGGAATGGAGTGTCGAGACAAACCATTCTGGTTTAACGATGCTTTTGGATCAAATATTATGTAATTGTGATTTTTCTCTAATAAAAATAAAATAATTGTTTAGAGCAAGACACCCCGAACCACGTTCGACTTGTTGTCTCTCTGTCGTACTTATAAATTCGTACGTAAGTGTGACAGGGAGGCAACACGTCGGACGTGGTTCGCGGTAGACCCTCAGGACAACTAAAGAAATAAACAGCAGTATAAAAATTACGAGGAGACCAATTAAAATACATTTTGATAACCAAATGATGTCATTTTGTTATGTAAAGTAAAGTAACGTAAAGTAAATACACTTTATTGTACCACAAAAGAAAATCTATAAATCTATGTATATGATCTATCAGCTGTTGTCAACAGTGACATTTGTACAAGCAGAAATCGGATTTACCAAAAACCAGGATCGGATGTCACTTTTGCCAGCCGACAGATCATATCCATAACCGTTTGATTACAAAGCTCGAACCGCTATCCTGAAAATGAATATAGACAATATAAAAAAAGATAAAACCTACAATAGACCTCAACAGTTAGTAGGTACAGTTTCAAGTTCGATTTATTCCTGTAGCTACTCATAGAATAAAAGTTAAGTATTTTAACAGATTAAAAATACATCCCAACATTCGAACTCCCTAAAGCGTTGGTATTGGTCGAGTAGAAATTTTCCGTCAGCTACTAATGATAACTTATAATATACGTACGGAAGGGACAATGCATGTTTTACATATTACTATTGACCCGCCCCGGCTTCGAACAGGTGCAATGCTGATGTTATACATATAAACCTTCCTCTTGAATCACTCTATCTATTTAAAAAGCCGCATCAAAATCCGTTGCGTAGTTTTAAAGATCTAAGCATACATAGGGACAGACAGACAGCAGGAAGCGACTTCATTCTATATTATGTAGTGATGTCACTACATAGTATAGTATTAACTAGCATTACTATTAGTATTAACAAAATTTTATCAATAAGCTTTTTAATCTTTTAATCTTTGAATTCTGATTATCATTTAGTGCAATTTCTGTCGACAGGGAGCCCACAATAGCAATCGAGTAGTCGGAATTTGGTTTCGACCCTCATGCATATTTATCACAATCGGTTGAATAATGTAATGTGGATCTGGACAGTTCTGGATACTTTGGTTCAGATTTATTTCTTCGGAAGAGGGATATTCGCTTTCCTACGTTTGGCAAGAAAAAAAAAATTACGTCTACGGTAACAAAATATACGTTTCAACCAAGGTAAGCCGGGGCCAATGCAACTATGCGGCAAATACAACTAGTGTAAAAATACAAGAAGCGAGTAAGACCTAGAGCCACTTATACCATCTGTTTTATGACTGGCGAGTGTGACATAGGTGCAAGTGTTACAACTTCCTGTATTTTTAGAGTAAGTAGTTGCATTTGCTCCATAGTTGCAATTGTCCTCTCTGACCTTTCTCAGTACGACAAATATCATCCAAATACATTAACGCTAACGCAGCTCCTGACTGCGATGTGTTTGCTAGCAAATGGGTAAATGTATGTCGTGAATGTCTGAAATACTGTGAGATGATGGATGAATGATAGTTTTTATTTATCTTGTTTTCTATTGTGAAATTGTATATGTGGTTGCAAAATCACTTAACATAGGTATTTTAATTAATATTATTTTGCTATTCGCATGTTAACATTGCCAGCGCTTTGGTGCAAACTGAACGAGTGCTGTGTGAATATATTTTAATCATAATTAATTAACCTCTCGTCTGAATGTGTACGATAAGGATCCTGACCAAATTATTAGTCAATTTCTTAAGTTTTTATTTCAGAACGATTTTCTCTACTTTATACGGCACAACCGAGGCTTGAACCCATGAATTTTGACCACACAATACGAATTTTTAAGCCGTTTTTTGGGTCATTTACGTTCATTATCATCTATCCATACAAACCTTTAATGCATTATATCTATTATAAGTCATATAAAAGTTTATGCTTCCCCGCTCTATTTGTCTAAATATTGTGTGCCTTAGCGACTTATGACGGATTGCTTCGAGCTTCTGAGACAAGATTCTTAAAATGTATCCTTTCATAATGTTGTTTTGGAAAATAGCACGTACAGTTTTTACTGTGGTACTGGGATAACTTAAAAACTAAAGATTGTGCCAAGACTGGTGTTTGAAAAACTTCTCGATTTGCACACGTCCTCGATAGCTCGGTTGAGGATTCTACAAAGTAGTCTTTTAAGCTTAAACTAGATGTCACTACGTCTTGGCAGCATTTCAAGAGGTACATTCTGTGAAAGCTATCTGCGGAATAGTAAGTCCGGAGGATGATCTTTTTAAGGTATACATATAGACATTCTAAAAAGAAGTCATATTTCATTTATAATATCTGGGAGACCGAACTTTGCTCGGAAAACATATAAAAACTCAAAAATGCGCGTTTTCCCACAGATAAGTGTAACTAGACGCACTAGCTGATCTAGTTAACATATAAAAATTACCGACACAGCTGATTGGTCTATAATATTTTCAAAAACTTAAAATATCGATTATTATGTACAAATGTTAATTAAAATGAATACATGGAAATAAATACATTCAGTAAATTATTTTTAAACAAAAGCAAAATGTTTCCACGAGAAAGTCCAAACAACAAGCAAAAACTTTAACTAAACCATGTTTCGTAATGGGCCATGAATCAGATAGAGACATTGTTATAGCTACTAAAAATAGTACTCGAGTTTAAAGGAGATAAATTACAAAAATCTTATCATGGGAAGTACATGTAACAGGTCTGAAGGCGATTACAGTGCTTTAATTACCCCAAATCCAAGCTAAAGCGGGCAACCCAACCTAGCGGTGATACTTAACAAGATATTTTCGGGAATCCAGTAGTGTGTTAGGTCCAGATCGCGAGAGGGGTCTGGCATCAACCTTTATGTCAACACAGGTGACGAATATACCTCTTACGTTCTCTTCAAGGTCTGACAGAGGGATATGAGGGTCTCACGTGTGGGCCATTTGGAGTAATTCAGGCTCATTGAAATCTGCTAGTAATTTGAAGAAGCGTGGTCTTATTACATATATTAATATATTCACATTATATACTTGGTTAGGGCGCCTTATTCGTTTTTACCCAAGTTACAGCCCATACAGCGGAGGGAGGCAAGAACACAGACACTAGGGTTTGCTTAAAACCTCGGTTTTGACGGCCGAACGATCACAGCTTAAAATTAGGGTCCCTCACACACACTCCTCCCTGTAAAACTAGAGGTTCGCGTCTAGTTTAATTTTGCCCACATTAGAATAAGTGAAATTGTGGTAGAGATAGAGCCATTATTTGGGTGTTAGGTTTATTTATTTTCTTTCACATATATATTTTGGATGCATACAGTATTAAAATCATTAGAGTGTTAACGGTTTTAAAATACAAAATAAATTAAAATCTAGTTTCAGTAGCACATGCATGAGTTACTGAGGCTCGTACATTAAATATGATTTAAAGGTTTACACATTTTTATATTGGGTGAGATAGGGGAACAAAGTTATTTGAGGATATACTTACTAAATAATTTTATTAAGTAGGGAGCTAGTGACAGGCGGAGCAGTTCACGAGTGACAATTGAGCTTTATATACTACAACGGGGTAATATATATATTTAGGGGTATTAAAAGTCAAATTTAATAGACGATTGTTTCTGTATTCCATACATTAAAAGCATTTTCAGATGAGTTTCTTAGCGTTTCTTCTCGTCTGAAAATAGGTTACGAAACGTCGGTAAAGTAAATATTTACATAGTGCTTGGGAATACCTATAAAAATAAAAATAAAATAAAATGGGCACTATTTAGTCTAAGAGACCCGTCTTCATCCGGGCGTGACAGTAGATAATGTAAGTTTGTACGTACAATTTTTACATTACATAAATAAAATAATTTTCCTTTAGCTAGCTAGCTAGGTAAGGATATATACAAGGGAAATAAACAATCTAAATTAATTCAATTCAATTCAATTTAAATTAATGAAGATTATTGCATACTTTCCCCAAAAAATAGAAAAAAATGTCAACCGGAACACATTCCATGCTAAAAGGGGGTGGGGGGGGGGGGGGGGATACTAGTGTGCGCAAAGCACCATACCCAAAGGTATCACACTACATTCATTTCAAGCTGGCTATAATTTGTTTTTCAAAAAACCGAATGACCGAATGACCGAATCATATGTCGACTTCGAAATGCTTGATAATATATTGACCCTTACGCGGTGGCAATTACTGTATCGATTACGATACAATTTTCTACGCTCAAGGGTCAATTCTTACATGTTTTGACAAGGAAACGATTTAATTTATTTTTATTATTATTATTTATTAGTTTTCTGATGATAAGTATCAAACTAAAATGTTATATGTAATAAATCCTAACCTTAGGACTAGGACTATGACTAAGATTTCAATCTGACAACGTTAGATTCTGATTAATAAGCGGTTATTGCAAAGGTGGATTGATTAATCCCGGTCTACCCTTTGTCGTCGCCAATCGAGAATCTTTCTGCCTTAGTGGTTATCGAAAATGTTACACTTAAGCCCTGCACTAAATCGCTGACTTTGGGTCCGCTGCAACAACAATGTACCCGCTCGAAGACAGCCTTTGTCCAGATACTACCTATTGAATTTACTTCGTTTAAGGAACTTCTCTTACTAGCTGTACCAACAGCCTTTGTTTCGCTTTTGGTGTCTGTTAAAACTTGCTTAGTTTTCTTATCTTTTGTATGTATAGTATCTTGTATTTATACATGGCACCAAACACACAGTCACAAATATGGCTAGGATAGGCAGTAGGTGCAAAGGCGAACTTATCCCTTTAAGGAATTACTTCCAGTTAATCTTTTAGTAGTTGAGAACTGATGAAGAACCGTAGACATGTATAGCACTGAGTAGTATAAGACTAGAGGAAAGTCATAAAATTATAAAAGAGGTCGGAAAAAAGCAACAGTAACAAAATAAGAAATATTTGTATAGAATTTTAGATGTACGAGTATATACCTATCACATCACAAACAAGTTAATTCTGGTCCTATAGCCACAGCTTCTTTAATTGCCCTTTAACCGATAAACTTAAATCCTGCAATTTCATTTTAATGTTGTTACGAGTACCTACCTAAGGATTTGACGGAAACATTTAAGTAGGTAGTATAATACGCAGACAACTTTTTCATTTTCTGCCCACTGACTAATTTTAAAAACGACTAATTAGCATAATGGAATTTTGCTCAACGTTACTATGCCAAAGAAACCATCTGCGAATTGTTTTGTCTGCGAAACGAGAAATCAGTGAAATTTAACTTAGCTAAACAATACAGCACCATTACAGATCTCTAAGTCCACTGGTTCGTTTGAGAAGTCTAGTCGCCAGCACCCGCGCTAATCTTGGAAATTCACGGCTGCTCAGATAATAAAAGCAAACTTTCTGTACCAAGTATTCCTTTATGTTACTATCTCTACTTTGTCCATTGTCTACGTGTTTGAGTAAAATGACTGCAATGAAAACTAACAAGAGGCAAAAAGATTGCGAAATAATTCATTTCCAGATAGGTAGTTGAAAAACTGGTTCTTGTAATTTGACTCGAATTTTTACTATTAACTATTTAGCAAACTCTTCAATGTCAAAATAATTTACAAACATAAAGGTCTAAAATTAAATTTACTTATCTATAAAATGAGTACATTTCAACATAAATAAAAGCTATTTTTATCGGCTACGGTGACTGCTTACCATCATGGTTAGGCGTATGATTTTTTGACACCGACGACGTGGTATTAAAAAACCGGCCAAGTGCGAGTCAGACTCGCGCACTGAGGGTTCCGTACTTTTAAGTAATTGTTGTTATAGCGGCAACAGAAATACATCATCTGTAAAAATTTCAACTGTCTAGCGATCACGGTTCATGAGATACAGCGTGGTGACAGACAGACGGAGAGCTTAGTAATAGGGTCCCGTTTTTACCCTTTGGGTACGGAACCCTAAAAAGGAATTATAGTCAAAGTGTATGTATATATTATAAATTCATAAACATGTTACATGGACACATACACACATATAGTAGATAGTTAACCAAGGAATGAAATGATGCCTTTCACCTGAGTTAAACACTGCCTTTCATTTCGAATTCGAGGAAAGTATAACTTTTATAGCATTTTTTGAGGGTAGGTACTTTCATTTCAATTAACCATCTAGGTAAAAGTTTAGAATGAAAATTGTATAACAAATCCATTTAAAAACAAATTTCAATTGCTTAAGAGCCCGTAGTCGATTTGAAAACGCGCGAAGATACGACTTTTACACAGTAACCGAACGCCGGCCGCTGCTTGAAATAACGCGACCGCCTAAACAATATTGATACTTTCGCAACATTATGCGTCACTTTATAACTTTAATTAGGTTAAAATAAAACTTTCGGTAAATTTGATATAATCGTTTATTACAATTAACAATTTTCCTATGTATTCATATAATACATACAAATTATATAGCATGATGATAATGATTTGCACTAAGGCAATATCTTATATATATATAATCATCTTACTCGCGTTATCCCAGCCTTTTTGCCAAGGCTCATGGAAGTCTGCTGGGGTCCGCTTGGCAACTAATCCCAAGAATTGGCGTAGGCACTAGTTTTTACGAAAGCGACTGCCATCTGACTTTCCAACGTTCCAACCCAGAGGGGAAACTAGCCTTTTGTTGAAATTTGGTATACAGATAGTTTGAATCCCGGGGAAGGACATAGAATACTTTTTATTCAAGAACTTACCCTTTAAGGGGGTGGAAATTTGTATGAGGAATCAATAAACGCTGAACCGATTAAGATGAAATGAGGTATGGACATAGTTTGAGTCCTGGGGAAGGACATAGGATAGGTTTTACCCCAGAAACGGGGGGGGGGGGGGTAATGGAAATTTGTATGGGATCCAATAAAACCGATTTGGATGGAATTTGATATTATGGAGATAGTCTTAATCGTTGGGAAGGGTGTATAATAATTTTTATTTCCAAAGTCATCCTCTTCTCTTCTCCACTCTTCTAACACTCGCTCAACGTGTTGTTGGTTGTACGATGAATACTGCTCAAGACCTGGAACACCTGGAGTGCTTCTGGGTGCAAAGGGTCAGGGGTAACACTCGCTCAACGTGCCGCTGGTAGAGTTTGATGGGGATAACTCAAGACCTGGAACACCTGAAGTGCTGCTGGGTGCAAAGGGTCAGGGGTAACACTCGCTCAACATGCCGCTGGTAGTGTGTAGTGTACGATGGATACAGCTCAAGACCTGGAACACCTGGAATGCTTCTGGGTGCAAAGAGTCAGGGGTAACACTCGCTCACCGTGCTGCTGGTAGTGTATGATAGGGAAAGCTCCAGACCTGGAACACCTGGAGTGCTGCTGGGTACAAAGGGTCAGGGGTAACGGGTAACACTCGCTCAACGTGCCGCTGGTAGTGTATGATGGGGAAAGCTCCAGATCTGAAACACCTGGAGTGCTGCTGAGTGCAAAGGGTCAAGGGCAAAGGGTGGGTAACACTCGCTCAACGTGTTGTGGGTAGTGTATGACGGAGATTGCTCAAAACCTGGAACACCTGGAGTGCTGCTGGACGCATCGGATCAGGGGTAAAACTCTTTTAATCTGAAGTTGGTAGAGTATGCTGTAGGCAGGTTAAGTTCTTCAAGACCTGGAACACCTGGAGGGCTGCCAGATGAAGCAGGCACCTGACCAGAGCTACCACACGTTTAACATGCAGTAGGTACTGGGGGTTAAAAGGGGGTGGAAGTTCTGATAACAATAAATGAACCTGAGTTCCACTAAGTACAGCCAGGGTTCATCATCAGCTCTATCTTGGGTACTGCTCTCCCATTTGCTCATCAAGACGTGTCAGAAGACCAAAACAGCGTGTGCCTATATTGCACCAAACCTGAGTTCCACTAGGTACAGCCAGGGTTCAGCATCAGCTCTATCTTGGGTACTGCTCTCCCAAGTGTTCATCAAGACGTGTCGGAGGACCAAAACAGCGTGTGCCTATGTTGCACGAAACCTGAGTTCCACTAGGTACAGCCAGGGTTCAGCATCAGCTCCATCTTGGGTACTGCTCTCCTAATTTCTCATCAAGACGTGTCGGAAGACCAAAACAGCGTGTGCCTATGTTGCACGAAACCTGAGTTCCACTAGGTACAGCCAGGGTTCAGCATCAGCTCCATCTTGGGTACTGCTCTCCTAATTGCTCATCAAGACGTGTCGGAAGACCAAAACAGCGTGTGCCTATGTTGCACCAAACCTGCGTTCCACTAGGTACAGCCAGGGTTCAGCATCAGCTCCATCTTGGGTACTGCTCTCCTAATTGCTCATCAAGACGTGTCGAATAACCAAAACAGCGTGTGGCTATGTTGCACGAAACCTGATTTCCACTAGGTACAGCCAGGGTTCAGCATCAGCTCCATCTTGGGTACTGCTCTCCTAATTGCTCATCAAGACGTGTCGGAAGACCAAAACAGCGTGTGCCTATGTTGCACCAAACCTGCGTTCCACTAGGTACAGCCAGGGTTCAGCATCAGCTCCATCTTGGGTACTGCTCTCCTAATTGCTCATCAAGACGTGTCGAATAACCAAAACAGCGTGTGCCTATGTTGCACGAAACCTGATTTCCACTAGGTACAGCCAGGGTTCAGCATCAGCTCCATCTTGGGTACTGCTCTCCTAATTGCTCATCAAGACGTGTCGGAAGACCAAAACAGCGTGTGCCTATGTTGCACCAAACCTGCGTTCCATTAGGTTACAGCCAGGGTTCAGCATCAGCTCTATCTTGGGTACTGCTCTCCCAAGTGCTCATCAAGACGTGTCGGAAGACCAAAACAGCGTGTGCCTATGTTGCACGAAACCTGATTTCCACTAGGTACAGCCAGGGTTCAGCATCAGCTCCATCTTGGGTAATGCTCTCCTAATTGCTCATCAAGATAGACCAAAACAGTGTGTGCCTATGTTGCACTAAACCTGCGTTCCACTAGGTACAGCCAGGGTTCAGCATCAGCCCAGCTCTATGTATACTAAAACCTTCTCCAGAATGTAACAAACACTTTTCTAAAAACCGCATCAAAATCGGTTCAGCCAAATGCGAGATAATCGCGAACAAACATACATACATACATATACATGCAAACATACGGGTCAAACTGAGAACCTCCTTTTTTTTGAAGGCGGTTAATAAACAAGTACTTACAACCCAAGGATTAAAGTTTCTGGTCGCAGTTTACACGCACACAGTACAGCCAAACACGCAAACAAATATAACTTTTTACACGGCGAGCGACGCACACAATGATAAATAACTTCGTCGTCGTCGATGCAACGTGCGACGATTAACAAACGTCCTGCCTCTACCAGCTCCCGCGCGGGACTGAGGCCGCGGGCGCGTGTCACCGATGTTATACCAGTAAAAGGGGAAGTTTTTAAAAAATCGTCAGAAAATAAAAGTTGCAATTTAAATAAAATGAAGTACAGCAACAGTTTAAGTAAACATTGCAGATTATTTGAGTATGCAATCTACGTCGAAAATAAGTAGATTTTCGGAGAAATTGTCACTTGTTTTGAGGTCATTTCTGGAGAAAATTGAATTCGTTTAACTTTCATTCCCTCGAACTTTAAGTCATATAACAACAATGTAATCTGATAAACCTAGAGTACAGAATATGTGTAATACAAATTTACCATTTTTAGCAGTCCAAACTTTACGAAATTTACAAATAAGAGCATCAAAGTCAGTGCTTTACACGCGTTTACCTAAACGTCCATCAGAAAAAAATTCATTACTAATTTAGTAAGACTTTTTTCAAAAAAATGATCTGATAAACCTAGAGATAAGAAGTCGTGCTAATAGAAACCAGTACTTGTTATTTCAAATAGGTAACAAAAGGTGTACAATTTCACAGAAGAAATCTATCAACTTTACATTTTTGCGACTAAAATCGTAACCGGGCTCTTAACGTAAAATATTTAAAAACCCACTTACTTGCTTACGTGTAAAACCTGTAATGTACATGTAAAGTGCAATAAATAAATAAATACAATACAATATCGTACTTGGAAAGTAAAATGCTCTAGTGCATAAACGTATCACTTTCTCCACACTTTTTAGAACAACAATGACCCTATTTCACATTTAAAATAAAAGCATCTAATAAGTCCATTATCCTTTCAGATGGTTTGGATTACCTCATAATGTTTATTAGGGTAGCTGATGTTCTTCTATGTTTAATCAATTAGGTATTTACGAGCACGAAATATGCAGTTGGACAATGCATTTTCCAGAGATCTAAACAGGGACATCACACCATTGACGCCCTAAGGCTACCTAGCGAGTATTCCCTAACAGCCAGGCATAAATGAAGATAATTGATCATCTGCAGTTTCCCGGCTCGTCCTGGCACGAGTACTCGTACGTCGTCCCCTGTTAAAGGAACTCATGAATATAGATGGCAGCACTGACGGCGTATTTCCTGTATTTACCTCGGAGGCGGTGACGTGTGGCTCTGTAAATGGTTACGGGCATAAGGCCCGTATTGGATTCCGATATTTTTTATCGCAGTCGAATTTACACTGGGATCGAGGGTGTGAACCGATCGTAATATTTCCCCTTTATTATTTCGGGTGTATAATTTTGAGATATCGGGCATTTTATGAACTTGGTCGATAAAATTAAGAACACAATTCTTTATTACAATTCATGGATAATTTATTTTCAAACAAATATACTTTTGGTTTATTAGAATCACTTTATGTTGTCTCCTTAACTAAATACTCCTTAACTATAATAGGAATAAGAGAATATTTAATAGTGTTGATGAAGAATATTCGTTGTTAAATCCTGTGCTATTTACTATTGGTTAATATCAGGTAAATAGTCCTCTTTTATTAAATCACTTGCACGTTCCGCTATCATTATTGTTGGTCCATTTGTGTTACCACTTGTTAACGTTGGCATTATACTAGCATCTATTACTCGCAGTTTACTAACACCGTATACTTTAAGACGACTATCAACTACTGAAGTCTTATGACAAGTTCCCATTCGGGCAGTGCCTACAGGATGATAAATAGTCAACACCATATTAATAGCTATGCACTTCCAATACTTTTCACTGTCAAGGTCAAAACTATCACAAGCTGGCCATTTTAGTCTGCCCAAAAAGCCGTTGATGGATGTAAAATATGAAGTCTTAACTATTTTGGTCAACATTCGAATACCATCAGCTGTAGCCTGCAAATCTCTTGGATCGTCAAAATAGTTAGCGTAAATAAGAGGGGCATCTTTTGGATCACTTGTACTTAGAGAAATATTTCCTTTTGAATATGGATGCAAATTATGAAAAAGATACAAATAAAGAGCGTTAGCTTTACTATTTTTGACGATGGAGTCAACTACCTCAGATTTGTATAAACTTTTAAAATAAGGTTCAACTTTTTTGGATTTTTTAGGAAATATGCCTACAAGGTTTTGAAATTGCGGAAATTTTGAATCTTTAGAACGGCCATAAAGCGAAAGTACATTTTGTATAAAATTTGTTGCGAAGTACCCAGTGCTATTTTTTAGATAAGTTTGATACTGAAGCTCGTCATATGTCGAGTCTTCTTCTCCAGGTTGGTTTCCGAAGATTGTAACTGGTACGTAAATATGATCCTGGAGATTTTGACCTACAGCCGGTGAATTTATAAGACTGGTAATTCCCTTGGATTCTAAGTGGTTTCTAGGACCAATACCAGACAACATCAGTAATTGAGGAGTATTAATTGCCCCAGCGCTCAATATAACTTCATGTTTTGCATAAAAATTAATTTCTTTTTCATTAATTTGTATCTTCACTCCTTTAGCTTCTAAAGTTATTTCGTTTATTATTATTTTTGTAACTAAGGTATTTTTTAATAATTTGAAATTTTCTCGGTTCTGTATTGGATTTAAATAGGCCTTTGCTGTACTTTCTCTTCGCCCGTTAACGGCTGTCCCTCCATAAGGACCGGCTCCCAATACGTTTCTTTCATTAATATCAGCAACTGACTTAAAACCAATTTCATCCCATGCACCTAATATTGCTTGCGTGAGCTCTTCAGATGTACTGTTAAAATAATTAATAGCTAAAGGCCCATTTTGTCCATAAGCCTTTTTAACGGCAGGATTCTTCAATCCATTTATGTTCTGGAAAGATTCAGCTTTCTTGTAGTATTCGCGAACAATTTTTGGATGCCATTCCTTATTTCCTTGGTCATACCATCTTTGGAAGTCATCATCGTTACCTTTGACATAGATCATCGCGTTCATGCTGCTACATCCCCCTAACATTTTTGCTCGTGGCCAATGCACTGTCTCATTTACATTGGCTTGACTAGTTTTTCCAGTATTAACTGTAGTATAGTTCCAATCGTATTCCGTATTTAATAACTTGGTATATAATGCAGGGACCTGCAAACAAATACAAAAATTATAATTTCGTGAACTATAATATTTTAAGACTTTATGCGGTGTTCACTAGGCACGTTGGCTGTACATGACTTGTGCTCTAAGCAACGTATTAAGATAAAGTAGTTCATTCATAAGATACGAGTGTTGGTCTGAAAGTTGTTAGCTGCTCCGGATACTATTCTACTCACGCGTCTGCAATATTATTTTTACCATTGTGAGGGTTATTTCAATGCTACATAATTATTACGGCCATGAAAAATAGTTTAACAAATGCGAAATATTTTTTATTATATTTCTTATTTGTATGGATTTTGAAATTATTAGACAAACGGCAATTTTTGTCTCAGTTAAACGAATTTCGTACTTATTGGAATTATGAAAAATCAAACTTAAGTTTACTCGAAATACTTAAATTTTATTCCCTTTCACGTCGTTGGCAAAAAGAAAGAGACAGAAAAACGATCAACCGTATATTGACGGTTTAGACCCCGGAAAAGTCACAACGCATCGTTCAAAAACATTAGCTTAATTAATTAATTAAAAACGAATGACCATATTTAACGTATTTTATTGTAAAATAAAAACAATGGGTGTAACCTAAAAATACAAAGATTATCACGCAGAATAAATAATTCTACTTTTACAAGAAAAGTTAAGCCCACCGTCTATGAAATTTTAAAAAGATAACTGAAAATACGGGTACGTCATTCGGTCAAAAATGTAAAAAATAACTGTTTTTGGATTATGGGATTTATGGGACTAATCATATGTCACTTAAAATGGAAATTCATCGCAAGGTAACTATTATTTTGAGAACACCAATGGTCCAACGGACGAGAATGTTAAATATGTTAAGCATAATTATGAAGTTTTCAAAAAAAGTTTTTCCAAGAAAGAAAAAAATGTAACTAAAAAGAATGCCAAAATTTATGTTTCCGACACCGACGGCTTTAAAGTACCATAATTGCCGTTAAAAATCACGCATTTGGGTAAAATTTATCTTGCACGTAATGTTGTTAAAGACATTATTCAAGAACATGAAATTTTATAATAAGTAACCATTTTGTTTTTATTTAATACGACATTGAATTATATTTTGTATTTTTTTCTCTCGAAGTATGTTCTCTCCGCTAAGGTAAAATGTTGTGCTTTTGATTCCTTTGCAACGCTCAAGACGATAAAAGTACTGTAAGTATCTTCTCTTTAGTCATAAAACAACTTACAATGCTTTCCACCGGTGGATCACCTCCAGCCTCGATGAGCAATATTTTCCATTGTTCTACCTCACTGAGTCGGTTTGCGACCACACTGCCGGCTGATCCCGCTCCGATTATAATGAAGTCAAATTGCTCGAAATCTGGAAAAATCCACATTATCCACATTTCCAGTTTACATATTATATAGGTAAGAAAATACTTGGATTAAAACTATTGTGTATTATTAAGTCTAAAATCAGTTAAAAATACATTGTTCGCAATAGACTAGGTGCTTTTTTTTGTTAATGATCTCAACGGACCCTGTTTGTTTTGGAGTATGAAATGTCTGTTACATTACAAATTAGAGTTAAAGTCTTACATTCGTACTCGTCGCTCGAACCGATATCTTTATTTTTATTTGCAAGTAGGCATAACTACAATGCGCTTATGAACGTCAAATAAAGCCGGCCCTACACCTCTGACCTCTGACCCTAGAAGATTAAATTTTCTTACTAAATAACCTGAGGTGTTATATTTACCACGGAATGTTGCGTTGCGTTTATAAGAGGTGTTATAAAACTGTTTTTTCTTTTTGAAGTGGGTAAGAAAAATAAAAACTTTAATAGCAATTCTAATTGAATCACAAACCTAGCTCATTAAAACAAACTATCTTTGAAAGAAATCGACCTCGTGTCGTCTAAGTCACTGCTAAAAGTGTACATGTTTGTCACACATTGCATTACCATGAAGTATTGAGTTTGGTGGCCAGTTTTCGGTGATCTCGCAGTTGGCGGTAGCAACAATAGCAGCAAAGACTAATATTTTAAGAACTACTGCCATGTTGTATTGCATATTATTGCTGAAACAAAAAGGTAAGATTTGTTATTGTATATCTTATCAGTTAATATAAGATATTCAATTCCTATTTATTTTAACATGGATTGTTATTTGAGTCTTCAAAATGTATTTATCATAAATGGCTTATAGGGATGGGTCAAAGTTGATGTATATATCGTCAGGCGACAACCAAAACTCACTATTATTTATCTCCACGGGACTTAATCGCGTAAAATAGTTTTAAAATGTACCTCCGACGTTTCGAGGACGGCGTTGTCCCCGTGGTCCCGGAGAAGACTGGCTAAAGTTGACATCAACATCTTCTAGGCGCGCGAGTTTTTCGAACTACCCGCACTTGGTCTTGTTTACTAACTTGAACGTTTTGCGCACTAGGGATGCTACCGGTCGACACACAACACTCACAATATTCGATTTTTCAACTTTCGATATTTGGTTTCGCTTACACTTACTAATGACTGGGTTCCATGTGGATGAGATCTTAAAACCTTCGTCTCGATTGAAATTTCTATGTTTCTTGATTTCAATGAATGATTAGTAGAAAAATCCGTGAAGCCATTGAAATCAAGAAACATAGAAATTTCAATCGAGACGAAGGTTTTGAGATCTCATCCACATGGAACCCAGTCATTAGTAAGTGTAAGCGAAACCAAATATCGAAAGTTGAAAAATCGAATATTGTGAGTGTTGTGTGTCGACCCGGTAGCATCCCTAGTGCGCAAAACGTTCAAGTTAATAAACAAGACCAAGTGCGGGTAGTTCGAAAAACTCGCGCGCCTAGAAGATGTTGATGTCAACTTTAGCCAGTCTTCTCCGGGACCACGGGGACAACGCCGTCCTCGAAACGTCGGAGGTACATTTTAAAACTATTTTACGCGATTAAGTCCCGTGGAGATAAATAATAATGAGTAAAAATCGTGAAAGTTTAAATCAGTGTTTTGCAAAACTCACTAATTACTACCACAAGTTAATAGCCATAGTGAACCATATTATACCTATATCAGCCTGATTTTTGTTTATTTTTTAGTAATTAGTGAGTTTTGGTTGTCACTTGACGATATACACCGTATTTTTTCCGTTTATAAATATTTAAATTATTTATTTTACGGGTTTATAAAAAATCTAAAATAATTTCTCCTGTCAATTGTGTCATCGACACGTTTTCATAAGAGGGGCCTTTTATATAATAAAATATTACTTCTTTGATCAAATAAATATTATTAATAAACTATCAATAATTATTTTAAAAGTAATACATTTTAGGCCGACTCATTGTAACTTATTATTGGATTTATTTAAACTATGAATAAATCCAATAATAAGTACATTGCTACTTCTATATTAATAATAAAGTAACTAGGTAACTAGATTGTCAATAAAAATGTAAACGCGCTCTAGTTTATTAAGTAATAAGCAAACCCCGCAACAGAGGTAGCAAAACCGTAGCATATGACAGTTTTATGTTAGGGTTAGTGATTATGATGAATCATTTACTTATTTATTGTAGGTACGTATGATTAATATGTATTAATACAAATTAAAGATAACCTTACTGCTGCTACTGCTGCTCTCGTTTCGGAGGCCAAGACCCTCTTTGGGTCGTTGAGCCATGTTAGTTAGTTAGTTACTGACCCTCTTTTTATTTTTTTTATTTTATATTTATTGGTTCACCAACAATTGTTTAGACTTTGTTAAGTATAACTACAAACGAACTAAGTATGGAGATAGGTCTATAGTTCGAAATTGTAGTGTCATCACCAGACTTATACACGGGCGTCACCTTTGCTGTCTTCCATTGTGGCGGAAATTCTCCCGTTGCCAGAGATTTATTGAATATTAATTTTAGGGTGTGAACTAACGCCGACGCACATGAATGTATGAAAATAGGTGGAATTCCGTCTGGCCCTGCGCCTTTTTAGGGTTCCGTACCCAAAGGGTAAAAACGGGACCCTATTACTAAGACTCCGCTGTCCGTCTGTCTGTCTGTCACCAGGCTGTATCTCATGAACCGTGATAGCTAGACAGTTGAAATTTTCACAGATGATGTATTTCTGTTACACAACACGCCGCTATAACAACAAATACTAAAAAGTACGGAACTTGGCCGGGTTTTTTTCTATCAATTCCTTTTAGTTTTTTTAATAGGTTGTCTTCAGTAATGATAGGAGCAACAAAGTGAAGGATGTTATTTATAAGAGGACTAGTGACTGTTGGTCACCAATATCATGATTACTGGTTATAACTTCCTTTGCATATACAGTTGAAAAGTAAGACGCAAACAGTTCGCATATTACATTGCTATTTGAAGTAGTACTTAACCCATTAGACATAACTGATGGATACACACTTGACCCTCCGCGCTTACATTTCACATGTGTCTAGAACAACTTGGGATTTTCCCTTAATTTGTCCTCTGTTTTATGAATGTATTCATTGTATCTTGCTTTTGATAATTTATTCAATTTTGATATAAACTTGTTTAATTTTAAATCAAAGTAAATAAATTAACATGTCAATATCATTAATGTTAAATAGGTTTCAATGTGTCTGTCATTTTGTATATGAAATCACATATTTTCCTTATTTCATTCAAATAATTATGGAATGAAATAAAACTATGAAAACGGATTATATCGCGTATATTGAATTTATAATACATCCCGACGTTTCGAACTCTTTACAGCGTTCGTGGTCAACGGGTGACCAACGCTGTAAAGAGTTCGAAACGTCGGGATGTATTATAAATTCAATATACGCGATATAATCCGTTTTCATAGTTTTATTTCATGAGTAACTATCGCGGTAACCGAAGACAATATTAATTATGGAATCTTTAGAAAATATTGGTGTGCTTGAAAACAACGAACATAATATTTTTTGTATTATATGTGCAGTGAATATAAAAATCAAAGAAACACAGCGTGGTCAAACATTTAGCGAGTAAAAGCCACCAAGAAAAGAAAGATCGTTTCTCGTCACATTTAGATTTTCTTTTAAAAGACAAACCTGGTATACAACTAAAAGACAACAAAATGTACTGTATTTCATGTAATACTTACATTCTACCAAAAAGCATGACATTGATCTTCATTTGGCAACAGTGACAACCCTGACGCACAATTGCTACAGATTTGCTAGTTCGATTGCAGGATATGGACTAATTAGCATTTATTATTTATATTGTAACGTTCTTAAGTTGACGTACCGTAGAACTCTCACAATTATTAAAAAGATTAACAAAAACACGCACATTAAAATAAATTAATTTAAACTTTTTTTTTAAACTACATAACTGTTGGAGCACAACTATAAAATATCAAAATGTATGGTTCTTAAAAGACAACTACTAAATGCAACTTAATTAAATATAATCGACGTGTTATTCCTACTTATTCACTAGTAATTATGCTCTTGAGAACCGAATGATGCCGTGCGGGCCGTGCCAGAAGTTAAAGGCCTACGCCAATGCCATGTAATTAGTTTAAGGTTAGCCGGATTTAGTATATGGGTATAACGCGTATGCATATTATAATTTATGAATGATTAGTTAGTACCTACATAAAATAACATTTTGAGACCGCTTTTTACGATCAGGTATTAGACGTATGTTCTATAATGACCTTAAATTTGATTGTGGGCACAGTGGGTCATTTACGATCCACTTTAAAACTGATATAATAATAGGTACGTGTCCTCCATTACAAAATGCGCTATAATTTTAAACAAACAACAGTCACAACGTATTTGTTCTGGTTTTGACATTTCGCCCGTGCATCTTTGCTTTATTGGTGCGCTGCAAGTGGTGATATATCAGTAACAATTCAAAAACAAATTGCTATAGATCAACTGTCGCTCTTTCCTACAGTAACACACACGCGATGTGATACAAGGCATTTTTATACATAGCTTGGGTGCGGTGACAGCTGTAATTTCCATATTATTTATGATATTAAATCGTAAAATAAGCAAAATATGTATTGAGATGACAGCTGTGACCGCAGCTCTGTTTTTGATGTTTAGTTCCTTTGTTAGTTATCTTTTCCTATCTTATCATTTTACTTATAGCCGATGAACTTGACTGATGAAATAAATTATCAATTAGGCTAGGTTCACACGGCGTAAACCGTATACCGTATACGGGCCATTTTATCGAATACCGTAGTGAAAGCAAAATTTGTATCGTAACGTTCAAAATCCTTAACACGGCGTCTATGCGGGAAAGCCGTCTAGCCGTATTAGATAAAATCCCGTATACGGTATACCGGAAAAATTTACGCCGTGTGAAGCTAGCCTTAGACTTCCTTATATAACTTTCTCATGCTAGCAATCATCATGCAAATATCTTAGATGAACAAATCAAATTAAAAACAAAGATAAACCCTATAAAGTTATGAATTAAGACTTTTTGTTGTGTAAGTATTGTATGTAAGTTTCCAACAGCTTATATTTAGGTAGAAAGATAAATAATATAATAACACTTTTATCGTAATTTTAATACCATTCATTATAAAACCTTTAGTGCGATTAAGGTAATTATCTACAAATTCGATTTTCAAGCTACGTGTTATTATTTATTTGTTCAGATGAGCAGTTAAACCTTTTTTATACAGGCAAAATTTTAATAATAGGGGTTTTCAGCAAATATTGTATCAAATAAAGTAATTTCGCCGGCCTATGTTTACTTGAGCGCTTCATTAAAATTACTGAACCTTTTTTATTAGCAATGTACACATTTTTTATTAATATTAAAGAGCTTGTTAAGTGTTTGAGAGGTATTTTTCCAACCCGTTTTTAATTCGGCCGTTGTGATGTTTATGTCTACAGTTTTAAATTGAACTTTTATTAGCTAAAGATTTAGTAATAATTTAAATAAAGTAGGTACTTTTGATATTTTTTTATGGATATATTAAATGAAATTAGTATTCCTGTAATTAAGTACTTCTTCTTCTTCTCGTGTCGATGGTTTCGTATACATTTCATATTAAGCGGGACCAGAAGGTAGCGACGCTTAACTTAATAATTAAGTACTGTAATGGTATTTACTAATTTTTACCACAATTTATAAATATTGACAACTAGCGACCCGCCCCGGCTTCGCACGGGTAGTTCAACTAATTTACACAAAACCTTTACAAATTCTACATATAAACCTTCCTCTTGAATCACTATCTATTAAAAAAAACCGGATCAAATTCCGATGCCAGTTTTAAAGATCTAAGCATACCTGGGACAGACATACATGCAGAGCGGAAAGCGACTTTGTTTTATACTATGTAGTGAAGATAACACAATTTCCAACAAATAAATACCCATTGGAAATAAGTAACTCCTTAAATAATTTCACTTTTATAATTAAACTTAAATTTTTAATTTTGAGGTTAATTTTATTAAAATTAAATTAAATTAAATATTCGTTTATTTCAGGCCTGGGGCCCATAAAAATGTTGTTAGTAACAATGCCTTAGTTATGTTATTAATTTGTAATTTAGGTTTTAGTTATATTTTAGTTTAGTTTTATTAAGTATTTAAATTTAAATGTTATATTTAAATATTATAATCGGAAGGTACGTTCTAATTAGCCCTTAGGAATCATAAAAATATTCATTAAGTATATCATTTATTTAGAACTTAAGAAATATGACCCTATACTTGCCTAATATGGCAATTTTTATTGCCTTTTATTATCAGTATAATTTATTTAAACAGTTAATTACAGTAAATTTCTAATTCAAAAAGACAAACATACATAAAGAAACAGCAATACACGTTTGTTGATAAATGGGGTTCTCGTCTGGGTAGCAAGGATTTTTTTTTATCTGAATCTGAGCCGTGTGTCATGGACGAACATGATTGTGGCTCTGAATATGGAAATAGTGATTTTTTGATGAAGGCGGTCATTTGAGGAGCGAAGATGAGAAGGGTGAATTTTGCGTGACGTTTCCTACAGGCGCTATTGTATTTTCCTATTCTCCTCTTCCGCGGAGTTTAAATTGCAGATATGACAATATTACATTTGATATATGTTATAATATTAAATTACAGAATCCATCGTCCGACCCCTTTGTCGCATTTGTTTTGCAGAATACAGCCTTTATGTAGATTAGGTACCTATTTCTGAGATTATATTCTAGATATCGGACACACGCTCATTTTGCATACAAGATTACCTTAACCCTTAAATAACTTCTGACGAACGACTAAAGACCCAAAGATTCGCAGTAACTTGTATGTAATACCATACATTACACATTACACCTTTTTAGTAGCTGGCACAGATATCCGAGCCGAGTTTTTTGATATTCGAGATTTGATATTCCATCTTAAATAATTTGGTTATCTTTAACGCTTTTTATGTACAACATATTAAATATATAACAACATAGACCCAAACTGGGTACCCAGGTACACTCTTATATTTATTATCAAACAGTTTTTTGGATATATAGCATATATGTTCTACTGGTTGAAATTAACTGTCTTCTGGTTACCTGAAGCATCGACAAAGCGCGGGATATTTGTTTAGGTACAACGATGGTGTGTATTTTTTGGACAAAAATTTAAACTTGCTCTTGGTACTACTTTAGCATCACGGTGTGCACGTTACGTACAAGGTTGGCTTGCCCGAGCTTATGTAATGTTTTTATTTTCTATTTGTCCCGTTGTAATTATATTTTATTGTTAAATAAAAGAAACACTATAAATGTATAGTGACTCTTTAAGTTATAATTACATTCTTATATAAACGTAACCTTTTCTGTTCGCAAGTTACCTTTACGATAACAAATTAAAAAGTTTTCCTTCGGCGCAGAGTAAATATTCGAAACAGTAACATGAGCGTTATCCAAACTAAGGTGGGAAGATGGGCTTTTTTATTTATTTATGTCCGCTATCACTAGCTTAGAACTTTAATTAAGAGTATTGCTGTCTATAGTTATGCATACAATTACACACCAATATTAACTAAAATATTTAGATGACTTTATACGAAACAACCACGAAACCCTCCCGTACTAATGCTACTCGTACATTTACGTTGTGGACATGTCGCCTCGAGTTTTATTAATGTGTTTCTGGCTTGATTATGAGTTGAAGAAAATGTTTTACTTTATCATTGATTTATGATATTGGCACGCGCTATGGACTAACTTAAAACTCTCATACTGTTTAGATGGCGAGCTTTATTTGAGAAAAAAAAATGATAGCAAAAATATTGTTTGTTGTATAAGTTTTAAAAACAGATATTTGCTCACATTGGACTGCGATTTAACGGACATGTAAATTTTTGCCCCAGCTGCCTCAGTGGCTGAAAAATTGAGAGTTCCGTAAAACTCGTACATAAATTATACCCTACTGATAAATACTGAGAACTGTTTCTCAAAGGTTGAAATTCAAACGACGTTGTAACCTTAGTAACTCAATTTTTAACAAGCACAAACGTCTGCGAACGATGCTATTAACCTTAGAATAAATGAGTGAGTTCAAGTCTAACCTAAGGCAGTAATTTTTCCACTTTTAAATTTATTCTAAGCTTAGTAACTCATACTGCCTTCGTTCTAGTAAAGCGAAACACGATTTTGAACTTCAACCAATGTTTCCATGCGGCCAGGAAAAAGGGTCGATCGAGGAATTTATTTACAAATACATATGTAAATAAACTCACTCACTCGTTAACTCTAAGGTTAGCTGGAAGAGATCCCTTATAGGGATAAGTTCACCTTTGTACCTAAATTTATATGAATTTAATGTTAACCATTTTTTTTTACAATAAAGTGATTTACTACTACTACTACTACATATGTACATTAACCAATTCCACACTCGCTTATGAGACTACAAAGGACCTAGTTAATGTTTGCTTTTATTTATGAGAATTGTCTGAAGTCTTTGTCTATATTTAACCCCTCACAGAAGCTGGTTTTAAATTGAGTGTTTATTGACTACACTTTCGGTAATATATGTAATTTATATACCTACCTACTTTTGGTAAATATTTCGGGATACATTTTGTTTGTTGTATAAGTTTTAAAAACAGATATTTGCTCACATTGGACTGCGATTTAACGGACATGTAAATTTTAGCCCCAGCTGCCTCAGTGGCTGAAAAATTGAGTTCCGTAAAACTCGTACATAAAACATAATTTCAAACAAATACAAGCAAATTGGGAACTAACACTCAATACATAATCACACTTCAATAATTCATTAATATAATATCAATAGATTGTGAAAATTAATGCATCTAAGTCGCACGTCTCGAGTTACGCGATAGAGAGAGAGAGATACTGAAATTGAAATCAAAATGATCATAGCTTTAAAATCTAAATGCAGGTCAATTCGAAGTTATATTCCAATATCCAAATGATGTCATTTTGTTATCATTAGCGCGTGCATTT